>NC_141877.1:149672998-150297998 GCF_056163025.1 Triticum urartu | reverse complement strand
GCCGGCCTGTTTGATCACCTAGCAATTTTCATTGGAGTGGTTGGCGAGCTTCTCTGTTGTGCCGTGTATCTGGCACGGCCTGTCCAGAATTGTGTCTAGTCTAAATGGGTCGTCGTTGTTGCCTTTAGGGGCTTTCTTTCGGGGTCCGGACTTCAGGTTTCGGAATCCGGCATTCACTAACGTGTCATCATTGTTGATGTCATTGTGGTGACATTTATTCTTGCTTTGTCCGGGTTTTTTGTTTCCGTCCCAGACTTCAGAGGTACCTGGTGTGTCAGGGTTTGTGAATTTGCAGGCAAGCCAACTATCTTCGCCTATGCAAAAGCGGGTCATAAGGGAAGTGAGAGCTGCCATAGTTCTTAGTTTGTCCTGGCCGAGCTGTTGCACGAGCCATTCATCCTTGACACTGTGCTTAAAGGCAGCCAAGGCTTCAGCGTCTCGACAGTCAATGATCTGATTTTTCTTGGTCAGGCATCGATTCCGGAACTGTCGTGTAGATTCTTCAGGTTGCTGAGTGATGTGATTTAGGTCGTCGGCATCCGGGGGTCGGACACAAGTTCCCTGAAAGTTTGCTCGAAAAGCATCTTCAAGCTCTTCCCAGCAACCTATAGAGCTTTTGGGAAGGCTGTTTAACCAGTGTCTAGCTGGGCCTTTGAGCTTGAGCGACAGATATTTGATGGTGTGGAGGTCATCTCCTCGCACCATGTGGATGTGGAGGAGGAAGTCCTCTATCCATACTGCCGGATCCGTGGTTTCGTTGTATGGTTCGATGTTTGTAGGCTTGAAGCCTTCTGGAAAGTCGTGTTGCATCACCTGTTCTATAAAGCACAGGGGGTGTGCGGCTCCCCGAACTCGGGCTATGTCGCGTCGGAGGTCTTCGGCCATCCGAGTTCGCTGATGCTCCCGAACTCTATTGTTGCGGTTCCGCCAGTCGTAGTAACCGTCTCGGTGAGCGGGTGGGTCTTCCCTTGATCCGTAGATGGACCTGGTTTGTTCTCCCCAAGCATCCAGGTCGCGGCGGAGGTTGTATTCATAGGCTAGTCATGTTTTATCCCTACCGGAACGGTGAGGTGGCGCGGCAGGGTGTTCGGCTTCATCAGCTTCTTTGTCCCGCCCTCGAGGGGGGCGGTCCGGCTTTTCGGCATGGGTGTACTTTGGACGTGTTGGCTCTAAGGCCTCATCGTCAAACTACGGCAGTAAGCGTCGCTTTGGGTAACTTTTGGATGGCTGTTCATGGATGTATCCTTCTTTGGCATCTAGGATTTTAGTCCATTGATCATTGAGGGTTTCTTGTTCGGCCTTGATCCTGCATTTTTGTTTCTTCAGGCTACGGGCGGTGGCTAGGAGCCTTCACCTGAACCGTTCCTGGTCGTGTGAGTCTTCGGGGATGATGAAATCTTCTTCTCGAGACTTGCCTCTTCCTTCGAGGATGGGAGGTAATTGCTGTCTTCGGTGTCCCCGAGGTCCTCCGAGTTGAGTGGGTCCTCATGTGCTATGGGGTCACCCTGCTGGTGTTCGTTAGTCGCGGCTTCGGCAAAGTCATCCGTATTATCAGCGGTGCCGATCCCCTCCCCCCCCCCGGAGTCTGCATTGCTTGCATGGCTTCGACGAGGTTTTGATCGACGGCGTTGTCTTCAACGTTTGGGTGGCTCATCTCCAAGCTTGTATTGATCCTGCTTGGGAGTGCCTTCACCGTCGTTGGGAGTGTCCACCATGTATATATCATATGATGACGTGGCCGACCAGCGGCCAGTGATGAGGGGGCAACATTGGTATTGGTCATGGCCCCACTATCCTCGTCCATGTATTCGTTGTTTACCGAATTCTAGTCCAGCATGTCGGTTAAATCTTTGAAAGAGGATACCAAGTGGGCGGTGGGCGAGACGTAAAATTTCCTATGGGACACCTTGAAGGGTCGGTGATCAAAAGTGGAGGGTAAGTTCTCCTGGATAGTTAGTTCAACATGTCAAGGGTGACCGGACTCGGGGGCTCTAAGCCAGATGCCAACTCGGGGTGCGGGCTTGAGGTCGGCAAGGAGTCATGGGGGAGAGTCCGGTCGAGATCGAATCTTGGCCTCTGACTTCTGGGTTTGCCTTAATGGCTGGAGGAGGATTTTTTGCCGATGTGAGTTCGGTTGGTGGTGGGGTAGTATCCCCTCTCTCAAGGAGTCCTTCCTGGATTGAATCCATTTGGTAGATCGGGGACGATTCATAGATCGGATCGGGAGCGTGCATCAGGGTGGGCACAACAGGGCCTGCGGGGGTGGTGAATCCGACTAAGACCAAATCCCACCGTGAGTCAGTGACGTACTCCAAATTGCCGAATTGAATCCGATGTTCGGGAGCGAAGTTGTCGACCTGGCCAAGATGACCGATCGAATCAACGTGCAGCACGATGCTGCCAAAAGCGAAGAGTTGTTCGGGAACAAAGAGATCCATGGGACTGACATCCTCTCCAAGGACTAAGCGAGCCATCGACCTTTCCGGTGATCCAACAGCGGAACTCTCAATGAAAGCACCAATGTCGGTGTCAAAACCGGCAGACCTCGGGGTAGGGGGTCCCCGACTATGGATCTAGGATCGATGGTAACAGGAGATGAGGGACACGATATTTACCCAAGTTCGGGCCCTCTCTAAGAGGTAAAACCCTACTCCTGCTTGATTTTATTCGATATATGTGTTACAGGGTTGATCTACTTCGAGATCAGTATGAGCAAACCCTAGGCTACGGGGGATGAAGATTGCTCTCTCCCTAATGACTACACCCTTCAGTTTATATAGACATCGATAGGGCTAGGGTTACTAAAGATAGATTACATATCAGAAATAAAAGAGATCTTGCACCTTCATGACTTGGAGGATACTCCACGGCTTCGTAGAACTCCTGCCATAGTACGACCGCATTAGTCCGGCCCGTTATAATGGGTCGTCATGCCGAGGACCCCTTAGTCCATGACTCCATCACCCCTCTGGTACTTCTTCGTGCCATCAGGTGTCTTCTATCCCAGAAAAACTTTCCAAAAAGTTTTGCTGCGTTTGGACTCCGTTTGGTATTGATTTTCTACGAAGTAAAAAAACAAGCAAAAAACAACAACTGGCACTTGGCACTATGTCAATAGGTTAGTCCCGAAAAATGATATCAAGTTGCTACAAAATGATTGTAAAACATCCAAGAATGATAATATATATAACAACATGGAACAAGCAAAAATTATAGATATGTTGGAGACGTATCAGCATCCCCAAGCTTAATTCCTACGCATCCTCGAGTAGGTAAATGATAAAAATAGAATTTTTGATGTGGGATGCTGCCTAACATGTTCATCACATATTCGTTTCTTTTGAAGCATGGACATTTGGACTTTTATATGGTTCAAAGCAATAGTCTAGTTTTGACATGAAGATTTCAATACTCAAGCATATCAACAAGCAACCATGTCTTTCAAAATATCAACACTAAAGAAAGTTAACCCCAGCCCATCATGCTCAATCATTGATCCATTCATGAAACACACTCGCATATTCGCTACATCCAATGCTCAAGTACGATCATAGTGCCCCTTAGTTGGTGCTTTATAAGAGAAGATGGAGACTCCAATAAAAATAAAAATTGCATAAAGTAAATAGATAGGCCCTTCACAGAGGGAAGTAGGGATTTGTAGAGGTGCCAGAGCTCAAAGCTTAAATTGAGAGAATAAAAATTTTGAGAGGCATACTTTTCCCGTCAACGAAATGGCCGAGTAATTCCCAACACTTTCCATGCTAGATATATAGTAGGTGGTTCCCAAACGAAAAATAAAGCTTATTCCTTTTTCCACCATTCTTTCACATTCCACGGCTAGCCGTATCCACGAGTACCGTCCATAGCAATAGTTTCCAAGGAATTTATTGTTTGACAACATAAAGTAAATTTATATTTCATTTCAGGACTGGGCAATCCTATTACCGTCGTACTCTCATGAAATGACAAGTAAATAAACACTCATCTTGAGAATAACACATCTAGCATGGAAAATATTGGCCACCCTCTGTCGCTTCATGAGCGGTACGAGCACACAAAAAGGAAATTTATTTTGAAAATTAGAGATGGTGCATACAAATTTGCTTAGAATGGCATGGAAATGCCGCATATAGGTAGGTATGGTGGACTCATATGGCAAAACTAGGTTTAAGGATTTTGTATGCACAAGTAGTATTTCTACTTAGTACAAGTGGAGGCTAGCAAATAGATTGAGAAGTGACCAACCAAGAAACGAAAAATCACATAAGCGAGCATTAAGCATAACTAACACCGAATAATGCATCACAAGTAGGATATAATTGCATTGCATAACTATTAACTTTCGTGATTGCATAGGTTATCACAAACCTTAACACCAATATTCTTACTAAAGCATAATTACTCACCAACATGACTCACATATTACTATCATCATATCTCAAAACTATTACAAAGAATAAAGTTTATTTTGTCCAATGATCTTCATGAAAGTTTTTATTATATCCCTCTTGAATATCTATCACTTTGGGACTAGTTTCATATGTTGCTTTGGATAAGCTCAAACAAATTTAAGTGAAGAACATGAGCATAACATTTTTGTTTCTTAAAATAATATAAGTGAAGCATGAGAGAATTTCTTCAAAAAATTACTAACTCTCAAATAAATCTAAGTGAGGCATGAGGGCATTTATTAAAAAATATTAAAGCACACCGTGATCAAAAATATATAAGTGAAGCACTAGAGCAATTCCATAGCTCAAAAAAATTTTAAGTGAAGCATAAAGAGCAATTCAAAAAAATCATAGCATAATTTTGGCTCTCTCAAATAGGTGTGTCCAGCAAGGATACTTGTGACAAACTAAAAAGGGAAAACAATCAAAGACTCATATAATAGAAGACGCTCCAAGCAAAATTCAGCATATGCGATGAATAAAAATATAGCTCCAAGTAAAATACCGATGGTCATTAGAAGAAAAACGGGATGCCTTCTGGGGCATCCCCAAGCTTAGTTGCTTAGTTCTCCTTGAATAATAACTTGGGGTGCCATGGGGCATCCCCAAGCCTAGGCTCTTTTCACTCCTTATTCCTTCATCCATCATGATCTCACCCAAAACTTGAAAACTTCAATCACAGAAAAACTTAACAAAACCTTCGTGAGATCCGTTAGTATAATAAAGCAAACCACCACTCTAAGTACTGTTGCAAAACCATTCATATTTTATTATTGCATTATATATACTATATTAAAACTTTACCATGGCTTATACCCCCCATACAATTCCATAGGTTCATCAAAATAAGCACACAACGCAAAGAAAACAGAATCTGTCAAAAACAGAACAGTCTGTAGCAATCTGAAAACTTCGTATACTTTTGTAACTCCAAAAATTCTGAAAAGTTAGGACAATGTAGAAAATTTTTATATCAATCTTTTTAAAAAAATCAGAAACTTTCATCACTTCTATGATTTATGAAAATTATTTTACTGGACGCAGAAGTTTCTATTTTCCAACGAGATCAAATCAACTATCACCAAACATAACCCCAAAGGCTAATTAAGACATGAAAAACACAATCATAACCCCAAAGTCTTTGCTTGGCACAAACACTAATTAAAACATGAAAAACACAATCATAATAGTAGCATAATTGTGCAAACACTCAAGAATAGAAAGAAAAAGTCAAAAATAAAATTTATTCATTGGGTTGCCTCCCAACAAGTGTTATCGTTTTATGCCCCTAGCTAGGCATAATGCATAGATTCAAGTATTGACATCCATAGTTTTTTGCAACTTTTGTAAGGGATTTTTCAAACCCGGGAGGCTCTTTTACACTTCACAAGATTTTCTGGTAAAGAGGCCATCTTGAGATCCAAAATATCGAAACACTTATTGCAAAGAGTAACAAAAGTATTCATGCGATTGAGTTTTCCACTGATATGTTTAAGAGGTTCGTTATATTTTTGCAACTCAACCAAATGTTTATGTAAATCTCTTAACTTGTCTAAAATTTGAGCCCCTTCTTGAGTAAGAAATCCCCTTTTTGGTTGGTGGAATTCATAAAATTCCCTCTAAGATCTCATAAGCAACATTAGCATCAAGTTCAATAAAGTTCCCCTTAGCGGAAAAATCCAAAATTTTTCTATGATGCAAAGCTAACCCTATATAAAAATTTCGAAGCAAAACCTTTGCATCCCCTTTTAGATTGCAAATGCGATAGGATTCGATTAGCCTACACCAAGCATCTTTTAGATTCTCCCCTCCTCTTTGTTTAAAATTAAGAACTTCATTCTCGGGAGTACACACAATAGAGGAAGAACTAGCCATAATGATAAGGTAGGCAAGCAAGATCACACAAAAAAACATAGATGTGACGAGAAAATGACAAACGAAAAAGAGGGTGAATAAAACGGCAATTTTTTGTGAAGTGGTGGAGATGAAAACGAGAGGCACATGGTAAATAATGTAAATTGCAAGGAGAATAGATTTGTGATTAGGAACCTGAAAGATGTTGGTGATGTCTCCCCAGCAATGGCGCCATAAATTCCTTTTGATGTCGCTTGAACTACGTCGGTATTTCCCCAAAGAGGAAGGGATGATGCAGCATAGCCACGGTAGGTATTTCCCTCAGTTATGAAACCAAGGTATCAATCTAGTAGGAGAACCAAGCAACACTATGTAAACGGTACCTGCACATAAAGGACAAATACTTGCAACCTGATGCTTATGAGGGTGGGTTGCCAATGCCTCTACTGGTAACGGCACCAGAACTTGTCAAGTTGACGGGATAAAAATTGTGTAGATTGGATAAATAGATCTCGATAAAATGTGAAATAAATTAGGTAACAAAAGAGTGCAGCAAGTTATTTTGGGTTTTTGGAATAATAGATCTGAAAATAAAAGCAAATAAAAATAGATCTCAAAGCAAATATGATAAAGAATAGACCCGGGGGCCCTAGACTTCACTAGTAGCCTCTCTCAAGAAATAGCACACGGTGGGTAAGCAAATTATTGTTGGGAAATTGATAGAAGATCGAATAATTATGACAATATCCAAGGCAATGATCAATATATATGCATCACGTCCAAAATCAGTAGACCGACTCCTGCTTGCATCTACTACTATTACGCCAGACATCGACCTCTATGCAGCATGAATCTAGTGTATTAAGTTCATGGAGAAACGGAGTATTGCAATAAGAACGATGACATGATATAGACAAGATCTATTCATGTAGGAATAGATTCCATCTTGTTATCCTTAATAGCAACGATACATGCGTGTCTTGCTGCCCCTTCTGTCACTGGCAAAGAACTCCGCACAATCGAACCCATCAGAAAGCACCTCTTCCCATGGCAAGAATCGATCTAGTTTTCCTAACTAGACCAAAGATTCAAAGAAGAAATACAAGGCTATAGATAATCATGCATATAAGAGATCAAAAGAAGACTCAAATAATATTCATGGATATAGATCTGATCATAAACTCAAAGTTCATCGGATCCCAACATACACACCGCAAAAAAGAGTTACATCAAATAGATCTCCAAGAGACGATTGTATTGAGAATCAAAAGAGAGAGAGAGAGAGAGAGAGAGAGAGAGAGAGAGAGCAAGCCATCTAGCTACTGACTACAGATCCATAGGTCTATGATGAACTACTCACACATCATCGAAGAGGCACCAATGAGGATGATGAACCCCTCTGTGATGGTGTCTAGATTGGATCTCATGGTTCTGGAACTTGCGGCGGCTGGAATTGTGTTTCGTCGACTCCTTTAGGATTTCTGGAATATTTGGGTATTTATACAGCGAAGAGGCGGTGCGGGACGCCACCGAGCTGGGCATAACCCACCTGGGGGAGCCCTGCTAGTTTGTGCTCCCCTTGGAGCGCCCCTACGGAACTTCTTTGTCCCATCAGGTGTCTTTTGGCCCAGAAAAATTCTCCAAAAAGTTTCGCTGCGTTTGGACTCCGTTTGGTATTGATTTTCTATGAAGTAAAAAACAAGCAAAATACAGCAACTGGCACTGGGCACTATGTCAATAGGTTAGTTCCAAAAAATGATATAAAGTTTCTATAAAATGATTGTAAAACATCCAAGAATGATAATATAACAGGATGGAACAAGCAAAAATTATAGATACATTGGAGACGTATCAGGCGCTTGGCACGAACACGGCGGGCGTCGGCCATGGGGGCAGTGGAGCAAGGATGGGACGAAGCAAAACACCTAGCACGCCAAATGTCAGAATCAGGGCTTCGCAGACCCAAACAAGGTCCGAACTCTAGGGTGTATGCGAAGAACTCTGCTAAGCTATCACTTGCTGCTCACTGCCTTGTGGCTTTGCTCCGACATGCTCGAGCGGGAAGGAAGAAGAGATGGACACAATGATTTAGCCAAGTTTGGGCCACCTTGCGGTGTAAGACCCTACTCATGCTTTGTGGTGGATTGCCTCACGAGGAGGATGAGTATGAACTAGTACAAGGATGAGCTGCCTCGTGAGGGCTCAAGGAGTGAATGAATCCGATGTGTCCCCCTCTCCTATGGCGGAGGCTAGCCTATATTTATACTGGCCCAGTCCTCTTCCCCCAAGGCTTTAGGCGGGAAAGGATACCACAACGGCCAAATTCGAAGGGGGGCAGGAGTACACCCTATCCTGACTAAAGGTAGTCTTTGTCTGCAAAGCTTCTAGTCGTGATGTGCTGGTGGGCTCGGTGATGACTTCCGTCCTGCCGAGCCCGTGGTCTTGGTCTTGTTGCACCGGAATGGCAACCTTTGGGGGATTCCTTTGGAACCCGCGTGATGGCCTTGTCCCCCTAGCACCAAAGAGAAAATTGTCCTTTCTTGCGCCCTGTAGGATCGAAAGTAGGTCTAGAGGGGGTGATTAGACTACTTGACCAAATAAAAATCTAGCCTTTTCCCAATTTTAAGTCTTGGTGGATTTTAGCAACTCAGCACAAGTCGAGTAATCAACCTACACGTGCAATTCTAAAAGTGTAGCAGCAGAAAGTAAAACATTGCATATGAAGGTAAAGGGAAGGGTTTGGAGAAGGCAAACGCAATGTAGACACAGAGATTTTTGGCGTGGTTCCTATAGGTGGTGCTATCGTACGTCCATGTTGATGGAGACTTCAACCCATGAAGGGTAACGGCTGCGCGAGTCCATGGAGGGCTCCACCCATGAAGGGTCCACGAAGAAGCAACCTTGTCTATCCCACCATGGCCATCGCCCACGAAGGAGTTGCCTCACTCGGGTAGATCTTCATGAAGTAGGAAATCTCCTTGCCCTTACAAACTCCTTGGTTCAACTCCACAATCTTGTCGGAGGCTCCTAAGTGACACCTAATCAGTCTAGGAGACACCACTCTCCAAAAGGTAATAGATGGTGTGATGATGATCAACTCCTTGCTCGTGTGCTTCAAATGATAGTCTCCCCAACACTCAACTCTCTCTCACATATTTGGCTATGGTGGAAATATGATTTGAGTGGAAAGCAACTTGGGGAAGGCTAGAGATCAAGATTCTTGTGGTTGGATTGGAATGCCTTGGTCTCAACACATGAGTAGGTGGTTCTCTTTGAAAAAATGAGTAGTGGAAGTGTAGGCGCGTTTTGATGGATCTCTCTTGAATAGAGAAGGGGGTGGAGGGGTATATATATAACCTCCACACAAAATCCAACCGTTACACACATTTGACCCAACTTGGTCAGACCGAATAGGAGAACTCGGTGAGACCGATTCAGTTCAAAACGTGAATGTTAGGAATCTCGGTGGGACCGACATGATCAACTCGGTGGGACCGATGTGCTAGGGTTAGGGCAAAACCTCATCTTGGTGTGACCGATTGCATGAACTCGGTGAGACCGATTTCAGCAATGAGAAAACCAGAGAGTTGGTCAGGAAAACTCGGTGGGACCAATCGCTCATTTCGGTAAGACCGAAACATTATGAAGGGAAACAGACAGTTTGCATTGCGAACTCGGTGGGACCGATCGCTCATTTCGGTAAGACCAAAATGTTACGGAGGGAAACAGAGAGTTTGCATTGCCATCTCGGTGAGACCGAGATCCTGATCGGTGAGACCGAATTGTCTAGGGTATTTGGCAATGGCTATGTCAAACAAACTCGGTGGCGCTGGATAGATCAAATCGATGGGGCCGAGTTTGACTTTAGGTTTTGGACATATTTGGAAGTGAGAAAGTGGTTGAGGGCTTTGGGTCATATCACTATGCATTTTGAGCAAGTAGACCATTAAGCAACACATCATCCTCTTTTAATAGTATTGGCTTTTCCTATGGACTCAATGTGATCTAGGATCACTAAAATAGAAATGAAGAGTCTTGAGCTTTTGCCAATGTTTGTCATTAGAATTTTGAGGGGTCCATATCTCTAGTCCATGCCATGCCATTCATTGAACTTTCTGAAATATTTAACTTGAATGGATATTAGTTCAATGAGCTATTTGTTGTTATGAATTACCAAAACCACTTGAAGATTAGTTGCACTTTCACGCCCTCCTGGCGCCAGTTGTCATGGCTCACGTCACCACGCGCCTCGAGAGCTGTGGTGCGAGCCTAGAATTATCCACCCCTCAGAAGGCAGCCTCGGGAGACCGATCCTCGGGAGGCCTCTATGTAGTTCGCCTCGCGAGGCGGGGGCCCTCATGACGGTCTTTCTCGTGAAGTCTTGGAGCTGGGCCGCACCGGGCCTTTGTCGATGCCATGCGCTGGGCCGCAAGCCGACGGGCCTGGGTACCCCCGGTCTATAACGACCCAAGACCGACGCTCCAGACGCCTTCCATGTTTTTCGTTGTCTCCGTGTGATTTATTTTGCTTGTTGCATTTCATCATGGCATCATGTGCATTGCATCCGCATGTTTTCATAAAACTCATAGTCGTTCATAGTTACCGCTTCTCGTTTGCCTCCATTGACCTTTTGTCAGGCCCCTTTGTCTTTGTCGACCTTCTCAGACCCCTCGCATGCGCGTCTAAAAACTTACCTGAAACCGACCCGCCCAGTCATCATCATTGGGTCCGGATCATCCCCCAAACATCCCTAAAACAACTTCGGTTCATTATTTGGGCTTCCTAACCTATTTATTCTCGACCGTCTGATTAAGATCGGAGGGTCCAGTTAGCCCTACCACCCCTCTCCTAGTCGCTATTTAAAAGTACAATCGGACAAATCCTTAATTTCTAGGGATCCTCCTAGCCGCCGCCACTCTTCCGCATTGGGATCCTCCCAGATCCATCTCCCTCCAACCAGCGCCCGAGCCTACCTCTTCTTCCCTCGATCCTGATTGGATCATGAAGCTGCTCGAGGCCCCGAGCATGAGTACTCGACCTCATCCCCTCGCGCCGTCGCCGCCGACGACCACCTCCAGTAGGCCCGTGTCGCGCCCCGTCTCCCTCGCTCTCTCTTTACTTACTTTTTTTCTTTATGTGACTCATCTCTCTGCTCTCTCTTTGCTAGGCAGGAACCCCATCCATGGTAGCGTCCTTGATGTGCGCGTCGCCGCCTGTTCGTCCCTGCCGGATCCGCGAAGTCGCCAGTACAGGACCTCATCTGCCTCCCCTGCATCATGCCCCATCGCTGGGACCTCGCCAGCAAGTCCCGCCGCCGCCTCAAGTTCGTTGTCATCTTGTCTCCAGCCAGTTCCGTCGTTCCCCAGCATCGCCACGTCTCGAACCGCTGCTCCGCCAAGTTCCTCGCATGTGTCTTCCCGTTGAGCGCTAGGAAGAACTGCATCGGCCCCAGCCCCGCCTAGCGCCGCCTCCTCAAGTTCTCCACTGTCTTCGGCCACGTCCTCGATCGGATTCACTGGATCCCCGCCGACGGCCTTCCCTGTGCCCTGCTCGCCTCCTCTACTTCGCCCCTACACGAGCAGGATGACCCCGCCCTGCTTCGCGTCTGTCTAGGCATGAGCGCGTGCGCGTGTTAACCACACCGGATCTGCCTCGACCCGATCCAGCAAGTGAGCCGGCCTGCCTTGGCCTCTCCACCAACCTGGGCTTGGCTTGTGGTGAGAAAGCCCAGCACCCAGCAATTTCAGCCCGCATATGTTTTTTCCTGTGCGCTGCGAATTTTGCCATTTATCCAAAAAACTGCATATTTACAGATTGACCCTCCATGCTAATGCATCAATAACTCATAATCCATGCATCGTAATAAAACATGTTCTACATGTAAAATGCTTAGAATTTCATCTAGTTTCATGATATGCAACTTTCATGCATGTTAAAAATGTTTAAAATGATATTGCATTTAATTTGCTAAATGACATGTTAAAATGATTTACTTCATAAGTAATTAACCATAGCTTTGAATTAAATGTACTTTATATGTAAACGGTCTAGAAAAAACGCATAGATTAACTTAGTGCACTTACTTTGCATGTTAAACAACAATAAAATGTGGTTTAGGGCAGAATGGTAGCAAATTCGAAATATGCACATGGGGATTTTCCAGAATTGTTGTTTGTTGTTCCGGCCTCATTTAAACTTGCCTAAATAGTCAGTTTACTTATGCTTCACCTCTTGCCATGTTAATCAACATTTAATATTGCTGGATAGCATAAACGAGAGTGAACCAAATAATTCGAATGTGCTGTTTCGCCAATATGCAACTCATTGCATATTGAGCTCCACTTAATTCGTAGTATTGTTTGTTGCACTTTTCCATGCCATGGCTCATTAAACCAGACATGCATCATACTTGGTTGTGCATCATTCCGTGTTTATGTGTTGGTTGTTTACCATGTTATTTGCTTCTTTCTGGTGTTGCTTCTTCTTGATAGTACCGGTTACGTTGTGATTGTGAGGATTCGTTCGGCTACATTGGTTCATCTACTTCATTGATTCGGTCTTCTTCCTAGCGGGATCTCAGGCAAGATGATCATTACCCTGGATACCACTACTATCTTTGTTTTGCTAGTTGTCTTGATGCTATCGCGATGTCGCGCTACCTAGCACTTGTTTAGCAAGCCTCCCAAATTGCCATGATAAGCCTCTAACCTTTTTCACCCTCCCAGCAAACCGTTGTTTGGCTATGTTACCGCTTTGCTCAGCCCCTCTTATAGCATTGCTAGTTGCAGGTGCAATTTGATATGTCTCCAACGTATCTATAATTCTTTATTGTTCCATGTTGTTATATTATCAATTTTGGATGTTTTATAATCATTTTATAGTCATTTTTTGTACTAACCTATTGACATAGTGTCAAGTGCCAGTTGTTGTTTTCTGCATGTTTTTTACACCATAGGAAATCAATACCAAACGGAGTCCAAACGCAGTGAAACTTTTTGTGGATTGTTTTGGGACCAAGAGACAACCAATGGGCCGAAGAAGCACCTGGGGGCTGCTCTGAGGGGAGCACAACCCACCAGGGCGCGCCTGGAGGCCCGGGCGTGCCCTGGTAGGTTGTGCCCACCTCGGGTGTCCCCTAAACCGCCTCTTTACTCTATAAATATCCCAATATTCCAGAAACCCTAGGGGAGTCGACGAAAATCAATTCCAGCCGCCGCAAGTTCCAGAAGCAACAGATCCAATCTAGACACCATCACAAAGGGGTTCAGCATGTCCATTGGTGCCTCTCCGATGATGCGTGAGTAGTTCTTTGTAGACCTTCAGATCCGTAGTTAGTAGCTAGATGGCTTCCTCTCTCTCGTTTGATTCTCAATACAATGGTCTCTTGGAGATCCATATGATGTAACTCTTTTTGCGGTGTGTTTGTTGGGATCGGATGAACATTGAGTTTATGGTCAGATCTATCTTTTTATCCGTGAAAGTTATTTGAGTTTCTTTGATCTCTTATATGCATGATTGCTTATAGCCTCATATTTCTTCTCTGATATTTGGGTTTTGTTTGGCCAACTTGATATATTTATCTTGCAATGGCAAAAGGTGCTTCGTAGTGGGTTCAATCTTACGGTGCTTGATCCCAGTGACAGAAGGGGAACCGACACGTATGTATCGTTGCTACTAAGGATAAAACGATGGGATCTATTTCTACATAAATGGATCTTGTCTACATCATGTCATCGTTCTTATTGCATTACTCCGTTTCTCCATGAAATTAATACACTAGATGCATGTTGGATAGCGGTCGATGTGTGGAGTAATAGTAGTAGATGCAGGCAGGAGTCGGTCTACTAATCTTGGACGTGATGCCTATATAATGATCATTGCCTGGATATCTTCATGATTATTTGAAGTTCTATCAATTGCCCAACAGTAATTTGTTTGCCCATCGTTTGTTATTTTTCTCGAGAGAAGCCACTAGCGAAACCTATGGCCCCCGGGTCTCTTTCTCATATTATTTGCCTGTGTGGTCTGTTTTCCTTTGTTTTTATTTTTAGATCTATTAAAACCAAAAATACAAAAATACCTTGCTGCAATTTATTCTTATTTATTTTATTTGGTGTTTGATCTATCAATCTACTATAATTTATCCACGTCGGTTTGCCAATTTCTGGCGCTGTTACCCGAAAGGGATTGACAACCCCCTTTAATACATCGGGTTGCGAGTATTTGTTATTTGTGTGAATGTGTCGTCCATGTATTGTTGCTTGGTTCTCCTACTGGTTCGATAACCTTGGTTTCATCACTGAGGGAAATACCTACCGTCGCTGTGTTGCATCATACCTTCCTCTTTGGGGAAATACCGACGTAGCTTCAAGCCACATCACAGTTCCAGGTTGTTCCATGTTGGGACAAGGATATCATGGGATATCACAATATCTCTTATTTAATTAATGCATCTATATACTTGGTAAAGGGTGGAAGGCTCGACCTTTTGCCTGGTGTTCTGTTCCACTCTTGCCACCCTAGTTTCCATCATACCGGTGTTATGTTCCTTGATTTTGCGTTCCTAACACAGTCAGGGTTTATGGGCCCCCCTTGATAGTTCACTTTGAATAAAACTCTTCTAGCAAGGCCGCTTAACATTGGTTTTACCATTTGCCTAATAACAACTAAAACTTGCATTGGGACTTTCCGGACCCCGAGGATAATTAATTAACAACCCCAGGCCAGTGCTCCTCATGAGTGTTGGTCCAAAACAGGCAGACTGCGGGGCCACCACGGTGACACTCGGGGATTGGTTTTACTCATAGGCTGACCTATTTGATCGTGGTCTGAGACGAGATACGCGCATCTACTATCAGGGTGTTGGCACGTCGGGTGGTCTTGCTGGTTTTGTTTTACCATTGTTGAAATGTCTTGTGAACCGGGATTCCGAGCTTGATCGGGTTGTTCCGGGAGGAGGATTTTCCTCCGTTGATCGTGAGTGTTTGTGATGGACTAAGTTGGGACACCCCTACAGGGTTTAAACTTTCGAGAGTCGTGCCCGCAGTTATGTGGTAGATGGGAATTTTTAATATCCGGTTGTAGAGAACTTGACACCAGATCCGAAATAAAATACACCAACCGCGTGTGTAACCGTGACCGTCTTTTTTCGAGTGAGTTTGAGAAGAGAACACGGTGGGGTTATGTTTGAACGTAAGTAGTTAAGGATCACTTCTTCATCATTACTAGTTTGCGACCGTTTGCGTAGCTTCTCACCTTACTCTTGTATTCGTAAGTTAGCCACCATAGGATGCTTAGTGCTGCTGCAACCTCACCACTTATCCATTCCATACCCATTAAGCTTTGCTAGTCTTGATACCCATGGTAATGGGATTGCTGAGTCCTCGTGGCTCACATATTACTACAACAACAATTGCAGGTACATGTTAAGTGATGCCTTGACGTGAGAGCGTTGCTTACTTGATTTGGAGTTCTTCTTATGCTTCTTCTTCGATCAAGGGATAGGTTCTGGGTCGGGAGCCTGGGATTAGCAGGGTGGATGTCGTTCTTCTTTTTCGTTTGTTTTAATCCGTAGTCAGATCTTGCTCTTTTGTATGATGACTGCTATGTATTGATGTACTATTGTATTCATGTTGTATCTTGTGGCGAGTGTAAGCCTTTATCTTTTATTCTCATCTATTCAGTACATGGTATGTTGTAATGATATCCACCTTGCTATGCGCTCAAAATGTGATTGTGCCTCAATCATGAATTCATCACGTGATTGGGATAGAATTGCATCTCGGGCGCTACACGGTCCCAGAACCCCGGCATACCCATAGTGTTATAACCATGGAGCACACTCATGTATTGCGTGAGAGTTGAAAAAGCTGAAGCCCATTAAAAAGTACGAACCAATTTCTTGCCTTGTCATCGGGGTTGTGCATGATAAATATTTTGTGTTAAGAAGATAGAGCATAATAAGATTATATGATTTTGTAGGGATAACTTTCTTTAGCCGTGATATTTTGAGAAGACATGATTGCTTTATTAGTATGCTTGAAGTATTACTGTTTTTATGTCAATATTAAACTTTTGTTTTGAATCTTATGGATCTGAATATACATGCCACATAAAGAAAGATTACATGATAAACATGTTAGGTAGTATTGCACAGCAAAAATTTTGTTTTTATCATTTACCTACTCTAGGACGAGCAGGAATTAAGCTTGGGGATGCTTGATACGTCTCCAACATATCTATATTTTTTATTGTTCCATGCTATTATATTATTCGTCTTGGATGTTTTATATGCATTATTATGCTATTTCATATCATTTTTGGGACAAACCTATTAACCTAGTGCCCAGTGCCAGTTGTTGTTTTTCTATGTTTTTATCTTTTACAGAAAATCAATACCAAATGGAACGAAATGTTTTGACAATTTTTTCTTGCACCAGAAGACACCTAGGAAGCTTCGGGAGGAGGCCAGAAGGGCCATGGATGATCCACAAGCTCGGGAGGCGCGCCCTAGGGGGGCGTGGGCCCACCGTGGCACTTCTAACCCTTTTCTTTGCTCCATAAATACCCAAATATTCCCCGTATACCAGAGGGCACACCAGAAATACTTTCCTACCGCCACAAGTTTCTGTCCTTGTGAGATCCTATTTGGAGACCTGTTTTGGTACTCTGCCGAAGGGGGATTCGATCACGGAGGGCCTCTACGTCAACCTTGCTGCCCTTCCGATGATGTGTGAGTAGTTTACCACAGACCTATGGGTCCATATCTAGTAGCTAGATGGCTTCTTCTCTCTCTCTCTTTGATCTTCAATACAATGTTCTCCTCGATGATCTTGGAGATCTATTTGATGCAATCTTATTTTGCGGTGCATTTGTTGAGATCCGATGAATTGTGGATTTATGACCATATTATATATGAATATTATTTGATCCTTCTCTTAACTCTTTTATGCATGATTAAGATAGCTTTGTATTATGTTGATTTGGTTTGGCCAACTATATTAAATTTTCTTGCAATGGGAGAGGTGCTTTGTAGTGGATTCAATCTTGTGGTGCTCAATCCCAGTGATAGAAGGGGACATGACACGTATTTGTATTGTTGCCACTAAGGATAAAAAGGTGGGGTTTATTCAGATTGATTGGATCTATCCCTCTACATCATGTCATCTTGCTTAAGGCGTTACTCCATTCTAGTTAACTTAATACACTAGATGCATGTTGGATAGCGGCCGATGTGTGGAGTAATAGTAGTAGATGCAGGCAGGAGTCGGTCTACTTCTCACTAACGTGATGCCCATATTCATGATCATTGCCTTAGATATCATCATAACTTTGCGCTTTTTTATCAATTGCTCAATAGTAATTTGTTTACCCATCATACTCATTCTTTCAAGAGAGAAGCCTCTAGCGAAAACTATGGTCCCCGGGTCTATTTTTATCATATTATTTTCACATCTATAAAACTAAAACCCCAAAAATAAATTGTTGCAATTTATTTACCTTTACATTATTTTGCACTTTTATTTATCTTTTATACCTATTTCTATCAGATCTCATCCTTGCAAGTAACCGTGAAGGGATTGACAACCCCTTTATCGCGCTAGGTGCAAGTATTTGTTTGTTTGTGTAGGTCCAACCATTGGTGACTTGTGTGTTCCTCCTACTAGATTGATACCTTGGTTCTCAAACTGAGGAAAATACTTATCTCTACTTTGGTGCATCACCCTTTCCTCTTCAAGGGGAAAACCAACGCAAGCTCAAGAAGTAGCAGGTGGCGGCCATAATAGCCAGAGTTGATGTTGCTGCTCCAGCTCTCGTTCACTCACGATGCGGCTATGCTCTTCCTTTCCCTCGCTTGAGTTGTTGCTGTGCGCTTCCTCTTGCTCGCTCAAGTTGCTGCTCTGCTCTTCCTATCACTCGTGTTGTTGCTCTGCTCTTGCTCTTGCTCGCTCTGCTGACGCTGGTACACGGGCTGCTGTAGCTACATGAGTTGTTTCTCTGGCTCTAGTTCGCATTGCTACTGCTGCTGCTCTGCTCTTCCTATCACTCGCTCGCGTTGCTTCTCTGCTCTTGCTCTCACTCGTGATGCTTCTTTGCTCTTGCTCTCGCTCATGCTACTGATGTTGGTACATGGGTTGTTGTAGCTACACCAGTTGTTGCTCTGGCTCTAGTTCGTGTTGCTGCTCCAGGCGTTGCTGCTCTGGCTGCTATCTTCTAGTGTGTTCCCTATCGATTGCCTCCTGCTTTAGATCACTATTTCTCCACTACTAGTGCTCGAGCAGCCTAAACTACATGTGAAGTGCTTCTCTACTACTAGTGCATTCAGTCTTGACAGTACCATTCAGATTCAACAATAAATTTCAGTTTCGACAGTTAAGTTCAGAATCAACAGTTTTTACCTCATCTGTTGGAGTTAGGTGTTTTTTGGTGATGTAAATTTTACATCTACCACTTTTTGGTAATGTATTTTACATCATCTATTGGAGATGCTATTATAATCCCACTTGAGATTAACGATGTCTGTCTTGTACTGCTTCAACCTCGACATCGTACAACTCACCGGAGCTGCTCCAACGACAGAACCATCCATCACAACAGAGCTATACCTGATGACCCACAAGTATAGGGGATCAATCGTAGTCCTTTTGATAGGTAAGAGTGTCGAAACCAATGAGGAGCATAAGGAAATGACAAGCGGTTTTCAGCAAGGTATTATCTGCAAGCACTGAAATTGTCGGTAACAGACAGTTTGATAGCAATGTAATTTGTAATGAACTAGTATAGCTAAAAAAGGTGTAGCAAGATAGACCATTCTTCTGTAGTAAAGGACAGGCCGGAACGGTCTCTTATAGTAAGCAAAGCGTTTTTGAGGACACACGGGAATTTCATCTAGTCAATTTCATCATGTTTGTTTGATTTGCGTTCATTACTTTGATAATTTGATATGTGGGTGGACCGGTGCTTCGTTGTTGTTCTTACTTGAACAAACACCCCACTTATGATTGCCCCCACTCGCAAGCATCCGCAACTACGAAATAAGAATTAAGATAAATCTAACCATAGCATGAAACATATGGATCCAAATCAGCCCCTTACAGAATAGCGCATAAACTAGGGTTTAAGCTTCTGTCACTCTAGGAACCCCTCATCTAATAACTACTCCACAATGCTTTCCCTTAGGCACAAATATGGTGAAGTGTCATTCATTCGACGTTCACATAACACCACTAAGGGAAACAACAACATACATATCATCAAAATATCAAACAAATACCAAATTCACATGTTACTTATGACAAGACTTCTCTCATGTCCTCAAGAACAAACATAACTACTCACAAAACATATTCATGCTCAAGATCATAGGGGTATTGAATAGTATCACGGATCTGAACATATGATCTTCCACCAAATAAACCAACAAGCATCAACTACGAGATGTAATCAACACTACTAGCAACCCACAGGTACCAATCTGAGGTTTTGAGACAAAGATTCAATACAAAAGATGAACTAGGGTTTGAGATGAGTTGGTGATGGTGAAGATGTTGATGACGATTGGTCCTCCCATAGTGAGAGGATCATTGGTGATGATGATGGCTTCGATTTCCCCCTCTCGGAGGGAAGTTTCGCCGATGGAATCTCTCCGCAAGAGAGCAAAAGTGCTCTTGCTCAGGTTCCGCCTCGAGACAGTGGCGCTTCATCCCGAAACCTTACTTCTATTTTTTTCTAGGGCAAATGTCATATTATAGGAGAAGATGGGCCCCGGAGGCCTGCCAGGGGCGCCACAAGCTCTCCCCCAAGCTTGTGGCTGCCTGATGGGTCCCCCTCTGGTATTTATTTCGCTAATAATTTTAATATATTCCAAAATAATTCTCCATCAATTTTTAGATAATTTGGATATGTTTAGAAAAAAGTGCCTTTGATGTAGCCCTTTCCGGTCCAGAATTCCAGTTAACGGCAATCTCCCTCTTTATGTGAAACTTGCAAAATAAGAGATAAAAGGCATAAGTATTGTACTATAGAGTGAAATAATAGCCCATAATGCAATCAATATCAACATAAAAACATGACGCAAAATGGTCGTATCAACTCCCCCAAGCTTATACCTCACTTGTCCTCAAGCGAAAGCCAAATTGATAATCAAGACCACATGTTTAGAGAGAGAGAGAAGTGTCGATAAAAATAAAATACAGACATGGAAGCATCATGGTCATTAACATAACAACAATATATCATCATAAAACTTCTCATGCTAGAGTAACAATTCATTCACAGTCTAAAGTATGGAGCATAAACTTTATTGGGAAGTAACAAACTATGGTCTTAGTCATTGAAACAATCACAATCCATCATATTTTCAGAAAGAGTCTATGTTAGAGCTTTGTTTAGCAAGTTCACATACTCAACCATAATATAGTCTTCTATGATTGCTCACACTCAAGGCATATTTATAGAGCAATAAGTCTTAGTCAGACGCATAGAAAGATAGAGGCTTGTGAGTAGGATATAAATCACCATGAACATAAATATCATGGAGGCTATGTTGGTTTTGATTCAATTACATGCGTGAACATGTGCTAAGTCAAGCCACTCGAATTATTCATAGGAGGATACCATCCTATAATACTACATCATAACCATTTTAAATGCATGTTGACACACAAGACAAACCATTATCCACTCCTAGCTAATTAAGCATGGCATGAGTAAGTATGATCTCTAATTGTTATTGCAAACATGTTTATTCATAATAGGCTGAATAGGATTCGATGAGCTAATCATATTTACAAAAAAAATAGGCTGAGTTCATACCATCTTTTCTTCACCTCAATCAATTTACCAAATTTCGTCATTATTGCCCTTCACTTGCATGGCTGAACAATGTAAATAATAATAAGAGTGCATGTGTCGTGGAATAAGCTGGAATCTGCAAACTTTTATTCAAAGGAGAAGACAAGGCAATATGGGCTCTTTGTTAGATCAACAGTAATGCATATGAGAGCCACTCAACAATTTCATTGTGGTCTTTCTCCTTACGTCCCAAACAAAAGAAAAGAATTTCAAAGAAACACATTGAAATATTTTTGGAGTTTTTATTTTTCTGGAGAAAGCACAATGAAAGAAAAACGAAAACGATAAAAACTATTTACACGGGAAAGCTCCCAACAAGCAAAAGAAGAACGAGAAATCTTTTTGGGTTTTCTTTTAATACTACAACTAATTAAACTAGAAAGAAAAACTAAAAAAGAAGCAAGAAATATTTTTGGATTTTATCAAATTTTTTCAAGCATGAAAGAAGAAAATGAGAAAAATAAACTAACATGGATTATACAATGAAAAAGGATGAACACCGATAACTGGAATGAATGTGTAAACATGAATATAATGTCGGTGAGAAATATGTACTCCCCCAAGCTTAGGCTTTTGGCCTAAGTTGGTATATGGCCACGGCTGGCCTGGATGATACCCAAAGTCGTAGTTGGGGTTGAACTGGATTGCAGCTGCCATCGCTTGGAGGGCTGCCTCGTTAAGGAGAGCGGTCTCCCTCGCCCTCTCATACTCCTCTGCCTCCTCTTTGAGTATGAAATATCTTCGTTCTACCTGAAAGTCAAAGAAAGTAGGAGCGGGAAGCGTAATATGAAGGACGCGGGGCCTGTCAAAGATTAGTTTGTACTGAAAAGGCAAGTTGCTCCTCTCAAGAAATTGGAAACACTCCATAGCGGTATAATCAATAAAAGTAGGTGGTAACTGAGTATCATCATCTCTTATATCTACCCCAAGTGTCGGTGTACTAGAGTAGGGGTACCCTAGTATCCCGAACTTGTGCACGGGCAGTCGCAGCATCCCGCGGCAAGGCTTGCCGGGTGACCGCCAAGGTCCTCCGTGGTTCCTTTGGAGCCATTCAAGGACAAAGTATCCAAACCAAGGCACCTCAAGACCCC
The DNA here is from genome assembly GCF_056163025.1 of Triticum urartu. Classification (NCBI taxonomy): domain Eukaryota; kingdom Viridiplantae; phylum Streptophyta; class Magnoliopsida; order Poales; family Poaceae; genus Triticum; species Triticum urartu. Next base: position 150,275,749 of record NC_141877.1, on the reverse strand, counting down.
GGCAAGAGGAGCTTGCCGGGAAGGCCAACCAAGGCATCTCAAGGAGCTTGCCGCGACGTGCCACGCGTCCCGGCAAGGCCCGGTGAGCGACAAGCTCCCGGACGTGACAAGACAACGACCGCGGCAAGGCGCTTGCCGCGGCAAGCCACCACTCCATGCCCGCGCTCCAGCACATCCACCAACGTGTCGCTCTGGGACCCTTCTAGGCGTACGTGGCGGGAGGCTGTGCAGCCAGCGGCGCGCGGTGGCAAGTGGCGCTGACAAGATTGCCATCGTGGCGAGCGGTGGCGTCCCTGACGGTCCCTTTTACACTATTTAGGCGATGCAGACGGGCATTTAATGCCCTGGTCCCCTGCCGTCAGGGTTAGGTATGATACACTGTAGCAGGTAGCTGTACCAACCGCAGCACCTTTCCATTTTTACCCTTGCCTACGTTGCCACCTGTCGGTGACCCCTTGAGCATATAAAAGGAGGCCCACGCGCAACGTAGAAGGGGGGGAAGAAAAAGGGAACACTCACGCTCGGTCTCGTTAGCTGCTGGGGTGTACTGTAGCACTCCGCGCTCCCGAGCAAGAACTCAATACAAACCACAAAGCAGGAGTAGGGTTTTACGCATCCGTGCGGCCCGAACCTGGGTAAACTGCTCGTGTGTTTCGCCTCGATCCGCTCTTCGTGCGACCCTCGCCCCCGCCGAACCGAAAGGGACTCGGTCCGCCGGTCCCATAGGTGCTCGTGGATCAGATCCCCAACATCTTTGGCGCGCCAGGTAGGGGGCGTCGGGGTTGTGTGAACCAGATCCGGCGTTCACACGAGCTAGATCTTCATCATCTTCATCGACATGCCGCCGAAGAAGAAGGCTTCGGAGGCGGCTGCTCCGTCCGCGCCGAACCCACCACCGCCGGAGCAAACGGCTGATGGGGCGGACGCCGGCGGAAGAACGAGCGTCGACAAGGGAGCTCACGGTGCCGCCAGGTCCAAGGACAAGGCTGCGCTGCCCATCGGCGGCGTAGCCGGCTCCCACAACGACCGGGTGCACTCCAAGACCTCGGCATCCGTACATGCACCGCGCCCATCTCAGGAGGCGCGGGACCGGCAACGTCATGGTACTCACGGTACCATGCGTTTGCTGGACCAAGATCGAGCTGGTGGATCTCGGAGTGCTCAGGACCAGCATGCACGCCAACATGCTGGCGCGAGCGAGGCACGGTCGCCTGGACGGGATACTGCTCCTTCTAACATAGTTAGAAGTCCGAGCATATCCCGCTCCTCGCACCGTTCGCCACCGCCACCCGCCACTGCAGCAGAAGCTTTGGCACGAGCTCAACTGCTCCTGGACTACCCTCCAACGACAGACAAGATTGACGACTGGAGGGCTACCATTCAGAGTCTCATCGGCTTCGCCAACGGTGACACTCAACGGCAGCCGAGTACGTCGCAGCCGCGGCAAGTCAGCCAGGCACGAGCCGGTGGCGACAAGACCGGTGGGGGTGCAACCACTATGCACTCTCCGCCCCGAAGGCCAAGATCACCGACTCGCGGATCCACCTCGACAGCGACTCCACCGCGTCATCAGATCCACGAGCTCGTCGCGATCAGCGCCAAGTTCTTCATGAACGACAGCAAGAAGATGCTCGTACTCGCATCGAGCGCCAAAGAGAAGCGCGACGTCAATCGGACCAGCGCGCTGGGCCCTCTGTCGACATGCATGCGCCAGGGGAACCAGGTGGCTTGCCGTACGCGGTAGGTTGCCCTGCGTTTACTCGTGAGCTGCGGCAAGTCCAGTGGCCCAGCATGAAGAATTTCAAGCCAGACGTACCAGAGAAGTACGACGGCAAGTCGCATCCATCGGAGTTCCTCAGCATCTACACCATCGCGGTGCAGGCTGCCGGGGGGCGGGACGACAAGATCCTTGCCAACTACTTCCCGCTGGTGCTCAGCCCGACGTCAGGTCCTGGCTCATGCACTTGCCGGACAACTCCATATCCTCCTGGGCAGACCTATGCCATTAGTTTGTCGGCGCCTTTACAGGCGGCCACAAACCTCATGGCCAAGAGAGTGACCTTCATCTGCTCGCCCAGAAGGAAGGAGAGCCCCTGCGCAAGTACATTCAGAGATTCAGCCGTGTACAGCACAACATCCCAGATGTCCACCCTGCCACGGTCATCAGCGCGTTCCATCAGAACGTGCGTAACCGCAGGATGCGGGAGGAGATGGCGATGTGCAAGATCAGAGACGTCAGTGAGCTGTATGCCCTGGCCGACAAGTGTGCACGTGCTGAGGAAGGGAGGAAACTCCCTGGAGAGAATACAGGAGCAGGAGGATCTGACAGCGAGGATGCTGCCCCGGCAAAGAAAAACCGGCGGCGGAACAACAGGAAGAAGAAAGGCAAAGATGTGCTAGTCGTTGAGCAGTCCGGCAATGAAGGTGGCGCCAAGAAAGCCAAGGCTGGTAGCTCCGGCAAGGAGATTGCCGCATGCACCAACTGCCAGGCTGTGGCGGTCGCCGACAAGCAGGATGGCACCGACAAGCAGTACTGCAAGATCCACCACACCAAGGGCCATGACCTCCAGAGCTGCAAGAAGGTCGAGCAGCTTGTCCAGCAGCAAAAGGCTAAATACGAGCGACGCGACAAGGAGAGGGCCCAAGGAGGCGCTGGAGAATCCGGCAAGAAGCGCACCGGCCGGGGAGGACGCCGCGGCAAGGCCAAGCAGCAGCAAGGAGACAGACCTCCCTGCGGCCGCGACAAGGATGAAGATGACGACGACGACGAAGACATGGATGATGTCGAGACCAGTGAGCAGGAGTTCCAGAAAGCCACAGAGGTCTTGTGCGTTGACGGCGGTGCTTCTCTGCATACTTCGCACTGCCAACTCAAGCAGTGGGTGTGGGAAGTCAATGCGGCGGAACCACCTGTCGAGTCACGCAAGCTTCTGAAATGGTCCAGCACGCCTATCATCTTTGATATTGAGGACCACCCTGGTCGCACAACTGCGGTCGGGTGCTTGCCGATGTTGGTTTCACAAACTATCCGCAACCTCAAGGTCACTAAGATGCTAGTTGACGGCGGGGCCGGCTTGAACCTGATCTCCTCCGCTGTACTCCAGAAACTCTAGATCCCTGACAGCGAGCTTGAAGAGACTGGCACATTCCAAGGAATCAGCCCGGGAAGGAGCAAGCCGAAGGGGAAGGTCACGTTGCCAGTAACATTTGGCAGCGAGGTGAACTTCAGGACTGAGAGGGTCACTTTTGACATTGCCGATTTTCCATTGCCTTACAAGGGGATACTCGGCCGCCCAGCACTCGCCAAGTTCATGGCAGCCTCTCACTACGCATACAACATGCTGAAGATGCCAGGCCCGATAAGCGTCATCTCTGCCCCTGGCAACAAGAAGGATGCTCTTATCTGCGCCGACAAGATCTACCAGGAAGCGGCAGCCGCAACAGATCACAAGTCACCTGCCGTTGAAGCTCCCGGGGGGAAGAAGAAGACCAAGTCCGGCAAGAGTTCTGATGCCCACTCCGGCAAGCGCACCTCTTCGGAGTGCTACGCTGCCGTCGAGGACGCACCATCGAGCTCCACCGGCAAGTGTAAGAAGACAATGGCAGCTCCGCCAGAGACAAAGAAGGTGTCCGCCAAGGAGGACGGCACTGGTGGTACCTTCACCATCAGTGCCACTCTCGACCCTAAATAGGAAAGCGCGCTCATTGCTTTCCTGCGGGCGAACGTCGACGTGTTTGCGTGGCAACCGTCTGACATCCCCGGTGTTCCCAGGAAAGTAATTGAGCACCATCTTGCCGTTTGTCCTCATGCGCGGCCCGTCAAGCAGAAGGTCAGGAAACAAGCAGTGGAGCGCCAAGAATTCATTGCAGAAGAGATCAAGAAGTTGGAAGCAGCAGGCCTTGTCAGAGGAGTGCTCCATCCTACGTGGTTGGCCAATCCTGTAGTCGTGCGCAAGGCAAACGGGAAATGGAGACTTTGTATCGACTTTACCGATGTTAACAAAGCTTGTCCCAAAGACCCATTTCCTTTGCCGCGCATTGACCAGATTATTGACTCCACAGCCGGATGTGATTTGCTTTCATTTCTTGACGCATACTCAGGATACCATCAGATCTTCATGGCAGAAGAGGATGAGGAGAAGACTGCATTCATTACTCCATATGGCGCGTACTGTTTCATACGGATGCCTTTCGGATTAAAAAATGCTGGTTCAACATTTGCAAGGGTAGTCCATATCGCTCTTGAGCCACAAATACACAGAAATGTGGAAGCCTACATGGATGACATAGTGGTCAAGAGCAAGGACAAGGCAACTCTGATTCAAGATTTAGACGAGACCTTTGCAAATCTGCGCAAGATCAGCCTCAAGCTCAACCCCGAGAAGTGTGTGTTTGGAGTCCCCTCCGGCAAGCTTCTCGGGTTCTTCGTGTCTCAGCGGGGAATCGAAGCCAATCCCGACAAGATCAAGGCCATTGAGCAGATTGAAGCACCAAAGCGTGTCAAGGATGTACAAAGACTTGCCGGTTGCGTAGCTGCTCTCAGCAGGTTTATCTCTAGGTCTGCTGAGCGCACCCTGCCGTTTTTCAAATTATTGAAAAAGGCAGGTCCAATGAAATGGACTCCGGAAGCGGAGGCTGCGCTGCAAGACTTGAAGAGAAGTTGCTACTGTATATAGCGGCAACCAATCAAGTGGTTAGTGCTGCGTTAGTAGCAGAGAGGGAGGCAGATGACGAGCCAGCAACCACGGCAGGCACATCCAGCGACAAGCAAGGGGCTTCCCCGACAAGCTCTGGTCCCGACAAGGATGGATCTGCGCAGACGCGCGAGGAGATACAGAAGAAAATGGTGCAGCGCCCAGTTTACTTTGTCAGTTCCCTTCTGCAGGGGGCTAGGTCAAGGTACTCTGGCGTGCAGAAATTGCTTTTCGGCCTACTCATGGCCTCGAGAAAGCTGCGCCATTACTTCCAAGCACATGAGATCACAGTTATCACTCGCTTTCCGCTGAAGAGGATACTACAGAATCCAGAAGCGACAGGCAGGATTGTTGAGTGGGCACTGGAACTGTCAAGCTTTGGCCTCAAGTTTGAGAGTACTTCAACTATCCAAAGCAGAGCATTGGCAGAATTTATAGCAGAATGGACGCCAACACCAGATGAAGAAATTCCAGAGACGAGCATCCCCGTCGAGGAAGCAAGCAAAGAGTGGCTGATGTACTTTGATGGTGCCTTTTCGCTGCAAGGCGACGGCGCTGGCGTGCTGCTTGTCGCACCCACCGGAGAGCACCTCAAGTACGTAGTCCAGATGCACTTTCCCAAGGAGCAAGCAACAAACAATACTGCAGAGTATGAAGGCTTGCTTGCCGGTCTCAGGATCGCGGCAGACCTTGGGATCAAGAAGCTCATTGTCAGGGGTGACTCGCAGCTTGTCGTCCGCCAAGTGAACAAGAGCTATCAAAGTCCGTTGATGGAAGCCTACGTCGACGAAGTGAGAAAGCTAGAAGAGCACTTTGACGGCCTACAGATGGAGCATGTTCCAAGAGCTCAGAACGCCATTGCCGATGGCCTATCAAAGTGCGCCGCACTTAAGTTACCTGTGGAACCAGGGATCTTTGTGCTCAAGCTGACTCAACCGTCTGTAACTCCATCAACTGGACAGAGCAAGAAGAGGAAGTTGATTTCTGGTGACTATTTTCCGGCAGAGCTTCCCGAAGCCGCCGCCAAGAAGGTCCCCAAAATCAACGCCAAGAGCGCTAAGGAGCAGTCTGCTCCGGCAAGCCCTAGGGTTTGTTCCGTTGAAGCGCAAGCTCCCGACAAGTTTTGCTCCGGCAAGCTTGCCAGGGAACGTCAAGCTCCGGCAGAGCCGCAGGTTCTCGCCGTAGAAGCGGATGTTCCAGCAGCAACAGATTTGCCTTTAGTCCTTGTTGTCGAGCCACAAGCTCTAGCATGGGCACAGCAAATTGTCCGTTTCCTTCAGACAGGAGAACTTCCCGAAGAGCAAGAAGAAGCGGAAAGAGTAGCCCGGCAGTCAAGTATGTACTAGTTTGTCGACAACACACTGTACAGAAGAAGACTCAATGGTGTGAAATTGAAGTGTATTCACCGGGAAGACGGACAAAAGCTGTTGGCAGAAATACATGGAGGCATATGTGGTCACCACATTGGCACAAGAGCACTTGCCGGCAAAGCATTCCGGCAAGGATTCTATTGGCCGACAGCCCTCCAGGATGCAACTGCACAAGTAACCAAGTGTGAAGCATGCCAGTTCCATTCCAAGCAAATACACCAACCAGCTCAAGCTCTCCAGACGATCCCTTTATCCTGGCCATTTTCGGTCTGGGGGCTCGACATCCTCGGCCCCTTTCCCCGAGCAATCGGGGGCTTTGAGTACTTGTACGTTGCAATCGACAAGTTCACAAAGTGGCCGGAAGTGGAAGAAGTGAGGAAGGTGACAGCACAGTCAGCAGTCAAGTTCTTCAGGTCGATTGTTTGCCGTTTCGGGATCCCTAACAGGATAATCACCGACAACGGTACGCAATTCATGAGCCGCACCTTCATGCAGTACGTCCAAAGTCTTGGCGCCAAGGTCTGCTTCGCTTCTGTTGCTCACCCGAGAAGCAACGGTCAAGCGGAGAGGGCAAATGCTGAAGTGCTGCGTGGGCTCAAGACCAGGACTTTCGATAGGCTGCACAAGTGCGGAAGAAACTGGATCGAGGAGCTGCCGGTGGTTCTTTGGTCGATCAAGACGATGCCAAATCGAGCCACTGGCCAGACACCTTTCGCTCTAGTCTATGGAGCAGAGGCAGTTCTCCCCACGGAACTCGTATACGGGTCACCTCGAGTGCTCGCTTATGATGAGCTTGAGCAAGAGCAGCTGCGACAAGATGACGTGCTGCTCCTTGAGGAAGACCGTCTTCAGGCTGCTGTACGAGCTGCTCGCTACCAGCAAGCTTTGCGCCGCTACCATAGCCGCAAAGTTAACGCCAGAAGTTTCGAGGAAGGCGACCTTGTTCTTCGGCGTGTTCAGTCCGCCAAGAATTCCAACAAGTTGACGCCGAAGTGGGAAGGCCCTTACCGGGTGAAACGAGTCACTAGGCCTGGCGCTGTCCGCCTTGAGACCGAAGATAGCATTCCGGTGAGCAATTCCTGGAACATTGAGCATCTTCGTAAGTTTTACCCGTAAGGCGCGGTTGCCGGAACCTGTTCCGGCAACCACCTTTTGTACAAGTCTTGCCGCTGAAGCATGTAATCCTTTGTACAAAGCCGGGCGCAGACCCCGTGCATAAGTAAAGCTCATGTGCTCCGCACATCTTGTCAATTTCATGCATTCTATTTTTTGCATATGTGATCTGACACTTTGTGCAGCACCAACTCCCCGGTAAGTAATAACGAGCCATAAGGCTCCATATCTTTATTTTCTCCTCTTTCTTTTTTCTCAAGGAAAGGAAGGTTCCCTCGCCCACAAGTTTGCTGGGGGGGAAGGAGAAGATGATGGTATGGACCAGGCGTCGTTCAAGAAAGTTTCGCCTTACCGGGAAGCAAACAACAGAAAAGATAAGTTGCCAAAGTTTGAGCAATCAGATTTTTTAAATTTTTAAGTTATCTCCCTTGAACGACCGCACTTTGTATGGAAAACCTGTGCGCGGAGGAACCAACTCGTAGCTAGTTGCGCCCTTACTTTGTTTCGAGTCCGCTCAACAACTTAAGTGAGTTGCGACTAGTTGCGACAAGGTTTCTTGTCGGTAGCGGCACCGCCAGCAGGCTGCTGACGTCCCGCACTCAGCGCTCGCGGCTAAGGTGCCTGCACCGGCAAGTTCCCTAAAAGCGTAGGTCAAAAACATACAAAGGGAGGAATCAAGTAAAGGGAATAACATTGCAATCATTACCCGGAATAGAGTTATATTACAAGGTAGCTTGTCGCGGCTCTAACAGATTGTTCTCATAACATGACCAGCAGCGACAAGAAAAGAAGAAAACAGGCGGCCTAGTCTACGCGATCGCCCTCAATCCTCTTGATCCTGCTCACCTTGTCCACAATGGGTGTGACAAGGGTCTTGAGCGCCTCCAGATCAGCATCCGGCGGCAGGGTCTTGAGGACGTTGGTGAGGTTGAGGCCCGGGTTGCGGAAGGCCACCTTCACCAACACCTTTTGAAGAACTCCCGTGCAGATCTTGCGCGACTCGTCGGCCAGCTGCTTTGGGATCCTCTCCCGGAGTCGCTGGAGGGCCGTCGCCACGCCTTTGAAGAACAAGACGAGCTTGGCACTGGGTTGGAGGTTCTCGTCGGAGGGATACCCGAGATCCTCCATCCCCAGCTGCGCCAGCTCCCTGTCAATGTCTGCGGCAACATTCACAAGACCCTCCGTCCAGTGCTCCACATTCTCCCTAAAAGCATTTTGGGCGGCGGCAGCACTCTCCAGCAGCGCCTTGTCGGCCTTGATCTCCTCCTTCAAGGCCGCCTCCTGCTCCTTGGCGCCGTCCAGCGTCTTGGTCAAAGTGGTCAGCCTCAACTCAAGATCTACGTTGGAGTCCTTGGCGGCGCTAAGCTCTTTGCGCTTCTCGGTGAGATCGGCCTCCAGCTGCGCCACCTTCGTCTCCAGCTCCTTCTTGGTGGCCTCGACAACTGCGGCAGCATCCTCTGCTTGCTTAAGGGCTCCGCCGAGTTTTTCCTCGCGCACGGCAAGCTCCTCCTCGTGGGCGTCAAGGTTGACTTTCCGCTGCGCCAGCTCGCCCTCCTGCGCAGACAGCTTCTCAGCGGCAAGCCGCTGTTGCTCTTCGACTTTGGCCTTCTCGAGGAAGAAGACCTTCTGCGCTTCGGCGAGTTGCTCTCGCTCCTCTGCCAGAGACCGGAGAGCTTCCTGGTTGAGACTCCGAAGCTCCTCCGCGCGCTTCTCGATGTCCGCTCCCGCCTTCGCGACAAGCGCCTCGCGGGAGTCCAGCTTGGCTTGCCGCGCGCGGTAGAGCGACAACAGCTTCCGCAGCAGCCGCTCCTCCTTAGGCTCGCCGCTGCTGCTGCTCGGCGCATCAACTAGCGTCAGCCCAGCGGAGGCGAGCACCTCTCCGTCAAAGATCTCTCCTTCGACCGGTGCCCTGGAGCTCGACGCCCAGGGGAGGTTGATGAAGACGCCATCGCCGGCCTTCAAGCAGACGCCTGGCTGGGGCTCTTCGGAGCCTGGCGCTGCGGCAGCGGCGGACGGGTCGGCGGTCGGCGTAGCGCCTGGCGCTCCTGTGGCCTCAGGGCCGTCAGTGCGATCGCCAGACCCCTCGCCAGCTGCTGCGGCGGCAGCTTTGGCGGCCTCGTCCCCGGCGGGATCATCAGCGCTGGCTGCTTCTTCGGTGGCAGCGGCGTCGTCAGCGGCAACCTCGGTCTCCATCGGCTCCGCAGCAGATGGGTCTGACGGCCGGAAAAGGGAGAAGAGTCAAGCAAATATCCAAAAAGAAGAAGAACCCAAGGGAAGTTTTGAAGCGAGAGGATTACCTGTACCGGGTTCTGCAGTCGTGGTCTCCGCCGCCGGGGGGCCGCTGGTGCTGTCCCTTGCCGGAGAACTCCCCCTTGCCGGAGACTTCTCCCTTGCCGGAGAACTCTCCCTTGTCGGAGGACTCTCCCTTGGCATTTCGGGGGCGGCCTCCGGGCGCTCCTGGTGAGGCTGCTCTGCTCCTACACAAACCAACAGTCAGATATCAGCAAATACAGAGTATCCATGCGCGCCTCACAGCGGAAAGCGAACCATATACTTACGCTGGGGGCTGCTCTGGAGAAAAGTTGCCGGGTCCGGCAAGGTTGTCTCGGACGCACCCCCTGCTGTCGCAGTGGGTTCGTCCTTGATGATAATCACCGGGACCTTGGCTCTCTTCGCTGCTCTCTGGGCCAGAGTCCTAAAGAGGAATAAGTCCAGAGCAAAGCAAATGAAATACAAGACAAAACAGCAAGAATTGAAGAACTACAAGTACAACAAGAGAATCTTACTCTTCTTCTTCCTCGTCGGAGCTGAATGCGGAGAAGTCGAAGTCCGTCTCACGTCCGGCGCGAGGAGGCGGAGGAGTAGTTTCCCTTGGCCGCTTGGCGGGAACAGCGGCGGTGGTCTGAGACGACCCCGCTCCGGCTGCCGCCGCGGCGTGAGAAGCGGCAGGAGCAGAAGCGGTGGTCCGGGTGGACCCCGCTCCAGTTGCTGCAGCAGCGTGAGGTGCTCCCGCGGCAACAGTACTTGCCGCGGTGGAGCGTGTTGCGCGGCGCGGCAGCTGTTGACTCGTCTGCCGCTCCGCTACGTCCCCGGCCTTGCGGAGACGCCTTCTTGGTGGGGATGGAGGCTCTGCTTGCGGCAAGCTGCCTGAAGATGAGGAGGAAGACGAGTTGATCTCCAGCGAGCCGCTCGTATCCTTGGCGGGCTCGCTCGACTCGACGCCATGCCCAGCAAGCTCTTTCTCGCCAACGGGCTCCTCTCGCTCGGCACGGCTTGTCGCCTCTGCTGCATCTGCCTCCTCCACGGTGAATCCAAATTCGCCCGCGGCTGCGGCTGCCGCCGCCTCTTCCAGCCTAGTGGCAATGCGTGTCATCTCCGCATCGGTGGTGTCGCGGGTGAGGCTATCCTTTTCGTCGGAGCGGACCGGCACTTCTACCAAGCCGTCAAAGAACTCCTGCACGACGTTGTCTGCAGGCTCTTGCCAAGTTGGGACAATTCCATGCGAATCGCACAGCGGCATCATTGCACGGATGCGGTCGAGTGCGGAGTTGTTGCACAGCGGAACGACACCCTGCGGCAACCTGAACACTTCGGGATGTTGAGGGTCGTACTTGAACAGCTCCTGGAGCATCGCGTTGAGCTCCAGAACAGTGAAGTTGAAGTTGAGGCCCGGACGCAGCCTCATGATATCCGCCGCATTCTTGAATTCCCAGGCGGGTCTCCCCCGTTCCTGCAGGGGGGCGATGCGGCGACGAAGAAAATCTGTGCCAACAGCGCCTACAGTGAGCCCGGCAAGCCTGAGGCATAGGATCCGGGTGACGGCAATCTTCAGCCTATCGTCTTCCGGGGCCACGTCACTCCAATCGCTGCCGCGTGCTACTGGGGCTTGGCGCCGGGCGGTAAACGGCTGCGGGTTCTCCTCGACAATCCAGCACCAGTCTGCTCTCCACTCCTCCCACTTGCCGCGGAACTCTCCCTCCAGATAAGTGTCCTTCTTGCTGGCCCTTGAGATCCAGGCGATTCCGCCGGATAAAGGCTCTCCTCTCTCTACTCGGGGCATAAAGAAGTGGCGAAAAAGGGCTACATTGGGATGGACTCCGACAAAGTTTTCGCAGAGATGTGCGAAAACTGCCATGGTCAGAACAGCATTGGGGTGAAGTCAAGGAGGTGGAACCCGTAGGTGTTCATAATATCGCAGAAAAACTCAGAGAAAGGTGGGTAGAGCCCGCAGTAGAAGAACAAGGCAAAGAAGGGATATCCATTTGGAGCCATTTTCCAAGCGGCAGCTGGAAGTACCTTCGTGCGCGGATGCGCTCGCGTCTCCATCGACCAGAAGAGGTAGTAGTTCTCCCTCAGCTCTCTCGCGGCGAGCTTGGGGGGGAAGATTGCCCGCTCCTTTCGCAGCGCCGCAAGCCGCTGCGCCTCGGTCGACTTCACAACCTTCCCTTTGTCGGCTCTCGGAGCCATGGTGGAAGTGGTGGAGGAGGTCGACGGTGTTGGTGGTGCTAGTGGCGATGGGGCGGGGCGCTGCTCTCTTTCAATTTTGGGAAGACGAGGGAGCGGCAGAGGTTTCCGAGATTGGAGTAGCAACCGGCGAATGGACGAACTACCCCTATTTCCCCTGCTTATAAAGAGAAAGGGGGCGGGCGTTCCGCCTTTCCGAATAAAGAAACCACCCACGATCTCTCCCACGACGCCGCATTCAACACGTGCCGTTCGGGGAGGGCGCGGTGGATACGGGGAGAGATACGGCGTAACCTAGGCCGCGCGTGCCCGTGCCCTGTTTTGGGCCTGGCCCAACAGCGCTCGGCACCGTGTATGGCCCAGGCCCGGGGGCTCCTGTCGGTGTACTAGAGTAGGGGTACCCTAGTATCCCGAACTTGTGCACGGGCAGTCGCAGCATCCCGCGGCAAGGCTTGCCGGGTGACCGCCAAGGTCCTCCGTGGTTCCTTTGGAGCCATTCAAGGACAAAGTATCCAAACCAAGGCACCTCAAGACCCCGGCAAGAGGAGCTTGCCGGGAAGGCCAACCAAGGCATCTCAAGGAGCTTGCCGAGACGCGCCACGCATCCCGGCAAGGCCCGGTGAGCGACAAGCTCCCGGACGCGACAAGACAACGACCACGGCAAGGCGCTTGCCGCGGCAAGCCACCACTCTGTGCCCGCGCTCCAGCACATCCACCAACGTGCCGCTCTGGGACCCTTCCAGGCGTACGTGGCGGGAGGCTGTGCAGCCAGCGGCGCGCAGTGGCAAGCGGCGCTGACAAGATTGCCATCGTGGCGAGCGGTGGCGTCCCTGACGGTCCCTTTTGCACTATTTAGGCGACACAGACGGGCATTTAATGCCCTGGTCCCCTACCGTCAGGGTTAGGTATGATACACTATAGCAGGTAGCTATACGAACCGCAGCACCTTTCCATTTTTACCCTTGCCTACGTTGCCACCTGTCGGTGACCCCTTGAGCATATAAAAGGAGGCCCACGCGCAACGTAGAAGGGGGGGAAGAAAAAGGGAACACTCACGCTCGGTCTCGTTAGCTGCTGGGGTGTACTGTAGCACTCCGTGCTCCCGAGCAAGAACTCAATACAAACCACAAAGCAGGAGTAGGGTTTTACGCATCCGTGCGGCCCGAACCTGGGTAAACTGCTCGTGTGCTTCGCCTCGATCCGCTCTTCGTGCGACCCTCGCCCCCGCCGAACTGAAAGGGACTTGGTCCGCTGGTCCCATAGGTGCTCGTGGATCAGATCCCCGGCACCAAGATAATCATCAAAACAAGTGGCATAAATTCCACCAAAGAAATCTCCATCTAAGGCATTATTATGTAACCAACGTGCAATGATAGCCCCCAAATTATGTTGTTTATCATTCATTACTGCGCTCTTGAGAACACTCAAATCAAAAGCGCAAAGGTGGCTATGGTCATGTTTACCATTGATGTGTCTACCTATAAAGAGAGCAAAATAATGTAAAGCAGGAAAGTGAATGCTCCCTATAGTAGCTTGTGTTACGCTTCTAGTTTCACCTAGAGTGATGCTAGCAAGGAACTCAATGTAATCAAATTTACGAGGTTCAGTATAAATGCCCCATTGCTGAATTTTGCATGCTTCATTAAATTGTTCAAGGTCCATGCGAAATGATTTATCATAAAGATTAAATAGAACAAAATGTGTATTGCGATGGACTGAATACTCAAATCTCCGCACAAAAGAATCAGTGAGATTGTAATATTGCAAGCACTTATCTGACAAGAAGTCCGTCAGGCTGGTGTTTTGCATGTACATATCAAATTCTTCCTTGAAACCTGCGTGAGTCATTAAGTAATCCGACAGGAACTCGCAAGGTTGCACTAGAGCTTCGCTTGGTGGTTCGAGGTACGGCTCACGTATAGGGAGCCTTGAGGATTGTTTTCTTTGAGGAACCACCTTGGAACATCTTCCTAAACATTGTCTCCCACTGAAAATTTCTGACATTTTTAGTGACTTCAAAATAAAAGTGAACAAAACTCAACAAAATTGATAGCAACTACTCCTACAAGTGCCTAGAGGCCATATCTTGGACCAAAACTAGTTTGGAGCATATAAATTTGACATGCAAGCTGAAGAACATGGTCACCTACAGTTGTTAAATGTGCAAATAATAAACCACTAGAACAAAAACTAATTGGACCAACGGAGGAGTCACATACAGATGAGCAACCCCCCAAACCAGTTTTGAAAACGGAGTTCTGAGCAAGGAGATCGAAAATGACAGCAAGATGAGCAAGAACACGGGTTTGAATAGGTTGGTGATTTTTTATAGAGGAATAAGAAGAGCATGGGTGGCTGGAATAAGTGAGGGGGCATACGTGGGCCCCACAAACCTGCTAGGCACGCCCTGTGAGCTTGTGGCTCACAGGTGCACCCCCTTGGGGTGTGTTCAGTGCCAATAATTTTCAAATATTACAGAAAAAACATATTAAATTTTCAGGGCATTTGAAGAACTTCTATTTTCTGGTCATTTTTTTATTGCACGGGTAATTCACAAAACAGCATAATCATAGCATTTCTACTTTATTAATTCTGAATAATAGAAAGTAAAAAAAGTGGGTACAGAAGGTTGTGTTTACTAAATTCATCGACCACATGCCCGTCAAAAGGAATCCATTAATAAGGTTGATCAAGTCTTATTAACAAACTTCTTCCGAATGACATGAAACCGGAAAATCTTCGTGTGACACTAGGTTACCTCAACGGGGATACGCATGTCCCCAACAATAAGAATTTCATATTTCCTTTTGACAGTAGGAAGAGGGAATTCAAAATCTCCAATAGTAATTGTTGAAATTTTTGCAATTGAATTGATACTATTCACTTGAGGTTGTTTCTTAGGAAAGTGCACCGTATGCTCATTACCATTGACATGAAAAGTGACATTGCCTTTGTTGCAATCAATACAACCCCTGTAGTGTTCAAAAAGGGTCTACCAAGGATGATCGACATACTGTCATCCTCGGGTATATCAAGAATAACAAAGTCTGTTAAGATAGTAACATTTGCAACTACGACAGGCACATCCTCACAAATACCGATGGGTATAGTAGTTGATTTATCAGCCATTTTCAAAAAGATTCTAGTTGGTGTCACCATATTCAGATCAAGTCTCCGATATAAAGAGAAAGGCATAACACTAACACCGGCTCCTAGATCACAAAAAGCGGTTTTAACATAGTTTGTTCTAATGGAGCAATGTATAGTTGGTATTCCTGGGTCTCCTAATTTCTTCGGTATTCCACCCTTAAATGTGTAATTAGCCGGCATGGTGGAAATTTTATCTTTCGGTATCTTTCTTTTATTTGTAACAATATCTTTCATATACTCAGCATAAGGAGACATTTTCAGAATATCAGTCAAACAAAGACGCAAAAAGACAGGTCTAAGAATTTCAACAAAGTGCTCAAATTCTTCATCATATTTATTCCTTGAAGCTTAGGAGGAAAGGGCATGGGTTTTTGAACCCATGGTTCTCTTTCTTTACCATGTTTCCTAGCAATGAAGTCTCTCTTATCATATCTTTTATTCTTAGGTTGTGGGTTATCAAGATCAACAGCAGGTTTTATTTTCACATCATTATCATTACTAGGTTGAGCATCAACATGAACATCATCATTATCATTGTTACTACTAGGTTCATGTTCATCACCTGATTGTGTTTTAGCATCAGAAATAGAAATATCATTTGGATTCTCACGTGTGTCTACAGTGGGTTCACTAGAGGCATGCAAAGTCCTATCATCTTTCTTTTTCCTTTTCATGGACTAGGTGCATCAGTATTAGTTCTTTGAGAGTCTTGTTCAATTCTTCTAGGGTGGCCTTCAGGATACAAAGGTTCCTAAGTCATTTGTAGCACTCCTAGTCATAACTCTAACATCATGATCATTCATCTCATTGTTCATCTCATTAAGCAAATCAATTTGTGCCTTGAGGACTTGTTCTACTTGAGTTTTTATCATGGAAGCATGTTTACTCACACCCTTGAGATCATTAATAGATCTAAACATATAGTCACTCAAGTGTTCAATCATATAAGCATTTAGTTTCAATTGTCTACTAGCATATGCATTGAAGTTTTCTTGTTTAACAATAAAGTTATCAAATTCATCCGAGCATTGACTAGCAGATTTAGTATAAGGAATATCACCTTCATCAAATCTATAGAGAGAATTTACCACTACTACCTGTGTCTGGGTATTAAGACCATGTATTTCTTCAATCGGTGGTAAATTCTTAACATCTTCAGCTTTAATACATTTTTCTTTCATAGATTTCTTTGCCTCTTGAATATCTTCAGGACTGAGAAATAGAATACCCCTCTTCTTCAGAGTAGGTTTAGGCGGTGGCTCAGGAAGAGTCCAATCATTATCATTCCTCAGTATATTAAATAGTTCTTAAGCTTGTTCAACAGTTCGTTCCCTAAAAACACAACCAGCACAACTAACTAGGTGGTCCCTGGAAGCATCGGTTAATCCATTATAAAAGATATCAAGTATTTCATTTTTCTTGAGAGGATGGTCAGGAAAAAGCATTAAGTAATTGGAGAAGCCTCCCCCAAGCTTGTGGTAGACTCTCTTCTTCAATTTGCACAAAGTTAAATATTTCCTATAAAGCAGCTTCTTTCTTATGAGCGGCAAAATATTTTTCCAGAGAAGTAATATATCATATCCTGGGGACTGATACGTCTCCAACGTATCTATAATTTTTTATTGTCCCATGTTGTTATATTATCAATCTTGGATGTTTTATAATCATTTTATATCATTTTTTGGTACTAACCTATTGACATAGTGCCAACTGCCAGTTGCTGTTTTTCCATTTTTTTACATCACAGAAAATCAATATCAGACGGAGTCCAAATGCCCCGAAACTTTACGGAGAATTTTTATGGGCCAGAAGGAACACAACGGGCCCTGGTTGCGCCTGAGGGGTGCCCCGAGGGGGGCACAATCCACCAGGGCACGCCAGGAGGCCCAGGCGCGCCCTGGTGGGTTGTGCCCACCTCGGGTGCCCCCCGGACCGCCTCTTTGCTCTATAAATACCCCAATATTCTAGAAACCCTAGGGGAGTTGATGAAATATTCATCCAGCCGCCGCAGAGTCCAGAACCACCAGATCCAATGTAGACACCATCTCGGATGGGGTTCACCACCTCCATTGGTGCCTCTCCGATGATGCGTGAGTTGTTCTTTGTAGACCTTCGGGTCCGTAGTTAGTAGCTAGATGGCTTCATCTGTCTCTCTCTCCCTTGATTCTCGATACAATGGTCTCTTGGAGATCCATATGATGTAACTCTTTTGCGGTGTGTTTGTTGGTATCTGGTGAACTTTGAGTTTATGATCAATCATATCGTTTTATATCCATGGAAGTTATTTGAGTTTCTTTGATCTCTCATATGCATGATTCCTTATAGCCTCGTATTTCTTCTCTGATACTTGAGTTTTGTTTGGCCAACTTGATCTATTTATCTTGCAATGGGAAGAGGTGCTTTGTAGTGGGTTTGATCTTACGGTGCTTGATCCCAGTGACAGAAAGGGAAACAACACGTATGTATCATTGCTACTAAGAATAAAACAATAGGGTCTACCTCTACATACATAGATCTTGTCTACATCATGTCATCGGTCTTATGCATTACTCCGTTTTTCCATGAACTTAATACACTAGATGCATGCTGGATAGCAGTCGATGTGTGGAGTAATAGTAGTAGATGCAGGCAGGAGTCGGTCTACTAATCTTGGATGTGATGCATATATAATGATCATTGCCTGGATATCATCATGAGTATTTGAAGTTCTATCAATTGCCCAACAGTAATTTGTTTACCCACCGTTTGCTATTTTTCTCGAGAGAAGCCACTAGTGAAACCTATGGCCCCCGGGTCTTCTTTCTCATATATTTGCCTTTGCGATCTACTTTTCTCTTGCTTTTATTTTCAGATCTACTAAACCAAAAACCCAAAAATACTTTGCTGCAATTTATTATTATTTATTTATTTGGCGTTTGATCTACCAATCTACTACAAATTTACCTCACGTCTGTTTGCCTATCTTGAGGCACCATACCCCGGAAGGGATTGACAACCCCTTTAACACATTGGGTTGTGAGAAGTTGTTATTTGTGTGCAGGTGTTGTTTACGTTGTGTTGTTTAGTTCTCCTACTGGTTCGATAACCTTGGTTTCATATCTGAGGGGGATACCTGCCGCCGTTGTGCTACATCATCCCTTCCTCTTTGGGGAAATACCGACGTAGCTTCAAGCGATATCAAAAGGAATTTCTGGCGCCATTGCCGGGGAGGATCTTCAACGGATACCAGGTTCCTAATCACAAATATAATCTCCTCACAATTTACATTATTTTCCATTTGCCTCTTGTTTTCCTCTCACCCACTTCACAAAAATTTACAGTTTTATTCGCCTTTCTTTTCCGTTCATCGTTTTCTTGTCGGATCTGTTTTGGCGTGCAATCTTGTTGTGCGGTCATCATGACTCAAGAGAACACCAAGTTATGTGATTTCTCAAATACCAACAACAATGATTTTATCGGCACTCCGCTTGCTCCTCCCGCCACTAGTGCGGAGACTTGTGATATTAATACTGCTTTGCTGAATCTTGTTATGAAAGACCAATTTTCGGGTACTCCTAATAAGGATGTCGCGTCCCATCTCAATACCTTCATGGAATTATGCGATATGCAAAATAAAAAAAAGATGTGGACAATGATGTGGTCAAGATGAAATTATTTCCGTTTTCCTTGCGTGATTCTTCAAAATTTTGGTTCTCTTCTTTTCCTCACAATAGTATCGATTCTTGGAATAAGTGCAAAGATGCTTTTATCACTAAGTATTTTCTTCCTGCAAAAATTATTTCCCTTAGAACCCAGATCATGAATTTCAAGCAACTTGAACATGACATTGTTGCACAATCTTGGGAAAGTATGAAAATGATGCTAAGGAATTGCCCAACTCATGGGTTAAATCTTTGGATGATCATATAAAAAATTTATGCGGGATTGAATTTTGTTTCTCGTAATCTTTTAGATTCCGCTGCGGGTGGTACTTTTATGGAAATTACTTTGGGTGAAGCCACAAAATTGCTTGATAATATTATGGTAAATTATTCGCAATGGCATAGTAAAAGAGCTCCTACTAGTAAAGAAGTTAATTCAGTTGAAGAAATTTCTTCTTTGAGTGAAAAAGTTGATGCTCTTGTGAAATTGGTTGCTAGTAGAAGTGCTCATATTGATTTTAATGATACGTCTTTGTCTACTTTGATTGAGCAAAATAGTGATGCCATAGATGTGAATTTTATCTCTCAAAATAATTTCAACAACAATGCTTATAGAGGTGATTTTAATCCTATGCCTTTTCCTAGTAATTCCTCTAATAATTATGGTAATTCCGATGGAAATAAATCATATAATAATAATAGGAACACCTCTGATCTTGATAATAATATTAAATAATTTCTCAATACACAGAAAATTTTCAACACTTTCGTAGAAGAAAAGTTGAGTAAGATAGATGATTTGTCTAGAAGTGTTGATAGAATTGCTCATGATGTGGAAAATCTCAAGATGAAAATGTTTGTGCCTAAAGTAGATGAATCAATTAAAGCTATTTATGTTTCTATGGATGAAAGTAAGAAAAGAACCGCTATGCTTAGAGCTAAAAGAGATTTTTTTTAGAAAAAGCGTTTTCTAGTGATTTTTTTCGCAAAAGTGATGAAGATCTTAAAATGATTGGTGTTTCTTCTATTGATTCCTTGTTTAGTAAAATTAATATTGATGAAAAAGGGATTGGAGAAGAGTCAACTTTAGGTAGAAGGTGTCCCAATATTCGGAGGGTGAAAATCTTGTTGAGAAAATTGATGAAAGTGGGTTTGGAGAGGTCAAAACTTTAACTAGTGATGTGCCCACTCTTTTGGATTAAAAAGACTTTAATTATGATAGTTGCTCCTTGATTGATTGTATTTCTTTGTCGCAATCCATGATAAATTCACCCCATGCTTATGAACAAAATAAGGCTTTTACTAAACATATTGTTGATGCTATGATGAAAGCTTTTGAAGAAAAATTGGAATTAGAAGTATCAATTCCTAGAAAATTGCATGATTAATGGGAACCTACTATCAAAGTCAAGATTAAAAATTATGAGTGTTTTGCTTTGTGTGACTTGGGTGCTAGTGTTTCTACAATTCTGAAATCTTTATGTGATGTGCTTGGTCTTACCGATCTTGAATCATGTTCTTTGAATTTGCACTTAGCAGATTCTACTATTAAAAAGCCTATGGTAAGAATTAATTATGTTCTTATTCTTGCAAATAGGAATTATGTGCCCATAGATTTTATTTTTCTTGATATTGATTGCAATCCATCTTGTCCAATTATTCTTGGTAGACCGTTTTTACGCACTATTGGTGTCGTGATTGATATGAAGGAAGGAAATATTAAGTTACAATTTCCTTTGAGGAAGGGTATGGAACACTTTCCTAGAACAAGAATTAAGCCACCATATGAATCAATCATGAGGGCATCTTATGGATCTCGAACCAAAGATGACAAAACTTAGATCCTTGCTTTCTGCCTAGCTAACGGCGTAAAACTATAGCGCTTGTTGGGAGGCAACCCAATGAATAAAATTTATTTTTGCTTTTTGTTTCCTGTTTTTGAGTGTTAGCACAATTATTCTATTGTTAAGATTGTGTTTTTATGTTTTAATTAGTGTTTGTTCCAAGTAAAGCCTTTAGGATCTTCTTGGGTGATAGTTGTTTGATCTTGCTGAAAAAACAGAAACATTTATGCTCACGAAAATATTTTATATTTTTTACCAGAGAGTGATAAAATACCCATTCCACTTGAAGTAGATCAATATACAAATTTCTCAGGTCTTCCTAATTTTTCAAAAAAAATTGGAGTTACAGAAGTATTCGAAATAGTCAGATTGCTACAGACTGTTCTGTTTTGACAGATTCTATTTTATTTGTGTTGTGTGCTTATTTTGATGGCTCTATGGTTTTATTTGATGAGTTTTTGCCATAGAAAAGTTGGAATATAGTAGATATAATACAAAAACAAAATATGAATTGGTTTGATACAGCACTTATAGTAGTGATTTATAATTCTTATACTAACAGATCCCACGAATGTTTTGTTGAGTTTTGT
Source organism: Triticum urartu (assembly GCF_056163025.1). Lineage (NCBI taxonomy): Eukaryota > Viridiplantae > Streptophyta > Magnoliopsida > Poales > Poaceae > Triticum > Triticum urartu. The sequence goes on along the minus strand of NC_141877.1, from coordinate 150,254,883 downwards.
GTGATTGAAGTTTTCAAGTTTTGGGTTATCTTACGATGGATGAAGGAATAAGGGATAGAAGAGCCTAAGATTAGGGATGCCCCGGCATCCCAAGATATTATTCAAAAATGAGCAACCAACTAAGCTTGGGGATGCCCCCGAGTGGCATCCCCTCTTTCTTCTAACGACCATCGGTATTTTACTCGAAACTATATTTTTATTCATCACAGGATATGTGTTTTGCTTGGAGCGTCTTGTATGATATGAGTCTTTGTTTGTTTTATTTTTGTGTCTTAAATTATCAATCCTTGCTGGACACACCTATTTGAGAGAGCCAAAATTATGTCATGACTTGTTAGAATTGTTCTCCATGCTTCACTTAAATTTTTATGAGCTATGGACTTGCTCTAGTGCTTCACTTATATCTTTTTTAGCACAATGTGCTTTAGTATTTTTGAAGAAATGCTCTCTTGCTTCACTTAGATTTATTTGAGAGTTAGTAAATTTTAAAGAAATTCTCTCTTGCTTCACTTAAATTAATTTGAGAGAAAGAAATATTATGCTCATGATCTTCACTTATATTTGTTTAAGCTTATGAAAAGCAGCACAAGAAAATTAGTCCCAGAGTGATAGATATCCAAGAAGGATATAATAAAAACTTTCATGAAGATCATTGTACAAAATAAACTTGATTCTTAGTAATAGTTTTGAGATATGATGATGTGATATGTGAGTCATCTTGATGAGTAATTATGCTTTAGTAAGAATATTGGCGTTAAGGTTTGTGATTCCCTATGCAAGTACGAAAGTCAATAGTCATGCAATGAAATTACATCCTACTTGTGGCACATTATTCGGTGTTATTTATGCGTAATGCTTGCTTATGAGATTATCTGTTTCTTGGTTCGCTTCTCAATCTTTTGCTAGCCTTCATTTTGCACTAAGTATGATCTCTACTTGTGCATCCAAAAACCTTTAAACCAATTTTGCCACATGAGTCCACCATATCTACCTATATGCGGTATTCTTTTGCCGTTCTAAGCAAATTTGTATGTGCCATCTCTAATTTTCAAAATTAACTTCTCTTTTGTGTGTTCGTTTCGCTCGCGGAGCGGTGAGGGTGGCTAATATTTTCCATGCTAGATGTGTTATTCTCATGATGAGTGTTTATTCACTTGTCATTGCACGAGAGTAAGGCAAAGGTATTAGGGATGCCCAGTCCCGAAATGCAAAAATGAATTTACTTTATGTTATCAAATAATAAATTCCTTGGAAAGTGTTGGTATGGAGGGCACCCGTGGATATGGTTAGCCATGGAAAGTGAAAGTATGGTGGAAAAAGGAATAAACTTTATTTTCTGTTTGGGAACCGCCTATGATATATCTATGCATGGAAAGTATTGGGAACTCTAAGTCGTTTTCGTTGGTGGGATGGATACACCTCCCAAAACGTTTTATCTCTAAGTTTTTCGCTTTGAGCTCTCGCACCTCTACAAATCCCTACTTCCCTCTGCGAAGGGTCTTTCTTTTACTTTATGCAATTTTTATTTTGAGTCTCCATCTTCTCTTATAAAAGTACCAACTAGGAGGCAATGTGATCGTACTTAAGTATTGGGTGTAGCTAATACTCGAATGTGTTTCATGAATGGATCAATGGTTGAGCATGATGGGCTAGGGATAACTTATTTTAGCGTTGATATTTTGAAAGACATGGTTTCTTGTTGATATGCTTGAGTATCTAAATTATCATGTCAAAACTAGACTATTGTTTTGAACAACTAAAAGTCCAAATGTCCATGTTATAAAGAAAAGAAATATGATATGACATGTTAGGCAGCATTCCACATCAAAAAATCTGTTTTTATCACTTACCTACTCGAGGACGAGTAGGAATTAAGCTTGGGGATGATGATACGTCTCCAACGTATCTATAATTTTTGATTGTCCCATGCTATTATATTATCAATCTTGGATGTTTTATAATCATTTTATAGTCATTTTATATCATTTTTGGTACTAACCTATTGACATAGTGCCAAGTGCCAGTTGCTGTTTTTTCCATGTTTTTTACATCGTAGAAAATCAATATCACACGGCGTCCAAATGCCCCGAAACTTTGCGGTGTGTTTGTTAGGATCTGATGAACTTTGAGTTTATGATTAGTCATATCTTTTTATATCCATGAAAGTTATTTGAGTTTCTTTGATCTCTTATATGCATGATTGCTTATAGCCTCATATTTCTTCTTTGATATTTGGGTTTTGTTTGGCCAACTTGATCTATTTATCTTGCAATGGGAAGAGGTGCTTTGTAGTGGGTTCGATCTTACGGTGCTTGATCCCAGTGACAAAAAGGGAAACAACACGTATGTCTCGTTGCTACTAAGGATAAAACGATGGGGTCTATCTCTACATAGATAGATCTTGTCTACATCATGTCATCATTCTTATTGCATTACTCCCTTTTTTCATGAAATTAATACACTAGATGCATGCTGGATAGCGGTCGATGTGTGGAGTAATAGTAGTAGATGCAGGCAGGAGTCGGTCTACTAATCTTGGACGTGATGCCTATATAATAATAATTGCTTGGATATCGTCATGAGTATTTGAAGTTCTATCAATTTCCCAATAGTAATTTGTTTACCCATCGCTTGCTATTTTTCTCGAGAGAAGCCACTAGTGAAACCTACGGCCCCCGGGTCTTCTTTCTCATATATTTTCCTTTGTGATATACTTTTCTCTTGCTTTTATTTTCAGATCTACTAAACCAAAAACCCAAAAATACTTTGCTATAATTTATTCTTATTTATTTATTTGGCGTTCGATATATCAATCAACTACAAATTTACCTCACGCCTGTTTGCCTATCTTGAGGCGCCGTACCCCGGAAGGGATTGACAACCCCTTTAACACGTCGGGTTGCGAGAAGTTGTTATTTGTGTGCAGGTGTTGTTTATGTTGTGTTGTTTGGTTCTCCTACTGGTTCGATAACCTTGGTTTCATATCTGAGGGAGATACCTACCGCCGCTATGCTGCATCATCCCTTCCTCTTTAGGGAAATACCGATGTAGCTTCAAGCGACATCAGGGACTACGCACACAACCAGGAGCAATAGAATTAAACCATATCTTAGAATCACCCTTTAACAAGAAAGGAAACAACTGAAAAATATAGTAGTAGCAATTTTTTCTCATGAGCAAATAGGGTAGCCATATCATTCAATTTCGTAAGATGTGCCACAATAGTTTCAAAATCATAACCATGGAAAGGATCAGATTCAACCAAAGTAATTAGCTCAGGATTGACAGAGAATTCATAATCCTTATCAGTAACAAAGATAGGTGAAGTAGCAAACTTAGGATCATATTCCATTCTAGCATTCAAATATTTTTCTTTCAACTTGACTAGTAATTCATATCTAGGATAGCTAGGTCTAATAGGTGTTTCAAAGTTTTCAGTTTAAATAATTTCATCAGTTTCGGCATTCTCAATATCTTTAGCTCTAGCAAGTTGTTCATCAAGAAATTCACCTAGTGGCACAGTTTTATCAAGCAAAGTACTAGCATCATCATAAGCATAATTTATAGCAGAAGTAGCATCATAAATTACTTGTGACATATCAGGATTAATAGCAGGTGTACGTGTTGTGAGCTTACTCAAAGCAGAAGGTGAATCAAGTGTAGAGTGTGATGGCAGTTCCTTACCTCCCCTCGTCCTAGAGGGAACGATCTTGGTTCTAGTATATTTTAGATTCTTCATAGTGATCCATAGATATAAATCCTAAGTGACTCGGCAAATAGAGCTATGCTCCCCGGCAACGGCGCCAGAAAAAAGGTCTTGATAACCCACAAGTATACGGGATCGCAACAGTTTTCGAGGGTAGAGTATTCAACCCAAATTTATTGATTCAACACAAGGGGACCAAAGAATATTCGCAAGTATTAGCAGTTGAGTTGTCAATTCAACCACACCTGGCAGACTTAATATCCGCAACAAGGTGATCCGTAGCAAAGTACTATGATAGTAACAGTAACAGTGGTAATGGTAACAGTAGCAATTTTGTAGCAATTGTAACAGTAGCAACGATGAAAGTAACTTAGCAAAGATCAATATGTGAAAAGCTCATAGGCATTGGATCAGTGATGGATAATTGTGTTGGATAATATTCATCATGTAGCAGTCAAAACCTAGGGTGACACAGAACTAGCTCCAATTCATCAATGTAATGTAGGCATGTATTCCGTATATAGTCATGTGTGCTTATGGAAAAGAACTTGCATGACATCTTTTGTCCTACCCTCCCGTGGTAGCAGGGTCCATAAGGAAACTAAGGGATATTAATGCATGCTTTTAATAGAGAACCAGAACAAAGCATTAGCACTTAGTGAATACATGAACTCCTCAAACTATGATAATCACCGGAAAGAATCCTAATTATTGTCACCTTGGGTATGCGGATCATAACACGTAATAGGTGCGTATAACTTGCAAGATAGGATCAAGAACACAAATATATTCATGAAAACATAATAGGTTCAGATCTGAAATCATGGCACTCTAAAAGCACAAGTGCTCCCTAGGTGGTTTTGGTAATTAATGACAACATATCTCTTGTTGGACTAACACTTTTACCTAGTATGTTTCAGACAAGTTCAACAAATTAGGTGGCATGGACTAAAGGATGTGGAACCCCTTTCAAAATGCAAAGGACAAAAGATTGGCTCAAGCTTCAAGATCAAGACTCCACATTTTCTATTTTAGTGATCCAAGATCACATTGAGTCTATAGGAAAAGCCAATACTATCAAGGAGGGATGAGGTGTTGTTTAATGAGGTTCTTGCTTCATAGTGCTTAGTGATATGCTCCAAAACCCTCAACTACCTTCTCACATCCACATATGACCCAAACCAAAAGTCAAACTCGGCCCTACCGATTCTTTCTATCCGGCGCCACCGAGTTTCAAATGTCATAGCCACTGCCAGAAACCCTAATCAAATCGGTCTCACCGATTGGGATTTCGGTCACACCGAGATGGGATTGTGATCTCTCTGTTTCTCTTTCGTAACGTTTCGGTCCTACCGAAATGAGCGATCGGTCCCACCGAGATTGCAATGTAAACTCTCTGTTTCTCTTTCGTAACATTTTGGTCCCACCAAAATGAGCGATCGGTCCCACCGAGTTTACCTGACCAACTCTCTGGTTAGCTTATTACCAAAATCGGTCCCACCGAGTTTGTGTAATTGGTCACACCGAGATTACGTTATGCCCTAACCCTAACCATATCGGTCCTACCGAGTTGCATCTCAGTCCCACCGAAAATCCTAACGGTCACTAGGTTTGCTGAATTGGTCTGACCGAGTCTATCCATTCGGTCTCACCGAGATTGGTAAATTATGTGTAACGGTTAGTTTTTGTGTGGAGGCTATATATAACCCTCCACCCACTCTTCATTCGTGAAGAGAGCAATCAGAACATACCTACACTTCCAACCAATATTTTCTGAGAGAGAACCACCTACACTTGTGTTGAGACCAAGATATTCCATTCCTACCATATGAATCTTGATCTCTAGCCTTCCCCAAGTTGCTTTCCACTCAAATCATCTTTCCACCAAATCCATATCCTGTGAGAGAGAGTTGAGTGTTTTGGTATTTTGTAAAAGTGATGTTTTTGGTATTTTGTAGTGATGATAGCAATAGCAACGAAAAAGTAAATAAGCGAAGAACAATATATGGAAAGCTCGAAGGTAATGGATCAGTGATGGAGAATTATGCCGGATGCGGTTCATCATGTAACAGTCATAACCTAGGGTGACACAGAACTAGCTCCAGTTCATCAATGTAATGTAGGCATTTATTCCGAATATAGTCATGCGTGCTTATGGAAAAGAACTTGCATGACATATTTTGTCCTACCCTCCCGTAGCAGTGGGGTCCTTACAGAAACTAAGGGATATTAAGGCCTCCTTTGTAACGCCCTCGATGCGGCTATATCTCCTACGTGTCGAAGCACGACTTAGAGGCATAACCGCATTGAAAGCAATGTCGCAAGTAAGGTAATCTTCACAACAACCCATGTAAATAGATAAAAAGGGAAAAGGATACATAGTTGGCTTACACTCGCCACGTCACACAAATACATGAATAACATTACAATCATCCAATACACTCATGGTCTGACTACGGTACCAAAATAAAGATCAACCCCCACATGGGACTAAGTCCCCGATCGCCCCAACTGGGCACCACTACTGATCATCTAGGAAAGACACATAGTAACGGCGAGAGTCTTCATCGAACTCCCACTTGAGCTCAAGCGCATCGTCTGGAGCGGTATCATCGGTCCCTACATCTGGTTTGGAAGTAATCTGTGAGTTACAGGGACTCAGCAATCTCGCACCCTCGCGATCAAGACTATTTAAGCTTATAGGTAAGGCAAGGTATGATGTGGAGCTGCAGCAAGCGAGTAGCATATATGGTGGCTAACCTATTCGCAAAAGAGAGCGAGAAGAGAAGGCAAACGCACGGTCGAACAACTATGATCAAGAAGTGATCCTAGAACAACCTACGTCAAGCATTACTCCAACACCGTGTTCACTTCCCAGACTCCGCCGAGAAGAGACCATCACGGTTACACACGCGGTTGATTCATTTTAATTAAGTTAAGTTTCATGTTATCTACAACCGGACATTAACAAATTCCCATCTGCCCATAACCGCGGGCACGGCTTTCGAAAGTTCAATCCCTGTAGGGTGTCCCAACTTAGCCCATCACAAGCTCTCACGGTCAACGAAGGATATTCCTTCTAGCGGGAAGACCCGATCAGGCTCGGAATCCCGGTTACAAGACATTTCGACAATGGTAAAACAAGACCAGCAAAGCCACCCAGATGTGCCGACAAATCCCGATAGGAGCTGCACATATCTTGTTCTCAGGGCACACCGGATGAGCAAGACGTCGGGTAAGCCAGCCCAGAGTTGCCCCTGGTAGCCTCGGACATCGCTCAGTTGGACCAACACTTAGAGAAGCACTGGCCCGGGGGGGTTAAAATAAAGATGACCCTTGAGTACACGAAACCCAAGGGAAAAAAGGCTAGGTGGCGAATGGAAAAACCAATGTTGGGCATTGCTGGAAGAGTTTTATTCAAGGCGAACTGTCAAGGGGTTCCCATTATAACCCAACCGCGTAAGGAACGCAAAATCCGGGAACATAACACCGATATGACGGAAACTAGGGCGGCAAGAGTGGAACAAAACACTAGGAATAAGGCCGAGCCTTCCACCCTTTACCAAGTATATAGATGCATTAAGATAAGCAAGATAATATAGTGATATCCCAACAATAAACAATGTTCCAACAAGGAACGGTCTCCAAACTTCACTTGCAACTAGCAACACTATAAGAGGGGCTGAGCAAAGCGGTAACATAGCCAATCAACGGTTTGCTAGGACATGGTGGGTGAGGGAGTCCTGGATTAGGGGGTGTTCGGGTAGCCGGACTATACCTTCAGCCGGACTCCTGGACTATGAAGATACAAGATTAAAGACTTCGTCCCGTGTCCGGATGGGACTTTCCTTGGCGTGGAAGGCAAGCTTGGTGATGCGGATATTCAAGATCTCCTACCATTGTAACCGACTCTATGTAACCCTAACCCTATCCGGTGTCTATATAAACCGGAGGGTTGTAGTCCGTAGGCAATCAACTCCATATACAACAATCATACCATAGGCTAGCTTCTAGGGTTTAGCCTCCTTGATCTCGTGGTATATCTACTCTTGTACTACCCATATCATCAATATTAATCAAGCAGGAGTAGGGTTTTACCTCCATCGAGAGGGCCCGAACCTGGGTAAAAAACATCGTGTCCCTTGTCTCCTGTTACCATCCGGCCTAGACACACAGTTCGGGACCCCCTACCCGAGATCCGCCGGTTTTGACACCGACATTGGTGCTTACATTGAGGGCTCCTCTGTGTCGTCGCCTTTAGGCCCGATGGCTCCTTTGATCATCAACAACGATACGGTGCAGGGTGAGACTTTTCTCCCCGGACAGATCTTCGTCTTCGGCGGCTTCGCTCTGCGGGCCAATTCGCTCGGCCACCTGGAGCAGATCGAATCTACGCCCCTGGCCATCAAGTCAGGTTTGGAAGCTTAAACTACACGGCTGACACCCGCGGAGACTTGATCTTCGACGGGTTCGAGCCACGGCCAAGCGTGCCGCACTATCTCGAGGGGCATGATCTAGCTCTGCCTCCGGACAGTGTCCTGGAGGCCGCACATGCATCGGTTCCGACCCCTAACTCGGAGCCTATTGCGCCAATCGAGGATGAGCGGTTGGACGTCACCTCGGGGGCTTCGATCTCAAAGGCGATCGAGCCGAATGCTAGCCCCGCACTCTGCATGATCCGTGACTCCGAGGATCCGGACTCCTTTCTGAACTCCAAACCCCCCGCGCCCCTGCCGATCGAATCCGATTGGGCGCCGATAATAGAGTTCACCACCGCAGACATCTTTCAGCACTCGCCTTGTGGCGATATCCTGAACTCTCTCAAGTCTCTCTCCTTATCAGGAGAGCCCTGGCCGAACTACGGTCAGCGAGGATGGGATACGGACGATGAAGAAATTCAAATCCCACCCACCACCCACTTGGTAGCCACTGTCGACAATTTAAACAACGTGCTCAACTTCGACTCCGGAGACATCGACAGCATGGATGACGATGCAGGAGATATCGACAAACCAACGCCCATAGGGCATTGGACAGCCACCTCACCTCACGATGTGTACATGGTGGATACCCCTAAAGGAAGCGACAACGAGGAAAAAGGGGATGGGACGGGAGATCGACCCCCCGAAAAGCAATTAAAGCGTCGGCGTAAACGCCGACCCAAGCCCCGCCTCGACAAAAACCCAGTCATAGAGCAGGACGAGCCGGTAGACGACGAGCAGGCCTTAGAGCAACCGCCCAAACAGGGCAACACGGATAGAGAAGCCGAACATCCCTCCTTCGGCGAAAACGGCATTCCGGACGACCTCACGCCAAATAAACCTATGGAGCAGAAGAATCTCCACGACAGGCTCGTTGCAACTGCACGCAGCCTAAAAAAGCAGAAGCGGAAGCTAAAAACAGCGGAAGATGCACTCCGGATTAGATGGAGCAAAGTAATCAATACCACAGATAAGTACGGCGACAGTCGCCGCACTAAAAGCTATCCGAAAAGAAAGCTACTACCTGAATTCGATGAAGAGGCCCTAGAGCCCTCGCATTCAAAAAATGAAAAAGCCACACTGTCGGATAGACGACCCCATAAAGCGGCAAGCGGCGCCGCACCTAAATCGGCATGCAACCCACTTAAGGATTCGCATCATGGCCCAGTCAGGTCCATTTATGGGCCAAGAAAGCAAGCTCTCGTAAGCAACGCTATGAAGCCATCATCAGAATCCGGCACACCCAAATACAGGGGCGCCGCACACCCCCTATGTTTCACCGATGAGGTCCTGGACTATGAATTCCCAGAGGGATTCAAACCCGTAAACATAGAGGCATATGATGGAACAACAGACCCTGGAGTTTGGATCGAGGATTATATCCTCCACATACACATGGCTAGAGGAGATGATCTCCACGCCATAAAATATCTACCCCTTAAGCTTAAAGGGCCAGCCCGGCATTGGCTTAAAAGCCTTCCCGAAAACACAATTGGAAGCTGGGAAGAGCTCGAGGATGCTTTCCGAGCAAACTTTCAAGGGACCTATGTCCGCCCTCCGGATGCAGACGATCTTAGTCACATAACTCAACAACCCGGAGAATCAGCTCGGCAGTTCTAGAATAGATTCCTCACTAAAAAGAATCAGATAGTCGACTGTCCGGACGCCGAAGCCTTAGCAGCCTTCAGGCATAACGTCTGAGACGAATGGCTCGCCAGACACCTCGGCCAAGAAAAGCCAAGAACAATGGCCGCACTAACAAGCCTCATGACTCGCTTTTGTGTAGGGGAGGACAGCTGGTTGGCAAGGTGCAGCCCCAGCGACCCAAGTACATCCAAAACTAGGGATGGAAACGGAAAACCGCGACGCAACAAGGACCGTCGCTGGACTAAGGACAAAAGTCCGAAGAGCACGGCAGTCAATGCCGGATTCAAAGGCTCACGACAAAATTAGGAAAAATCGCCCCCCCCCAGGATAACAGGGATGATCCATCCAACCTAAATAAAATCCTGGACAGGATATGTCAGATACACAGTACTCCCGGGAAGCCTGCTAACCATACCCATAGAGACTGTTGGGTTTTCAAACAATCCGGCAGACTCAATGCCGAACACAAGGGGCTCGACACACCAAGCGAAGACGAGGACGAACCCCAAAAGCAGAGCACCAGGAAACAAAAGAACTTCCCACAAGAAGTAAAAACCGTGAACTCACTTCACATAACAAAACGTGTGGCGCCCGTAAAGGTACGCACCACACGGCCCATCCCCAAAGGGCCCTGCCACTGGTTGTCAAAACCGATCATCTTCGATCAGCTAGATTATTCTAGGAATATCAAGAATGTAGGATGGACTGCCTTGATACTCGATCCAATAATTGGCGGACTCCAGTTTTCAAATGTCCTTATGGACGGCGGCGGTGGACTAAACCTGATATATCAGGATACAATCTAGCACATGGGGATAAACCCAGCAAGAATCCGCCGCAGCAAAACCTCCTTTCAAGGGGTAATACCTGGGCCGGACACCCATTGTATGGGTTTTCTCCGGCTCGAAGTCATATTCGGCTCTGCCGATAACCTCCGCCGTGAAAAGCTGACCTTCCATATCGTCCCGTTCTCAAGTCGCTATCAAGCACTACTGGGACGCGAAGCTTTCGCTCGCTTTAGCGCAATACCGCATTATGCATCTCTTATGCTTAAGATGCTCGGTCCACGAGGCATCATCTCTTTGAAGGGGAAGCACTAAAGTGCGCCTCCCCAAGCGGAGGACTGTGCGGCCGCTTTAACAGCCCCACAGCAAAATGGCCTCACCAGCCAAAAAACTTCGAAATAGGTCATTCAAGACCACGAACGCGGATAGATGAGTTCGATGCAAAATCATCATTGATGCAGGCCTAGAAGCCATATGCCCCCGCACTAGGGGCTCCACGCATATACAATAAGAAACAATAAAGCTCAATCTTATATATCTTACTTTATACTTTGCTTATTTTAAACTTTTTTGGCACGACCCGTTTTCAACTCAGTTCCTCTCTTTTATAGATGAACGTCGTGCGGCGCCCGTCCAGGAGACGGCACAACGGAGACACAGGCGCAGACGTGCAGTAGGGACCCGTCCTAAAGGATTCTTTTTAGATTAAGACCCTGCGTAAACCTTTTTTACTGTCTCTTGTTGCTACACATCCCCTGGTTTTTTCTTTCTGATATAACCAAGGAGGAGGTTGGCGTCTTGGCATGTGGCCACGTCAGAATTTTTTGCACGTACCTGGACACTAGGGGCTTTTTTAATAAAGAGTGTTGTTTCGCCCGCACTCCTAAAGACCGAACACCTTAGGGAGTGTTCAGCGTCGCGAGTTTTGGCATTATATGCATCAGCTCCGAATCATGTATTTGGTCAAATGTTGGGTTGCCCGGCTCCTGAGTTTGGCTACCTTACGTTCCGCTCTATCGGCTAAGGTAGCACCAGGAGAACTACTGCGATTGTGCCCCGGTTTGGCCGGGCGAGCACCTCAGTAGAGAAAGTCGAAAACTGACTGTCATGATGTAGCGTGAGACTGGTCAACCACTCGATGACCTATCGGAATCTATCAGATTCCTCCGCTTTAACGAAGGGCCGCTTCCCGGTCAGGCACATACGCGCCCCGAACTCGGACGAGCGCAGTTGCCACCAAGGAGCTACCTAAATAGTCTCATTGTCAAACTCCTATGGCTAAGTGAAAGTGTTAAAGCATTATAGTCCGGTTGCCTGGCCCGCTGCGCTATCACCTCCTTTGTAGGACCAAGACGTTGGGTTAAGTGTGAAAATGCGTCTTCTGTGAGCACCCCCGCACTATGTGCGTGGGGGCTGAAGCTAACGACTGTCATCTTTCATATTCTATATATATATATATATATCTTAAAACGGCCGCATAGGAGGTGTTCCCAATACTTGGAGGCACAAGTATAAAAAAGGCCACTACAATTTATCAAAATATTACTTTATAATTACATATGCTATCATAACATAGCATCTTTCGGGCACTGCGTCTCTATTACACGAGCGCCTTCAAGAACTTCCTGGAAATAGTGCTCGGAGGGTACTCGGCTTTTGTCCGAATCTCGGGACGCAACAACGGTGGTCTCCATCTCTGCCCAGTATGTCTTAACACAGGCAAGAGCCATCCTAGCGCCCTCTATGCATGCTGACCTCTTCATTGCATTTATACGCGGCACCGCGTCAAGGAATTGGTGCACCAAGCTGAAATAACTCTTCGGCTCCGATCTCCTCGGCCACAGGTGACCCATGACGTACTTCATGGCAAGTCCAGACAACCTATTCAGTTCTGCCCATTGAGCCAAACGATCATCCACTGCCAGTGGACGCTCTGGATTGTGAAACTGCGACCAGAAAAGCTTTTCCACTTCGCGATCTTTCTGATCTCGAAAGTGTTCGGTCGCATCAGCAGCACTCGCTGCCAAGTCCAGATAGGTATCCTCCACACTCCACATCCGGTCCAACGGAGCAAACTTCGGATCACAAAATTTCCTTCACAGCATAAAGGGCTTTCCAGCCGCAATCTGTTCGGCCTGACGCAGCTCCTCCTTCGCAGCTCTCATCACAGAGCGCGCGTCCTTGGCATTGGCAATGGCCTTCTCTAAGTCCGTCTGTTTTGCCTGGTCTTCTTTTTCAAGAAGTCTGCAACGGTATGTAGCGCTTTTTAACTTTTCGGCCATCTCTTCCTTGCTTCGGCAATGAGCAGCCTGTTCGGCTCTCAGCTCTTCAAGGGCTTTCCTGGTGGCCGCGTCACTTTCGTTGGCTTGTTCTTTAGCTCGGGCAAGTTCTGCCCTAAGACTCTCCACGGCGGCCGCACCATCTGAGTCAAGCACACACATCGTAAGACACAGGCATAAAACTGTTCTTACCTGATGCCGCCCGAGGAATTACATACCTTGAGCCTCATCAAGCCGCTTATTGACAAGCGTGATGTCGACATCTGCCACGCCCAGTTGCCGCTTTAGTTCGGCAAAATCGTCAGTTCGGCTCGATTTCGGACACCCTGCCGCCTACATGCAAAGGCGGCATCTTAGACCTGGGATTATGATCCTCCGCGTGCCGTCATTTCTTGACGATGCGCAGAATCTCAGGGGCTACTATCTACACAGGGCGCATCTTACTCATGTGCAACTGACAAAAGTATACATTATCTAATGTACCTCGAAACCCGTCAGTAAACTTTTGACGGCCTCATACAATCCGCTCTCTATGGATGAAATCCTTTCAATCACCGTGCCCATCAATGCGCGGTGCTCCTCTGAGATAGAAGCTCGCCCCAGCAGAATCTTTAGCTCCTCCGGCCGAGCACCAGACGGTGCCGGGCTCGTCCCATGACCTCTTTCAAAGGCCGGACGCGGGAAACCTCGGGGGGCCGCATAGCCACTTTCCGCCCCTGCCGGATTTGGAGAAACCCTCCGCGACGACACCTCAGGGTCGCCCGCCTCGCTAGGCGGCACGGCAGGGGGAGGCGTCCCTCTCTCCATCATCTCCGGAAGGAGATCCCCCGAAGACGAGCTCTGCTGAGAAGGGCTGAGGTCCGAGCTACAAGATAAAGGTTTGGTTAATCTTCTCAGATATAAATGAAGGACTTCCCTCATCCCTCAAAACGAAAATCTTTTCTCCACTTACGGCTCGCTGGAGGGCTGATCCCCTTGAGGGCGTAGTCCGGCCGAGGAACTCCCCGGCGTCGGACCCTCTGACGAGGATTTTCTCCCCCGTTTCGAGGCCATGGTTTCTGGGTCATCAGAGGCGGCTCTCTTCTTCCCCTTGGGAGAGGAATTGTCGGTTCCTCCCTTCGGAGCAGCCTCCTTCGAGGAGGCCATAGCTTCCTTGTCCTCCCCCTCCAAAGGCATTATCTCCAGCATCCTGACCAGCACGGGATCCGGCCTGGTTACAGGAAGGGGAGCCGGACACCTGATCAGCTTTGCCTTCGCTATCCACTCCTGTTTAAAAGGACGGCTCTTTTAGGGGCAAGTTTATGACAATTATACAGATAGAAGGTCCGGGCACAAGGTTGCTTACTTGAGTATCCGAGCGATTGCAGCTTAGGCCTGCGTCCTCGGTTAAATCCGGACACATCTCTTGTGATCCGAAGAACAGTCTATACATCTCCGCGGGCGTTGCGCCCATAAAGTTCTGGAGAGCTCGCGGTCCCTCTGGATTAAACTCCCACATGCGAAGGGGGCGACGTTTGTCAGGCAATATTCGGCGAATCAGCATGACCTGCGTCACCTTGATCAAGCTGAGGTCTCCTTCCAAGAGATCCTTAATTCGGCCCTGTAACAGGGGCACGTCTTTGGGAAAACCCCAATCTAACCCTCTGTTAACCCATGACGCTAGCCGTGGTGGGGGACCCGAGCGAAAGGCAGGAAGCGCCACCCACTTGGTGCTCCGGGAAGCGGTGATATAAAACCACTCTCGTTGCCACAAGCCTAGCTCCTCTTGAAAAGAGCCCTCGGGCCATGGAGCATCAACATTTTTGCTTATAACAGCGCCTCCGCACTCTGCATGCCGTCCCTTGATCATCTTTGGCTCCACTTTAAAAGTCTTGAGCCATAATCCGAAGTGAGGGGTAACACGGAGGAACGCTTCGCATACAACGATAAACGAGGAGATATGGAGGATGGACTCCGGAGCTAAGTCGTGGAATTCCAGCCCGTAATAAAATAGCAGTCCCCTCACAAAGGGGTCCATCGGGAAGCCTAACCCCCGAAGGAAGTGAGACACGAACACTACGCTCTCACCGGGCTGGGGACTGGGGATAGCCTGCCTTTGAGCAGGCAACCTGTGCGAAATTTCGGCGGTCAAGAACTTAGCCTCTCTCAACTTTAGCACGTCCTCCTCCATGACGGAGGAGGGCATCCATCGGCCTTGAAGGTCGGAACCGGACATTGTCGAAGGTCTGAGGCGCCCGGAATCTAGAGCCTAGGGTGTTGGAACTCGAGGCGACGGGCGAACTTGTTTTGGGATTGGAGAAAAGGAGTAAGGCCATGGTCTCTTTATAAGAGGTTGAATACCAGGAGCCCTCCCCGTAACCGTTTGGGACTCGCCTTTAATCGAGAAAACATGCTAACGGGCACGATTGGGTTACCCACGTCCGTATTGATGAGAATCCCGTAAAAGGGGGGCACACGATCTCTGCTTTGACAAGACGTGCCAAGGAAACCGCCTCGCAAAACACGCTGAGGTGGAAAAGTGAAAACGATTCGAGTGAAGGACTTGGCTGTAGTGTAATGACGCACTGCGGAATACGTCAGCAGATTTGATTTGTGTTAATATTATTCTCTCTATGGCGATATGTGGAAGCTTATTTTGCAGAACCGGACACTACGCTTGGTGTTTACAATCTTCTATGAAGGAGTTGGAGGAGGAACCCGCCTTGCAATGCTGAAGACAATTTGCGCGCCAGACTCGTCGTCATTGAAGCCTGGTTCAGGGGCTACTGAGGGAGTCCTGGATTAGGGGGTGTTCGGGTAGCCGGACTATACCTTCAGCCGGACTCCTGGACTATGAAGATACAAGATTGAAGACTTCGTCCTGTGTCCGGATGGGACTTTCCTTGGCGTGGAAGGCAAGCTTGGCGATGCGGATATTCAAGATCTCCTACCATTGTAACCGACTCTATGTAACCCTAACCCTATCCGGTGTCTATATAAACCGGAGGGTTGTAGTCCGTAGGCAATCAACTCCATATACAACAATCATACCATAGGCTAGCTTCTAGGGTTTAGCCTCCTTGATCTCGTGGTAGATCTACTCTTGTATTACCCATATCATCAATATTAATCAAGCAGGAGTAGGGTTTTACCTCCATCGAGAGGGCCCAAACCTGGGTAAAAAACATCGTGTCCCTTGTCTCCTGTTACCATCCGGCCTAGACACACAGTTCGGGACCCCCTACCCGAGATCCGCCGGTTTTGACACCGACAGTGGGTTAGAGGTTTGACATGGCAATTTGGGAGGCATGATAAGCAAGTGGTAGGTATCGTAGCATAGGCATAGCAAAAGAGCGAGCATCTAGCAAGCAAAGATAGAAGTGATTTCGAGGGTATGATCATCTTGCCTGCAAAGTTGTCAGAGTTGACTTGATCCTCGTAAGAGAACTCAACGGGCTCCTCGTTCATGAAATCGTCTTCCGGCTCTACCCAAACAAGAACAACAAGCAAATGGAACACAATCAACTACGTGCATTGCTCAAACAACATGATGCAACCATGGTATGCTATGCGGGATGCGATATGTGATGCATATGCAAGATTTGACAAGGAATGATTGAACCTGGCCTCAACATGGAAATCCAAGAGTGCCAATGGAAAGGTGAGGTGCTTTCAGTTGAAATCGGTATAAAGATCACCGGAATCGGATGCACGGTTTGGAAATGGCAAGCAAAACAAATATGGCACCGGTCTATGATAATCAGCAAGTCACCAACTAAATGCATCAAGATAAATATGCTACATCACTCAAACATGACAACAAAATACATGGCAGGGATCCACTCATGATGCTTGACAAAAGATGAACACTGAGCTACGGCTAATTCATCCATTAATAGGTTCATACAAGCATGGCAAAAGTGCAATTGATAACAGGTTTCAGACTTAGTGAAATTAACACAAGTCTGGAATTTATCATCAAGAAGGATACTTTAGAGCATGAAAACTACATGCTACAGGAACTTAACATGGCAAATAAAGGCATGGCATGAAGCTACTCAAAGCACTTAACAAAAGTCCCTTAGTGACCTTGAGCCAAAAGGGATCAGACAATACAATTGCAAGCATGTGAACATGGCAAAAACATAAACAGATCTCAGACTTAGAGAAAACTGGAGCACACAAATCGGTTAACGAGTAGGCATGTTTACGAGCTCGATGCACTCACTACAGAGCATGGCATGACAAACTAAGCATACACCCATCACGAAGACATGGCATAGAAGCTAGACATTGCAAGAAAAACAACATAGCATGCACGGATCAATAGCAACATCCTCGGCAAAATCGCTAAACATGTCAACAATCTGCCAGGATTCACGATATAGCAAAAGTAGAGCTCGATTGACTCAAGATAGGGTGCTCCATAAATGCAAACAAAGACATGGATGGATAGAGCACCACAATTTTAACAAAACATACTTACTGATCATCCTCAAAATAGGCACGGATCACTAGGAAACAACATGAACATATGGCATAACGACAAAAACAGGACAATCTAAGTCCCTGAAATCAGCATTACCGATTATGCTACTTTGCAAGCTTGTGATAGTCACCACAAATGTCACAAAAATACATGGCAAGCACCTCTGTAAAGATGGCATGGCATATAACAAAACACATGTAGAGCTCAGGATCATAGCATGCACACATTAATCATGGCAAAAATGACAAATAGCTATTTGATGAAACAGATCTGACAAATTCACCACATAGCCCTCTTCCAACAGCATTTCGGGCATCAAGATGAGCTCAAATTAAAATGATGCATTGAGATGAAATGGTGTACTCGTCGAGACGAACATTTTGATATGCTACACGCACAAATCGGAGCTACGGATGCGGAGTTATGACATGCCAAAGTTTGCAAAATAATTAGGGTTTGGGGATGAAAGTCAACCGAGTGGATTTTAGATCTGAGATCCAGATTGGGGGCGCGGACGTCGAGGTTCGTCGGCACCGGAGTACTGTTCGCCGGAATTGACGGGAACGGAGGGGACGGCGGCCGGAGCTTCGGGGAACGCCGGAGGGGTCGTCGCCGACGATGGAGGCGATGGCGGCGTCGGCCGCGGGCGGTGAGGCGCCGGCGTTGAGGCGCCGGCGAGGTGGCGTGGAAGGAGCACAGCGGAGCTCCGGTGGAGGTCGGAGATGGCGGACGACGTCGGCGGTGCCGGGCGGCGACCGGACGGGAGGAGGACGGCGGTGGAGTCGCGAGCAAAGGCGCGGAGCGCGCGGGCTCTCGGGGGCCCTCCCTGGGCCGGGCGGGCCGGCGCGGCAGGGAGCCCCGGCGGAACACATGGCGTCCCCCGGTTGGCCGGGCGCGGCGGCGTGGGGCGTGTCCGGCGGGAGCGGACATGTCCGGCGGCGGAGGAGACGAAAAATTAGGTTTAGGGTGGTTTTGGATCCGGAATTTTCGGGGAAGAGACCATTTTATAGGTAGGAGGAGCTAGGAGGCTCCAAATTGAGCATGGTTTTCGGCCATGCAATCGTGATCGAACGCTCTAGGTGATGGAGAGGGTTTAGGTGGGTTTTCTGCCAAATTGGAAGGGTGTTGGGCTGCAACACAAACGAGGCCTTCTCGGTCCCTCGGTTAACCGTTGGAGTATCAAACAAAGTCCAAATGGCACGAAACTTGACAGGCGGTCTACCGGTAGTAAACCAAGGCCGCATGGCAAGTCTCGGTCCAATCCGGAAATGTTTAACCCCCACACACGAAAAGAGGTAGAAAGGGGCACCGGAGGAGATAGGAGCGCCGGAATACAAAACGGACAACGAGGAAAATGCTCGGATGCATGAGACAAACACATACGCAATGCAATGCACATGATGACATGATATGAGATGCATGACAAAGGCAACAACACACGAAGACAAAAACCAGACAACGAAGAAAAATAAAATAACTTAGGCCAGAAACGGCAAGAGTTGGAGTACAGATAAGGTAAATTACATCTGAGGTGTTACAACACTCCACCACTACGAAAGGATCTCGCCCCGAGATCTAAGACTGGAAAAACGCCGGGTACTCAGAACGGAGGTGATCCTCGCGTTCCTGGGTGGCTTCACGGTCGGAATGGTGTGACCACTTTGACTTTGAGGAATTTGATTGACTTGTTGCGAGTCTTGCGCTCAGTTTCTTCAAGAATAGCAACTGGGTGCTCACGATAAGAAAGGTCTTCTTGGAGATCAATGTCTTCGAAGTTGACGGTGCGGTCAGGAGTCTTGAAGCACTTGCGGAGCTAAGAGACATGGAACACATCGTGCACATTTGCAAAGTTGGAGGGAAGCTCGAGTTGATAGGCGAGATCGCATCTCTTGCTGACGATCTTGAAAGTACCCATGTATCTAGGAGCAAGCTTCCCTTTGATACCGAATCGACGAGTACCTTTCATTGGAGAGACGCGGAGGTAAACATGGTCTCCGATCTCGAAAGCCAAATCACGATGCTTACTATCATAGTAGCTCTTCTGGCGCGATTGCGCTGCTTTGAGGTTATCACGAATGACTTTGCACATCTCCTCTGCCTCTGTGATCAAGTCATTTCCAAGAAGTTGACATTCACCCGTCTCTGACCAGTTGAGAGGAGTATGGCACTTCCTGCCATAGAGAATTTCAAATGGGGCCTTGCCCGAACTCGCTTGGAAGCTGTTGTTGTAGGAGAACTCGGCATATGGAAGACAATCTTCCCACTTCATACCGAAAGAGATAACGCAAGCCCTGAGCATATCTTCGAGAATCTGATTGACACGCTTGACTTGGCCGCTAATTTGAGGATCAAAAGCTGTGTTGAAATGGATGTTGGTGCCCATGACCTTCTGAAAAGAATCCCAAAACTTGGAGGTAAAGATGCTGCCATAGTCTGAAGAGATCAACTGCGGAATACCGTGCAGAGAGACAATCCGAGAGGTATAAAGCTCCGCCAATTGAGCTGCAGTGATAGACTCTTTGATGGGCAGAAAGTGAGCCACTTTAGTGAGTTTGTCGATGACAACGAATATAGCATCATTGCCACGCTTGGACTTTGGAAATCCCGTCACGGAGTCCATCTCAATGTGGTCAAACTTCCATTCTGGAATGGCAAGAGGTTGGAGGAGACCAGCTGGTCGTTGGTTTTCTGCCTTCACTCTTCTGCAGACATCACATTCATTCACGAACTAAGCAATCTCGCGTTCCATTCGAGTCCACCAATACGCCTGCTTGAGGTCCTGGTACATCTTTGTAGTCCCAGGGTGGATGGAGAGGAGTGAATTGTGAGCCTCATTCATAATGACTTTACGAAGGTCACCTTTAGGCACAATAATGCGATCCTCGAAGAAGAGAGTATCCTTATCATCAAGGCGATAGCACTTGTACTTGGATTGACTCTTGGCAATCCCAATCTTCACCTTCTTCACCATAGCATCAAGAAGTTGAGCCTCACGAATCTGATCTTCCAAAGTAGGAGAGACTTGAAGGTTGGCGAGGAAACCTTGAGGAACAACTTGCAGATTGAGTTTGCGGAAAGCTTCACAAAGCTCGGGTTGGTAAGGCTTGAGAATCAAACTGTTGCAGTAAGCCTTCCTGCTCAATGCGTCAGCAATTACATTGGCCTTGCCTAGAGTATATTCGATGCTCAGATTATACTCTTGAATCATCTCGACCCAACGAGTCTGCCTGAGGTTGAGATTAGGCTGAGTGAAGATGTACTTAAGACTCTTGTGGTCAGTGAAGATGTCCACTTTTCTTCCCAATAAGAGATGTCTCCAAGTCAAAAGAGCATGCACAACTGCCGCCAACTCGAGGTCATGAGTGGGGTAGTTCTTTTCATTGGGCTTCAACTGGCGAGAGGTATAAGCCACAACTTTCTTCTCTTGCATCAACACTGCACCAAGGCCTTGAAGAGAGGCATCGCAGAAGACCTCAAACGGTTTGGATTCATCAAGAGGAGTCAGAACTGGAGCAGTGACTAATTTCTCTTTCAGGGTGTTGAAAGCGATGTCACATTCAGGAGACCAAACGTACTTCATGTGCTTCTGGAGAAGGTTTGAAAGAGGCTTTGCGATCTTTGAAAAGTTCTCAACGAACCTTCGACAATAGCTTGCGAGACCAAGGAAGCTGCGGAGTTGCTTCACGTTCTGAGGTGGTTCCCAATTCACATTTGCAGACACCTTCTCAGGATTCACCGCTATGCCCTTGCCAGAGATGATATGTCCAAGAGAGAGAACCTCATCGAGCCAAAACTCGCATTTTGAAAACTTGGCGTAGAACTGATGTTCTCTGAGCTTATCGAGCACCAAACGCAAGTGCTTGGCATGATCTTCCTTGTTCTTGGAAAAGACCAATATGTCATCGAGGTAGACCAAGACGAAGTCATTTGTGTAGGCATTGAAGATGAAGTTCATCATGCGAGAGAAAGTCGGAGGAGCGTTGACGAGGCCAAAAGACATGACAGTGTATTCATATGAACCATAGCTTGTTCTGAAAGCCTTCTTGGGGATATCTTGCTCACGAATTCGAATCTGGTGATAGCCCATACGGAGATCAAGCTTGGAGAATACTTGAGCACCTTTGAGTTGTTCAAACAGCTCATTGATGTTGGGAAGTGGGTACTTGTTCTTTATAGTCTTCTTGTTCAATGGACGGTAGTCAACACAAAGTCAGTCCGTTCCATCCTTCTTCTTCACAAAAAGAACTCCACAACCCCATAGAGAAGAACTAGGTCGGATGAGACCCATTCGCTCTTGAATATCGAGTTGCTTCTTCAGCTCTTTCAACTCTTCAGGTCCAAGCTTGTAAGGACGTTTGCAAACAGGTTCCGTACCAGGATCAAGATCGATGACGAATTCCACTTGCTGGTGCGGAGGCATTCCTGGAAGCTCTTCTGGAAAGACGTCTTGATATTCGCAAACGACTGGAATTTGAGAGATGGCATCCAGTTCACCCTTCTCATTGAGAGAAAACAGACGGATGGTATCATCACGAGCGGCAAAGACAATTACATCCTCAGACGAATGAGTCAATTGAATCTGCCTGTCAGCACAATCAAGCTGAGCCTTGTGCTTAGAAAGCCAATCCATACCAAGAATAAGATCAATATCCGAGTTACCAAGGACCATTGAAGAAGAAAGAAACCTGTAGTCACCCAACGTGATAGTAACATCCGGAGCCATCATTTTGGTGTTCATGAACAAACCCGGAGAAGAAACCGCTATCGGCTTGATGATACGGAGCACTTGATCTTGAAGCTTGAGACGAAGTCTTGTTCTGAAAGCCAGGATTGGGTGGGTGGGAAAATCCACTGCCACCTTTGCTCTTCTGCTGATAAGGCTGACGGAACGGAGGAGGAAGCCAATACTTCTGCTGCTTAGCCACTTGAGTTGAGGAAGAAGGACTAGCATCTCTGACTCGCTTCTTGGAAGCATCGCACTTCAGTTGAGCAGTCTCTTGCTTCATTGCCATGTTGTAAAACTCATCGTACCTCTTGGGCTCAAAGAGGACGAGAGCTAGCTGGATTTCTTCTCTGAGACCACCCCTGAACTGGTATATCATGCTCTTCTCGTCAGGGACGTCCTGCTTAGCAAAACGGGCGAGCTTCTGAAACATTTTGTTGTACTCGTAAACAGACATAGTGCCTTGCTTCAGGTTGTGGAATTACTCACGCTTGCTTTCAACCACACTATGAGGAATATGATGAGCTTTGAAGTCTTGACGGAATTCATCCCAGGTAATCACACGGCCTCCTCTGGAATCTTTGTACTGCTGAAACCATTCTACAGCTTGGTCTTTGAGTTGGAAGGAAGCGAACTTGACAAAGTCCTCATGCCTGATGTTACTACACTCGAAATGCTTGCATATGTCCACGAGCCAATCATCAGCGTCTGTTGCCTCAACACAATTGCTAAAGGTCTTTGGCTGGTTAGCAAGGAACTGGTTTAGTGTAGCAAACTGATTCTGATTGTTGCCATGACCCTGGTTCCCTTGGTTGCACTCTTGAAGAAGTTGCATGATCAGCTGCGTGTTTGCATTGGTAGCGGCCATCACAGCTTGCCATGCCTCCGGAGGTGGAGGTGGTGGTGGTGGATCAGGATTCGGAGTCGTGCGCGTTGGAGGAGCCATCCTGAAGAGGTTGACATCCGTTAGCACATTGACAGAAAAATATTGAAGCTGAATCAAATGGGTTGAAATTGCAACATATAGTCTTCACATCCGAACAAAAAGAACGAATGCACTCCAATTGAAATGGTCACATATCCATAAATTGAGAAGCCACTTAGAATTGAGGTAGAAGAATAAAAACAAGGTACAGACAAGAACAAATACTTGGTGAGGATTACCCAATCCCAAACCAAATATCCGCGGAAGAAGAACTAGAGCTACGAGAATTCCCACCTATGAAACTCCCGAACCTTTCCGGTTATGCAATCAGATGTTGGGGATACAGGGGAAGCATAATATCTAACCCAAATCTAGCAAATCCTACATCCAGCTGTATCCATCCTTCAACACATAACCGAGAAACCTTCGGAAATCATTTACCTCAACCTTCGAAAAGCATCCGTTATACGAGTTATGGCAATACTCCTAAACTCCCGCCCCAGTACTGGGTGGCGTCGAGGTTATCTCACCAACAACTGCATAAAAGAGATTTTCGATGTCGGCGAAACTCAGGTATTCCATAATCTCAATGATAAAATTGTGACGACAACACCTCGGAGCTCAACTCCCCGGGACACTGCCACAACCCCTAAATGACAGGAGGCACCAAGAACAATGTTCTCGTCACAAATCGATCGGAACGATTCCAAGATACCCGCGTGATCCTAAAAAAATAGTGAAATTTGAGAAGAGAAGAGTCAAAACTCTACGTCAGGATGCCTTACCAGAGCGATGAAGGGACTGGGGAGTAAAAAGAATTCCTAACTCTCCGATATATAATTCCTAAATGACTCAAAACATTTTTCTAGACTCAACAACACCAATGATTCGATCAAGCAGGGGGCTCCTAAGGTCGGGGAAGGCTCTGATTACCAACTTGTAACACCCTCGATGTGGCTATATCTCCTACGTGTCGAAGCACGACTTAGAGGCATAACCGCATTGAAAGCAATGTCGCAAGTAAGGTAATCTTCACAACAACCCATGTAAATAGATAAAAAGGGAAAAGGATACATAGTTTGCTTACACTCGCCACGTCACACAAATACATGAATAACATTACAATCATCCAATACACTCATGGTCTGACTACGGTACCAAAATAAAGATCAACCCCCACATGGGACTAAGTCCCCGATCGCCCCAACTGGGCACCACTACTGATCATCTAGGAAAGACACATAGTAACGGCGAGAGTCTTCATCGAACTCCCACTTGAGCTCAAGCGCATCGTCTGGAGCGGTATCATCGGTCCCTACATCTGGTTTGGAAGTAATCTGTGAGTTACAGGGACTCAGCAATCTCGCACCCTCGCGATCAAGACTATTTAAGCTTATAGGTAAGGCAAGGTATGATGTGGAGCTGCAGCAAGCGAGTAGCATATATGGTGGCTAACCTATTCGCAAAAGAGAGCGAGAAGAGAAGGCAAACGCACGGTCGAACAACTATGATCAAGAAGTGATCCTAGAACAACCTACGTCAAGCATTACTCCAACACCGTGTTCACTTCCCAGACTCCGCCGAGAAGAGACCATCACGGTTACACACGCGGTTGATTCATTTTAATTAAGTTAAGTTTCATGTTATCTACAACCGGACATTAACAAATTCCCATCTGCCCATAACCGCGGGCACGGCTTTCGAAAGTTCAATCCCTGTAGGGTGTCCCAACTTAGCCCATCACAAGCTCTCACGGTCAACGAAGGATATTCCTTCTAGCGGGAAGACCCGATCAGGCTCGGAATCCCGGTTACAAGACATTTCGACAATGGTAAAACAAGACCAGCAAAGCCACCCAGATGTGCCGACAAATCCCGATAGGAGCTGCACATATCTTGTTCTCAGGGCACACCGGATGAGCAAGACGTCGGGTAAGCCAGCCCAGAGTTGCCCCTGGTAGCCTCGGACATCGCTCAGTTGGACCAACACTTAGAGAAGCACTGGCCCGGGGGGGTTAAAATAAAGATGACCCTTGAGTACACGAAACCCAAGGGAAAAAAGGTTAGGTGGCGAATGGAAAAACCAATGTTGGGCATTGCTGGAAGAGTTTTATTCAAGGCGAACTGTCAAGGGGTTCCCATTATAACCCAACCGCGTAAGGAACGCAAAATCCGGGAACATAACACCGATATGACGGAAACTAGGGCGGCAAGAGTGGAACAAAACACTAGGAATAAGGCCGAGCCTTCCACCCTTTACCAAGTATATAGATGCATTAAGATAAGCAAGATAATATAGTGATATCCCAACAATAAACAATGTTCCAACAAGGAACGGTCTCCAAACTTCACTTGCAACTAGCAACACTATAAGAGGGGCTGAGCAAAGCGGTAACATAGCCAATCAACGGTTTGCTAGGACATGGTGGGTGAGGGAGTCCTGGATTAGGGGGTGTTCGGGTAGCCGGACTATACCTTCAGCCGGACTCCTGGACTATGAAGATACAAGATTAAAGACTTCGTCCCGTGTCCGGATGGGACTTTCCTTGGCGTGGAAGGCAAGCTTGGTGATGCGGATATTCAAGATCTCCTACCATTGTAACCGACTCTATGTAACCCTAACCCTATCCGGTGTCTATATAAACCGGAGGGTTGTAGTCCGTAGGCAATCAACTCCATATACAACAATCATACCATAGGCTAGCTTCTAGGGTTTAGCCTCCTTGATCTCGTGGTATATCTACTCTTGTACTACCCATATCATCAATATTAATCAAGCAGGAGTACGGTTTTACCTCCATCGAGAGGGCCCGAACCTGGGTAAAAAACATCGTGTCCCTTGTCTCCTGTTACCATCCGGCCTAGACACACAGTTCGGGACCCCCTACCCGAGATCCGCCGGTTTTGACACCGACATTGGTGCTTACATTGAGGGCTCCTCTGTGTCGTCGCCTTTAGGCCCGATGGCTCCTTTGATCATCAACAACGATAAGCAAGTGGTAGGTATCGTAGCATAGGCATAGCAAAAGAGCGAGCATCTAGCAAGCAAAGATAGAAGTGATTTCGAGGGTATGATCATCTTGCCTGCAAAGTTGTCAGAGTTGACTTGATCCTCGTAAGCGAACTCAATGGGCTCCTCGTTCACGAAATCGTCTTCCGGCTCTACCCAAACAAGAACAACAAGCAAATGGAACACAATCAACTACGTGCATTGCTCAAACAACATGATGCAACCATGGCATGCTATGCGGGATGCGATATGTGATGCATATGCAAGATTTAACAAGGAATAATTGAACCTCGCCTCAACATGGAAATCCAAGAGTGACACTAGAAAGGTGAGGTTATTTTAGTTGAAATCGGTATAAAGATCACCGGAATCGGATGCACGGTTTGGAAATGGCAAGCAAAACAAATATGGCACCGGTCTACGATAATAAGCAAGTGACCAACTAAATGCATCAGGATAAATATGCTACAGCACTCAAACATGACAACAAAATACATGACAGGGATCCACTCATGATGCTTGACAAAAGATGAGCACTGAGCTACGGCTAATTCATCCATTAACAGGTTCAAACAAGCATGGCAAAAGTGCAATTGATAACAGGTTTCAGACTTAGTGAAATTAACACAAGTCTGGAATTTATCATCGGGAAGCATACTTTAGAGCATGAAAACTACATGCTACAGAAACTTAACATGGCAAAGCAAGGCATGGCATGAAGCTACTCAAAGCACTTAACAAACGTCCCTTCGTTACCTTGAGCCAAAAGGGACCAGAAAATACAATTGCAAGCATGTGAACATGGCAAAAACATAAACAGATCTCAGACTTAGAGAAAAACTGGAGCATGCAAATCGGTTAACGAGTAGGCATGTTTACGAGCTCGATGCACTCACTACAGAGCATGGCATGACAAACTAAGCATACACCCATCAATAAGACATGGCATAGAAGCTAGACATTGCAAGAAAAACAACATAGCATGCACGGATCAATAGCAACATCCTCGGCAAAATCGCTAAACATGTCAACAATCTTCCAGGATTCACGATATAGCAAAAGTAGAGCTTGATTGACTCAAGATAGGGTGCTCCATAAATGCAAACAAAGACAAGGATGGATAGAGCACCACAATGTTAACAAAACATCCTTACTGATAATCCTCAAAAGAGGCACGGATCACTAGGAAACAACATGAACATATGGCATAACGACAAAAACAGGCCAAGGACTTAGAGAAATTCTAAGTCCCTGAAATCAGCATTACCGATTACGCTACTTTGCAAGCTTGTGCTAGTCACCACAAATGTCACAAAAATACATGGAAAGCACCTCTGTAAAGATGGCATGGCATATAACAAAACACATGTAGAGCTCAGGATCATAGCATGCACACATTAATCATGGCAAAATGACAAATAGCTATTTGATGCAAACAGATCTGACAAATTCACCACATAGCCCTCTTCCAAAAGCATTTCGGGCATCAAGATGAGCTCAAATGAAAATGATGCAATGATATGAAATGATGTACTCGTCGAGACGAACATTTTGATATGCTACACGCACAAATCGGAGCTACGGATGCGGAGTTATGACATGCCAAAGTTTGCAAAATAATTAGGGTTTGGGGATGAAAGTCAACCGAGTGGATTTTAGATCTGAGATCCAGATCGGCGGCGCGGACGTCGAGGTTCGTCGGCGCCGGAGTACTGTTCGCCGGACTTGACGGGAACGGAGGGGACGGCGGCCGAAGCTTCGGGGAACGCCGGAGGAGGTCGTCGCCGGCGATGGAGGCGATGGCGGCGTCGGCCGCGGGCGATGAGGCGCCGGCGTTGAGGCGCTGGCGAGGTGGCGTGGAAGGAGCATGGTGGAGCTCCGGTGGAGGTCGGAGATGGCGGACGACAGCGGCGGTGACGGGCAGCGACCGGACGGGAGGAGGACGACGGCGGAGTCGCGGGCAAAGGCGCGGAGCACGCGGGCTCTCGGGGGCCCACCCTGGGCTGGGCGGGCTGGCGCGGCGGGGAGCTCCGGCGGGACACGTGGCATCCCCCAGTTGGCCGGGCGCGGCGGCGCGGGGCATGTCCGGCGGGAGCAGACACGTCCGGCGGCGGAGGAGACGAAAAATTAGGTTTAGGGTGGTTTTGGATCCGGAATTTTCGGGGAAGAGACCATTTTATAGGTAGGGGGAGCTAGGAGGCTCCAAATTGAGCATGGTTTTTGGCCACGCGATCGTGATCGAACGCTCTAGGTGATGGAGAGGGTTTAGGTGGGTTTTGGGCCAAATTGGAAGGGTGTTGGGCTGCAACACAAACGAGGCCTTCTCGGTCCCTCGGTTAACCGTTGGAGTATCAAACGAAGTCCAAATGGCACGAAACTTGACAGGCGGTCTACCGGTAGTAAACCAATGCCGCATGGCAAGTCTCGGTCCAATCCGGAAATGTTTAACCCCCACACACGAAAAGAGGTAGAAAGGGGCACCGGAGGAGATAGGAGCGTCGGAATGCAAAACGGACAACGGGGAAAATGCTCAGATGCATGAGACGAACACGTATGCAATGCAATGCACATGATGGCATGATATGAGATGCATGACAAAGGCAATAACACATGAAGACAAAAACCCGACAACGGAGAAAAACAAAATTACTTAGGCCGGAAACGGCAAGAGTTGGAGTATAGATAAGGTAAATTACATCCGGGGTGTTACATCCTTTTAATAGAGTACCAGAACAAAGCATTAACACATAGTGAATACATGAACTCCTCAAACTACGGTCATCACCGGTAAGTATCCCGATTATTGTCACTTCGGGGTTAATGGATCATAACACATAATAGGTGACTAGAGACTTGCAAGATTGGATCAAGAACACTCATATATTGATGAAAACATAATAGGTTCAGATCTGAAATCATGGCACTCGGGCCCTAGTGACAAGCATTAAGCATAGCAAAGTCATAGCAACATCAATCTCAGAACATAGTGGATACTAGGGATCAAATCCTAACAAAACTAACTCGATTACATGATAGATCCCATCCAACCCATCACCATCCAGCAAGCCTACGATGGAATTACTCACGCACGGCGGTGAGCATCATGAAATTGGTGATGGAGGATGGTTGATGATGATGATGGCGACGGATTCCCCTCTCCGGAGCCCCGAACGGACTCTAGATCAGCCCTCCCGAGAGGTTTTAGGGCTTAGCGGTGGCTCCGTATCGTAAAACGCGATGAATTCTTCTCTTTGATTTTTTTCTCCCCGAAACACAATATATAGAGTTGGAGTTGGAGTCGGAGGAGCTCCAGGGGGCCCACGAGGTAGGGGGGCGCGCCCCCACCCTCGTGGACAGGTGGTGGGGCCCCTGACCTTCATCTTTTGCAGGTATTTTTTATATTTTCCAAAAAGTTGCTCCGTGAAGTTTCAGGTCATTCCGAGAACGTTTGTTTCTGCAGATAAATAACACCATGGTAATTCTGCTGAAAACAGCGTCAGTCCGGGTTAGTTCCATTCAAATCATGCAAGTTAGAGTCCAAAACAAGGGCAAAAGTGTTTGGAAAAGTAGATACGACGGAGACGTATCAACTCCCCCAAGCTTAAACCTTTGCTTGTCCTCAAGCAATTCAGTTGATAAACTGAAAGTGATAAAGAAAAACTTTTAAAAACTCTGTTTGCTCTTGTTGTTGTAAATATGTAAAGCCAGCATTCAAGTTTTCAGCAAAGATTATAACTAACCACATTCTCAATAACGCT
Source organism: Triticum urartu (assembly GCF_056163025.1). NCBI lineage: Eukaryota > Viridiplantae > Streptophyta > Magnoliopsida > Poales > Poaceae > Triticum > Triticum urartu. The sequence goes on along the minus strand of NC_141877.1, from coordinate 150,225,102 downwards.
TAGGTCTCAAGTTTACTCATATCAATAGCATAATCAACTAGCAAGCAATAATAATAAATCTCAGATGAAAACACTTTCTCAAAACAATCATAATATGATATAACAAGATGGTATCTCGCTAGCCCTTTCTGAGACCGCAAAACATAAATGCAGAGCACCTTTAAAGACCAAGGACTGACTAGACATTGTAATTCATGGTAAAAGAGATCCAGTCAAGTCATACTCAATGTAAACTAATAATAATGAATGCAAATGACAGCGGTGCTCTCCAACTGGTGCTTTTTAATAAGAGGATGATGACTCGGCATAAAAGTAAATAGATAGGCCCTTCGCAGAGGGAAGCGGGGATTTGTAGAGGTGCCAGAGCTCGGTTTTGAAACATAAGTGAATAATATTTTGAGCGGTATACTTTCATTGTCAACATAACAACCAAGAGATGGCGATATCTTCCATGCTACACACATTATAGGCGGTTCCCAAACAGAATGGTAAAGTTTATACTCCCCCTTCCACCAACAAGCATCAATCCATGGCTTGCTCGAAACAACGAGTGCCTCCAACTAACAAGAGTCCCAGGGGTAGTTTTGTTTGCAATTATTTTGATTTAGTTTGCATAAAGCATGGGACTGGCATCCCCATGACCAGCCATTTATCTCGTGAGTGAGGAGCGGAGTCCAGTCCTCTTGAGAATAACCCGCCTAACATGGAAGATACGGACAGCCCTAGTTGATACATGAGTTATTCGAGCATACAAAACAGGATATTTATTTGAAGGTTTAGAGTTTGGCACATACAAATTTACTTGGAACGGCAGGTAGATACCGTATATAGGTAGGTATGGTGGAGTCATATGGAATAACTTTGGGGTTTATGGAGTTGGATGCACAAGCAGTATTCCCGCTTAGTACAGGTTAAGGCTAGCAAAAGACTGGGAAGCACCAGCTAGAGAGCGACAACAGTCGTGAACATGCATTAAAATTAATCAACACCGAATGCAAGCATGAGTAGGATATAATCCACCATGAATATAAATATCATGAAGGCTATGTTGATTTTGTTTCAACTACATGCGTGAACATGTGCCAAGTCTAGTCACTTAAATCATTCAGAGGAGGATACCACCCTATCATACCACATCACAACCATTTTAATAGCATGTTGGCACGCAAGGTAAACCATTATAACTCATAGCTAATAAAGCATGGCACAAGAAACTATGATCTCTAGTTGTCATTGCAAACATGTTTATTCATAATAGGCTGAATCAGGAACGATGAACTAATCATATTTACAAAAACAAAAGAGGTCGAGTTCATACCAGTTTTTCTCATCTCAGTCAGTCCATCATATATCGTCATAATTGCCTTTCACTTGCACGACCGAACGATGTGAGTAATAATACTTGTGCACATGCATTGGACTAAGCTGGAATCTGCAAGCATTCAATAAACAAGAGAAGACAAGGCAATATGGGCTCTTTTGTCAGATCAACAATAATGCATATAAGAGCCACTTCAACAATTTAATCATGATCTTCTCCTATCGACCCCCAAAGAAAAGAAAAGAAATAAAACTATTTACACGGGAGAGCTCCCAACAAGCAAAAGAAGAACAGGCAAATTTTTGGGGTTTTCTTTTTAATTACTACTACAAGCATGGAAAGTAAACTAATTAAAAGCTACAACTAATTTTTTTGGTTTTTCTTAAGGTTTATCAAACACACAAGAAGAAAGCATAAAAAGGAAATTAAACTGGCATGGATGATACAATGAAAAAGTATGAGCACCGACATCTAGCAATGAGTGGGTGAACATAAATGTAATGTCGGTGGGAAATACGTACTCCCCCAAGGTTAGGCTTTTGGCCTAAGTTGGTCTATGGCCACGGCTGGCCTGGCGGATGTCCATAATAGTAGCTGGGGTCGTACTGCGATGCAGCGGCTATCGCCTCTTGAGCTGCAGCGTGGCGACGAGCGGCCTCCGCTCTCCTCTCGTACTCGTCTGCCTCCTCTCTGGTAATAACATATCTTCCTTTTGCCTGATGATCAAAGAAGGCAGGAGCAGGGAGAGTAATATGGACAGCATGGCGTTTGTCAAAGATAAGTCGATACTGGAGAGGTGATTCATTCCTCTCGACAAACTGGTGGTGAACCATAGCATTAAAGTCTAGGTAAGCAGGTGGTAATTCAATATCATCTTCGCATATGGCTACACCAAGAAAATTAGCTATGCGGGTTGCATAAATTCCTCCAAAGAAATCTCCATTAAATCTATTAAGATGCAACCTACGTACAACAATGGCTCCCAAATTATAAGATTTGTCTCCTAACACAGCACTCCTAAGAATACTGAGGTCAGGGACACACATGTGATATGCCTCATCTTTACCATTAATGCATCTACCTATGAAGAGAGCAAAATAATGAATAGCAGGAAAGTGAATGCTCCCTATGGTAGCTTGTGTTATATCTCTAGATTCTCCCACAGTTATGCTAGCAAGAAAATCTCTAAATTCATATTTGCGAGGATCCCTTATACTACCCCATTGTGGAAGTTTGCAAGCGGTGGTAAAATCCTCTAAGTCCATAGTATAAGAATTTTCATAAAGATCAAACAGGACAGTTGGAGAATTACGTGAAGATGAAAATTCAAACCTCCTCACAAAGGTACTAATGAGATTGTGATACTTGATGCACTTCTCTTCCTCGAAGCTCACAAGATCGGCGTTACGCAAATATGCGTTGAATTCTTCCTTAATTCCTGCTCGATCCATAAAATTTTCAGAAGGCCACTCACAAGGACGCACTGGAGCGTCTCTTGGTAGCTCTTCATCAGCATCACGCATTGCAAGCCTGGGTCCTTGCTTCCTTGAGGAACCACCTTGGAACATTTTCCTAAGCATTTTTCTTCCTCTGAAAAATTCTAAAAAAAATTAGTAACTTCAAAATAAAAGTAAACCAAACTCAATAATATTGATAGCAACTACTCCTACAAGTGCCTAGGGCCTATATCATGCCTCAAAACTACTTTTGACCATATAAATTTGACATGCGAGCTCAAGAATAGGGTCACCTAAGCAGCAAAAATTTGCAATGAATAAAGCAATAGAACAAAAACTAATTAGACCAATGGAGGAGTCACATACCAAGGAACAATCTCCCCAAGCAGTTTTGTGAGAGGTGCTTTGAGCAAGGAGATCAAAAATGGCAGCAAAATGAGCTTGGACTCGGGTTTGAGCTGGATATTCGTGTTTGGGGGAGGAAGAAGGAGTGTGTGGGTGAAAGGATAAGTGGAGGAGGGACACCATGGGCCCACGAGGCAGGTGGAGCACCCAGGGGGTAGGGCGTGCCCTCCACCCTCATGGGCGGGTGGGTGACCCCCTTGATGTGTTCTCAGTGCCAAATATTCTCAAATATTCCAGAAAAAATCATATTTAAATTTCAGGGCATTTGGAGAACTTTTATTTCCGAGGTATTTTTATATTGCACGGATAATCAGATAACAGACAGAAAAATACTATTTTTATTTTATTTAATATAAATAACAGAAAGTAAAAGGAGGGTACAGCAGGTTGTGCCTTCTAGTTTCATCCATCTCATGATCACCAAAAGGAATCTACTAACAAGGTTGATCAAGTCTTGTTAACGAACTCATTCCGAATAACATGGAACCGGAGAAATTTCGAATAACACTATGTTACCTCAATGGGGATATGCACATCCCCAATAATAAGAATATCATATTTCTTCTTGACGGTAGGAAGAGGAAATTCAAAACCTCCAAATATAATCGATGGAATTTTTCCAATAGAGTTGATACTATGAATTTGAGGTTGTTTCCTCGGAAAGTGTACCGTATGCTCATCACCATTAACATGAAAAGTGACATTGCCTTTAGTGCAATCAATAACAGCCCCTGCAGTATTCAAAAAGGGTCTTCCAAGAATAATACACATCTATCATCCTCGGGAATATCAAGAATAACGAAGTTCGTTAAAATAGTAACGTTTGCAACTACAACAGGCACATCCTCACAAATACCGACAGGTATAACAGTTGATTTATCAGCCATTTGCAAAGATATTTCAGTAGGTGTCAACTTATTCAAATCAAGTCTACGATATAAAGAGAGAGGCATAACACTAACACCGGCTCCAAGATCACATAAAGCAGTTTTAACATAGTTTCTTTTAATGGAGCATGGTATAGTGGGTACACCGGGATCTCCAAGTTTCTTTGGTATTCCACCCTTAAAAGTATAATTAGCAAGCATGGTGGAAATTTCAGCTTCCGGTATCTTTCTTTTATTTGTAACAATATCTTTCATATACTTAGCATAAGGATTCATTTTGAGCATATCAGTTAATCGCATACGCAAAAAGATAGGTCTAATCATTTCAGCAAAGCGCTCAAAATCCTCATCATCTTTTTTCTTGGATGGTTTGGGAGGAAAAGGCATGGGTTTCTGAACCCAAGGCTCTCTTTCCTTACCGTGTTTCCTAGCAACAAAATCTTTCTTATCATAACGTTGATTCTTTGATTGTGGGTTATCAAGATCAACAGCAGGTTCAATTTCTATATCATTATCATTACTAGGTTGGGCATCATCATGAACATTATCATTAACATTATCACTAGTTTCAGGTTCATTACCAGATTGAGTTTCAGCATCAGAAATAGAAATATCATTTGGATTCTCAGGTGTTTCAGTAATAGGTTCGTGAGAAGCATGCAAAGTCCTATCATTTTTTTTCTTCCTTTTAGAAGGACTAGGTGCATCTATATTATTTCTCTGAGAATCTTGCTCAATTCTCTTAGGGTGGCCTTCAGGATACAAAGGTTCCTGAGTCACTTTGCCACCTCTAGTCATAACTCTAACAGCATTATCATTATTCTTGCTATTTAATTCATTGAGCAAATCATTTTGATACTTAAGTACTTGTTCTACTTGAGTGGTAACCATAGAAGCATGTTTACTAATAAGTTTAAGTTCACCTTTAACATTAGCCATATAATCACCCAAGTGTTCAAGCATATTTGAATTGTATTTCAGTTGTATACCAAAATAAGCATTAAAATCTTCTTGCTTAGCCATAAATTTATCAAACTCATCTACGCATGGGCTAGCAAACTTAGTAAATGGGATTTCAGCTTTATCATATCTATAGAGATAATTTACCTTTACTACCTGTGTCGGGTTATCAAGACCATGAGTTTCTTCAATAGGTAAAGGATTAAGATCATATGTTTCTTCAAAGGCGGTAGATTAAGACCATGTATTTCTTCAATAGGAGGTAAATTCTTAACATCTTCAGCTTCAATACCTTTTTCTTTCATAGATTTCTTTGCCTCTTACATATCTTCAGGACTGAGAAATAGAATACCCCTCTTCTTCAGAGTTGGTTTAGGAATAGGCTCAGGAATTGGCTCCGGAGGTGTCCAATTATTTTCATTTGTCAGCATATTATTCAATAGAATCTCAGCTTCATCCGGTGTTCTTTCCCTGAAAACAGAAGTAGCACAACTATCCAGGTAATCTCTAGAGGCATCGGTTAGTCCATTATAAAAGATATCAAGTATTTCATTTTTCTTAAGAGGATGATCAGGCAAAGCATTAAGTAATTGGAGAAGCCTCCCCCAAGCTTGTGGGAGACTCTCTCCTTCAATTTGCACAAAATTATATATATGCCTTAAAGCAACTTGTTTCTTATGAGCAGGGAAATATTTAGCAGAGAAGTAATAAATCATATCCTGGGGACTACGCACACAACCAGGATCAAGAGAATTAAACCATATCTTAGCATCACCCTTTAATGAGAACGGAAATATTTTAAGGATATAAAAGTAACGAGTTCTCTCATCAATAGTGAACAGGGTGGCTATATCATTTCATTTAGTAAGATGTGCCACAACAGTTTCAGATTCATAGCCATGAAAAGGATCAAATTCAACTAAAGTAATTATATCAGGATCAACAAAGAATTCATAATCCTTATCAGTAACACAGATAGGTGAAGTAGAAAAAGTAGGGTCAGGTTTCATTCTAGCATTTAGAGATTGCTTATTCCATTTAGCTAATAATCTCTTGAGTTCGTATCTATCTTTGCAAGCTAAAATAGCTAAAGAAGCTTCTCTATCAAAAACATAACCCTCAGGAATAACAGGCAAGTCTTCATCATCAATTTCATCATTATTATTAGATTCAATATTTTTAGTTTCTCTAGCCCTAGCAAGTTGTTCATCAAGAAATTCACCAAGTGGCACAGTAGTATTAAGCATAGAAGTAGTTTCATCATAAGTATCATGTATAGCAGAAGTGGCATCATCAATAACATGTGACATATCAGAACGAATAGCAGAAGCAGGTTTAGGTGTCGCAAGCTTACTCAAAACAGAAGGTGAATCAAGTGCAGAGCTAGATGACAGTTCCTTACCTCCCCTCGTAGTTGAGGGATAAATCTTGGTTCTTGGATCTTTCAAGTTCTTCATAATGATAAGCAGTTATATATCCCAAGTGACTCAAAGAATAGAGCTATGCTCCCCGGCAACAGTGCCAGAAAATAGTCTTGATAACTCATAAGTATAGGGGGTCGCAACAATTTTCGAGGGTGAAGTATTCAACCCAAATTTATTGATTCGACACAAGGGGAGCCAAAGAATATTCTCAAGTATTAGCAGCTGAGTTGTCAATTCAACCACACCTGGAAACTTAGTATCTACAGCAAAGTGTTTAGTAGCAAAGTAATATGATAGTAGTGGTAACGGTAGCAAAAGGTAACAGTAGTAAAAGTGATGTTTTTGGTATTTTGTAGTGAAGATAGCAATAGCAACGGAAAAGTAAATAAGCGAAGAACAATATATGGAAAGCTCGTAGGCAATGGATCAGCGATGGAGAATTATGACGGATGCGGTTCATCATGTAACAGTCATAACCTAGGGTGACACAGAACTAGCTCTAGTTCATCAATGTAATGTAGGCATGTATTCCAAATATAGTCATGCGTGCTTATGGAAAAGAACTTGCATGACATCTTTTGTCCTACCCTCCCGTGGCAGCGGGGTCCTTACGGAAACTAAGGGATATTAAGGCCTCCTTTTAATAGAGTACAGGAACAAAGCATTAACACATAGTGAATACATGAACTCCTCAAACTACGGTCATCACCGGTAAGTATCCCGATTATTGTCACTTCGGGGTTAACGGATCATAACACATAATAGGTGACTATAGACTTGCAAGATAGGATCAAGAACACTCATATATTGATGAAAACATAATAGGTTCAGATCTGAAATCATGGCACTCGGGCCCTAGTGACAAGCATTAAGCATAGCAAAGTCATAGCAACATCAATCTCAGAACATAGTGGATACTAGGGATCAAACCCTAACAAAACTAACTCGATTACATGATAGATCCCATCCAACTCATCACCGTCCAGCAAGCCTACGACGGAATTACTCACGCACGGCGGTGAGCATCATGAAATTGGTGATGGAGGATGGTTGATGATGACGATGGCGACAGATTCCCCTCTCCGAAGCCCTGAACGGGCTCCAGATCAGCCCTCCCGAGAGGTTTTAGGGCTTGGCGGCGGCTCCGTATCGTAAAACATGATGAATTCTTCTCTCTGATTTTTTTCTCCCCGAAACATAATATATAGAGTTGGAGTTGGAGTCAGAGGAGCTCCAGGGGGCCCACGAGGTAGGGGGCGCGCCCCCCACCCTCGTGGACAGGTGGTGGGCCCCCTTGCCTTCATCTTTTGCAGGTATTTTTTATATTTTCCAAAAAGTTGCTCCGTGAAGTTTCAGGTCATTCCGAGAACGTTTGTTTCTTGACATAAATAACACCATGGTAATTCTGCTGAAAACAGCGTCAGTCCGGGTTAGTTCCATTCAAATCATGCAAGTTAGAGTCCAAAACAAGGGCAAAAGTGTTTGGAAAAGTAGATACGACGGAGACGTATCACATAGCAACGTCAATCTCAGAACATAGTGGATACTAGGGATCAAGCCCTAACAAAACTAACTCGATTACATGATAAATCTCATCCAACCCATCACCGTCCGGCAAGCCTACGAAGGAATTACTCACTCCCAGCGGTGAGCATCATGAAATTGGTGATGGAGGAAGGTTGATGATGAGGATGGCGATGTATTCCACCCTCCGGAACCCCAAACAAACTCCAGATATGCCCTCCCGATGAAGAACAGGAGGTGGCAGTGGCTCCATATCATAAAACGCAATGAATCCTTCTCTCTGATTTTTTTCCTCCGTGAATAGGTATATATATATGGAGTTGTAATTAGGGTTGCCGGAGGTCCAAGGGGGCCACAAGCTCACCAGGCGCGCCCTGGGGGTGGGTAAGCCCCCTGAGCTTGTGGCTCCTGGGTGGCGCCCCACTGGTATATTTTTCGGCCAGTGTTTTTTATGTATTCCACAAAATCCTCCATAAATTTTCAAGTCAATCCGAGAACTTTGATTTTTGCACAAAAACAACACCATGGCAATTCTACTAAAAACAGCGTTAGTTCGGGTTAGTTCCATTCAAATCATGCAAATTAGAGTCCAAAACAAGAGCAAAAGAGTTTGGAAAGGTAGATACGATGGAGACGTATCAGACTATCACCAAATCAAGATCAGAAACGAAGACATTCCTAAGACGGCTTTATCACTCGTTATGGCCAGTACAAGTACACCGTTATGTCCTTCTGTCTAACCAATGCACTTGCCACATTCTCCCGCTTGATGAACTCGATCTTCATGGAGTACTTAGATAAGTTCATCGTGGTTTACCTCGATGATATTCTTATTTACTCGAAGAACGAGGAAGAGCATGCCGAACATCTCATACTTGTGTTAGAAAAACTCTGAGAGCACCACCTTTATGCCAAGTTCTCCAAGTGTGAATTTTGGTTGCCAGAAGTGACCTATCTAGGCCACGTGATCTCTGGTAAGGGCATTGTTGTCAATCGCGAGAGAGTTTAGGCCGTCCTTGGTTGGACTCCACCTGAATCAGTTAAGCAAGTTAGGAGTTTTCTCGGTCTAGCAAGCTATTGTCGCCGCTTCATTGAGAATTTCTCCAAAGGTGTGAAGCCTCTTACTGAAATCCTCAAGAAAGATAAAAAGTTTGAGTGGTCCCCACAGTGTGAGTATAGTTTTCAGGAACTGAAAATACGCCTGACTTCTGCTCTCATACTTGTGCCACCGGACTTCTCCAAGGACTTTATTATCTATTGCGATGCCTCGCGGCAGGGACTAGGTTGCATTCTTATGTAGGATCACCATGTGATTGTCTATGCATCTCGACAGTTGCATCCGCATGAGGATAATTATCCTACACATGATCTAGAGCTTGCAGTCGTAGTCTATGCACTTAAGACATGGCGACATTACCTTATCGATAACCATTACGAGATTTACACTTGTCACCAGAGTCTCAAGTATATCTTCACCCAAACGGATCTGAATCTCGGGCAGAGACGTTGGTTAGAGTTGATTACGGATTTTGACTTAGAAATTTCTTACACCCCAGGCAAGGCCAATGTCATGGCTGATGCATTAAGTTGTAAGTCCTATTGTAACAATCTCATGTTGTTACAAGGTCAACCACTTCTCCATGAGGAATTTTGTAAGCTTAACCTTCACATTAATCTTAGAGGATTCATTTCTACCTTGGTGGCGAAACCTACTCTCGAGGATCAAATCAAGACCGCCCAAAGGCGTTATGAGGGAATCTCCCGCATTAGGGAAACATCAAGAAATGAGTTGTTGGATGTTTCTCTATGGATGATCAAGGTGTTGTTTACTTTGAGAACCGCTTGGTGGTTCCCAAAGTATGGAACTTGAGGCGATTGATCCTTAAGGAGGCTCATGAATCCCCTCTCACGATTCATCCCGATAGTACTAAGATGTATTAGGACCTATGCTAGAGGTTCTGGTGGACTAGGATGAAGAGAGAAATTCCTTAGTTTATTGTCAATTGTGACGTTTGTCATCGCGTTAAGGCAGAGCATCAGAGGCCTGCTGGCACCCTTCAGCCTTTAGCTATTCCTAAGTGGAAATGGGACAAAGTTGGTATGGACTTCATCATCGGCTTTCCCAGGACCAAGAGGGGAATGATGCTATCTTCATAGTCATTGATCGTCTCTCCAAAGTGGCTCATTTCCTACCTGTTCGAGAGAGTATCACTGCTAGTCAGCTCGCTAACTTATATATTTCTCAAATAGTGTCACTACATGGTGTCCCACTAGAGATCAATTCTGACTGTGGTAGTCTTTTCACTTCTCTTTTTTGGGAGAGTTTCCAGACTACCATGGGAACCCATCTTTCCTTCAGTTCCACTTTCCACCCTCAGTCGAGTGGTCAGGTGGAAAGGGTCAACCAGATTCTCGAAGACATGCTTAGAGCTTGTGTTATCCCATTCGGTATGGATTGGAAGAAGTGTCTTCCTTTCGCCGAGTTTTCTTATAACAATAGCTACCAATCCAGTCTCAAGAAAGCACCCTTCGAGATTCTTTATGGACGAAGGTGTCAAACACCTTTGAACTAGTCAGAAACCATTGAAAGACAATTCTATGGACCGGATATGATCTAGGAGGTAGAAGAGCAAGTTCGCGTCATTCATGAGAATTTCGAAATAGCCCAGTCTCGTCAAAAGAGCCAGTATGACCGTCGTCATAAGGAAGTGGCTTATGAAGTTGGCAACAAGGCTTACCTTTGGGTTACTCCTTTAAAGGGCACCCGTCGTTTCGGTATCAAGGGCACGTTGGCTCCTCGTTACATTGGTCCTTTCGCATTCTCGCTAAATGAGGAGAGGTTGCCTACCAGTTGGAACTACCCCCACATCTTTCCCAAGTACATGATGTCTTCCACGTCTCTCAACTCAGGCGTTGCTTCTCGGATCCCATCTGCTGAGTAGACCATGAAATGCTTGATCTCCAAGATAACCTCACATATCAAGAGTACCCAGTTCACATTCTTGATCAAGAAAAGTGTGTCACTCGACGTCAGAACATCAAGTTTCTCAAGGTTTAGTGGTCTCATCATTCCAAGAGATAAGCTACTTGGGAGCGAGAAGAACGTCTTCGTCTTGAGTACCCCGCTCTCTTTCCGCTGACTGCCGAATCTCAAGATGAGATTCTTTTGAGTGGGGGCGAGTTGTCACATCCCTAATCTGGTAATGACCTAGACTAGCTAATCATGTGAGCATCATGTTTAAATTTCATTTAAATTTGAATTGGGGGAAGATCAAACCCTAGCATCAATTAAATCAAACAAGTTCAAGTAAAATCTTTTTCAGTGAACTCAAAATGCCCTTTAAAAATGTTCATCATTTCTGGATTAAGGTGGAAGCATCTACCAAAAATGGTTCACATTTTTGTAGGACATATTTGGGCATTGAATTAATTCAATAGGTATTTCAATTGGAGCTTTAAAATAATATAAATATTTTTACAGCTCCGATAAATCTAAAATTAATTGAGGGGCTCTGGAATAATTCAGTTAGTGCCCATAAAAAGTTTCAATTTTATAAAATTGATTTAGTGCTAAAAACTAAATCAAAACAAATGGCAGAAAAAGAAAAATAGAAAACATAATGGGAAAGACAGAGGACTTACCTGGCAGCCCAGCACTGCCGGCCCAAGTGCCATACGTCCCCTACCTCTTGCCAGAAGGCAGGGGCGCATGGTCTCCGCACGCACGCCCACAGCTCGCCACCTCCTGCTTCTGTCGCGCCCACGTCCTCTGTTCTCCCTCTTTCCCTCCCTCGCTCTCTCCCATCGATGGCGACGCAGCCATGGTAGCGTCGCCATGAACCACCGCGCTCCCCGCCATCCCCTTGCCCAACTGTCATGTTTGAGATCTCCACAACAACGTCCTCCTCGTCCACGACGAGCCACGCAAGCCGGGAGACCCCACAGCACCGCCATCGGCATCGTCTTCAAGCTTCGTCATCGGCGCCCATCTCCGTCGATTCACCGGCCATAGCATGTCCCCGGCCTCGCCGTCGCCTCTACTGGAACCCCGTGAGCCACTTCCCATCTCCCCTTTGTCTCATCCGTCGTTCCCGCGTCGTAGCCATGCTAGACGACATGCCCGTGAGCTTCACGTCACCGACCATGTCGCCGATGATGCTAGAGCTCGAACTAGCCGACCTAGAGCATCTCATTATGTTCCTGGTGACTCCAGGAGTCTGGCGAGCCCTTCGGCGAGCTCCCCCGTGCCCTGTAGCCCTGCGCCACTCGAGGCCATAGCCCGACAGCTGCCATGAACTCGTTTCCGACGAGCTTCGGTGCCCCCGCACCCAGCCACCTGCTCCCGTGGAAGCGCACGTGCTCGCGCTACCTCCTGGTGGCCTCAGCCGCCGCTCCCATAGCCTATAGCGAGGACACTGTCGTGCCTCGTGGTCGCCGGCGACGACCTCGCCGGCATGTGCCATCGTCATGTGGGTTCGGCCGGTCAGGTCATCAACTTAGGGCTAATGACCGTCTAATTAAACCTCAGTCACACTGACTGTGGGCCCAGGCGCCCTAATATATTCTATTAGGATTAAGTAAAACGGTGTTTAACACAGTGTCTATGACATATGGGTCCCACGCGTCAGGTTTGACTCTGGTCAGTGCTGTTGACTTGCTGACACAAGCATGATGCAGTGCTGACGTCAAAATATCATTTCTGGACTATTTCTATTTTAGAAATATTTGGAAATTCCATAGATTTAGCAAAAGTTCAAAAAATTATAGAAAATTAAACATAGCTCAGATTGAATTTATATATGAAAAATATCAGAAACATTCAATCTATCCATATGTACCATTTTCATGCATGATAAAGGAACTTATACCTATTGTATAAGTGAAAACACATAAGTGGCAAATGGACTTCATCCAAATTGAATGCTAGATGCATTAGCTCAAACCATATCATATCTACTTGTCATGATCATGCATCATTTTGTTGCATATGTTGTGTATTGATTGTCTTCGGTACTGCCCTTCTCAATTAGGGATGGCAATGGGTCGGGTTTGGGGCGGGTGGAGCTGGTCCAAATCCAACCCACGACCCATCTTCCTACCCTCTGCCCATGCACCAAATTATCCATGGCACAACTTGTGCCCATGCCCAAACCCGCTGGATACCCACATACCCATGGAGCTCCATGGGCATAGAAATTTCAGCGTGAAGCCTTCCCAAAGATCAAATTAACTCAACATCATTCACTCACAAATGTCAACATAAGCTACATGCATAAGTAGGTAACAAGTAATATGATGAGTCCTTAAGTGTGACATACGAGAGGTTAATTTTGCAGCATATAGCTTATGGCACCAGTTGCATATTGCCTGCCATTTCCCATTGATTCATTCTTTCTACTGTCACTGGCATATGGCCCCACATGTCATACGGGTATCCATTGGATATCCATGGAGCGCAAACTATAACCGTGCCCAACCCAGCTGTTCCTGGGTATCTATATCCGCGGACCCATGGGCAAAAATGTGCTCCATACCCTTGCCCAACTGGGTCGGGTATTCATGGGTATCCAGATCCATGGATAGAATTGCCATCCCTATTCTCAATAGGTTTTGCCTCTCCGAGTGTGATACTTCTTGAGCTTGTGTTGATTTTTTTCCTTGAAGAGGAAACGGTGATGTAGCAAAGTATAGATAAGTATTTTCCCTCAGTTAAGAACCAAGGTATCAACCCAGTAGGAGGTACAAGCAAGTCCCCAATAGATGCACATGCACAAACTAACAAACACTTGCACATAACACGAAAAAGGGGTTGTCAATCCCTTCACGGTCTCTAGCAAGAGTGAGATCTGATAGAGATAGGTATAAAAGATAAGTAAAATGAAAAATAAAGTAAATATAAATAAATTGCAGCAAGATATTTTTGGGTTTTCGGTTTATAGATCTGAAAATATATTATGAGAAATAGACCTGGGGCCATAGTTTTCACTAGAGGCTTCTCTCTTGAAAGAACACATATCATGGGTGAACAAATTACTGTTGAGCAATTGATAGAAAAATGCAAAGTTATGACGATATCTAAGGCAATGATCATGAATATAGGCATCACGTCTGTGACAAGTAGACCGACTCCTTCCTGCATATACTACTATTACTCCACACATCGACCGTTATCCAGCATGCATCTAGTGTTAAGTTAACAAGAACAGAGTAACGCCTTAAGCAAGATGACATGATGTAGAGGGATAGATCCAATCAATATGGTAAAAAAACATCTTTTAATCCTTAATGGCAACAATACAAATACGTGCCTCGCTACCCCTACTGTCACTGGGTGAGGACACCACAAGATTGAACCCATCACAAAGCACCTCTCCCATTGCAAGAAAAACCAATCTAGTTGGCCAAACCAAATCGATAGATCAGAGAGAAATAGAAAGCTATCTTAATCGTGCATAAAAGTGTTCAAAGAAGACTCAAATAATATTCATAGATAATCTGATCATAAATCCAAAATTCATCGGATCTCAAAAAATGCACCGCAAAAGAAGATTATATTGAATAGATCTCCAAGAACATTGAGGAGAACATTGTATTGAAGATCGAAGAGAGAGAGAAGAAGCCATCTAACTACTAACTATGGACCCGTAGGTCTGTGGTAAACTACTCACACATCATCGAAAGGGCAGCAAGGTTGGTGTAGAGGCCCTCCGTGATCGAATCCTCCTCTGGTAGAGTGTCAGAAAAGGCCCCAAGATGGGATCTCTAACAGAAGCTTGCGGCGGCGGAAAAGTACTTTTGGTGTTCCCCCTAGCGTAAGGGGAATATTTGGGTATTTATAGAGCTGGGATTAGAGTTATGAGGTCTGTGAGGGGCCCACAAGCCTAGGGCCGCGCCCTGAGGCTTGTGGCTCCCTCGTGGGTCTTCTGGCCTCCTCCTGAAGCTTCATGGTTGTCTTCTGGTCCAGGAAAAATCCTCAAAAGGTTTCGTTCCGTTAGGTATTGATTTTCTGTAAAAGACAAAAACAAAAAAAACTGCAACTGGCACTGGACACTAGGTTAATAGGTTAGTCCTAAAAAATGATACAAAACAGTGTATTAATCCATATAAAACATCCAAGATAGATAATATAATAGCATGGAACAGTAAAAAAATGTAGATACGTTGGAGATGTATCAGAGTGGCACCGACTACTTATTCAAGGAGTAGTGCTACCGTGTTGATATTCTAGGCAAGCAAACCCCCTTGGTAATTTCGATACAATCCCACTCTCTTTCTCATGCTCTCTTTTATTGCATTAGAACAACAACGCTTCAACTATTACTTGTGTTGCGGTGGTTGAACCTATTCCTCTGCATGACCTGTCACTGTCATAGTAAATAGTTAAAACCTCCTAGCATGATTAGGAGTTGCTTGAGCCATGTTGTGACTTCATCCATGCCATGCTTGCTATTGCTTAGAGTTGTGTTAGGTCTGATTCATCTAGGGATGAATTGGAATGTTGTGATCATGTTCTGATGTTGAGAGCTAAGTGTGTGAACACAATTTGGTAAATGTAGCGATGAGAGGCCATGTAGGAGTACATGGCGGGTTGTCTCATTGGGACCGTCCTTAAGAACTGAGTCATGTGTATGTTATCCAAGACAGCTACTACCACACATTGGGCTCAAAACCAATGACCCCTCTCAACTTATTAACCGCCCCGATCTCTGTCCAGGAGTTGCAACTAGTTTATGGTGTTTGTAGGTCATGCTATTTGTCTACCAAGTGGCACGCGGCTAGGTGGGCTTAGGACAGACTAGGCACCGTGCCACAGTATACCAAGCATAGATCCATCCGTAGAGGTGGGCTTGGGAACCCTACACACATCGTTTGGGTCGTGATGGAAACTTTGGCCGAACTTCCCTTGCGGGTTCAGCCTCAGATAGGCGATAGACCTAGACTAGAGTCTTGCGTGGTTAGTCAGGTTGTGGCTGACACCCTCGCCGGGCTTCCGCTTGAATGTTGTCGAGATACATGACGTGTATATGGTGGTAAGTGGTGAGAGCGTGTGTGAAGAAGTACATCCCTGCATGGTAATGATCTATTCGAATAGCCGCATCCGCGATATGGACTACTTGCAGACTTATATGGTCATAGACAACTCAAAATGGATACTTTAAAATGCGCAAGAGAAGTGTGAGTGCAATGGATGACCTTCTCGTAGGAGACGAGAGAGAATCCATAGTTGTGTATTGTTGTGGTGGTTAGTGGACTCGTGTGTGCTTTCTCGCCTCAAAGAAATTACTCGTAGTCATAGTTCAGGATAGCCACTGAGTCAAACCTGGCTTAGTGTAGTTAAACTCCACCACCCCCTTTGTACTCATGTTGCTTAATTTATGTTTTTGTAGAAGAGACTTCGGTCTCATTAGTAGTTCTACTTGGACTTCGGCGAGTAGCTTGTTACCTCAGCTACGATCTTGTACCCTTGGGAGGGTCTTGTAGATAGTCAGGCTTCTCAGCCTTTTTCATTTGCAGTTGTCTGTACTCAGACATGTTATGCTTCTGTTGGTTGTATGCTTTGAATGTTGGGTCATATGACCCTTGTTTGTAATATAATGCTATGTTGGCTCTTCTGGGCCTTTATCTATATAAGTTATTGAGTTATGTTGTGATGACATGTTGTACAACACATACTTGCATGTTATGCGTATGTGTAACGTGTATTGCTATGTGTGGGGTTCGATACTTAGTTGTTTGCCTTTGGTAGCCTTTCTTATGGGAAAATGCTCCGTAGTGCTTCCACTGAGCCATAGTAGTTCGCTACTGCTCCAAAACACTGGGATTGGCCGGCATGTATCATTCTTTGATCCTGTGTCTGTCCCTTCGGAGAAATGTCACGCGTTGTTCCTTTATGTCCTTATAGCTTGCTACGATTTGGGTTCATACGTTGATGACCACCACGTTCATTGCTGGGTTACGTATGTCTATCCCTGTACGACTGTGACACCTTGGTTCACGACTATTCGTGTTGACCCGGTTCTTTGTCATATGAATACTAGCGGCACAATCATATACATTAGCCAAAAGACGCGAACGGTCCCGGCCAAGGTAAAGGCGGCAGCTCTGGGTTGCCGTACGTGAGGCCGTAAAGCGATATGATGTGTTACATGCTAGATTAGTGTGACTTAGGATCGGGGTTCCGACAGAGATGACATTTTTTATATTAAAAGATGTCTTTTTTAGGTAGATTTCATTTTTATTCTAATAACATGTTTTTTTACCTAAATAACATGGCAGTTTCCATATAAAAAGAAAAAACTAGAGAACTTTGCTACAGCTACGGGCAGTTTTCACAGAAAGTTGTTACGGAGATGAGGTGGAGGACTTAGGATTTACCACGATTTGGGTACCACAAGTCCACAACTTAATTCACGGGTTGAGCCTCAATGAGATTCCCGTAACTTCGGTATGTATGCTGGTTACTGTAAGTCTAGCATTTTTATTTGCCCATTGTCATATAAACTTCTTTCCTTTACTTAAAAAAACAAGAACTTATTAGTTTAGAGTGAAATACTCCCTTTATAAACAAATATAAGACGTCAGAGGAAGTACAAAGTTAGACTTCGACCAATGACACCCACCAATCCACGCATCCTGTCATCACCCTACAGGACCACCGACTGACGTCAACGAGTCACGATGCACCTCAACCAGAACAGGCAAGACCCATGGAAAACCCATCAGTAAACAAGGAAAAATGTCAAGGAAAAACTCATTCGAACTCCTCATTCAACATCCACATGTACAAGACCATCACAACAGCACGCTAACCGCATCTTTTACATCCATGGAAAACGAACTACTCTCCCAGTTGCTACACTAACGAATTCAATGGAAGCAAATGAGCTTCAAACAGCACGGAAAACAAGTCTGTTACGCTAGACTGATGACGTAACCGGCGCAACAAGCTAGTGAGGTTGTGCACTGTAACTCATCCAGTCAGCGGCAGTATGTGGAGGAGCCGCCGGGTGAACTCCGCCCACCGCACTACCGGGAAGAGACGAGAGTAGATGGAGAAAGGTTTCATCTCTTTCCGCCCTTCGATCTTTGAGCTATCAATCGAACCGCCTGCTTTCCAAGCTCTAAGTTCTCAGAGCTACCATTATCTAACTGAACACAAAGCATGCCGCTGATGACATTAGATACCACACCTTGATGCCTGCCAAAAAGAATGACATTTAGTACCTGTTGCTAATTCAACAACAAACAAAAGGACTGACAAAGCGTGGGAGACAATGCTAAGATTCACAACACTAAATCACCCCTTTTTGCTGCCCAGCAAAAATAATCAAAAGATTGATGCTGGGCAATACTAACATGCAATGCAAGAGCAGATAATGGAAAGGGGGTAATGCATGGTTCAAAAAAAAGAGCAGATAAAAGACTGGTAAAGAACAATAGCGAACTCAGATTACTTGGATTATATAGATAGATCCCCAGACCAAATCCATTTCTGATGGCAAAGTACCCGAGTTTCAGTAGATATGCTATGAACAACATTGATAACAAATAACTCAAAACATAAGACAAATATTTAACCAGCACAATACAACAAACATAAAAGATAACAAGAATTTAGGCAAGAGGGAGCTCACCATTTGCCATCAGAAGCTAATTGGATCTCAATCCTCTTCCCAATTGCATCATTGCCCAACTTGCGCAGTATCCAGGTCGCATCCATTGCTTCGTCCCCTGTGCTCTGCCCATGCCTCTTGGATGGAGTACTGCCCTCTGAGCCATCCATCTTGTCTGTCGAAGGTCTTTTCCTCTTTGATCTCTGGCCTTTAGCAACATTTAAGTCCTCTTGCTGAGAAGCCCAGGTGGCTGGCTCCTCTGGTTGAGAAACCTGGGCGCTTGGCTGCTCCAAATGTGGACGCTTAAATTTGAGTTTAAGCAACGAGGGCTTTAAGCTGTCAGGAGAGTTGTTGACAGGAAATGAAGCAGTGCCCTGGCTCTCTGTCAGCTGACTGGGAATAGGTTGCTTATGTCCAAATGATCTGCTTCTTGTTCCACTTTCACTTGCATTTTCCATCCCAGAAATTAGAGCACTGCTCCTTTTTCCAGTTGCATGCTTTTTGGAGGTGCCCAGATCTCCCAAAAGGCTACTTCTTTGCTGTACTCCTGTCTCTCCAACTAGTTTCATTACACTTTTTTCCTTTTTACTACTCTTCGAGCTTTTGAAGTGGCTTGTTACATCAATTTTCCCTCCTGAAATATATAGCAAAAGGTGACCAAGCCACTTCAATCTTCAACACAGAATCAAGGGAAGAAATCTGAAGTAAACTAAGAGAAAACTTGCAACAGCAAAGATCAAGCAACAGCTTAAGCATCTAACATTACAAAACAAGGGAAGCTAATAAATAAAAATCTACCTCCGTTCTAAAATACAGACATTTATGCACAGAGCCTCCAACACACAACTTTGACCGTCATTCTTTCATACAAATGTAAGGAAATAAAATAAAAGGCTGCAGAATTATGAAGTTTAATGGAATATATAATGGTATTATTTTCTTTAAACCAATAGTCAAAGTTAGAGAACGTTGACTGCATGCTTTATAGGACATCATCTATTTTGGAACAGAGGTAGCATGACATATCAATACCAACAATGCAACTGCTCGGACAATAAGATGGGAAAATTATCAGGGGATGATGACGAGGTTACAGGAATATCAGCACTGCGAATTAGATTGCAGTATATGAACCATAGGTTTGGCAATGTCTTTCTGGAACTGCCATCTCAGGGGCGGATAATATGGGTATTTGGAGTGCACATACGGGTAAGGCTATGAACTCTGAAGCACTGGACGAACCCTACCTAAGAACCCAATCAGATACCTAGGTTGGAATGAGCAAACAGCTAATTGTTTTTAACAGAACGGCTAATATATATCATATGATTTCAAATTAAGCTTTTTTGGGAACCAGAATGAGTACTCCCTCCCCAATATGTTGG
The DNA here is from genome assembly GCF_056163025.1 of Triticum urartu. NCBI lineage: Eukaryota > Viridiplantae > Streptophyta > Magnoliopsida > Poales > Poaceae > Triticum > Triticum urartu. The sequence goes on along the minus strand of NC_141877.1, from coordinate 150,205,126 downwards.
ACGTATAAGTTTTGCAAGAATAACAAGGAGTCATAACAAATTTGTGGAATGTATTGCCCCAGTGTAATCATCTCATTCCAAATCATGTGATGTCAGTTATTAGCACACCAAAAATAGTCGGTTCATCTCCTCAATCTCCGCTCGACAAATCACCATATCAAGAAATGCATACAACTCAATCTCCACTGGCAAACCGCGAATTTCTCTTTTAAGGGGTGGATCACATCATGGAGGGTTCTGATCCAAATTTTACGGAAACAAGTGTGAGCCATGCATGCACGGGAAAGAAATCTCAGAAGGCTGAGCAGAGGGTATTTTCAGAACTAATGTCGCAAAATAACAAATACGCCTTACAAATTGGAGAATGGTGGATACACCCTACATATTCTGAGGGAGTACTAAGCAATTCAATATTACCAAATCAGGTAATATGTCTAGTAGTAAAAACATGACCGGATAGCCGGTTGGACCAGAAGAAGACAGAATAGGTGACCTTAGCTGTTTCTTAAGCTCCACGGACCGTCCCAACCACCGGACTGGTGAAAACCGGTCGAACCGGGTATCTTTGTGCAAACCAGGCAGCGGAACGGGTGGAGGCGAGAAAGATGTAATCCGTGCTGGATAATTCAAACCCAGGTCACCTAGGCACTAGGCCAAAGCCCAACCATGGCATATGATAACCAACTCACCTCAGGTCAGCTGTTGTTCAATAGAAGGAATTCTATTTTGCCTTTTTCTACTACTATATACTATAATGTTCAGGATATCGGTAACTGGCACCATATCGGTCAGCTGTTGAGTAGGGATAAATAGCAAAGTTCAAAAAGCGCTAGGTGTAAATTATGTGTTTGACCACCTATTTGCGCCTTGATAGCTTATGCGCTGCTTAGGCGCGATTAGGAGTTCCGTACACGATCGCTAGTGTGAAGAAATAAGCAAGATGAGGTGACCTAGCCCATTAAAGCACCAGCCCACCTATACTTGTTCTTCTCTTATTAAAACCTCCTGTGTGTGCAGTCGACAGAAATTTTAGGGATCCTCCTCATGCCACCTCTCTACCTCTTCCTCTCCCTTGCTGCACCCATGGCAACAAGCCAGCAAAGCTCGATTTCTCGCCGGAGAATCTCAACCCCTTGCAGGAATCGATCGATTTGTTGTCGGAGTGGTCAAATCCTGGGGAGGTCAAATCCTCGCCAGGGAGATTGATTTCTCGCCTGAGAAACGCAATTCCTCGACGGAGAAGGCTGATTTCTCGCCGGACGCCTTTTTGAGCGCTTAGGGCCAAAGCGAGGCGTTATGCCAACGCCCACCGCTTAAGCACGCTTAGGCAAGCGCCTAACAGCACTTTTTTGAACTACGATAAATAGACGAATTGGCCAGTTAATCGGCCAATATATCAGCTAATCAGCTATTCGGTAACACACCAAGTAGCAATTAACTGGCCAATATTTGGAACATTGAGTATATAATGGTCCGAATATCAAACTGGATGAACCAGCAGCCTGACTGGTTTGGTCACAAGTCCAGTTCTTAAAATTATGCCAAAATGGCAACATATGTCAATTGAAAGGTTATCAGGAGAAATGCCACAAAATAGCTATAATTCCGTAGCTATCTATAGGAGACCTTTAGTAACGTCTCAAATTAGTAAATTACTAGTAGTTACTAGCACAGAAGTTTGTACATACATGCCAGATACAATATATCAAGCAAACTAAAAAGGTAAATGGCAAAGCAACACAAAATAAGGCACATACCATGCATCAAACCAAGCTCTTGCTCTTTATGAGAATTGGACATTTCAGACTTAGGAGAGCCACTTTTACTTTTGTGACGTGTTCCAAGATGAATAACCAACTTGGTACCTTTCCCTGTGTCACCCTTGGCATTATTTTCCTCACCTATATCTTTGAAATGCAGGCTCGGCACCTTACTGCCTTTGATTTTGACTTTTGGTATCATATCTGCACTGTTTGTTGCAGCTTTTGCAGATGTGGATTTCAGATCCTTCTCTGAACTTCGAGTTGAAGATAAAACAAACACATTCTCATTATTCTTGAAAGAATTCCTCTCATGATTAACATCTACAGTATGATCTCCCAAGTGACTACTCATTGATTTGACTTCATGCCTTCTCTCAAGAAATATCTCATTCGGATCAGCAACTGACTTATTACCTTGGTTGCCTTTTTTCTTGGAATGCTTCTTATTCGTCCCTGAGTTCTTAGGAACATTCTTTTCTTGTTCAGATTGATCTAATGGAGGCTTACTGCTGTTACTTTTGAAAGAGAATTTTAGTGTGTTTCTACCATCATTTTTCAATACTAATGCACCGAGTCTTTCATCGTCCGAGTTTGGACAAGGTGTTACATCTTCTAAAGAAGGCAGTCCAGCAGCAGCCCTTAAACTAACCATAAGATCATGATCAACAATGTTCCTCCTCTTCCAAAGCTCCCTAACTGCATCTTCTGCATCCCTGATCTGAAGAGAGCAAAAGGCGTGTAAGATAACAGAGTATTCCCTCCGTCCCAAAATAAGTATCGCTGATTTGGTACAGATTTTGTACTAATTTAGTACTAAATCAGCAACACTTATTTTGGAATGGAGGGAGTGTAATACAGCGATGAGAAACCATGAAAGAATTATATATTACCTGGGAGCATTCACCACGGCATGATGCGCATGTATACTGGAGATTTTGGTCAGCTTGGAACTGCTGGTACTTTTCCTCGCTGCATAATTATATGGAAAGTCAGTAAAGCGTAGTACACCACAGAAGTGAAAATCTTGAAGTATCAAGGCACTAAACACTAGATTCAGAGAAGGCAACAAATATGAGTGGGTTAATTTAAACAAAATGAGGGGTTGACGTTCATACAGACCTGATGCCATCACATTCAATATGTACCCACTTTTCACAAATGTCGCAGCAAACCATAGGTATCACTTCAGAATCTCTATAAACCTGAAAAGGGGTGAACCAAGCAAAAGAAAAGGGTATCTCAGCAGAAGTTAGCATGGAAAAACTCCGCAACACATTATGGTGTATATGACCCAACATTGCTTATTACAGTACATTTTAAACTTAACAAATAAAATCTCAATAAGAAACTTTCAGCTATAGACAAACAGGATCCTCATTTTAAGGCCTCACGCATAGCATATGGTCACTATATTAGAAGAGAAAGAGCAGCTGGAGAGAAACAAAACATTTTCTAATACCCTGAAATTTAACAGGGCACATTATAAAATCGTTCTGTGTAGAAGGACAGTAGTCATGCCAAGAGAGAGTAAAAGGGAAGGAGCTACCTTCAAGCAAACTGGACAGTAGTTTCCTTTCACAAACAACCGCCCACAAGCATCACAGCATGTGTACCCCAAAAACCACCTACGCACCAAAACTCGCAATGATGTATATAAGCACGACACATAAAGTGGCAAATACGTGATAAAAAGATCTTAAGTAAACTTCAGAACAATATCATTCATCCGCATTAGTGGTTTACGTACCTTGTGCTATGACCACTCCCAGGTACACCAGATCCACAGCTGTGACACCTTGTATGTTTTGGACATAAATATGGTCCATGAGTAACATTCTGCAACGTTATAAAGTTCACTGTTAAGTGACGAGCCCCACATATTCAATCTGTAGAAAGCAGAATGAGGAAGGTGAACAATAGGTGTACCTTGTGTGAGGGTTGCTGACAGTAACAGTGATAGGCTCCATCACACCTTTTACAGAACATTAACTTATTGGGATCACCAGGCCGCCGACACACCTAAATACGCGTTTATTTACACAGAATTAGGCAGAGAATCTGGGTTCATTTCCTTCTTTACCAAGAAAGCTGGCGGTAACTAAGGCATAACAAACGTTCTACACGGTGCAAAGATGCTACTCCCTCCATCCCACATTAATTGTCGCTCAAACAGATGTATCTAGCACTGAAATACGTCAAGATACATCCGTTTCAGCGACAATTAATATGGGACAGAGGGAGTACTTTACAACTGCTCATATAGGAACATGGAGAACTTCGAAATTAATTATGATCAAATGTAAGTATTTGCTGATTTGGAAGTACATGGCCACCACAATAACAGTTGATGCATATACAAATATTATAGCTCTTAAATAATGCAAAATGTATGCTACAATTTTCATAAACTGCACCGACCCAAAAAGGATTTAAACTCTAATCATGTACCAGCATACGGATGAAGCCAAAATTAATAGTACTAGAGAACTGTTAGGGTGCGTTTGGTTCAGTGGCTATCCCCGGATGGCCAGGGATAGCTACTTTTTAGGTGGTTATCAGGTGTTTGGTTCAACAGAGAGAAGGGATGGCCAGGGATATGGGCAGCCAAGATTCCCCGTATGCTGTCAAAACGAGGCTGAGCGCGTCCGCGAAAATCTCGTGGACATAGCCAAGCACCCGCGTGCATCGCTAGCTTCACCGCGAAACGTTTTCTTCGCTTCTGTCACCTCTCTTCCCCTATATGGCCTCTTCCCTTGACTTAGTCAGCGGCGCAGATTGTGCGCGACCATGGCACATCAAAGGCGAGGGTGGTGGCTGCCTCCAGGGCTCGGGGCGGCAGATCCTGATGGTGCTGGGCGGCGGGGCCGGCCAAGGCGCGAGGCAGTGAAGCCAGCCGTGGCACGGTGGCAGGGCCGACAAGGGCGCGCAGGGCGGCGGAGTCATCCATGGCGTGCCGGCTGGGCCGCAGGCCGACCAAAGAGCGCGGCAAGGAAGACCAAAGGTGGAGCCAGCCTGATGATGCATGTGCGCTGCCCTGGGGTGGAGCGCCGGCTCAATGTACCCTGTAGGTGCTCGCTGAGTGAGCTCGTGTCCGGCGGCGTGAGGGCGCACGGCGGCAGTCCCTCTACCCTCTGTCTGTTACCTCCTCCCATTGAATTTGTCTTCGTCTGTTGCATAATTGCTTTTGAGGCAACTGCCCCAACGAACATGAGTAGGCTGTACATATGAACCGTGAAGTATTCTGTTATGTATATACAGTTTTTAATGATTGCATACTTAGTTAAATTAGTGTTTGTAATCTGAAACTTTGAGATACCACAATCGTGTTTCTCGCAAATTTTTGCCCCAACTTCATTCAACTGTTGATTTGTTCCCATGTCCACATATACATACACATTATGTTCGGTCTTGACTTGGATTACATTTCTTGAGTAGGCATAATTGGAGATCTAGTTGCATTGATGGGCGTGCACCATGTAATAAGCAACATGTAGTTTTATGTTGTAATTACGAGGTAACCTCACCACCTCAATAGAAGAAGGTTACTCGAACTCTTATCCACCAGACCACCACTCATCCGTTCATCCCTCAAACCAAACACGCAGTTATTTTTTCTTCAACAACTTGTGCATTCTACTCAACCAAACAAAAAAAGTGGCTATCCCTAACCGGGTGGTTGGAGATACCCACAGCTACTCAATCCCTTCAACCAAACACACCCTTAAATACTTCTGGTGTCACAAAAACTCTGATAGTTGGGAAATACACATGTACAAGGTAAGGATAATGATGTTATAGACAACCAACCTCACAGCTGCGGCAAGATGAACAGATCCACGAGCTCCAGTGGAAGAGATCTAGATGGAATGGATATCATCAAAGGATACAAAATACAATGTGTTTAAGACGAACGCAGGGAATAATTTTTTAAATTACCTCTATGTTCACCCCAATTTTTCACACACTTCTTATGATACTTCTTGTTGCAGAGTTTGCATGGAACCATTTTGGCAGCTTTTGAGCTGCCCTCATTTTCTCCAGAGAAGCATAAGCGGCACATAACCTTGACAGCAGCATTCCCTTGATCTTCTCGATCCGAGTCATCTTCATCTCCTTCAGCCTCCTGGAAGAAGTATAAAATAATATTTTAAGAAGGTATTTAGTTGTGAACTCCACTGTTCCAGCATAGAAGTACAAAACTACCCGTAATAACGATGAACTGACGAAGAATCAGGAATCTCATAGGCTGGTTATAAATTCTGCGCCATTTCTAATTGAAGAAAGTCCACTTTACAACCTTCAAGTCTCACTGAAGTTCACATTACAACCATCAGACAGTTTATTTTTAACCCTGAACTATGAAATTCGTTCACTTTATAACCTTGTCCCCGTCTCAGATACAACTTATCTACGTCAGCAAACTACATAAAGAACTTATCTATCTTGCTATTAAGGGTGCTAAGTTTTTTTATGTAGTTTGCTGATGTGTCAGTCCACTGAAGTGGATAAGTTGTCCAGGTTGTCCGATACGTAGCATCTGAGTCAGCACGAACCATCTGAGACGGGACCAATGTTGTAAAAGTTGAATGGATTCTCTAGTGCAGTGTTAAAAAATAGTTTAGGAGTTGAAGGTTGCAATGCTAACTTTGGTGGGAGTACAATGCCAAAACCGAGAAAAGCAGTATTTGATTACCAAATTTGGAAACAAAAAAGGCACCACGACTATAACAGCTAAATACAGGATATCAATAAGATATTGTTTCATTGAAACAGAAAACAGAACATATAAACTAGCTCATATATCTTACTGGAGCAGTTATCACGTTACTGCAAAGGTAAGTTCAATATACAGCAACGTCGGCATGAATGCGTGACTAACGTAAATGAGAATCTCTGCAAGACACGGGTCCATTTCTCTTTCAGGGGTGTGGGGGGATGCACAAGTAATGCTTGCTCTCATTAAGCCACACATCTGCATAATATACAGGTATACTCGTATATGGCTAAATTGTTCCTAGAACCAGGGCTCCCCCAGTGCATGCCCGCAAAGTATAGAGCAGCACCAACTATGCACAAGCACAAACAACACAGGGTAACTAAAAGAATCAAGACAAAACAACAATAAGTGAACTTCACACCATCATTTGCATCCAGAGCTCATAAGCCATCCACAGATCAGAAGCTCCATAGACACCAAAAACTAGCACCAGTAATCACAGCACTTATTAAACACCAAAACGTACCAACTTGGCCATAGCATAACAAAACCTCAAAGACAGAGCACGACCATATACTCCTCTCAAAATAATACACCGGAATCAGCAAAGGTCATGGTCAACTCATCTGGCATAGCCCACGTGCATACAACCACTCAAGGGCATCGAAATTGCTCTGAGCCACACGAAACTGATGAGCTATGAGCCTATGAATGTCACAAACAACTGTATTTACCCAAAAATCCAAGCCTACTGGGGGCCAGTTCTTTTAGGCGATTCTACCAGAATCGACCCCTCCCCAGCTTCTCCCAGAATCATCACTCCATATGTTTTTTACAATCCTAGCTAATTAGACCTTAACTAGATAGGATTGTAAAAAAAATATGGAGTGGCGATTCTAGGAGAAGCTGGGGAGGGGGGCGATTCTGGGAGAATCGCCGAAAAGAACTGGCCCTGGCTCTAAAATCTAACCAGAATTCCCACAAATACCTACCTGGAGCCAGTACACACTCTTACAACCACAGAACATAGAAGATGCAAACTTCTGCGCTAGCATATGATCTCCCGGCGGCCCATTATCATCCCAATTCAGACTTCCCAAGGAATCTACACCAAAACCTCGGGAAATTCGCAGTAACCAGACAGCTAAACAGACAACTGAACCCGAAATGCGCCTACACCGACATTAGCTAGAATCATCGGCATGAACGCCACAAAAAAACGCAAACCCTAGGTCCTTAACAACGACGGGAAAACCAAAGAGGAATAAGCCCTATGCAGAAGCAAGTGCATCGTAGATTCGGCTCACCGGAGATCCATAGGCGCCCTCGAGGCGCCTGGCGAAGTCCTCCGCGGCGGCGGCCTGGCGCTGCATCGCCGCCCTGCACGCCTCGTCCTCGCCCTCCTCCGGCAGCTCGAGCGGCGGCACCTCCACCTGCACCGTGCCGGGCTCTCGGGCATCCCCCGCCCCCGCCCCCGCCGGCCTCAGCAGCCACGGATCGGCGAGGAAGCCCTCGAGCGCCGCCGCGACGCCGGCCCATGCCCCGGTCCTCTTGTTGGCCCTCGCGGCGCCGAACCCTAGCTCGCAGTCGCACACCCTCCGGCTGCACAAAGGAAGGAAGAGAGGCCCGGCCGGCCGTCAGCGCGAGAGAGGAGAAGCGGGCGGGCGGGCGGTGACGAGAGAGAGATACCGAGACCGAGAGGGGGAGGGGGAGGAGGAAGAGGAGTGTAACGTAAACATACCAAGTGATGGGGCACGCGACGTGAAACGCCATGGGAGGCGGGCGGGGCGAGATGGGGTGCTCGCTCGCTCGCCCGTCGCCACGGCCACCAGAGCCCGGAACCAGATGGGTTCGTTTGGTGGGGTGGGTGGCCGATTCAAACCGATTTGGGTGGGGATTCGCCTCCGTTTCGAAAACTTGGGGGAGATTTCTCTTAATTTCGTTTGGACTGCGGAAGGGGGAGAGGGGGAGGAGGCTTCCTTGGGACGGGGGAGCACGGGCACGGCGGAGATGGGAGCTCTTGCGGCTAGGTCCCTGGGTGGTGGGGGTTTTGTACCCACACCCTTGTTCTACGTGGGCCTGCGATGGGCCTCCCAGTACAGGCTGACAAGGCATCCGAGATGATTATGAACTTGTTTGGTTCCTGCATTAAGCCCAACCAGATCCGTGCGGGGAAAATCCGGCCTGTTTGGTTGGCCGCATACACTCTTCGGTCTGATCGCACGAAGTTTAAAGCACCTCCTAACCAGGCCCTCTCAAACATTGTGACGGGTTAATAAGGTTTCGCAAGATTGTCTCAAAAAAAAAACCTCCTAACCAGGCCCCTCCTCTCACCGCCCAAACTCCCGCCACCCTTCTCTCCCCTTTCGAGCTTTCCCGCCGACGCGCATCAGCACTGACGAGCAGGTAAGTGGCACTCCTTTACCGACGGGCGGTCCACGGCGGCGGCGACTCCTTCCTCAATTTCTTCGACCGTTCCGCATCCCCCTCGAGCTGCAGCCATGGCCTCTGTGAGTTCAACCATCCCCTTCTCTCTGTTCATTGTAGCTAGATCTGATAGCATGTGGTCGTAGGGTTTGATGTGCAAGCATGCAGTAGGTTTGATTTGTGCGCCGGTCTATGAGCAGATGGTAGATTGTGATGTTGTGGTAGCTTGGTGGTGGATTTGTAGCATGCTAGAGTAGTATGATACTGATGAACACAATGGATTCATAGCTGGGCCTCCTAAGGCGACGAGGTTTATTCGTACGCCATCCGGGCGGCTGATTCCTAAAGCCTCTACATGCTGACGGATTATAAGGTACATAGGGCGACGCGCGCTTGCTGGTCTACTCATGATTGTTCCGTGAGGAGACAAGGCACTAAGGACCTGATGAGGTGACATGCACGGGGCCAGCCCACGAGCTAGAGCTCAGTCGCTTAGGTTTATTAGCGCTGCAGGGACGGACCCGAGCATAGGCATCGTGCCAATAGCCCCCGCTCATGGGACGGTCAAGAGGAGAGTTGCGAGCGCGCAGAGACCCGAGGAGTGGCGTCTCCGAACGCGATGTGATGCCAAGCACGAAATTAACAGGTGGAGTAAACTCATGAAAGCATAACTGGGTTTAGTATGAAACTGAAAGGTAAGGCAGTTGTTGGGACTGGCCCTAAACAACTTAAGGATGATGCAGCCCGTGGGGCACCCTCAATTGAACAAACCAAAAAGTCACCTCGCAATGCTGATGCGGAAGCGTCGAGGTAACTGGCGAAGCACGCCGCGAAGGTTCGCCCCTCAGGGGCCGGCTGGCTCCTGAGGCCCTGGAGGCTCGTGAGGGGCTGGGGCCTCGTGAGACACCAGCGCCATGCATCGGGCCTCATGAGGCACCAACGCGAGCTACGCGAACCGCTGGTACGTGGCGCCCGCCTTCAGTAGGCCGAAGGGCATGCAAATGTAGTTGCAGGGGCGCCCCCGCTCCGGTTGATGCACGATGGCCAGAAGAGGTCCTGAGAAGCGGCCATGTTGAGGCCCGGGATGTTGACGCACACGCGCAGCTCGCTGATACGTACATTTTGCATCATGCTTTTATATCAATATTTATTGCATTATGGGTTGTTATTACACATTATGTCACAATACTTATGCCTATTCTCTCTTATTTTACAAGGTTTACATAAAGAGGGAGAATGCCGGCAGTTGGGATTCTGGGCTGGAAAAGGAGCAAATATTAGAGACCTATTCTGCACAACTCCAAAAGTCCTAAAACTTCACGGAAGATGTTTTCCAAATATATAAAAAATATTGAGAGCAAGAACTTCATCAGTGGGGCCACACCCTGGCCACGAGGGTGGGGGGCGCGCCCTACCCCCCTGGCGCGCCCCCTACCTCGTGGGCCCCCTGGTGGCCCTCCGGTGGCCATCTTCTGCTATATGGAGTCTTTCGATGGGAAAAAATCATAAGCCATCTTCTCGGACGAAACTCCGCCGCCACGAGGCGGAACCTTGGCGGAACCAATCTAGGGCTCTGGCGGAGCTGTTCTACCGGGGAAACTTCCCTCTCGGAGGGGGAAATCATCGCCATCGTCATCACCAATGCTCCTCTCATCGGGAGAGGACAATCTCCATCAACATCTTCATCAGCATCATCTCATCTCAAAACCCTAGTTCATCTCTTGTATCCAATTCTTGTCTCCAAGTCCGGGATTGGTGCTAGTAGGTTGCTAGTAGTGTTAATTACTCCTTGTAGTTGATGCTAGTTGGTTCAATTGGTGGAAGATCATATGTTCAGATCCTATATGCATATTAATACCCCTCTGATTATGAACATGTATATGCTTTGTGAGTAGTTACTTTTGTTCCTGAGGACATGGGAGAAGTCTTGCTATTAGTAGTCATGTGAATTTGGTATTCGTTCGATATTTTGATGAGATGTATGTTGTCTCTCCTCTAGTGGTGTTATGTGAACATCGACTATATGACACTTCACCATTATTTGGGCCTAGAGGAATGCATTGGGAAGTAATAAGTAGATGATGGGTTGCTAGAGTGGCAGAAGCTTAAACCCTAGTTTATGCGTTGCTTCGTAAGGGGCTGATTTGGATCCATATGTTTCATACTATGGTTAGGTTTACCTTAATACTTTTGTTGTAGTTGCGGATGCTTGCAATAGAGGTTAATCATAAGTGGGATGCTTGTCCAAGTAAGGGCAGTACCCAAGCACCAGTCCACCCACATACCAAATTATCAAAGTACCGAACGCGAATCATATGAACGTGATGAAAACTAGCTTGACGATATTCCCATGTGTCCTCGGGGGCGCTTTACATCATATAAGAGTTTGTCCAGGCTTGTCCTTTGCTACAAAAAGGATTGGGCCACCTTGCTGCACCTTATTTACTTTTGTTACTTGTTGCTCGTTACAAATTATCTTATCACAAAACTATCTGTTACCACTTATTTCAGTACTTGCAGAGAATACTTTGCTGGAAACCGCTTACCCAAGCACCGGTCCACCCCCTATACTTGTGAGTCATCAAGACTCTTTTCTGGCGCCGTTGCCGGGGAGTGAAGCGCCTTTGGTAGGTGGAATTTGGTAAGGAAAAATTTATATAGTGTGCTAAAATTTACTGTCACTTGTTACCATGGAAAGTAATCCTCTAAGGGGCTTGTTTGGGGTATCTTCACCCCGACCAGTAGAGCAAAGAGTTGCTCCTCAACCTACTGAACCTACTGAAAATGAAAATGAAAATGAAAATGCTTGCTTTGAAGTTCCTTCGGGTATGATAGAAAAACTGCTAGCTAATCCTTTTTTAGGAGATGGAACAAAACATCCTGATGAACATATGATATATGTGGATGAAGTTTGTGGATTATTTAAGCTTGCAGGTGTATCCGAAGATGTTGTTAACAAGAAGGTCTTCCCTTTATCTTTGAGGGGAGATGCATCGACATGGTATAGGCTATGTGATGATATGAGGTCTTGAAATTACAAACGATTGAAATTGAAATTTCATCAGAAGTTTTATCCTATGCATCTTGTTCATCGTGATCGCAATTATATATATAATTTTTGGCCTCGCGAAGGAGAAAGCATCGCTCAAGCTTGGGGGAGGCTTAAATCAATGTTATATTCATGCCCCAATCATGAGCTCTCAAGAGAAATGATTATTCAAAATTTTTATGCCCGGCTTTCTGGTAACAATCGCACCATGCTTGATACTTCTTGTGCTGGCTCTTTTATGATGAAGACTATTGAATTCAAATGGGATTTATTGGAAAGAATTAAACGCAACTCTGAAGATTGGGACCTCGACAATGGTAAGGAGTCAGGTATGACACCTAGTTTTGATTGTGTTAAATCTTTTATGGATACCGATATTTTTCGTAAATTTAGCACTAAATATGGAGTTGACTCTGAGATAGTAGCCTCTTTCTGTGAATCTTTTGCTACTTATGTTGATCTCCTCAAGGAGAAGTGGTTTAAATATCATCCTCCCATAGAAGTAAAAGTAGCTGCACCTATTAAAGTTGAAGAAAAGACTATCACTTATAATGATCTGATTGTTCCTACTTCTTATGTTGAGAAACCACCTTTCCCTGATAGGATAAAGGATCATGCTAAAGCTTCAACTGTGGTTCATAAAAGCAATATTAAAACATATACACCTCCTGAGCAAGTTAAAGTTGAACCTAATATTGCTATCGTTAAAGATCTCTTGTCTGATAATATTGATGGGCATGTTATTTATTTCTATGATGAAACTGCTAGAATTGCTAAACCCCATGATAAATATAAACCTAGACCTGTGGTAGGCATGCCTGTTATTTCTGTTAAAATAGGAGATCATTGTTATCATGGCTTATGTGATATGGGTGCTAGTGCAATACCTTATTCCTTATACAAAGAAGTTATGCATGATATTGCACCTGCTGAGATGGAAGATATTGATGTCACAATTAAACTTGCCAATAGAGATACTATTTCACCAATGGAAATTGTTAGAGATGTTGAAGTCTTGTGTGGGAAAACTAAATATCCTGCTGATTTTCTTGTTCTTGGTTCCCCACAAGATAACTTTTGTCCCATTATATTTGGTAGACCCTTCTTAAATACTGTTAATGCTACCATAGATTGCAAAAGAGATGTTGTTACTATCGGTTTAGATGATATGATTCATGAATTTAATTTTTCTAACTTTAGTAGACAAAACCGTGAAGAAGAATTACCTAGTAAGGATGAAATTATTGGTCTTGCTTCTATTGCCGTACCTCCTAGTGATCCTTTAGAACAATACTTGCTAGACCATGAAAATGGCATGTTTATGAATGAAAGAAGGGAATTAGATGAAGTATTCTTTAAACATGAACCTATTCTGAAAAACAATTTACCTGTTGAAATCCTAGGGGATCCTCCTCCACCCAAGGGTGATCCCGTGTTTGAGCTTAAACTGTTACCTGATACTCTTAAATATGCTTATCTTGATGAGAAAAAGATATATCCTGTTATTATTAGTGCTAACCTTTCAGAGCATGAGGAAGAGAGATTATTGAAAACTCTGAAGAAGCACCATGCTGCTATTGGGGTATACTCTTGATGATCTTAAGGGCATTAGTCCCACTCTATGTCAACATAAAATTAATTTGGAAGAAGATGCTAAACTAGTTCGTGATCATCAACGCCGACTAAATCCTAAAATGAAAGAAGTGGTAAGAAAGGAGATACTAAAGCTCCTTGAGGCAGGTATAATTTATCCCGTTGCTGATAGTCAATGGGTAAGCCCTGTCCATTGTGTCCCTAAGAAGGGAGGTATTACTGTTGTTCCTAATGATAAAGATGAATTGGTTCCTCAAAGAATTATTACATGTTATAGGATGGTAATTGATTTCCGCAAATTAAATAAGGCTACTAAAAAGGATCATTACCCCTTACCTTTTATCGATCAAATGTTAGAAAGATTGTCCAAACATACACATTTTTGCTTTCTAGATGGTTATTCTGGTTTCTCTCAAATACCTGTGTCAGCCAAAGATCAATCAAAGACTACTTTTACATGCCCTTTTGGTACTTTTGCTTATAGACGTATGCCTTTTGGTTTATGTAATGCACCTGCTACCTTTCAAAGATGCATGATGGCTATATTCTCTGAATTTTGTGAAAAGATTTGTGAGGTTTTCATGGACGAATTTTCCGTCTATGGATCTTCTTTTGATGATTGCTTGAGCAACCTTGATCGAGTTTTGCAGAGATCTAAAGAAACTAATCTTGTCTTGAATTGGGAAAAGTGCCACTTTATGGTTAATGAAGGTATTGTCTTAGGGCATAAAGTTTCTGAAAGAGGTATTGAAGTTGATTAAGCCAAGGTTGATGCTATTGAAAAAATGCCATGTCCCAAGGACATCAAAGGTATAAGAAGTTTCCTTGGTCATGCCAGTTTTTATAGGAGGTTCATTAAGGACTTCTCAAAAATCTCTCGGCCTCTGACTAATTTATTACAAAAAGATACACCATTTGTCTTTGATGATGATTGCGTAGAAGCATTTGAAATACTTAAGAAAGCATTGATTTCTGCACCTATTTGTTCAGCCACATGATTGGAATTTACCCTTTGAAATTATGTGTGATGCTAGTGATTATGCTGTAGGTGATGTTCTAGGACAAAGAGTTGATAAGAAACTAAATGTTATTCAATATGTGAAAGTGCTAGTGATCGACTGGAGGGGGGTGAATAGGCGATTTTTATGAAAGTCTTCAAAACATGGAAGTTTCGAAGACAAACGATAGAAATGAACCTATTAACATGCAGCAGAAGGTAGACTACACTAGCCAAGCCATAGTCAAGTATTCAATGAAGTGAAAGCACAAAGACTAATAGCAGCTAGGCAGTATGGATCAGGATGGAAGATAGGATGAAGCCAATCAAAACAAGCAGTCACACAGTGAAGACAGATAGATAATGCAAACAGGAAATGACTTCACAAGGACCAATATGCAAATAAAGAGATGGGAAGGATAGAACCAGTGGCTCGTTGAAGACAATGATTTGTTGGACCAGTTCCAGTTGCTGTAACAACTGTACGTCTGGTTAGGGAGGCTGAGATTCAACTCAGAAGACCGCGTCTTCACCTTATTCCCCTTGAGCTAAGGACACCCGGTCCTCGCCCAATTACTCTGGTAAGTCTTCAAGGTAGACTTCCATACCTTCATAGACTTCGTTCACTGGCGATCCACAATGACTCTTGGATGCTCAGAATGGGACGCCTAACCGGCTGGAGGATTCACAGTCCTCAAGTGTAATAAGTCTTCAGATCACACAGACAGGAAGACTTCGGTGATGCCTAACACTCTTTGGCTCTGGGTGTTTAGGGCTTTGTCCTCGCAAGGATTTCTCTCTCAAAGGCTTCGAGGTGGGTTGCTCTCAAACGACAAAAGCCGTGCACTAACTCTGAGCAGCCAACCAATTTATGGTGTAGGGGGTGGGCTATTTATAGCCACTAGGCAACCCGACCTGATTTGTCCGAAATGACCCTGGGTCACTAAGGAACTGACACATGTTCCAATGGTCAGATTTCAAACACACATGGTAACTTTACTTGAGCTACAAGCAAAGCTGACTTATCCAGCTCTGGATAAGATTTGCTCTCATTGTCTTCGCTCGAAGACATAGGATTTTGGTTAAGCATCACTTCAGTCATTCTGACTGGTTCACTTGGACCCCACTTAACAGTACGGTGGTTCCTATGACTCAACAAAGAAGAAAAAGAACGACAAAACAACTAAGTCTTCGCGCTCCATAGTCTTCACGCGATGTCTTCTCTTGTCATAGTCTTCAATGTGAATGTCTTCACATACCACCTTTGACTTCAATGTCTTCATACATTTTTAGGGGTCATCTCTGGTAGGAAAACCGAATCAATGAGGGACTTCTACCTGTGTTATCCTGCAATTCTCACAAACACATTAGTCCCTCAACCAGGTTTGTCGTCAATACTCCAAAATCAACTAGGGGTGGCACTAGATGCACTTACAATCTCCCCCTTTTTGGTGATTGATGACAAACTGGTTGAAGTTTTCAACAGGGATAAAAGTATGTGAAATTGTAAAGGATTTAGGTATTGTGTTCGTAAGTAGCAGAAAGGCTCCCCCTGAAGATGTGCATATAAGTATTTTGCTTTTTGAATGCAAATGCACATGGCAGGTTGTACTCGCGGAGCTCCTCTTCTACTTATGAAGACAATTCATCATGCATGAAATGATATAATGAAGATAATGACATGCATAATGAAAAATGGACATTTGCAAAATGACTTCGTGCGAAATTTATCGTCGCACATGCGGAATTTATCATCGCATCACATAGTGTCAAAAAAGGTAGCAGACGGCCATCAAGTTTAAGTGTTACAACTCAAAATGAACCAAATGTTTCAAAAGCGAGAGTTGTAAGCACTTGGCAAAAGTAGCAAAAAGTAAAGTAACCACTCATATGGACCCGCTTGAAGACTATCAACTCATATGCTTCTCCCCCTTTAGTCAGTAATGACCAAAAAGGTTTGAAGACATAGAGCTTCTACTCGTTCCCATGAGGAGTAGGCGAAGCAGCAGGGTCGTCGTTGTAACACCCCGAGAATCATGCTACAGTAATCTCCCCCTGATGGTTGCCATGTCACCATGTTTACCTTGCCAAACTTCCACTTGATTAAAATTCAAGTCAAATTCAAATTTGTATTGCAAGTCAAATATTTTACATCTTCAAAAATGCAAACAAAATAGTTCGTAGTTTTGCAGATAATTCCTAAGTGATTATGTTGGGGAAAACAACATCACCTAAACTCCCAAAATGCCCCTAGGATTTAAAACAGTGCCCAAAATAGCCCCGTTAATCTAATTATCATTTATATAAAATTTGAACAAGATCATCTTGCCTCCAAACTTTTGTAGCAGTAGTACATAATGCCTAGTATTTGTTTCAACAAGTTGCTTATTTTAAAAAATTCGTTTGGTGGTCAAGTATTTTGCAACAGAAGTGAAAAGGCAAAACAGTAAAGATAAAAGAAAATATAACGCCCCCCTTTTTGCACCTGGCCCAACTTGCACTGTATCAGGCCTGACCCACCGCCCCGGCCTTTCCCTCACCTCTCGACATGAGGCAGAGGCCATGGCGCTGTCCGGCCACGCGCGACCGTCCATGCGTGGATCTCGCCCGTGTCGACCATCCGTCGGTGCCCCGAGACGGATAAGAGCATCCTCGACCCCCCTGCTAACCCTAGTGCCCCTTTTCCCTCTCTCCCTCGCTCGTTCCCCTCACGCCACCATGCTCTCCCTCTCCCGAGCTCCGCATCGTCGCGCCAACACCGTTCACCGTGGCCACCGAGATCCTCTCGCAGCGCTATCAAGTCCAGAAGGTCCGCCGTGCTCCACCTCATCTCTCTGCGGAAGAACGTGAGCCAGGAAGCGCTGGTTCGTCGCCAGCATCATTGTCTTCAATCTTCGGAGCCGACCACTGCCGCCTTCGATTCGCCGCAAACAAGGCATCCCTATGCTTGCCGTCCACTCCAGGAGCCGTGCCTCCTCCGTCTACATCGAGTACGCCAACGGGTCGGCCAGGATCGCCACTGCATCGACGCCACGATTCTCTTCTTCAACCTCGGTCGCCGGCGCCATCGCCCAACTACTCTGCTCCGACCACTGCGGCCTTCCCCGAGCACGCCTACGGCTCCGCTGTGAGCTCCTCTCCGCCGACTCTGACCGTCTCTGCGCTTCTAAGCCCTCAACGGGCCACCATGTGCCTCCACGGTGAGCACCGCGTCCCAAATTCCCCTTCTCCTCTTCGATTTGGACACCGTAGGCCGCCATAACCGTCGTGCCTGAACCCCCCCTGTGTAGTGTGTACGCGTACGTGCGGCTGCTGCTCGTGCGCTGCTGCTGTACGCGCGCGCCCGCGTGTAGCTTCGCCACGGCCTGCTGCTGCCGCGATGACCGCCGCGGCCCGTTGCTCCTCCCGCACTGCTGCCGACGCCCGCGTGCACTGCCGCCCTGGTCGTGACTGCTCGCCGCTGCCTACCGCGCCTCACTGCTCGCGTGTCGCTGCTCGCCGCGCCGGGCCGAACCCCGCGTGCGCCTGCCGACGCTCTTGCCGCGCCCCTTCTCTGCTTGCGCCCGTGCGTGGCCTCGCCATCGCCTGCTGCTGCTCGCAGCGCTGCTGCCCGTTGATGCACCTGCTGCTGCATCCTACAGTTCCTACTACTACCGCTGCTTTCTATACTCTGTACTTCTAGCTACTGTAGCTACTAGCTAGCTTTTCTAATTTCACACCGTGTAACCCCCTGGACAGCCCTTAAACTCTGTCTAAACGACTACTAACAGGACTAAAACAATTATGGGGAGGTAGTACACTTGACATGGTCCAAATGTTTGCATTGGACCAAATCCATTTGATGCATGGATTAAATCCAATGAAAATCACAAAGTTCTATGTTCTGTTAATAGAAAAGCCGAAAACAGCTTTAATTTCATAGCTACTTCAGAGCTGTTGATGATCAAGCAAATGCACACTAATAGAGATGAAAGTGCTACTATCTTGTAGATCACAGAAAAATGCTCAAAATTGATATAAGGCACAAAATCATAGGAGGTACAGATCTATAGTTGTAGCCTTTTGAAAACAGCTAAAAGATGTTTAAAACTGGTGAATTCTCAGACTTAGCAGAATTTGAGGGATTTTCAGAATTTTGCTTAAAGCTTTGAAAATTAATAGAAAATAATCCGTAACTCGGATGAAAAATGTTTTATACATGAAAGTTGCTCAGAACGACGAGACGAATTCGGATACGCAACCCGTTTGTCCGCCACGCATCCCTAGCATACCGAACACACAACTTTCCCTCTCCGGTTCATCTGTCTGAAAACACGAAACACCGGGAATACTTTCCCGAATGTTTTCCCCCTTCACCGGTACCACCTCGTACCGCGTTAGGGTACACCTAGCATCGCGCTTTGTCATGTCATGCATCGTCATGCATTTGTTTGCATTATATTTATTGTCTCTTCCCCCTCTTCTTTCGCTAGACATCGAGACCGACGCCGCTGCTACCCAGTACGACTACGGTGTTGTCGACCCCTCTCTCTTGCCAGAGCAACCAGGCAAGCCCCCCCCCTTGATCACCAGATATCGCCTACTCTCTTTCTATTGCTTGCATTAGAGTAGTGTAGCATGTTACCGCTTTCCATTAATCCTATTCCGATGCATAGCCTGTCATTGTTGCTCCAGCTGTTGATACCTTACCTGCAATCCTAAATGTTTAGTATATGATGCTAGTTTACCATCAGTGGCCCTACATTCTTGTTTGTCTGCCATGCTGTACTATCGGGCCGTGATCACTTGGGAGGTGGTCACGGGTGTATACTTATACATAATATATGATACTTGTGGTGATTAAAGTTGGGTCGGCTCGTAGGAGTACCCGCGAGTGATTCTGATGTTGGGGGCTGAAGGGGCAGGTGGCTCCATCTCGGTAGAGGTGGGCCTGAGTTCTCGAAGGCCCCCGACTGTTACTTTGTGGCGGAGCGACAGGGCAGGTTGAGACCACCTAGGAGAGAGGTGGGCCTGGCCCTGGTCGGTGTCCGTGGTTATTTCAGAATAACACGCTTAACGAGATCTTGATATTTGATCCGAGTCTGGCTACTGACCTATACGCACTAACCATCTACACGGGGACAGTTATGGGCACTCGACGTCGTGGTATCAGCCGAAGCCTTCGTGACGTCAGCGACTGAGCGGCGCGCGCCGGGTTGGACCGTGTAACGCAACTTCCTTTGTAATGGAGGTTGCTAGGTCTGCTCACCGGCCGCGTACGCAACGTGCAGGTGTGCAATGGGCGATGGGCCTAGACCCCTGCGCCATAGGATTTAGACCGGCGTGCTGACCTCTCTGTTGTGCCTAGGTAGGGTTGCGACGTGTTGATCTTCCGAGGCCGGGCATGACCCAGGAAAGTGTGTCCGGCCAAATGGGATCGAGCATGTTGGGTTATGTGGTGCACCCCTGCAGGGAAGTTAATCTATTCGAATAGCCGTGATCTTCGGTAACAGGACGACTTGGAGTTGTACCTTGACCTTATGACAACTAGAACCGGATACTTAATAAAACATACCCTTCCAAGTGCCAGATACAACCGGTGGCCGCTCTCCCACAGGGCGACAAGGAGAGGATCGCCGGTTAGGATTATGCTATGCGATGCTACTTGGTGAAATTACCTTCTACTCTCTTCTTCTGCTGCAAGATGGAGGTTACCAGAAGCGTAGTCTTCGATAGGACTAGCTATCCCCCTATTATTCCGGCATTCTGCAATTCAGTCCACATATGATACCCTTATTTCATTTGATACCAATGCATACATATGTAGTGTAGCTCATTGCTTGCGAGTACTTTGGATGAGTACTCACGGTTGCTTTGCTCCCTCTTTTCCCCTTTCTATACTGGATTGCTGCGACGAGACGTTGGAGCCCAGGAGCCTGACGCCACTGTCGACGACGACTACTACTACACTGGAGGTGCCTACTACTACGTGCAGCCCGCTGACAACGATCAGGAGTAGTTTAGGTGGATCCCAGGCAGGAGGCCTGCGCCTCTTTAGATCTGTATCTCAGTTTGTGCTAGCCTTCTTAAGGAAAACTTGTTTAACTTATGTCTGTACTCAGATATTATTGCTCCCGCTGACTCATCTATGATCGAGCTCTTGTATTCGAGCCCTTGAGGCCCCTGGCTTGTAATATGATGCTTGTATGACTTATTTTATTTGTAGAGTTGTGTTGTGATATCTTCCCGTGAGTCCCTAATCTTGATCGTACACGTTGGCGTGTATGATTAGTGTATGATTAAATCGGGGCGTCACAGTCGTTGAGGTCCGGTGGTGCAGAAGAACTTGGTGTAGTGTCAAAACACGCTGAAGGTGGAAGTGGTGAAGTGGCATCATCTTGATCATCGATAACTTTGGCATTCACGGTTGCAGCTGAGGAAGAATAGTTAGAGTCTTCAAGGGAGGGAGTCTGACGCAAGTGAGCATTCCTTGGAGGAGTGGAGTCAAACTTGAATCTTTTTGTGAAGCCATCGTCTTGAAGATCTTCTTCAGCAGTGAGCAAAGTCAAACTCTTCCAGGACCTTTGACAGGTTTCATGTGTAACAAAGGCATTCTTGGTGGCAAGATTGCGAATGCGATTGACGTCCACCAAGAAGATTTGCATCTGACGCTTAAGCCAATCATGATGCTTATCCTATTTCTGATGTAGCGTGACGAGAAGCTCTCGGTCATTGAGAACACGAGATCGCTTCCGAGGCCTTTGGGCAATGGTGCTTCTAGTTGCGTCAGTTTGGGCGCGAGGGGCACGTGTGTTACCAGCCAAGGGATAAACACGAGAGACTGCTTGAACTCCTCCAATGGGCTGGGTGAAGTTTTGACGATCAACGTTGTGAAGATAGATTGGATCCTTAGCAGGCTCTGGGTAAATAGTTTCAACAGACAGATCAACCTCTGGCAAGAATACAAGATGATTGCGCGCAGACGGCTGATAGTTGAAGGCAGAGTGAAGCTTGATAAGGCACATGACCCGTGGAGCATAGAATTTCAGACCAAAAATGTCGAAGCCAGATGCAGCCAACTGCCTGATGAAGAAGTCTTGAGCATTGAAGCTTATGCCATTGAAGATATAGAAAACCAAACTCTTCATTGCTCCTTCAAGCTTCGCTGCAGATGAATGTCCTTTGACAGGCCATAGAGTTTTTCTGATGATATGGTAAATGGTGCGGGGCAGATACTCTAGGTCTTCAACAAGGAATTCAGTTGGGTATTCAGCGTCGTGAGGCAAATGCTTCATCATGCTCAACATTTGGCTCATGTTGGGTTCTGGCTTCTGGAAAATGCTCTCCAAAGCATTCTGGTGTTGTTGACAACCTGGTTCATAATATTCGCCAGGAGTGGGTAGGGCTATGAGCTCAATGATGTCTTGGGCTTTAGCTTCATGATGAACATCGCCTGTCATCCACTCAAGGATCCAAGTCTTCGGATCCCTGTTGTATCCACGAATGTGGAGGGTAGCATAGAATTGAAGCAGAAGTTCTTCATTCCAGTGTTCCTTTGCAGTCACAAAGTTGAGCAGACCCGCATCACGGAAGCAGTCAAGGGCTTCTTCAAGGCATGGCAGTCCAGCAATGGCTTCACAATCAAGATGCATATGAGGGAAGATGCGTCCCTAATTGTACAAGATGCATGAATAATAGCTTCGCTGCTGATAACTCCAGAATAGGTCCGAAGAGATTCTCGGCCTTGTGTAGGGGTTCTTATCACTGTCGAAGAATGTGTTGTGTGCCTAGAATCCATTTAGATTAAATTATCCTGGTGAAGTTGCAGTACCTGGAAACCGTGGTAGCCTTGGCTTTGGCTTCTGGACCTGAGGCCTGTGCTCCACATGATAGGCAAATTGAGGTCCGGGAGCAGGCGGAGGAACTAGAATTGGCCAGCGGACGGTAACAAGCTGCCCACTATCATATGCTTGCTCAATGGTGTGTGGCCTTGGAGGAGGTACAGGAGCAGAGGCATTGGCTTCAGGCAGCGGATTTTCTTCGGGTGCTGCATTGGCTTCAGGTGCATTCACTTCAGGCACCACATTAGCTTCAGTCATGACAACGTCATTGGCTTCAGTGTTGATGTTGGTGGCCGCCTCAGTATTGGTAACCTCCACTTCAGGAGCTGGAGGGTCGGACACGTTCTCCTCGAGAACAACTTCAGGGTTGGACGGGGGTGTACCAAAACGTTCTTCTTCTCTTGGTTCTTCTTCATAGTCACCGGCTGATGCAGCCGGAATATCTTCAGCCGTTTTGGCTTCAGATTCAGGGATGTTCGCAGTAGGAGAGGCTTCAGGAAAGACTTCGCATGAAACGGATTGGCGCTCTTATCCTTCTAGAACACTTGACAATGTGACCTGTGGCCTTGGTCCTTTGCGAATCCTGCGAAATGCTGGCGACGCCTGTGGAGATGGAGTTGGTTGGGCCTCAAAGTCTTCACTGTCAATCACCGGTGTGGTGACCTGAGGTGGGGGAGGGTGTAGGATCGAAAGTATGTCTAAAGGGGGGTGATTAGACTACTTGACCAATTAAAAATCTATCCTTTTCCCAATTTTAGTCTTTGGAAGATTTTAGCTATCTTAGCACAAGTGAAGCAATCTTAACACAATTCAAGCAAGCATGCAAAGAGTCTATGAGCAGCGGAAAGTAAAGCATGCAACTTGCAAGAATGTAAAGGGAAGGGTTTGGAGAATACAAACGCAATTTGAGACACGGATGTTTTTGTCATGGTTCCGATAGGTGGTGCTATCATACATCCACGTTGATGGAGACTTCAACCCACGAAGGGTAATGGTTGCGCGAGTCCACGGAGGGCTCCACCCACGAAGGGTCCACGAACAAGCAACCTTGTCTATCCCATCATGGCCATCGCCCATGAAGAACTTGCCTCACTAGCGGTAGATATTCACGAAGTAGGCGATCTCCTTGCCCTTACAAACTCCTTGGTTCAACTCCACAATCTTTGTCGGAGGCTCCCAAGTGACACCTAGCCAATCTAGGAGACACCACTCTCCAAGAAGTAACAAATGGTGTGTTGATGATGAACTCCTTGCTCTTGTGCTTCAAATGATAGTCTCCCCAATTCTCAACTCTCTCTCACAGGATATGGATTTGGTGGAAAGAAGATTTGAGTGGAATGCAACTTGGGGAAGGCTAGAGATCAAGATTCATATGGTGGGAATGGAATATCTTGGCCTCAACACATGAGTAGGTGGTTCTCGAAAAATATGTATTGGAAGTGTAGGTATGTTCTGATGGCTCTCTCTACGAATGAAGAGTGGGTGGAGGGGTATATATAGCCTCCACACAAAAACTAACTGTTACACACAATTTACCAATCTCGGTGAGACCGAATTGAGAAACTCGGTCAGACTGATTTAGCAAACCTAGTGACCGTTAGGATTTTCGATGGGACTGAGATGCAACTTGGTAGGACCGATATGGTTAGGGTTAGGGCATAACATAATCTTGGTGTGACCGATTACACAAACTCAGTGGGACCGATTTTGGTAATAAGCTAACCAGAGAGTTGGTCAGGTAAACTCGGTGGGACCGATTTGCTCATTTCGGTGGGACCGAAATGTTACAAAAGGGAAACAGAGAGTTTACATTGCAATCTCGGTGGGACCGATCGCTCATCTCGGTAAGACTGAAACGTTACGAAGGGAAACAGAGAGATTACAACCCCATCTCGGTGTGACCGAGATCCCTATCGGTGAGACCGATTTGCCTAGGGTTTGTGGCAGTGGCTATGACATCTGAACTCGGTGGCGCCGGATAGAAAGAATCGGTGGGGCCGAGTTTGACTTTTGGTTTAGGTCATATGTGGATGTGGGAAGGTAGTTGAGGGTTTTGGAGCATATCACTAAGCACTATGAAGCAAGAACCTCATCAAGCAACATCTCATCCCTCCTTGATAGTATTGGCTTTTCCTATAGACTCAATGTGATCTTGGATCACTAAAATATAAAATGTAGAGTCTTGAGCTTTGAGCTTGAGCCAATATTTTTGTCCTTAATATTTTGAGGGGTCCACTTTCCTCATCCATGCCATGCCATTCATTGAGCTTTTCTTGAAATATTAATCTTGGAATAATGTTAGCTCAATGAGCTATATGTTGTTAGGAATTACCAAAACCACCCAGGGATAGTTGCACTTTCAATCTCCCCCTTTTTGGTAATTGATGACAACATATAGATCAAAGTTTTGACGAATGATAATAAGAGTGAAAAACATTGTCGCTTTGAGAAGTATGTGAAAAGCAAGAGCTCCCCCTAAATTTGTGCATAGTTTATGATTTGCTTTGGACTGCAAATGCACAGAGAGTTAGGCTCATGGGTTACTCTTTCATGTCACATACATCTTGGTGGAGCGTTCAAAATGATAATAATTAAATACATGCACTCATCACCAAGCAAAGTGAATGATCATACAGGGATAAAATGATAATGTCATCCAACAAGCAGTAAAGTAGCATATGATCAAACACACATGATCATCCAAGTATCACGCAGACAGAAAGTATCTCAGTCAAGCAAATAAAGTTCAACCACCAAAGCAAGAGAGAATAAAAAAGCAACGCTCTCTCTCGAAGCCTATGATCTATACATTTTTCTCCCCCTTTGGCAACAAGTTACCAAAAAGTTCATAGAAAATGCATAGCACTAAATCGTCTCTCAGGCTTGGTCTTCAGGTGGTGGTGTCCGGATAACTCTAAGAATGAAGGCTTTAGTCGAAGTAGATGGAGCTGATGGAATAGGTGCTGGAGCTGGTGGCACTGAAGCTGTAGCTGGTGTAGATGAAGTGGCTCTGGTGTCTGATACTGGCACTGCAGCTGAACTCTGAGCTCTAGGCACTCTGGCAAATGCATCAGTGGTTGTCTTGCCCTTCCTCTCCTGCATATCATCCTGAAGTTGCTCCACAACAGACTGGATCTCAGTTACCTTCACATCCATGTCATAGAACTTCTGCTCTATGATCCTTTCCAAGCTCTCCTGGTTTTGAGTCAGGATGGCCATCCCTTTCTCAATCCTTAGAGTGGATGCAATCAAGTAGCCAAGTTGATCTTGCTTGCTCTTCAGAAGATACTGAGATGCCTCTTCCATGGTTGGCATCTTTGCAACTTTCTCAACCTTTGCCTTCTCCCTCTTTGCTTGAATGTGCACAGAAGATGGTTCATCCTCATTCATAACCACAGTGTTGTCCTCAAAGTCTGGGTAGATGGGCAGGTGCTCCTTGTCCAGCAGATATGTGCCAGTGCCCATCTTGGAGTTGATCAACTCCTGGATCTGTGAGGCATACCCACAACTCCTCTTCTAATCTGCAGCTGTCCTCTTGATAGTTTCAACTATAAGACTCATGACCTTGAACTTTTGTGGAACATCAAAAATGTACAGCAAGTTGATGGAGTGACCTTTGATCATCTTGTGATCACCTGACTTTGGCAAGAGATTATGCCTGAGGATCCAGTTGATTGTTGGCAAGCCTGACAGAAGGTAATGTATTGATCCAAACTTGTGTGTCTCAAGAGCAGCATTTGGGATCTCTTTGTACATGTGTGCCATGGTGTTGTGATCCTTCTTCTTCTTGGCATAGACATCCAAGTCATCTTCTTGTTCTTCTGGGGCATTGATCAAATGAGCCCATTCTGCAACTGTTGACTGGTACCTAGTGCCTTCAGACATCCAGACAATCCTTCCATCTGGGTAGAAATGAGCTGTGGAGTAGAACTGCATGATGAGCTCATTATTCCACTTTGTGAGCTTCTAAGCCACAAACTCATCGACTCCACACGCCTTGAAGTTGTCATATACACCAGGGAAGTGATCCTTATTTTCCTCAATGAATTTCCAATCAACCCATCTCATGTCACATACTATGGGCTTCTTGTCAAGCAACACTGTCTCATAGAAATCCTGCTGTTCTTTGGTATGGAACCTGTAGTCCACATCAGTTCTCCTTCTGGTGGCATATGGATCTGACTCTCTCCATAGTCTCAATCCTGAGTCCTTCCTTATCTTCATGTTCTCAGCTACTGGATGAGCATCATTTTGATCTGGAATTTTTGGCTTCAACTTCCTCAAGACATGTGACTCATCATCTTCTTCTTCCATTTCAGCTTTAGGCACTGGGGCCTTGTTCTTCTCCTCAGCAGAGATGTTCCTGGTGCTCCTCTTTGGTTTTGGCTTTGGAGCTGGAGCAGCAGTCTTAGGAGCAGTCTTAGGCTTGGATGGAACAGCCCCTGCCCTTATAGCATCTCCCATAAGCTTTTGAGCTTTGGGTGCTGGTGCTGCATCCTTCTCTTCCTCTTCTTCAAAGTCTTTCATGATTGAGGATCTCCCAAGCACTCTGGCAGTGGTCTTTTTGACCCTCTCTTTCCTCTTCTTCCCTTCTGCAGCAGCCTCTTTGGGTTCAGATTCCAAAGGTACTTGAGTAGAGGCTCTGGCTTTAGACATTGGCTGTCTTCCTGCTGGTATCTTGGTCTTCAGACCTGGCTTAGTTGCAGCAGCAGTGCTATATTCCTTTTTAACCACTTTCTTCTTGGAAGTGGCCTCATCCTCAACCGCCACATAGTCTTCATCCTCAGATTCAGAAGTTTTCTTCTTTCTGGCCTTGGTGGCAGCTTTGGGTAAGTTTCTTGGGGTGCTCCTGCTACCCTCATCAGAGTTGCTAGAGGGACTAGTGCCCTCACTCAAGTGAACCTGCTCCTCTAACTTGTTTTGGCTGTCACTTTGATCAGACATAATGCAATCTCTGACAGCTGACCCTGTGAATAGATTATAGATGAGGTAGAGTGGATGAGCATCACAAAATACAGAGGTTTTTGTAAAAGAATGAATCAAAAACTTAGTTTTAGTTTTCCTCAGAAAGCATTTCGGATCAACCGATTTGTAAACTCGGTGATACCGAAGCAGCTGTTGGAACCTAAACTAGTGAACTTGGTCAAACCGAGTCACAGTTCGGTGGCACCGAGACTGCTAGGGTTTCACAAAGTCCTGAACTCGGTCACACCAATTTGCAATTCTCGGTCAGACCGAGAATCACATGTGCAATGGCCTGAGCCGAATCGGTGGTACCGAGTTCCACAACTCGGTGGGTCCGAGATGGTTTCGGCGAAAACCTAACCCTAAATTCTCAATTAACGCTAAACTACAGAGTGTTTTCGATGGATAGAATGATCTCAAACGTGGCAAGATACATGGCGAACACAATGTGCTAGGAATCAGATAAGGATAGCACAGTGATTGAGTTCATACCCTAGTTCGGCGATGAACTCACTACGGCGGCAACAACGGTGATGATTCCCATTGACGGCGGCGGAGACCAGCGGCAGGAGGCAACTGGCGACGAGGAGGACGATCCGGAGACCCTGGAGGCAGAGCGGGCTAAGCGCGGGCGAAAGAGTTCGGAGAAAATTTCCAAAATTTTGACCGTGGGTATATATAGCCCGACCCTGTCGGTGTGACCGAGTGGAACAACTCGGTGGCACCGAGATGCATAACTGCAAGCAGTTACTGCAACTCGGTGTGACTGAAAAGTTCAAATCGGTTGCACCAAGATTGAAAACCTAGATCGACTTAGTGATCTCGGTATGACCGAAATGGGTGAACCGGTCAGACCGAAACGCACAAAGAAGTTTTGGAAGTTTAAGTCTATGACGAATCGGGGACTTCGAGTGCTCCTCACACAGAGTGGTTCGAATCTGACTTGATCAAATTTTGTGATGCAGCATGAATAGAGTTTGAGACGAGAAAAGCATAGATAGCTAGAGAAGGTTCTTAGGCATTCTTGTCCATCCACTTGGCCAAAAGAAAAGGAAACCAATCAATCAAAACAACAAGTGGATGTCCTCAAATGAGTAAATTATGCAACCAACATGCTCACACAATAAAATAACAAATGAAATATGTGGCAAAGCATGCACAAACAATTCTAGCATCTATCAAGCAATTGGAGATGACTAGGTCATCTATATATGAGTATATTGACTTAGGAGTCAAATGAGAAAATTTGATCATAGGTCATACTCATCGTTTAAGCACAAGTGGGGTTACCACTTTTACATAAAGCATTTTGTGTTCACACCATTAGAGTTGCTTTAGCTCAATTCTTAGAGTAAAGCTCCCCCTAGATGTGAGATCCCCCCTAAGAGGGATGAACTAACATTGGGTTTTGTCGATGATGACTTCATGTAGGTGTTGAAGATGTGGATGCTCTAAGTTGATGTAGATCATTCGGGGCTATCCTTTGGAGTGAGTTGCACTTTCAATACCTACACGGGTTAGTCCCACAAGGAACAAACAAGGATATCCATAGACATAGAGTGATGCACACACAAGATGATGTCTATGAAAGCTTAAGGTTACCTTGTCCCTTGTCTTACCAACAAGAGGGTTTGTGACTCCTTGAACTAGTGCAAGATGTGGAAGTTGATTGCACTCGTTTTTGCCAAAATGATAAGAGTGAAGTATGTTGGCGGAGTCACCCTCAAGAACTCTCTAGTTCTTCTTCTTCGGGATCCACACCATCTTGATGGGAATCCTCGGAGTTGTAGTTGTACTCGATGAAGTGGAACTTGATGTAGTCTTGGGAACCCACTTGACCAAGGCCTTAGGAGCTTCTTCAAATGCATCAATTTCCTCTTGAAGCTTGTCCTTACCTTTTTGCTTGTGGTCTTGTGGTGGAAGATCATCTTTAGCTCGTGTCCCTTTGGAAGAAGTAGGATCATACTTCTCTTGTTGAGGAACAAACTTTGTCTTGGGGTATTGATATTCTTCCCACTCAACTCCATT
This sequence comes from Triticum urartu, assembly GCF_056163025.1. NCBI lineage: Eukaryota > Viridiplantae > Streptophyta > Magnoliopsida > Poales > Poaceae > Triticum > Triticum urartu. The sequence goes on along the minus strand of NC_141877.1, from coordinate 150,175,767 downwards.
GGCATTGAACTTTCGTTCAAAACCAACACCTTGATTCTTCCCGTGCCTTCCTTGCTTGCGTACAATTTCCTCGAATTGCTTACTCCCGGCAAGGTTCTTGTAAACACCTTTCTCTATGATTCCCTTCAATAAGCTATTTTCTTGCTCAAGTGTAACTTGGCTAAGAGAATCATTAGTGGAATCAAGAGAACTACTAGAAGCAACAATATTGGATTTAACATGATTATTGTTACTACTAGAAGAAGAATCCTTCTTGTTCTTGTTACTAGACTTGACTTGAGGCATGTAAGTGGATAAGAGTAAACGCTTGGCAATGTAAGAAGAACTTTTTTTGTGAAGATCATCATTGATTGCCTTTAAGAACTCATGCTCTTGCTCAAGATTGAGCTTCTCAAAACGTAATTTCTCATGAGTCCTTAAAAGTTCTCGATGATCTCCTAAGATAGTTTCGTGAGCTAATTTAAGAGTGTTTAGTTCTTTAGTTAGAGACTCAATCTTCTCCTTATCATTGTCATTCGTTTCATCTTGATTAGCATGATTAATTCATGTTTCATCATAGTATTCATCACTATAGTTGTCAACAAGTAAATCATCATCACCTAACAAGTCATCTTCATCACTATTGAAATCAACATACTCGGGGTGTGATACCTTTGGACCTTTGACCATGAAGCATCTTCCAATTCCTTCATTTGGTGAATCAAATATGTCGTAGGAGTTGGTTGACACAAGTGCTAGACCGGCAACACCTTCATCTTGAGTATATTTGGAGTCGGAGTGATAGCTTCTCTCGGAGTCATTGTCAGAGTCGGAGCCGGATACCCATTCACCAACATGAGCTTGATGTCTTCGTTTTGTGTAGCTCCTTGATGACTTGTCCTTCCTTTCCGAATCCTTACTTCTTTGAGAGGGTCTTCGTTCATATCGATCATCCCTACTCCTTCTCTCCCTTATGGTGATTCTTCTCTTCTACTTCTTCTTTTGGGAGAATCTACTCTTCTCTTGTGGGGAGCCGTACACTCATTGGAGTAGTGTCCAGGTCTTCCACAATTGTAGCAGTTTCGCTCTCGACTAGAAGATCTTTTGTCATTGTAGGACCTTGACTTGGAACTTCTCTCTTTACTTCTATTCTTGTAGAACTTGTTGAAGTTCTTCACCATTAGGCTCAATTCTCCATTGAAGGATTGTTTCTCACTTGATGATGTGGGAGCTTCACATGAGGCTTTATATGCACCACTTGACTTGTTATGGAGCTCCACCTTATCCTTGAGTGACATCTCATGAGCAACAATTCTTCCAATGACTTCCGTTGGCTTGAGATCTTTGTAATTTGGCATCATTTGGATCAATGTGCATACGGTATCGTATTTTCCATCCAAGGCTCTTAGGATCTTCTTGATGATGAATTTGTCGGTCATCTCTTCACTTCCTAAGCCGGCAATCTCATTTGTGATAAGAGCAAGCCTAGAGTACATTTCAGCGACACCTTCACAATCCTTCATTTTGAACTTGTCAAGTTGACTTTGAAGCACATCCAACTTGGATTCCTTGACGGAGTCGGTACCTTCGTGCATATCAATCAAAGTATCCCAAATTTCCTTTGCATTCTCAAGACGACTGATTTTGTTGAATTCTTCAGGGCACAATCCGTTGAAGAGGATATCACAAGCTTGAGCATTGTATTGTAGCATCTTCAACTCTTCCGCGGTAGCTTCACGATTCGGTTCTCTCCCATCAAAGAATTCACCTTGCAAGCCAACACACACAATAGCCCAAACAGCAGGGTTATTGTAACGCCTTCGATGCGGCTATATCTCCTACGTGTCGAGGCACGACTTAGAGGCATAACCACATTGAAAGCAGTGTCGCAAGTTAGGCAATCATCACAACATCCCATGTAATATAGATAAAAAAGGGAGATACATAGTTGGCTTACACTCGCCACGTCAAACAAAGTACATAAATAGCATTACATCATTCAAACACTCATGGCCCGACTACGGCGCCAAAATAAAAGAGCAACTCAACATGCGACACGGTCCCGACCGTCCCAACTGGGCACCACTACTGATCATCAGGGAAAGACACATAGTAACGGCGTGAGTCCTCGTCGAACTCCCACTTGAGCTCAAGCGCGTCATCTGAAACGGAGTCATCAGGCCCTGCATCTGGTTTGGAAGTAATCTGTGAGCCACAGGGACTCAGCAATCTCGCACCCTCGCGATCAAGACTATTTAAGCTTAAAGGTAAGACAAGGTAGAATATGTGGAGCTGCAGCAAGCGACTAGCATATATGGTGGCTAACCTGTTCGCAAAAGAGAGCGAGAAGAGAAAGGCAAAGCGCGAACGAGTAACTAGAGAACAACCTGTGGCAAGCATTACTCCAACACCGTGTTCACTTCCTGGACTCCGCCGAGAAGAGACCATCATGGTAACCCACACAGTTGATTCATTTTAATTAAGTTAAGGTTCAAGTTATCTACAACCGGACATTAACAAATTCCCATCTGCCCATAACCGCGGGCACGGCTTTCGAAAGTTCAAATCCCTGTAGGGGAGTCCCAACTTAGCCCATGACAAGCTCTCACAGTCAATGAAGGAATAGACCTCCTCCCGAGACATTCCGATCAGACTCGATATCCCGGTTCTACAAGACACTTCGACAAGTTAAAACAAATCCAGCAACACCGCCCGAATGTGCCGACAAATCCTGATAGGAGTTGCACATATCTCGTTCTCAGGGCACAAACGGATAAGCAATCCGTACAACTAAAACCAGCCCTCGAGTTTCCCCGAGGTGGCGCTGCAAGGGGCTCTAGCTTGGACCAACACTCAGAGGAGCACTGGCCCGGGGGGTTTTAAATAAGATGACCCTCGGGCTCCGGAAACCCAAGGGAAAAGAGGCTAGGTGGCAAATGGTAAAACCAAGGTTGGTCATTGCTGGAAAAGCTTTAATCAAGGCGAACTATCAAGGGGTTCCCATTATAACCCAACCGCGTAAGGAACGCAAAATCCGGGAACATAACACCGATACGACGAAAACTAGGGCGGCAAGAGTGGAACAAAACACTAGGCGAGAGGCCGAGCCTTCCACCCTTTACCAAGTATATAGATGCATTAAGATAACAAGATAAAATAATGATATCCCAACAAGTAAATAATGTTCCAACAAGGAACGGCCTCCAAACTTCACCTGCAACTAGCAACGCTATAAGAGGGGCTGAGCAAAGCGGTAACATAGCCAATCAACGGTTTGCTAGGACATGGTGGGTTAGAGGTTTGACATGGAAATTTGGGAGGCATGATAAGCAAGAGGTAGGCATCATAGCATAGGCATAGCAAAAGAGCGAGCATCTAGCAAAGCAAAGATAGTAGTGATTTCGAGGGTATGATCATCTTGCCTGCAAAGTTGTCAGAGTTGACTGGATCCTTGAAAGCAAACTCAACGGGCTCCTCGTTAGCGAACTCGTCTCCCGGCTCTACCCAAACAAGACAAACAAGCAAACGAAACACAATCAACCATGTGCAAAGCTCAAACAATATGATGCAAACATGGTATGCTATGCGGGACGCGATATGCGATGCATATGCAAGATTTGACAAGGAATGAATTAACCTGGCCTCAACTTGGAAATCCAAGTGTGCCACTGGAAAGGTGAGATGATTTCTCTTGAAAACGATATAAAGAACACCGGAATCGGAGTCACGGTTTGGAAATGGCAAGCAATTCAAATATGACAACGGTCTGCGATATACAGCAAGTAGCCATCTAAATGCAACAAGATGGACATGCTAAATCACTCCAACATGACAACAAAATACATGGCAGGGATCCATTCATGATGCTTAACAAAAGATGAACACTGAGCTACGGCCAATTCATCCATTAACAGGCTCAAACAAGCATGGCAAAAGTGCATTTGGTAAACAGATTTCAGACTTAGTGAAATTAACACTTGTCTGGAATTTCAGATCAGGTAGCACACTTTGGAGCAATAAAATTATATTCTACAGGGTCTTAACATGGCAAAGTAAAGCATGTCATGGAGCTACTCAAATAGCTTAACAAAAGTCCCTTGGTGACCTTGAGCCAAAAGGGATCAGAAAATACATTTGCAAGCATGTGAACAAGGCAAAAACATAATCAGATGACAGACTTAGTGAAAAACTGGAGCATGCAAATCAGATATCAAGTAGGCATGTTTACGAGCTCGATGCACTCACTACAGAGCATGTCATGACAATCTAAACATACACCCATCAAGAATACACATTATACAAGCTATACATGGCAAGAACAATAACATAGCATGCACAGATCAACTATAACATCCTCGGCAAAATCGCTAACAAGTGGACAATCTGCCCAGATTCATGAAATAGCAAAAGTAGAACTCGATTGACTCAAGTTAGGGTGCTCCATAATTGCAAACAAAGACATGGATGGATAGAGCACTAGAAGATTAACAAAACAGCCTTACTGATCATCCTCAAAAGAGTCACAGATCACTAGGAAACAACATGAACATATGGCATATTGGGATAAACAGATCAAGGACTTAGTGGAATTGCTAAGTCCCTGAAATCAGCATTAACGAATGCACCACTTTGCAAGCTTGAGCTAGTCACCACACACATCACAAAAATACATGGGTTGCACCTTTGGAAAGATGGAAAAGCATATAACAAAACATATGTAGAGCTCAGGGGCATATCATGCACACAATAATCATGGCAAAAATGACAAATGTCTAATTGGAGCAGCAGATCTGACAAATATCTCAAATAACACTCTTTCAACAGCATTTAGGGCATCAAGATGAACTCAAATGAAAATGATGCAATGAGATGAAATGATGTGCTCTCTGATACGAACATTTCAATATGCTATATGCCCAAAACGGAGCTACGGATGCAAAGTTACGATGCGATGAACATTGTCAAAAATTAAGGGGGAGAAGGGGAAAAGCCAACCCTCAGATCTAGGGTTTACTGTAGCAGCCTGGGTGCACGCGAACCGATGCGACGGATCTCGCCGGAAACGTTGCCGGAGAGGAAGGGGACAACCGGATCCGGCCGGCCCGTGGCCGGATCTGGCTGGCAGCGAGGGGCACGGCCCGCGACGGCGATGGGGCGGCGAGACGCGGCTCCGGCGCGGGGCAGCCGGCGTGTGGCGATGCGGCGACGAGGTCGGCCGGACTTGCAACTACGGAGGGCGGCGGAGACCTGCGGCGGCGCGGCGGCCGGCGCGAAGCGAGCGGGTGGCGCGGTGAGGGCGGCAGGCGGGCGGCGCGCCGGGCCGGGGAGGGCCCCGCACGGGGCTCGCGGGCCCGCGGGGTCGGCGGCGAACTGGGGACCGACCCAGGGACACGTGGCGCGGCGCGATTTGTTCGGCGGAGCCGGGCGGACACGCCCGACGCACAGATTTTTGTCCGGCGGCGGCGGGAGGAGTAGGGCTAGGGTTTCATCCGTGAATTGAAATGGGGGTTTCTTTATATAGAGGTAGGAGGAGCTAGGAGAGTCCAAATGAGGTGCGGTTTTTGGCCACGCGATCTTGATCGAACGCTCTAGATGATGGAGAGAGTTTTGGTGGGTTTTGGACCAAATTGGAAGGGTGTTGGGCTGCAACACACATGAGGCCTTTTCGGTCCCTCGGTTAACCGTTGGAGCTTCAAACGAAGTCCAAATGGTACGAAACTTGACAGGCAGTCTACTGGTAGTAAACCAAGGCCGCTTGGCAAGTCTCGGTCCAATCCGGAAATGTTTAATCCCCACACACGAAAGAAAGGTAGAAATGACCACCGGAGGAGAACAGAGCGTCGGAAGGCAAAACAAACAACGGGGAAAATGCTCGGATGCATGAGACGAACACGTATGCAAATGCAATGCACATGATGACGTGATATGAGATGCATGACAACGACAACAACACACGGAGACAAAAACCCGAACCCGAGAAAATAAAATAACTTAACACCGGAAATGGCAAGAGTTGGATTACATATTAGGAAAATCATATCCGGGGTGTTACAGTTATGTCCAAGAATATGCATTTTCATCTTATGCTTCCAACTAGCAAAACTAGCACCATCAAATTAAGGACCTCTACGGTGATAATTTCCCTCGGTAGACGCCATACTCTCCTAGGTTGTGAAACCAAGGCTATGACCACCAAAACCTATGGAAATCAAAGCAAATGGAGACCAAGGCTCTGATACCACTTGTAGGATCGAAGGTATGTCTAGAGGGGGGGGGTGATTAGACTACTTGACCAATTAAAAATCTATCCTTTTCCCAATTTTAGTCTTTGGCAGATTTTAGCTATCTTAGCACAAGTCAAGCAATCCTAACACAATTAAAGCAAGCATTCAAAGAGTCTATGAGCAGCGGAAAGTAAAGCATGCAACTTGCAAGAATGTAAATGGAAGGGTTTGGAGAATTCAAACGCAATTTGAGACACGGATGTTTTTGTCGTGGTTCCGATAGGTGGTGATATCGTACATCCACGTTGATGGAGACTTCAACCCACGAAGGGTAACGGTTGCGCGAGTCCACGGAGGGCTCCACCCACGAAGGGTCCACGAAGAAGCAACCTTGTCTATCCCATCATGGCCATCGCCCACGAAGGACTTGCCTCACTAGCGGTAGATCTTCATGAAGTAGGCGATCTCCTTGTCCTTACAAACTCCTTGGTTCAACTCCACAATCTTTGTCAGAGGCTCCCAAGTGACACCTAGCCAATCTAGGAGACACCACTCTCCAAGAAGTAACAAATGGTGTGTTGATGATGAACTCCTTGCTCTTGTGCTTCAAATGATAGTCTCCCCAGCACTCAACTCTCTCTCACAGGATATGGATTTGGTGGAAAGAAGATTTGAGTGGAAAGCAACTTGGGGAAGGCTAGAGATCAAGATTCATATGGTGGGAGTGGAATATCTTGGCCTCAACACATGAGTAGGTGGTTCTCTCTCAGAAAATATGTATTGGAAGTGTAGGTATGTTCTGATGGCTCTCTCCATGAATGAAGAGTGGGTGGAGGGGTATATATAGCCTCCACACAAAAACTAACCGTTACACACAATTTACCAATCTCGGTGAGACCGAATTGAGAAACTCGGTCAGACCGATTTAGCAAACCTAGTGACCGTTAGGATTTTCGGTGGGACTGAGATGCAACTCGGTAGGATCGATATGGTTAGGGTTAGGGCATAACGTAATCTTGGTGTGACCGATTACACAAACTCGGTGGGACCGATTTTGGTAATAAGCTAACCAGAGAGTTGGTCAGGTAAACTCGGTGGGACCGATTTGCTCATTTCGGTGGGACCGAAATGTTACAAAAGGGAAACAAAGAGTTTACATTGCAATCTCGGTGGGACCGATCACTCATCTCGGTAGGACCGAAATGTTACGAAGGGAAACAGAGAGATTACAAGCCCATCTCGGTGTGACCGAGATCCCTATCGGTGAGACCGATTTGCCTAGGGTTTGTGGCAGTGGCTATGACATCTGAACTCGGTGGCGTCGGATAGAAAGAATTGCTGGGGCCGAGTTTGACTTTTGGTTTAGGTCATATGTGGATGTGGGAAGGTAGTTGAGGGTTTTGGAGCATATCACTAAGCACTATGACGCAAGAACCTCATCAAGCAACACCTCATCCCTCCTTGATAGTATTGGCTTTTCCTATAGACTCAATGTGATCTTGGATCACTAAAATATAAAATGTAGAGTCTTAAGCTTTGAGCTTGAGCCAATATTTTTGTCCTTAATATTTTGAGGGGTCCACTTTCCTCATCCATGCCATGCCATTCATTGAGCTTTTCCTGAAATATTAATCTTGGAATAATGTTAGCTCAATGAGCTATATGTTGTTAGGAATTACCAAAACCACCCAGGGATAGTTGCACTTTCAGAGTGACTGGTGTTTCTTCAGCACAAGGGGATTCTTGAGGGTGATCAGCCCATGAGTCGTCCTGAGCAATTGGCGTCAATGGACGACCAATACTGATGAGTTCGCTTTTCGTGAGAACAGGCGATGATACCAAATTGTGCTCGATCTGAGGAAGGACTTCATCATCTTCAACATTGTTGTGAGGACCAATGTCTTCAGTTGTGGTGGGGTCAACAGCCGGACTCTCTTCAGCTTTAGGAGCCTCTATGGAATCAGGCTCATGAACTACCAAACAACGTTCTCGATGTGCAGAGGAAGGACGAGCAACAGAAATTGGCTCGACAATAAGGGGCTCTGTGGAAGCAGCCCGGTCTCTCTTCTTTGTTTTTCTTTTCTTGGTTGGGGGAGCATCATCAGTGGTGGCTTTGGTCTTGCGCTTTCTGGCTTCGACTTCAGTTGCTCTAGTTTTCTTGAATTCTAAAGCCACTGTGGGGACCTTAGGCTTCGAGCTTGTCATACTGGCTGGGAAGACAATGCAAGGTTCTTCCTACCTTGATGCTTCTGGTTATGCCACAGCTGGCTTCTTCTTCTTCTTGGCAGCCATTCTGGGGTCGATGCCTCGTCGCCCCAAAGCCTTGCGTTTTTAGCTTCATTGTAGCCTGATACGTCTCCAACGTATCTATAATTTTTGATTGCTCCATGCTATATTATCTACTGATTTGGGCAATATTGGGCTTTATTATCCACTTTTATATTATTTTTGGAACTAACCTATTAACCGGAGGCCCAACCCAGATTTGCTATTTTATGCCTATTTCAGTGTTTCGAAGAAAAGGAATATCAAACGGAGTCGAAACGGAATGAAATCAACTGGAGAAGTTATTTTTGGAAAGAAAGCCACCAGATAGACTTGGACTCTATGTCAGAAGATACGGGAGCTGGCCATGAGGGTGGGGGGCGCGCCCACCCCCCTAGGGCGCACCCCCTGCCTCGTGGGGCCCCCGAAGCTCCACCGACGTACCCCTTGCACCCATATATACCTATGTATCGTAAAACTTTCAGAACGGAGATTAGATCGGGAGTTCCGCCACCGCAAGCCTCTGTAGCCACCAAAAGTCAATCGAGACCCTGTTCCGGCACCCTGCCGGAGGGGGGAACCCTCACCGGTGGCCATCTTCATCATCCCGGCGCTCTCCATGACGATGATGGAGTAGTTCTCCCTCGGGGCTGAGGGTATGTACCAGTAGCTATGTGTTTGATCTCTCTCTCTCTCTCTCTCGTGTTCTTGAGATGATACGATCTTGATGTATCGCGAACTTTGCTATTATAGTTGGATCCTATGTTTCTCCTCTCCCTCTTCTCTCTTGTAATGAATTGAGTTTCCCCTTTGAAGTAATCTTATCGGATTGAGTCTTTAAATATTTGAGAACACTTGATGTATGTCTTGGTGATCAACTTGCTGGTTTCGTGACATTGGGAACCTATGCATAGGGGTTGGCACACGTTTTCGTCGTGATTCTCCGGTAGGAACTTTGGGGCACTCTTCGAGGTCCTTTGTATTGGTTGAATAGATGAATCTAAGATTGTGTGATGCATATCGTATAATCATACCCATGGATACTTGAGGTGACATTGGAGTATCTAGGTGACATTAGGGTTTTGGTTGATTTGTGTCTTAAGGTGTTATTGTAGTACGAACTCTAGGGATGTTTGTGACACTTATAGGAATAGCCCAATGGATTGATTGGAAAGAATAACTTTGAGGTGGTTTCGTACCCTACCATGATCTCTTCGTTCGTTCTCCGCTATTAGTGACTTTGGAGTGACTCTTTGTTGCATGTTGAGGGATAGTTTTATGATCCAATTATGTTAGTATTGTTGAGGGAACTTACACTAGCGAAAGTATGAACCCTAGGCCTTGTTTCCTATCATTGCAATACCGTTTACGCTCACTTTTATCATTAGTTACCTTGTTTTTATAATTTCATATTACAAATACCTTTATCTACCATCCATATACCACTTGTATCACCATCTCTTCGCCGAACTAGTGCACCTATACAATTTACCATTGTATTGGGTGTGTTGGGGACACAAGAGACTCTTTGTTATTTGGTTGCAGGGTTGCTTGAGAGAGACCATCTTCATCCTACGCCTTCTACGGATTGATAAACCTTAGGTCATCCACTTGAGGGAAATTTGCTACTGTCCTACAAACCTCTGCACTTGGAGGCCCAACAACGTCTACAAGAAGAAGGTTGTGTAGTAGACATCAAGCTCTTTTCTGGCGCCGTTGCCAGGGGAGGTGAGTGCTTGAAGGTATGTCTTTAGATCTTGCAATCGAGTCTTTTAGTTTCTTGTTTTATCACTAGTTTAGTTTATAAAAGAAAACTATAAAAAAATGGAATTGAGTTTGTCTCATACGCTTCACCTTTTTAATATCTTTTGTGAGTATGATGGAAAGGATAATTGTGCTCAAGTGCTAGAAGAAGAAATCTATAAAATGTTTGGCACTAAATATTTGAATGACGAGCATGGTTGCAATGTTGTTAGTATGAATTCCTTGAATATCCATGATGCTAATGATATGCAAAGCCACAAGCTTGGGGAAGCTATGTTTGATGAAGATGATATTTTTTGTCCCCCAAGTTTTGATGAGCAAATTTACTATGATAAAAGCATGCCTCCTATCTATGATTATTATTGTGATGACACGTATGCTTTAAATAATAATGATAACCATGAAACTTGTCATCTTGATCTTAATTTTCAATCACATGATAGTTATTTTGTTGAGTTTGCTCCCACTATTATTCATGAGAAGAAATTTTCTTGTGTGGAGAGTAGTAAATTTTCTATGCTTGTAGATCATGAAAATAATGCTTTAGGTGCTGGTTATATTGTTGAATTCATTCATGACGCTACTGAAAATTATTATGAGGGAGGAATATATGCTTGTAGGAATTGCAATAATATCAAGTTTCCTCTCTATGTGCTTAAAGTTTTGAAGTTATGCTTGTTCTACATTCCTATGCTAGTTGATTATTGTTCCCATAAGTTGTTTGCTCAAAAAATCCCTATGCATAGGAAGTGGGTTAGACTTAAATGTGCTAGTCATATTCTTTATGATGCTTTATTTATGTTTCAATTCTTATCTTTTATGTGAGCATCATTGAAATCATCATGCCTAGCTAGGGGCGTTAAACGATAGCGCTTGTTGGGAGGCAACCCAATTTTTTTTGTTCCTTGCTTTTTGTTCCTGTTTATTAATATATAATTCATCTAGCCTCTGTTTAGATGTGGTTTTATGCTTTTAATTAGTGTTTGTGCCAAGTAGAACCGTTGGGAAGACTTGGGGAAAGTCTTGTTGATCATGCTGTAAAAAACAGAAACTTTAGCGCTCACAAGAATTGCTGCCATTTTTATTTGGAGAGTGATATTTAGTTAATTCTTTTTGAAGATGATTAATAGATAAATTCCTCAGGTCCATCAATTTATTTTAGAATTTTATGAGTTCCAGAAGTATACGTTTGATCTATATTACTACAGACTGTTCTGTTTTTGACAGATTCTGTTTTCATTGTGTCGATTGCTTATTTTGATGAATCTATGGCTAGTAAAATAGTTTATAAACCATAGAGAAGTTGGAATACAATAGGTTTAAAACCAATATAAATAAAGAATGAGTTCATTATAGTACCTTTAAGTGGTGATTTATTTTCTTATACTAACCGAGCTTACGAGTTTTCTGTTAAGTTTTGTGTTGTGAAGTTTTCAAGTTTTGGGTAAGGATTCGATGGCCTATGGAATAAGGAGTGGCAAGAGCCTAAGCTTGGGGATGCCCAAGGCACCCCAAGGTAATATTCAAGGATAGCCAAGAGCCTAATCTTGGGGATGCCCCGGAAGGCATCCCCTCTTTCGTCTTCGTTCATCGGTAACTTTACTTGGAGCTATATTTTTATTCACCACATGATATGTGTTTTGCTTGGAGCGTCATGTCATTTTATTTTCCTTTGCTTGCTGTTTGAATAAAATACCAAGATCTGAAATTATTAAATGTTAAAGAGTCTTCATATAGTTGCATAATTATTCGACTACTCATTGATCTTCACTTATATCTTTCGGAGTAGTTTGTCGTTTGCTCTAGTGCTTCACTTATACCTTTTAGAGCATGGTGGTAGTTTTATTTTGTAGAAATAGATGAACTCTCATGCTTCACTTATATTATTTTGAGAGTCTTAATAGCATGGTAATTTGCTTAAAATCCTAATATGCTAGGTATTCAAGAATAATAAAATTCTCTTATGAGTGTGTTGAATACTAAGAGAAGTTTGATGCTTGATGATTGTTTTGAGATATGGAGATGGTGATATTAGAGTCATGCTAGTTGATTAGTTGTGAATTTGAGAAATACTTGTGTTGAAGTTTGTGATTCCCATAACATGCACGTATGGTGAACCGTTATGTGATGAAGTCGGAGCATGATTTATTTATTGATTGTCTTCCTTATGAGTGGCGGTCGGGGACGAGCGATGGTCTTTTCCTACCAATCTATCCCCCTAGGAGCATGCGCGTAGTACTTTGTTTCGATAACTAATAGATTTTTGCAATAAGTATGTGAGTTCTTTATGACTAATGTTGAGTCCATGGATTATACGCACTCTCACCCTTCCACCATTGCTAGCCTCTCTAGTACCGCGCAACTTTCGTCGGTACCATAAACCCACCATATACCTTCCTCAAAACAGCCACCATACCTACCTATTATGGCATTTCCATAGCCATTCCGAGATACATTGCCATGCAACTTTCCATCATCTAGTTCATCATGACACATCCATCATTGTCATATTGCTTAGCATGATCATGTAGTTGACATAGTATTTGTGGCAAAGCCACCGTTCATAATTTTCATACTTGTCACTCTTGATTCATTGCATATCCCGGTACACCGCCGGAGGCATTCATATAGAGTCATATTTTGTTCTAAGTATCAAGTTGTAATTGTTGAGTTGTAAGAAAAATAAAAGTGTGATGATCATCATTATTAGAGCATTGTCCCAGTGAGGAAAGAATGATGGAGATTATGATTCCTCCACAAGTCGGGATGAGACTCCGGACGAAAAATAAATAAAAGAGGCCAAAGAAGCCCAAATAAAAAAAGAAAAAAAGAGGCCATAAAAAGAGAGAAAGGCCCAAATAAAAAAATAATATTTATATATATATATAATGAGAGAAAAAGAGAGAAGGGACAATGCTACTATCCTTTTACCACACTTGTGCTTCAAAGTAGCACCATGATCTTCATGATAGAGAGTCTCCTATGTTGTCACTTTCATATACTAGTGGGAATTTTCATTATAGAACTTGGCTTGTATATTCCAATGATGGGCTTCCTCAAAAATGCCCTAGGTCTTCATGAGCAAGCAAGTTGAATGCACACCCACTTAGTTTCTTTTGTTGAGCTTTCATATACTTATAGCTCTAGTGCATCTGTTGCATGACAATCCCTACTCACTCACATTGATGTCTATTAATGGGCATCTCCATAGCCCGTTGATACGCCTAGTTGATGTGAGACTATCTTCTTATTTTTGTCTTCTCCACAACCACCATTCTATTCCACCTATAGTGCTATATCCATGTCTCACGCTCATGTATTGCGTGAAGATTGAAAAAGTTTGAGAACATCAAAAGTATGAAACAGTTGCTTGGCTTGTCATCGGGGTTGTGCATGATTTAGATATTTTGTGTGGTGAAGATAGAGCATAGCCAGACTATATGATTTTGTAGGGATAACTTTCTTTGGCATGTTATTTTGAGAAGACATAATTGCTTAGTTAGTATGCTTGAAATATTATTATTTTTATGTCAATATGAACTTTTGTCTTGAATCTTACGGATCTGAATATTCATACCACAATTAAGAAGAATTACATTGAAATTATGCCAAGTAGCACTCCGCATCAAAAATTCTTTTTTATCATTTACCTACTCGAGGACGAGCAGGAATTAAGCTTGGGGATGCTTGATACGTCTCCAACGTATCTATAATTTTTGATTGCTCCATGCTATATTATCTACTGTTTTGGGCAATATTGGGCTTTATTATCCACTTTTATATTATTTTTGGGACTAACCTATTAACCGGAGGCCCAGCCCAGATTTGCTGTTTTATGCCTATTTCAGTGTTTCGAAGAAAAGGAATATCAAACAGAGTCGAAACGGAACGAAATCAACTGGAGAAGTTATTTTTGGAAGGAAAGCCACTAGATAGACTTGGACTCTACGTCAGAAGATACGGGAGCTGGCCACGAGGGTGGGGGGCGCGCCCCCTGCCTCGTGGGGCCCCCGAAGCTCCACTGACGTACCCCTTGCACCCATATATACCTACGTATCGTAAAACTTCCAGAACGGAGATTAGATCAGGTGTTCCGCCGCCGCAAGCCTTTGTAGCCACCAAAAGTCAATCGGGACCCTGTTCCGGCACCCTGCCGGAGGGGGGAACCCTCACCGGTGGCCATCTTCATCATCCCGGCGCTCTCCATGACGAGGAGGGAGTAGTTCTCCCTCGGGGCTGAGGGTATGTACCAGTAGCTATGTGTTTGATCTCTCTCTCTCTCTCTCGTGTTCTTGAGATGATACGATCTTGATGTATCGCGAGCTTTGCTATTATAGTTGGATCCTATGTTTCTCCTCCCCCTCTTCTCTCTTGTAATGAATTGAGTTTCCCCTTTGAAGTAATCTTATCGGATTGAGTCTTTAAAGATTTTAGAACACTTGATGTATGTCTTGGTGATCAACTTGCGGGTTTCGTGACATTGGGAACCTATGCATAGGGGTTGGCACACATTTTCGTCATGATTCTCCGGTAGGAACTTTGGGGCACTCTTCGAGGTCCTTTGTGTTGGTTGAATAGATGAATCTGAGATTGTGTGATGCATATTGTATAATCATACCCACGGATACTTGAGGCGACATTGGAGTATCTAGGTGACATTAGGGTTTTGGTTGATTTGTGTCTTAAGGTGTTATTCTAGTACGAACTCTAGGGCTGTTTGTGACACTTATAGGAATAGCCCAATGGATTGATTGGAAAGTGAAAGTGCGTTATATCGACTAGAGGGGGGGTGAATAGGCGATTTTTTTGAAAGTCTTCAAAACATGGGAGTTTTGAAGACAAACGATAGAAATGAACCTATAACCATGCAGCGGAAGGTAGACTACCCTAGACAAGCCACAGTCAAGTATTCAATGAAGTAAAGCACAAAGACTAACAACAGCTAGGCAGTACGGATCAGGATGGAAGATAATATGAAACCAATCTGAACAAACAGTCACACAGTGAAGACAAATGGACAATGCAAATAGGCACTGACTTCACAAGGGCCAACTGTAAATAAAGAGATGGGAAGGATAGAACCAGTGAGCTTGGTGAAGATAAAGGTTTGGTAGACCAGTTCCAACTGCGGTGTCAGTTGTACGTCTGGTTAGGGCGGATAGGTATTTAAACCTAAGGACACACAGTCCCGGACACCTAGTCCTGAACACGCAGCACAGGACACTCAGTCCTCACCGTATTCCCCTTGATCTAAGGTCACACAGACCTCGCCCAATCACTCTGGTAAGTCTTCAAGGTAGACTTCCAAACCTTCACAGACTTCGTTCACCGGCGATCCACAATGACTCTTGGATGCTCAGAACGCGACGCCTAACCGGCTGGAGGATTCACAGTCCTCAAGTGTAATAAGTCTTCAGATCACACAGACAGGAAGACTTAAGTGATGCCTAACACTCTTTGGCTCTGGGTGTTTAGGGCTTTATCCTCGCAAGGAATTCTCTCTCAAAGGCTTCGAGGTGGGTTGCTCTCAAACGACAAAAGCCGTACTCTAACTCTGAGCAGCCAACCATTTATGGTTGTAGGGGGTGGGCTATTTATAGCCACTAGGCAACCCGACCTGGTTTGTCCGAAATGACCCTTGGTCACTAAGGAACTGACACGTGTTCCAACGGTCAGATTTCAAACACACACAGCAACTTTACTTGGACTACAAGCAAAGCTGACTTATCCAACTTTGGACAAGATTTGCTCTCATAGTCTTCACTCGAAGACATAGGATTTTGGTTAAGCATCACTTCAGTCATTCTGACTGGTTCTCTTGGACCCCACTTAACAGTACGGTGGTTCCTATGACTCAACAAAGAAAAACACAGAACGGCGAAACTGCTAAGTCTTCGCGCTCCATAGTCTTCATGTGATGTCTTCTCTTATCATAGTCTTCAATGTGAATGTCTTCACATACCACCTCTGACTTCAATGTCTTCATACATTTTTAGGGGTCATCTCTGGTAGGAAAACCGAATCAATGAGGGACTTCTACCTGTGTTATCCTGCAATTCTCACAAACACATTAGTCCCTCAACTAGGTTTGTCGTCAATACTCCAAAACCAACTAGGGGTGGCACTAGATGCACTTACAATCTCCCCCTTTTTGGTGATTGATGACAAACTAGTTGAAGTTTTCAACGGGGAATGAATATGTGAAATTGTAGAGGATAGGTTATTGTCTTCATAAGTGGCAAAGGCTCCCCTTGAAGATATGCATATAAGTAATTTGCTTTTGGTATGCAAATGCACATGGCAGGTTGTACTTGTGGAGATCCTCTTCAACTTACGATGACAATTTATCATGCATGAAAAGTATGTGAAAATAATGACATGCATAATGTAAATGGACGTCTGCAAAATGATCTAAGTGCGGAATTTATCGTCGCACATGTGGAATTTATCATCGCATCACAGAATAGCAAATAAGTAGCAGACGACCATCGAGTTTGAGTGTTACAACTCAAAGAACCAAATGTATCAAGACGCGAGAGTTGTAAACACTAGGAAAAATATAAAACTACCGCCCATATGAACCCGCTTGAAGACTATCAAACTCATATGCTTCTCCCCGTTTTGTTAGTAAGGACCAAAAAGGTTTGAAGACATAGAGCACCTACTCGTCCCCGTGAGGAGTTGGTGAAGCAGCAGGGTCTTCGGTGTTGGTTGGCGGTGCAAACGAACTCGGTGCAGTGTTGATTCGCGCTGAAGGTAGTGAAGTAGCATCATCTTCATCATCGATGACACGTGCATTCACTATTGCAGCAGAGGAGGAGAACTCAGAGTCTTCAAGAGACGGAGTATGCCGCAACACAGTCCTTCTTGGAGGTGTTGAGTCAAACTTGAAGCGTTCAGAGAAGCCATCCTCTTGAAGATCATCTTCAGAACACATAAGCGTCAGCCCTTTACATGTACACCGACAGGTTTCATGGGCAACAAAGGCATTCTTGGTGGCAAGGTTGCGAATCCTGTTTACGTCCACCAAGAGGCTTTGCATTTGGCGCTTCAGCCAGTCATGATGCTTATCCTATTTTTGATGAAGCACAACCAGAAGCTCTCAGTCATTGAGAACACGGGATCGCTTCTTGGGCCGTTGTGCAATGGTGCTTTCAGTGGCTTCAGTGAGGGCACGATGAGGTGCACAGGTAGTACGAGCCAGAGGATAAACACGAGTGACTGCCGGGTCACCTTCAATGTGTTGAGAGAAACTTTGCTTATCAGCATTCTGAAGACTAAGGGGCTCCTATGCAGGCTCTGGATAGATGGCTTCAACTGACATATCGACGTCAGGCAGAAAGATCCGATGATTGCGAGCAGAGGGCTAATAGGTGACAGCTGAGTGTAGTTTGATCAGCCGCATAATCCATGGAGCGTAAAACTTCAAGCCAAAGAGATCAGATCCTGATGCAGCAAGTTGGCGGATGAAGAAGTCTTGTGCATTGAAGCATTTGCCATGAAGAATATGGAAGACCAAAGTCTTCATTGCACCTTCCAGCTTTGCATGTGGAGAATGTCCTTTGATGGGCCAGAGAGTTCGCCTTATAATGTGATAGATAGTGCATGGCAGATACTTAAGGTCTTCAACAAAGAACTCCTTAGGATATGCAGCATCTGGAGGCAAAGGCTTCATCATGCTAAGCATCTGACTCATGTTTGGTTCAGGCTTGTGAAAAATGCTCTCCATAGCTGCACTGTGAAGCTGACAACCAGGTTCATAAAGATCTCCTGGAGTGGGTAGACCAGTGAGCTCAATGATATCAAAGGCTTTGGCTTCGTGATGAACATTGCCTGTCATCCACTCAAGGACCCAAGTCTTCGGATCTCTGTTGTAGCCACGAATATGAAGAGTGGCATAGAATTGGAGCAGCAATTCTTTGTTCCGGTGCTCCTTGTCAGTGACGAACGGCAACAATCCAGACTCTCTGAAGCAATCCAGAGCTTCTTCCAAACAAGGCAGACCAGTTATGGCTTCAGTGTCAAGACGCATATGTGGGAAAATGCGACCTTGATTGTACATAATGCATGAGTAATAACTGCGCTGCTGATAGCTCCAGAACCGATCAGAAGATATTCTTGCCTTGATGTAGGGGTTCTTGGCGCTATCAAAGGAGGTGTTGTGTGCCTTGAAGCCATTGATATTAAAAGATCCGGGTGCATATGCAGTACCTGGAAACCTGGGCAACCTTGGCATTGGCTTCTGAACCTGAGGCCTGTGCTCAATGTGATAGTCAAACTGAGGACCAGCAGCAGGCGGAGGAGTCAGAAAAGGCCATTTAACAGTGATAAGTTGGCCATAGTTGAATGCTTGCTCGATAGTGTGTGGCCTTGGTGGCGGAACAGGAGCAGTGGCATCAACAGAGGCGTCAGGCTACACATCTGTTGCAGGTGCATCATTGGCTTCATTGGCCTCTGGCACAGTGTTAGGTGCAGGCTCCACAGTGTCTTCGGCCATGACCATGTCATTGGCTTCAGTGGTGTTAGTGGTGGCAGCCTCAGGATTCTCAACCTCCACTTCAGAAGCTGGAGGGTCGGTCACATTCTCCTCGAGAACAACATCTTGGTGAGATGGGGGTGTAGCAACTCTTGGGGCTTCTTCTTCATCGGCTGATGCAGCCGGAACATCTTCAGCCATTTTGGCTTCGGATTCAGAGACAGTCACAGTAGGAGTGGCATCTGGAAACACTTGACGTGCAACAGATTGGTGGTGCACTTCTCCTTCTGGAACGCTCGAAAGAGGGACTTGAGGCCTTGGTCCTTTGCGAAGCCTGCGTAGCACTGGCGACGCCTGTGGAGATGGAGTTGGCTGGGCCTCAAAGTCATCTTCTTTGTCTTGCACAGGTGGTGTGACTTGTTGTTGTTGGGGAGTACTCGGGGTGTCTTGTTGTTGTGGGTGATCAGCCCATGATGCATCCTGAGCAGTTGGCGTCAGAGGACGACCAATGCTGATGAGTTCGCTGGGCGTGAGCACAGGCGATGATACCAGTTGGTGCTCGATCTGAGGAAGGACTTCATCATCTTCAACATTGTCATGGTGACCAATGTCTTCAGCAGCGGTGGGGTCAACTGCTAGAATGTCTTCAGCTTCAGGAGCCTCTGTGGAAGCAGGCTCATGAACTACTATCCGTCGTTCTTGATGCGAGGAATCAGGGCGAGAATCAGAGATGGGTTCTACAACAAGGGGCTATGTGGGAGCAGCCCGATCTTTCTTGGTTCTGCGCTTCTTCTTGGAGGGAGCGACATCAAAAGCATCAGGATTTTTCCTCTTTCTGGCTTCAGCCTCGGCGGTCCTCGTCTTCTTCAGTTCTGAAGCGGTTGACCGGACCTTTGGCTTCGAGCCAGTCATGCTGCTTGGAAAGACTATGCGTGGCTCTTCCTGCCTTGAAGGTGCAGATTGGTCTGTTGATGACTTCTTCTTCTTTGCAGCCATTCTTGGGTCGATGCCAGGACGACCAAGAGCCTTGTGCTTCTCAGCCTCATTGTAGGCTTGCACACACTTGTCAGCCAGGCTCTTCATGCGCTCACGAGAACCTTTAGCTTCTTCACGTTTCTTGAGAAAGGCTTCCTTGAGCTCATGCAGCATAATCTTGAAGTTTTTCACATCTTGCACGCTGAGCTTGGCCATGTGCTTCTTGAACTGAGCTTTCTCATAGTCGATCTTTTGCTTTAGTTCAACGATGCACTGAGCTAGAGCTAGCTCAGAAGCAATGGCGCCAATGAAGGCGACACTGAGGCCAATTGGAAGTTGCAGATCTTCAAAGCTGAGGTTGGGCATGTCAAACCACTCATCAATGAAGTTATGGATGATTGCCACATCAAAGAGAGGCAAATCATTGAAGATCTCTGCTTCTTCCTTACTCTTGATCAGTTGCTCAAGAGCGTCATCTGCAAGATCTTCATCGCTGGACAGATCAATGGCGTCATTGCGCAGAATAGCAGCAGCAGTCAGTGCCTGATCAGTACTCTTTCTCATCTCAATCTTCTTGGAGATATGTGATAGATCTTCAGACTGCACACTGTCTTCAGGAGGTGCAGTAGCCAGTGGCTTCGCCCGTAAGATTTTTGGTGCTGAGGCAGACTTTGAAGCTTTAGGCTTCTTCAGCTTCATTGGCTTCGGTGGTGCAGGTGCTTTGTCAGATTCAGCATCATCTGCAGGTTGATCCACGACTGCCCCTTGAACCATAATATGAGTGATGAGACCTTCTAGGTTGTAGAAGGGCCCAACCAGATTGGGTTCAGCTTCTCGTGTGCCATCAGCACGTGGCGCAGAGGGGCCTGAGTTGAAGTCTAATCCCAATGACTTCTTGTTTTCCTTGGCAGAGTTCTGTGCAAACTGATAGTTGCGCTTGAAGAGATTGTCTTCGCGACACCATAACAGAGAGGATGGGTCAGCATTAGCAGGCTGAGGTCCACGAAGCATGCAGGGGTAAAAGCCTTGAGCAATAGCTTCGGACTGTGATTTGGGCTGAAGACCTTTGTATATGATATCTCCCCATGGGCCCTTGATGGCACTCTTCTCAGCATATTCGTCGGTGACAAATCTGTACTTGAACCATTCCTCTGCCCAATGTCTTCGAACCCACTGGATTCGGTTCTTGCGTTCTCCATAGGTTTCTTCTGGATCTGACTTGTATAGCTCATAGAGATCTGGTGGCAGGTCCTTAGCAGTGTTTCCACAGCGCTGTCTGACTCCCTTCCTTGTAGATTGCTCTGTAGCCATGAACTTGAAACTGAATGGCTTCAACACATTCAAAGGTTTTAAAGACTTCCGCCTGCGGGTCAAACAGGAACTGGCTTCGGGAGAATTTATATGATGTTGTAAAAATTCTGCAAATGAATGCAGACTATGAGAACCAAGGGATTCTCCCACGGACATGTACCTGTGACAGCATTAAGGTGCGAGGGAAGGGGAAGAGGTCATATGCATTCTCAGAAGATTTTGAAGATAAATCAGTTTAGAAGACATTGACTTCATAGTGCGAAGAATTCACTCATAGATAGAGAGTTGGTTCCAGATTTGTACGAATCCATGAATAAGAACAAGTGAGGAATCTAACTACTTTGTGAAGCATAAGTGAACATATTAGGCATATTATGAGATGCAGTATGAAATAGATCCAACTTGTGTGAACAGAAACTGCTTGTGGTAGAAAGTGATGAATCTATAGGATCAAAGGGGCCGCAAAAAGGAAGTTTTATTTACCACACAAAGAACTGCTAGACGTAGTGGGAGAGGAGGCCGAGCAGTTCGATCGTCCGTGCCCTAACTTGGCAACGGAGGACACCTAAGGCGACGACGGAGAAGACGATGTCCGCGGCCGGCGTGAAGACGGCGTCGGTGAGGTCGCGACAGCTAAGCGCTTCGTCGCCGGCGTCGTCGAGGTCTAGCGGTGGCGCTAGGGTGTGTGCGAGAGTGGAAGAAAGGATAATGACTGTGGTGAGGCGTGTATTTATAGGGACAGGGACGACACAGTGTTATTACACAGGTGCCCCTGGCGATTCACATCTGAAGGGCACGTGGCTATCATGCAACATATCGAAGGTTGTTCCACGATCCCACGCACGCTTGGATTGTCGTGTGGTCATTCCCACTTCTCCAGGTTTCAGGTGAAAGGATTTAGCATTGAAAACAGACTTAATGTTTGTCTCTGTATCTTCTGCTGACAAGGACGCAGAGAAGATATTCGACAGTTTCAATAGAATGCATATGATTTGGAGAGATAGAGTTTGAGATAGAAAGCATAGAGAGGTTAGGGTCCGATCACATTCACTTAGTTCAAAAGATTCAACAAGAAGACATAGCTATAAGTGAATGCTGTAGAGGACAGAACACTAGTATATATATATATGAGAAAGACAATCAAATCAACATAGTGAAGATAATCATGAAGACAAGTTGAGATTGAAGCCAAACCAAATGTGAAGGCATACCAAACGTAACGCCATGAGTGAAACACTTCAAACAGAAAAATTTGGTGGTGGCGTTACCCACCGTATAGGAAGTATTAGACCCAGACACAGTGCACAATAATCGTGGCGCTCCGAAGTCAAATTCCACATTATTGTATTCACACTTAGAATGTAAGTCTTCATTGATAGAAGATATACTTTACTTCGTGTGTTGCACATCTAAGTCATCAATATGCATAAGTGTTAGGATGTGTGCCTGATCACAGGACATTTGAGGATTCCAAGATATTTAGCTCACACCGTAACTTGCAAAACCTCTTCTCATCCAAGGGCTTGGTGAAGATATCTACCAATTGCTCTTCAGTGTTGACTTGTATGATATCAATATCTTCCTTCATAACATGATCTCTGAGAAAGTGATGACGAATTTCAATGTGCTTTGTCTTCGAGTGCTGAACTGGGTTGTTGGCAATCTTGATGGCACTTTCATTGTCGCAGTAGAGTGGCACTTGCTTTAGATGAATGCCATAGTCCTTGAGTATTTGCTTCATCCACAAAAGCTGAGCGCAGCAAGATCCAGAAGCAATGTATTCAGATTCAGAAGTGGAGAGAGATACACAGTTCTGCTTCTTTGAAGACCAACATACAAGTGATCGTCCCAGAAAGTGACATGTGCCTGATGTAGACTTGCGATCAACTTTGTCACCAGCATAATCAGCATCCGAGAATCCAACCAGATTAAACTCTGAGCCCTTTGGATACCATAATCCTAGAGTTGGGGTGTGAGCCAAATATCGAAGAATTCGCTTCACAGCTAAGTGATGTGACTCCTTTGGTGCCGCTTGGAATCGAGCACACATGCAAACACTAAGCATAATATCTGGCCTAGATGCACATAGATAAAGTAAAGAACCAATCATGGATCGGTATACCTTTTGATCGAACTCTTTACCATTGTCGTCAGGACCCAGATGATGTTTGGCTGGCATTGGCGTTGTGAAACCTTTGCAGTCTTGCATCCCAAATTTCTTCAGGCAATCTTTGAGGTACTTCTCTTGAGATATGAAGATGTCGTTGCGTTGCTGACATATTTGAAGACCAAGGAAGAACTTCAGCTCACCCATCATGGACATCTGATATTGCTCTTGCATCATATATCCAAACTCTTCACTGTATTTCTGATTGGTGCAGCCGAAGATAATGTCATCCACATATATTTGGCACACAAACAGTTCACCATCATATGTCTTCGTGAAGAGAGTGGGGTCGAGGGAACCAGGTTTGAAGCCTTTGCTCTTCAGGAAGTCTTTGAGTGTGTCATACCAAGACCGAGGGGCTTGTTTGAGGCCATACAGTGCCTTGTTGAGCTGGTACACCATGTCAGGATGTTTTGGATCTTCAAAGCCAGGCGGTTGTGCAACATACACTTCTTCTTCAATCTTGCCATTGAGAAAAGCGCTCTTCACATCCATTTGATACAGAAGAATGTTATGATGATTTGCATAGGCCAGCAGTATGCGTATGGCTTCAAGTCTAGCCACAGGAGCAAATGTTTCATCGAAGTCAATCCCTTCAACTTGAGTGTACCCTTGAGCAACGAGACGAGCTTTGTTTCTGACAACTTGACCATGCTCATCTTGCTTGTTGCGATATATCCATTTGGTACCTATTATATTATGCTTGCGAGGATCATGACGCTTAACTAGTTCCCATACATTATTCAGCTCAAACTGTTGAAGCTCTTCTTGCATAGCTTGAATCCATTCAGGTTCCATGAAGGCTTCATCAACTTTCTTGGGTTCAGATATTGAGACGAATGCGAAGTGCCCACAGAAATTTGCTAGCTGTGTTGCCCTCGAACGAGTGAGTGGACCTGGTGCATTGATGCTATCAATTATTCTCTCAATCTGCACTTCATTTGCAACACGAGGATGTACAGGACGAAGATTTTGCTCTTGCTGATCATTGTCATCGTTAGAAGGATTGTCTTCAGGCTGAGCATTATCTTCAGTTTGATCAGGTGCGGAGATGATAAGTTCCTCTTCAGGCTGAGATTCAGATGGTTTGATTTCTCCAGTTTCCATAAGTTTGATTGATTCACTGGATGGAACTTCATCTAGCACATTTGGCAGGTGCTCTCTTTGTGAGCCGTTAGTCTCATCGAACCGCACATCCACTGTTTCAACCACTTTATAGTGAAAAAGGTTGAAGACTCTGTAGGAGTGCGAATCCTTTCCATATCCAAGCATAAAACCTTCATGTGCTTTTGGTGCAAATTTTGAAGTGTGATGTGGATCCTTGATCCAGCACCTGGCACCAAATACTCCGAAGTAACTGCATTTGGCTTCTTGCCAGTAAGGAGCTCATAGGATGTCTTGTTGAGAAGCTTGTGAAGATAAACACGGTTGATGATATGGCATGCAGTATCAATGGCTTCAGGCCAGAACTTTCTTGGAGTCTTGTATTCATCAAGCATCGTCTGGGCCATCTCAATAAGTGTTCCGTTCTTGCGTTCCATGACGCCATTCTGCTGCGGTGTGTACGGAGCTGAGAATTCATGTGTAATGTCCAAAGTATCAAGATAAGTGTATAGACCAATGTTCTTGAATTCAGTGCCATTGTCACTTCTGATGTGCTTGATCTTGACGCCATCGTTGTTCATGGCTCGATTGGTGAAGCGTCTGAAGACATCCTGCACTTCAGTCTTGTAGAGGATTATATGCACCCAAGTATATCTTGAATAATCATCAACAATGACAAAGCCATAGAGACAAGCAGTAGTAGTAAGAGTTGAGTAATGAGTGGGACCAAAAAGGTCCATGTGGAGCAGTTCGAAGGGTTGAGTCGTTGTCATGATTGTCTTTGAGGGATGCTTGGCCCTCGTCATCTTTCCTGCTTCACAGGCACCGCATAAGTGATCCTTCTTGAACTTGATGCCCTCGATGCCTATGACATGCTTCTTCCTTGCAAGGGTGTGGAGGTTCCTCATGCCAGCATGCCCTAGCCTCCGATGCCAGAGCCAGCATTCAGAAGTTTTTGCTAGAAGACATACGGCAAGTTGTGGTCCTGCTGAGAAATCTACCACATACAAATCATCTTTCCGATACCCTTCAAACACTAGAGACTTGTCAGATTCCATTAGAACAAGGCAACAATATTTTCCAAACATCACAATCATGTTTAAATCGCAAAGCATTGAGACAGACATTAAGTTGAAACCAAGGGATTCAACAAGCATGACTTTATCCATGTGTTGATCCTTTGAGATTGCAACTCTACCTAGACCCAATACCTTGCTTTTACCAGTGTCAGCAAATGTGATGTGACTTTTGTCAGATGGACGTAAGGTTGAGTCCATGAGAATGCTTCGCTTGCCAGTTATGTGATTAGTACACCCACTATCAATAATCCATTCTGAAGCAGCTGGTGTCGTACCCTACAATGCAGTTAGGGGGATAGGCTTCACGAAGAGAATTGTGAAGCATAAACATTTGATGAGCAAGTGGATTATGAAAGCTTAGATCGAGGTTAGGACTGATAGGGCAAGTGGCAAGCGACTCAGGAACAAAATACATAATAAGACCATTTGGGCATTTGATCTTGCGCCCTACAAGATGTTTAAGGTCCCCAGCAATGGCTTCAGACAATTTTGGTTTTCGGCTGGAGACCTTTCCCTGCAAAAGAGAGTTAAGCTTTCTTAGCCACCCACATCTTCAAGGGTGGCTTCGAAGCAATGAGTCTAAGTGCAGCATCTGAGAACTTTGGCTTTGGAGCCCTAGCAAAAAGTCTTGCAGGTGGATAATAGCACTCATAAGGATTAGCAGAATAGTTTTTGGTCTTATGAACATGGCGGTTTGATGAAACACGTTCATATTCATAGGCCTGAGTAAGGTTTCCCTGCAAAACATTTGCGTTAGTGCGAATCAGGTGAGTCCTCTGTCTGTATGAAGCCTTTGGACCATATGAAGCCTGTGGTCTGGGGTTTGTCTTCTTCACTTGTGGTGTCATGACGACATTCACAGGAAGATTCTCCAAACACCTTTTCGGCACCCAGACTTTCTTCATAGGCGGCCCATTCCTGCAGTTACTACCAATATACCTGGCAAACACTTCACCATTCTGATTCTTAAACATTTTATAGTTTGCATCAAAGGATTCATCAATAACAATGGGATTAGCACGAGTGAAGCCAGATAGGGTGGATGGATCCACTGAAGGTTCCTTTGCAGCAACCCATGTGGTTTTGGGGTACTGCTCAGGTTTCCAGTAAGAGTCATCAGCATTCATTTTCCTTTCAAACCCAACACCCTCTTTCCTAGGGTTTCGGTTCAGGATCCACCTTTTGAGAACATCACATAGTGTCTGATGCCCTTTGAGACTTTTGAACATCCCTATTTCAAGCAATGTCTTCAACCTAGCATTCTCATCAGCAATAGCAGTGGCATCCTCAGCAGAGGGGTTAGTTACCACGTCAATAGTTGAAGATATTGCAAAGCAGCATTAGAACATTCAGCAACAGAAGTAGCGTTATCACGCTCAAGGCATTTAAGACATGGTGGTTCAAATCCTTCCTGAGCGGGACTAATCTGTTCAGCGTGAAGTGACTCGTTTTCCTTTTGAAGATCTTCATGAGCCGCTCTCAATTTCTCGAGTTCTTGCTTCCTTTGAAGATAATCATAGGAAAGCTTTTCATGAGTTGTTGAGAGCATTTCATGACGACTTTCAAGTTCCTCATACTTAACATGAAGATTTTTTATGTCTTCAATTAAGGACTAAGATCGAGTCATTTCAGCGTCCAACAGGTCATCGCTTTTGTCTAACAGTTTTTGAATATGTTCCATAGCTTTCTGTTGTTTAGTGGCAAGGGAAGCAAGTTTTGCATAGCTGGGTCCAAATTCATCACCAGATTCATCATCACTGGATTCAGATGGATAGCATTCAATTACCTTAGCATCTTTTGCCATAAGGCATGATGCAGAAGATGATGATTCTGGTTCGAATTTCATCGCTTTGAGAGATTCCTTAAAGTCCTCAAACCAAGGATCATGACGAGTTCGATGACCTTCATAGACCTCAGAGAGACGGTCCCAGATAAGCTTCGCATGATCGAGATGCATGATATTCCTAAACTGATTTTGAGACAGACAGGAGCAGATGACGTCCTTCGCCGTGAGGTTGAGATGAGTGTACTTGCGAATGTCATCAGCTTCCGCCATCTTGCACAGATCGGTCAGACCAATCTCAGTGACGGTCCACAGTTCGCTGTTCATCGCCATGAGGTGCTTCTTCATCATGGCCTTCCACTTGGGATACTCGTGACTGTCAAAGATGGGGCATGACACCGTCTTCATTCCTGTGGTCGACATAACTAAAACTCTAGGCGGTTAAACCAAAATCACACAGAACAAGGGAGTACCTCGCTCTGATACCAATTGAAAGTGCGTTATATCGACTAGAGGGGGGGTGAATAGGCGATTTTTATGAAAGTCTTCTAAACATGGGAGTTTTGAAGACAAACGATAGAAATGAACCTATAACCATGCAGCGGAAGGTAGACTACCCTAGACAAGCCACAGTCAAGTATTCAATGAAGTGAAAGCACAAAGACTAACAACAGCTAGGCAGTACGGATCAGGATGGAAGATAATATGAAACCAATCTGAACAAACAGTCACACAGTGAAGACAAATGTACAATGCAAATAGGCACTAACTTCACAAGGGCCAACTGTAAATAAAGAGATGGGAAGGATAGAACTAGTGAGCTTGGTGAAGACAAAGGTTTGGTAGACCAGTTCCAACTGCGGTGACAGTTGTACGTCTGGTTAGGGCGGATAGGTATTTAAACCTGAGGACACACAGTCCCGGACACCCAGTCCTGAACACGCAGCTCAGGACACTCAGTCCTCACCGTATTCCCCTTGAGCTAAGGTCACACAGACCTCGCCCAATCACTCTGGTAAGTCTTCAAGGTAGACTTCCAAACCTTCACAGACTTCGTTCACCGGCGATCCACAATGACTCTTGGATGCTCAGAACGCGACGCCTAACCGGCTGGAGGATTCACAGTCCTCAAGTGTAATAAGTCTTCAGATCACACAGACAGGAAGACTTAAGTGATGCCTAACACTCTTTGGCTCTGGGTGTTTTAGGGCTTTATCCTCGCAAGGAATTCTCTCTCAAAGGCTTCAAGGTGGGTTGCTCTCAAACGACAAAAGCTGTACTCTAACTCTGAGCAGCCAACCGTTTATGGTTGTAGGGGGTGGGCTATTTATAGTCACTGGGCAACCCGACCTGGTTTGTCCGAAATGACCCTTGGTCACTAAGGAACTGACACGTGTTCCAACGGTCAGATTTCAAACACACACGGCAACTTTACTTGGACTACAAGCAAAGCTGACATATCCAACTCTGGACAAGATTTGCTCTCATAGTCTTCACTCGAAGACATAGGATTTTGGTTAAGCATCACTTCAGTCATTCTGACTGGTTCTCTTGGACCCCACTTAACAGTACGGTGGTTCCTATGACTCAACAAAGAAAAACACAGAACGACGAAACTGCTAAGTCTTCGCGCTCCATAGTCTTCACGTGATGTCTTCTCTTATCATAGTCTTCAATGTGAATGTCTTCACATACCACCTCTGACTTCAATGTCTTCATACATTTTTAGGGGTCATCTCTGGTAGGAAAACCGAATCAATGAGAGACTTCTACCTGTGTTATCCTACAATTCTCACAAACACATTAGTCCCTCAACTAGGTTTGTTGTCAATACTCCAAAACCAACTAGGGGTGGCACTAGATGCACTTACAGAAAGAATAACTTTGAGGTGGTTTCGTACCCTACCATAATCTCTTCGTTCGTTCTCTGCTATTAGTGACTTTGGAGTGACTCTTTGTTGCATGTTGAGGGATAGTTTTATGATCCAATTATGTTAGTATTGTTGAGGGAACTTACACTAGCGAAAGTATGAACCCTAGGCCTTGTTTCCTATCATTGCAATACCGTTTACGCTCACTTTTATCATTAGTTACCTTGCTGTTTTTATAATTTCAGATTACAAATACCTTTATCTACCATCCATATACCACTTGTATCACCATCTCTTCGCCGAACTAGTGCACCTATATAATTTACCATTGCACTTGGAGGCCCAACAACGTCTACAAGAAGAAGGTTGTGTAGTAGACATCATAGCCTTGAACACATTTGGCAGCAAGATTCTTCATGCGATCATGAGAACCTTTTGCTTCTTGTCGTTTCTTGTGGAATGCCTCCTTGAGCTCATGCATCATGACCTTGGAGTTTTGAATGTCTTCAACATTGAGCTTGGCCATGTGCATCTTGAACTGAGCCTTTTCATAGTCAATCTTGTGCTTCAGCTCAACAATCTTCTGGGCAAGAGCCAGCTCAGGAGCAATGGCTCCGTGGAAGGAGACGCTGAGGCCAATTGGAAGCTGAAGATCATCAAAACTGACATCTGGGCTGTCAAACCACTCATCAATAAACTTGTACAGGATCTCCATATCAAAGAGAGGAAGATCATTGAAGATTTCCGCCTCTTGCTTGTTCTTTATCAATTGCTCTAGAGCGTCATCGCCAAGATCGTCGTTGCTGGATAGATCAATGGCGTCATTCTCGTTTCTCAAAACAGCAGCAGGAGTCAGTGCTTGACCAGTGGGTTGCATGGGCTTTTTCAACTTGTCAGACTTGGAGATGCATGAGAGATCTTCAGATTGCACACTGACTTCAGGAGGTGCAGTGGCCAGAGGCTTCGCCCGTGAGACCTTTGGTGCAGAAGAGGGCTTTGAAGCCTTTGGTTTCTTTTGCTTCACAGGCTTCGATGGTGTAGGTGCTTCGTCAGAATCAGTGCAATCTACAGAGTGGTCCACGACTGCCCCTTGAACCTGAATGTGAGTGATGAGACCTTCTAAGTTGTAGAAGGGCCCAATAAGATTGGGTTCAGCTTCGCGTGTGCCGTCAGCTCGTGGTGCAGAGGGGCCTGGGTTGGAGTCTAATCCCAAAGATTTCTTGTTTTCCTTGGCTGAGTTCTTTGCAGCCTGATAGTTGCGCTTGAACAGATTATCTTTACGACACCATAACAGATAAGATGGGTCGGCATTAGCAGGCTGAGGTCCACGAAGCATGCAGGGGTAAAAGCCTTGAGCAATAGCTTCGGACTGTGATTTGGGCTGAAGACCTTTGTATATGATATCTCCCCATGGGCCCTTGATGGCACTCTTCTCAGCATATTCGCCGGTGACGAATCTGTACTTGAACCATTCCTCTGCCCAATGTCTTCGAATCCATTGGATTCGGTTCTTGCGTTCTCCATAGGTTTCTTCTGGATCTAACTTGTATAGCTCATAGAGATCTGGTGGCAGGTCCTTAGCAGTGTTTCCACAATGCTGTCTACCTCCCTTCCTTGTAGATTGCTCTGTAGCCATGAACTTGAAACTGAATGGCTTCAACACGTTCAAAGGTTTCAAAGGCTTCCGCCTGCGGGTCAAACAGGAACTGGCTTCGGGAGAATTTATATGATGTTGTAAGAATTCTGCAAATGAATGCAGACTATGAGAACCAAGGGATTCTCCCACGGACATGTACCTGTGACAGCATTAAGGTGCGAGGGAAGGGGAAGAGGTCATATGCATTCTCAGAAGATTTTGAAGATAAATCAGTTTAGAAGACATTGACCTCATAGTGCGAAGACATTCACTCATATGTAGAGAGTTGGTTCCAGATTTGTACGAATTCACGAATAAGTACAAGTGAGGAATCTAACTACTTTGTGAAGCATAAGTGAACATACTAGGCATGCTATGAGATGCAGAACGAGATAGATCCAACTTGTAGGAACAGAAACCACTTGTGGTTGAAAAGGATGAATCTATCGGATCAAAAGGGCCGTAAAAAGAGTTTTTATTTACCACACGAGGAACTGCTAGACGGAGTGGGAGAGGAGGCCGTGCAGTTCGATCTCCCGTTCCCTAACTTGGCGACGGAGGACACCTACGGCGACGGCAGAGAAGACGATGTCTACGGCCGGCGTGAGGACAGCGTCGGTGAGGTCGCGGCAGCTAAGCGCTTCGTCGCCGGCGTCGTCGAGGGCTAGCGGTGGTTCTAGGGTTTGTGCGAGAGTGGAAGAAGAGATAATGACTGGGGTGAGGCGTGCATTTATAGGGACAGGGACGGCATAGTGTTATTACACAGGTGGCAGTTCACATCTGAAGGACACGTGGCGATCATGCAACACATTGGAGGTTGTTCCACGTTCCCACGCACGCCTGGATTGTCGGGTGGTCGTTCCCGCTGCTCCGGGTTTCAGGCAAAAAGGATTAAGCATTTAAAACAGATTTAATGTTTGTCTCTGTATCTTCTTTTGACAAGGACGCAGCAAAGACATTCGACAGTTTCAATACAATGCATATGATTTGGATAGATAGACTTAATACGGGAGCATAGAAAGGTCAGGGTCCGATCACATTCACTTAGTTCAAAAGATTCAACTAGAAGACATAGCTATAAGTGAATGCTGTAGAGGACAGAAACCAAATCAGTACATTGAAGATAAACATGAAGCCATGTTAACAATGAAGACAAACCAAATGCGAAGACTTTGCAAATGCAACGCCAATAGAAAGTATTCCAAACAAAAGTTTGGTGGTGGCGTTACCCACCGTATAGGAAATATTAGACCCAGACACGGCGCACAATTATCGTGGCGCTTCCGAAGTCAAATTCCGCGTTAATGTATTCACACTTAGTGTGTAAGTCTTCATTAATTGAAGATATATGTTACTTCGTGTGTTTGCACATCTAAGTCATCAACATGCACCAGTGTTAGGATGTGTGCATGATCACAGGACATTTGAGGATTCCAAGATATTTAGCTCACACCAAAACTTGCAAAACCTTTTCTCATCCAAGGGCTTTGTGAAGATATCTGCCAGTTGCTCTTCAGTGCTGACGTGAATGATATCAATATCTTCCTTCATGACATGATCTCTGAGAAAGTGATGACGGATCTAAATGTGCTTTGTCTTTGAGTGCTGAACTGGGTTATTGACGATCTTGATGGCGCTTTGATTGTCGCAGTAGAGTGGCACTTGCTTCAGATGAATGCCATAGTCTTTGAGTATTTGCTTCATCCATAGAAGCTGAGAGCAGCAAGATCTAGCAGCAATGTATTCAGATTCAGCAGTGGAGAGAGATACACAGTTCTGCTTCTTTGAAGACCAACACACAAGTGATCGTCCCAGAAAGTGACATGTGCATGATGTAGACTTGCGATCCACCTTGTCACTAGCATAATCAGCATCCGAGAATCCAACTAGATCAAACTCTAAGCCCTTTGGATACCATAATCCTAGTGTTGGGGTGTGAGCCAAATATCGAAGAATTCGCTTCACAGCTAAGTGATGCGATTCCTTTGGTGCCGCTTGGAATCGGGCACACATGCAAACACTAAGCATGATATCTGGCCTAGATGCACATAAGTAAAGCAAGGAACCAATCATGGAGCGGTATACCTTTCGATCGAACTCTTTACCATTGGCGTCAGAATCTAGATGACTCTTGGTAGGCATTGGCGTCGTGTAACCTTTGCAGTCTTGCATTCCAAACTTCTTCAGGCAATCCTTGAGGTATTTCTCTTGAGATATGAAGATGCCATTGTGTTGCTGTCGTATTTAAAGACCAAGGAAGAACTTCAGCTCACCCATCATGGACATCTGATATTGCTCTTGCATCATGTAGCAAAACTCATCACTGTATTTCTGATTAGTGCAGCCGAAGATAATGTCATCCACATATATTTGGCACACAAACAGTTGACCATCATATGTCTTCGTGAAGAGCGTGGGATCCAGGGAACCAGGTTTGAAGCCTTTGCTCTTCAGGAAGTCCTTGAGTGTGTCATACCAAGCACGATGGGCTTGTTTGGGGCCATACAATTCCTTGTTGAGCTTGTAGACCATGTCAGGATGTTTTGGGTCTTTAAAGCCAGGCGGTTGTGCAACATACACTTCTTCTTCAATCTTGCCATTGAGAAAAAGCACTCTTCACATCCATTTGATACAGAGGAATGTTATGATGATTTGCATAAGCCAACAGTATGCGTATAGCTTCAAGCCTAGCCATAGGAGAAAATGTTTCATCGAAGTCAATTCCTTCAACTTGAGTGCATCCTTGAGCAACGAGACGAGCCTTGTTTCTGACAACTTGACCATGCTCATCTTGCTTGTTGCGATATATCCATTTAGTGCCTATGATATTGTGCTTACAAGGATCAGGACGCTTGACTAGTTCCCATACATTATTTAGCTCAAACTGTTGAAGATCTTCTTGCATAGCTTGAATCCATTCAGGTTCCATGAAGGCTTCATCAACTTTCTTGGGTTCAGGTATTGAGACGAATGCGAAGTGCCCAAAGAAATTTGCTAGTTGTGTTGCCCTTGAACGAGTGAATGGACCAGGTGCATTGATGCTATCAATTATTTTCTCAATCTGTACTTCATTTGCAACACGAGGATGAACAGGACGAAGATTTTGCTCTTGCTGATCATTGTCATCGTTAGAAGGATTGTCTTCAGGCTGAGTATTGTCTTCATGTTGATCAGGTGCAGAGATGATGAGTTCCTCTTTGGGCTGTGCTTCAAACGGTATGATTTCTCTAGTTCCAATAAGCTTGATGGATTCACTAGATGGAACTTCATCTAGCACATTTGGCAGGTGCTCTCTTTGTGAGCCGTTAGTCTCATCGAACCGCACATCCACAGTTTCAACCACTTTATAGTGAAAAGGTTGAAGACTCTGTAGGAGTGCGAATCCTTTCCGTAACCAAGCATAAAACCTTCATGTGCTTTCGGTGCAAATTTTGAAATGTGATATGGATCCTTGATCCAGCACCTGGCACCAAATACTCTGAAGTAACTGACATTTGGCTTCTTACCAGTGAGGAGCTCATAGGATGTTTTGTTCAGAAGCTTGTGAAGATAAACACGGTTGATGACATGGCATGCATGTAAGTGCATCTAGTGCCACCCCTAGTTGGTTTTGGAGTATTGACGACAAACCTAGTTGAGGGACTAATGTGTTTGTGAGAATTGCAGGATAACACAGGTAGAAGTCCCTCATTGATTCGGTTTTCCTACCAGAGATGACCCCTAAAAATGTATGAAGACATTGAAGTCAAAGGTGGTATATGAAGATACTCACATTGAAGACTATGACAAGAGAAGACACCACATGAAGCCTATGGAGCTCGAAGACATAGATCTTTCGTAGTTCTCTTTCTTCTGTGTTGAGTCATAGGAACCACCGTACTGTTAAGTGGGGTCCAAGAGAACCAGTCAGAATGACTGAAGTGATGCTTAAACAAAACCTATGTCTTCGAGTGAAGACTTTGAGAGCGAATCTTGTCCAGAGTCGGGCAAGTCAGCTTTGCTTGAAGCCCAAGTAAAGTTGCCGTGTGAGTTTGAAATCTGACCATTGGAACACGTGTCAGTTCCTTAGTGACCCAGGGTCATTTCGGATAAATCAGGTCGGGTTGCCAAGTGGCTATAAATAGCCCACCCACTACGACCATAAACGGTTGGCTGCTCAGATTCAGAGTACGGCTTTTGTCGTTTGAGAGCAACCCACCTCGAAGCCTTTGAGAGAGAATTCCTTGCAAGGATAAAGCCCTAACCACCCAGAGCCAAAGAGAATTAGGCATCACTTAAGTCTTCTTGTCTGTGTGATCTGAAGACTTATTACACTTGAGGACTGTGCATCCTCCATCCGGTTAGGTGTCGCGTTCTGAGCATCCAAGAGACATTGTGGATTGCCGGTGAACGAAGTCTGTGAAGGTTTGGGAGTCTACCTTGAAGACTTACCAGAGTGATTGGGCGAGGTATGTGTGACCTTATGTAACACCCTCGATGCGACTATAGCTCCCACGTGTCGAGGCACGACTTAGAGACATAATAGCATTGAAGGCATATGTCGCAAGTTAGGCAATCTTCACAACATCCCATGTAATATGAATAATAAAGGGGAGAACATAGTTGGCTTACACTCGCCACGTCAATCAAGAACATAAATAACATTACATCATCCAAACACTCATGGCCCGACTACGGCGCCAAAATAAAAGAGAACCCAACATGCGACACGGTCCCAATCACCCCCAACTGGGCACCACTACTGATCATCGGGAAAGGAAACGTAGTATCGTTGAGAGTCTTCGTTGAACTCCCACTTGAGCTCGTACGCGTCACCTGGAGCGGAATCATCAGGCCCTGCATCTGGTGTAATAGTAATCTGTGAGCCACATGGACTCTGCAATCTCGCACCCTCGCGATCAAGACTATTTAAGCTTATAGGCATGGCAAGGTAAAATATGAGTGGAGCTGCAGCAAGCGACTAGCAAGTATGGTGGCTAACTTATTCGCAAAAGAGAGCGGGAAGAGGAGGCAAAGCACGAGCGAGAAACTAGAGAGCAACCTGCGCAGACATTACTCCAACACCGTGTCCACTTCCCGGACCCCGCCGAGAAGAGGCCATCACGGTAACACACTCAGTTGATTCATTTTAATTAATTAAGGTTCAAGTTATCTACAACCGGACATTAACAAATTCCCATCTGCCCATAACCGCGGGCACGGCTTTCGAAAGTTCAATCCCTGCAGGGGAGTCCCAACTTAGCCCATGACAAGCTCTCACGGTTAATGAAGGAATAGACCTCCTCCCAAGACGTTCCGATCAGACTCGGTATCTTGGTAATTCAAGACACTTCGACAGGTTAAAACAAGACCAGCAACACCGCCCGAATGTGCCGACAAATCCCGATAGGAGCTGCACATATCTCTTTCTCAGGGCACACTCAGATAAGCAATCCGTACAACTAAAACCATCCCTCGAGTTTCCCCGAGGTGGCGCTGCAAGGGGCTCTAGTTTGGACCAACACTCAGAGGAGCACTGGCCCGGGGGGGTTAAAAATAAGATGACCCTTGAGTCTGCAGAACCCAAGGGAAAGAAAAAGGCTAGGTGGAAAATGGTAAAACCAAGGTTGGGCATTGCTGGACAAGCTTTAATCAAGGCGAAATATCAAGGGGTTCCCATTATAACCCAACCGTGTAAGGAACGCAAAAATCCGGGAACATAACACCGATATGACGGAAACTAGGGCGGCAAGAGTGGAACAAAACACTAG
This sequence comes from Triticum urartu, assembly GCF_056163025.1. Taxonomy (NCBI): domain Eukaryota; kingdom Viridiplantae; phylum Streptophyta; class Magnoliopsida; order Poales; family Poaceae; genus Triticum; species Triticum urartu. The sequence continues at coordinate 150,139,383 of NC_141877.1, read as the reverse complement.
GCGAGAGGCCGAGCCTTCCACCCTTTACCAAGTATATAGATGCATTAAGATAACATAGCAATATAATGATATCCCAACAAGTAAATAAAAGATGTTCCAACAAGGAACGGCATCCAATCTTCACCTACAACTAGCAACGCTATAAGAGGGGCTGAGCAAAGCGGTAACATAGCCAATCAACGGTTTGCTAGGACAAGGTGGGTTAGAGGTTTGACATGGCAATTTGGGAGGCTTGCAAGCAAGTGGTAGGCATCGTAGCAATGGCATAGCAAAGAGTGAGCAAACTAGCATAGCAAAGACAGTAGTGATTTCGAGGGTATGATCATCTTGCCTACACAGTTGTCAGAGTTGACTGGATCCTCAAGAGCAAACTCAACGGGCTCCTCGTTAGCGAACTCGTCTCCCGGCTCTACCCAAACAAGACAAACAATCAACAAGGACACAATCAACCCCGTGCAAGGATCAAGTGATATGATGCAATGATGATATGCTATGCGGGATGCGATGCGGGATGCAAAATGCAAGATATGACAGGAAATGCATGAACCTGGCCTCAACTTGGAATTCCAAGGGTGCCACTGGAAATATGAGATGAAATCGCTTGAAAACGATATAAAGAACGCCGGAATCGGAGTTACGGTTTGGGAATGGCAAGCGATTCAAAAATGACACCGGTCTGCGATTTACAGCAAGTAGGCATCTAAATGCAATGAAATGAACATGCTACCACACCCAAACATGATAACAAAATACATGCAGGGATGCACACAAGATGCTTAACAAAAGTCTAGCACTGAGCTACGGCCAAATCATCAATTAACAGGTTCAAACAAGCATGGAAAAAATGCAAATGACAAACAGATCTCAGACTTAGTGAAATTAACACTTGTCTGGAATTTCAGATCATGAAGCCCTCTTCGGAGCAACAAAACAACATGCTACAGGACCTGATTTAGACAAAGAAGAACATGGCATGGAGCTACTCAACAAGCTTAACAAAATACCCTTAGTGACCTTGAGCCAAAATGGATCACAAAATATACTAACAAGCACACGAACATAGCAAAAACATAATCAGTTTTCAGACTTAGTGAAAACTGGGACATGCTGAAACATAACTCACGAAGGCATGTAAACGAGCTCGATGCACTCACTACGGTGCAATTCATGGCAAGGCAAGCATACATCCATAAATAAAGCATAAAACACAAGCTAGACATGGTAATAACAATGGTATAGCATGCACGGATCAACTACAATAACATCGGCAAAATCGCAAACTAGTTGACGATCTGCCCAGATTCGCAATGAAGCAAAAGTAGAGATCGATTGACCCAAGCTAGGGTGCTCCATAATTGCAAACAAAGACATGGATGGATAGAGAATAACAAGATTAACAAAAATCCTTTACTGATCATCCTCAAAAGAGGCACGGATCACTAGGAAACAGCAAGAACATATGGCATCATGAACTAAATAATCCCAGACTTAGTGAAAACTACTAAGTCCCTGAAAACAGATTCACCGGGTGCCTCACTTTGCAAGCTTGCAAAAGTCACCACACACATCACAAAAATGCATGGGTTGCACCTCTGGAAAGAAGACAAAATCCTTAACAAAACATATGAAAGACTCATGGGCATATCATGCACACAATAATCATGGCAAAAATGACAAAAGTCTAAGATGAACTAGCAGATCTGACAATTAACTCACGAAGCCTCCTTCTAACAGCATTTCGGGCATCAAGATGAGCTCAAATGAAAATGATGCAATGGAATGAAATGATGTGCCCATCGAGGCGAACATTTTGATATACTATATGTCCAAAACGGAGCTACGGATGCGGAGATACGGCCAGTCAAAGTATGCATAAAAACTAGGAGGAGAGGGGGAAAAGTCAACCGCTAGATCTAGGGTTCCTCGCGGCGCGCGAACCGAGGCGGCGGCGGACTCGCCGGAGACGAAGCAGACGGCGGTGGCCGGGGTCGGTGGCGGCAGATCCGGCCCTCCCGCGGCCGGATCTGGCCGGCGGCGAGGCGGGGAGGCGGCGGAGCGGGCGGATCCAGGCGGATCCAGGCGGCTCGGCGACCGGGCAGCAGCGGCGAGGCGGCGGCTGGGCGAGGGGCGGTGGCCGTGGCGGCCGGAGGCGGCGATGGCGCGAGGGTGCGGCGCGGCGGCGCCGGCCACCGGAGTTGGAGAAGGCGGCGGGGTCGGACGGCGCGGGGCTGGAAGGAGGCGGCGGGCGACGTGGGCTCGCGGGGGCCCGGATCGGGCTCCGCGGGCCGGCGACGAGTGCCACGTGGTGGCGCGCGATTGGCGCGGGGCGGTGGCGGCGATTTCGTCCGCTAGGAGGCGGACATGTCCGGCGGCGGAGGGATGAATTTTTAGGGTTTCGGGGAGAGGGGAGATCCGAAAACGAAGGGGTCTTTAAATAGGCATAGAGGGAGCTAGGAGAGTCCAAATGAGGTGCGGTTTTCGGCCACGCGATCATGATCGAACGCTCTAGGACATGGAGCAGAGTTTGGTGGGTTTTGGGCCAAATTGGAGGGGTGTTGGGCTGCAACACACACGAGGCCTTTTTGGTCCCTCGGTTAACCGTTGGAGTATCAAACGAAGTCCAAATGACACGAAACTTGACAGGCGGTCTACCGGTAGTAAACCAAGGCCGCTTGGCAAGTCTCGGTCCAATCCGGAAATGTTTAATCCCCACACACGAAAGAAAGCTAGAAAAGACCACCGGAGGAGAATGAAGCACCGGAATGCAAAACGGACAACGGGGAAAATGCTCGAATGCATGAGATGAACACGTATGCAAATGCAATGCGCATGATGACATGATAAGAGATGCATGACAAAGACAACAACACACGGAGACAAAGACCCGAACCCGAGAAATAAATATAACTTAACGCCGGAAACGGCAAGAGTTGGAGTACAAATTGGGAAAATTATATCCGGGGTGAAACACCTTAGCTCAAGGGGAATACGGTGAGGACTGGGTGTCCTGAGCTGCGTGTTTAGGACTGGGTGTCCGGGACTATGTGTCCTAAGGTTTAAATACCTAGCCGCCCTAACCAGACGTACAGTTGTCACAACAACTGAACTGGTCCAACAAATCATTGTCTTCAGCGAGTCACTGGTTTCATCTTCCCTTCCCTTTACTTACTGTTACTCCTTGTGAAGTCATTGTATGTTCACACTATCTTTTGTCTTCACTGAGTGACTGTGTGTTCTGTGTGGCTTCACCATATCTTCCTACCTGATCCTTACTACATTGCTGCTATTAGTCATTGTGCTTCCACTCTATTGAATACTTGACTATGGCTTGCCTAGTGTAGTCTACCTTCCGCTGCAGAGTAATAGGTTTATGTCTATCGTTTGTCTTCATAACTTCCACATTTTGAAGACTTTCATGAAAATCGCCTATTCACCCCCCTCTAGTCGATATAACGCACTTTCAATTGGTATCAGAGGTGGGTGCTCCCTTGTTCTGTGTGATTGGGTTTAACCACCTGGAGTTTTAGCTATGTCGACTGCAGGGATAATTAAAGTCTCCACTACGTGCCCCGTCTTCAATGGAACTGAATATCCCCACTGGAAGAATAAGATGCGCATGCATCTTGAAGCCATTGACGTCGACCTATGGTATGTCGTCAAGAACGGCGTTCCCAAGGCTGGAGAAGGTGTCACTGCTGCTGATGTCAAGAAGTTCGTTCAACTGGACTCTACTGCCGAGAATATCATCTGTGGTCATCTGACCAAAGGACAGTATGGCCATGTGAGTGCTTTGGAAATATCTAAGCTGGTCTGGGACTGGCTCTCCAAGGTCAATGAAGGCGTCTCAACCCAGAGAGATCAGAGAATCAGTGTCCTTCGCAACCTCTTCAACCGCTTCAAGCGAAATGACAATGAGAATGTCCAGCTCACATTTGACCGACTCACTGACATCACAAATGAGCTTCAAGCCCTCGGCGCTACTGAGATCATCAAACATGAAGTCGTCAAGACACTACTGAGATCACTTGATAGTTCGTTTGACACCCTATCCCTGATGATTCAAGAACGTCCTGATTTCAAGACACTCGATCCGTATGACATACTTGAGAGGCTCAACACACATAAGTTTCAGCTTTCTGAGAAAAGAGATATCTACGGTCCAAACTATGGGCGAACTCGTGCCTTGAAGGCAAAAGCTGTCTCCTCATCTGAAGAAGAATCTGACAGCAGTTCGGATGATCTTGAAGACATTGGAAGGGAGCTTGCTATGCTTATGAAGAAGTTCCAAAAATTCACCAAGAAGAAAGGTTTCAGAAAGTCTTCCCGATCAAGCTCAAGGAATGATGAAGTTTCTGCTCACGACTACAAGAAGAAAACATGTCACAAGTGCAAGAAACCTGGCCACTTCATCTCTGAGTGTCCACAGTGGGACAATGAGAACAAAAAGAAGAAGAAGAGCAAGGAATATGACTCTGACGACAAGAAGAAGAAGAAATACTCAAAGTCTTCTTCCAAGTCTTCCTCAAAGTCTTCATCACACAAGAAGAGATCATCTGGCAAGGCACGTGCGTTTGTTGGCAAGGAAATGGATTCAGAGGAGGAGTCCGCTTCTGAGGAGGCGGAGGTGGAGTCTGAGGAGGAGTCCGATTCAGGCGTCGCAAGTCTGGCTACAACATACGTTGCCAAGTCCATCTTCAACACTGAAGACAATGACTTCATCACCGACACCGATGCAAATGACAAGGACTACTCCGCTTCTACCTACTGCTTCATGGCACGCGGTGCCAAGGTAAACACATGCACTACTCACTATCAAACATCTAGTGACGATGACTCTGATTGTGGTTCAAAACCCAGCTACAAAACACTTGCTAAAATTGCAACTGAACAACAGAAAGCTATGGAACATATTCAAAAACTGTTAGACAGAAGCGATGATCTGTTGGGTGCTGAAATGACTCGATCTGAATCCTTAATTGAAGACATAAAAAATCTTCACGTTAAGTATGAGGAACTTGAAAGTCGTCATGAAACTCTCTCAACAACTCATGAAAAGCTTTCCTATGATTATCTTCAAAGGAAGCAAGATCTTGAGAAATTGAGAGCGACTCATGAAGATCTTCAAAAGGAAAATGAGTCACTTCGCGCCGAACAGATCAGCTCCGCTCAGGAAGGATTTGAACCACCATGTCTTAAATGCATTGAGCGTGATAATGCTACTACTGTTGCTGAATGTTCTACTGCTGCTACTGTTGCAATATCTTCAACTGTTGATGTGGGAACTAACCCCTCTGCTGAGGATTCCACTGCTATTGCTGATGAGAATGCTAGGTTGAAGACCTTCCTTGAAACAGGGATGTACAAAAGTCTTAAAGGGCATGAGACACTATGTGATGTCCTCAAAAAGTAGATTTTGAACCGAAACCCGAGGAAAGAGGGTGTTGGGTTCGTAAGGAAAATGAATGCTGATGGCTTTTATTGGAAACCTGAGCAGTACCCCAAAACCACATGGGTTGTTGCAAAGGAATTTTCAGCAGATCCATCCACTCTATCTAGGTTCACTTGTGCTAACCCCATTGTTATTGATGAATCCTTTGATGCAAACTATAAACTGTTTAAGAATCAGAATGGTGAAGTGTTTGCTAGGTACATTGGTACTAACTGCAGGAATGGACCGCCTATGAAGAAGATCTGGGTTCCGAAAAGGTGTCTGGAGAATCTTCCTGTGAATGTCATCATGACACCTCACGTGAAGAAGACAAACCTCAGACCAAAGGCTTCATACGGTCCAAAGGCTTCATACAGACAGAGGACTCACCTGAGTCGCACTAACGCAAATGTTTTGCAGGGAAACCATACTCAGGCATATGAATATGAGAGCGGTTCATCAAACCGCCATGTTCATAAGACCAAGAACTATTCTACTTATTCTTATGAGTACTATTGTCCGCCTGCAAGACTGTTTGCTAGGGCTCCAAAGCCAAAGTTCTCATATGCTACACTTAGACTTATTGCTTCTAAGCCACCCTTGAAGATGTGGGTGGCTAAGAAAGCTTAACTCTCTTTTGCAGGGAAAGGTCTCCAGCAGAAAACCAAAATCGTCTGACGCTATTGCTGGGGACCTTAAACATCTTGTAGGGCGCAAGATCAAATGCCTGAATGGTCTTACTATGTACTTCGTTCCTGAATCGCTTGCTAGTCTCCCTATTAGTCCTAATCTGGATCTAAGCTTTCATAACCCACTGGTTCGTCAAATGTTTTAGCTTCACAATGCTCTTTGTGAAGCCTATCCCCCTAACTGCACTGTAGGGTATGACACCAACGTCTTCAGAATGGATTATTGATAGTGGGTGTACAAATCACATGACTGGCAAAAGAAGCCTTCTTATGGACTCAACCTTACGTCCATCTGACAAGAGCCACATCACATTTGCTGACATTGGTAAAAGTAAGGTATTGGGTCTAGGTAGAGTTGCAATCTCAAGGGATCAACACATGGATAAAGTATGCTTGTTGAATCCCTTGGCTTCAACTTAATGTCTGTCTCAATGCTTTGCGATTTAAACATGATCGTAATATTTGGAAAATGTCGTTGCCTTGTTCTAATGGAATCTGACAAGTCTCTAGTATTTTAAGGGTATCGAAAAGATGATTTGTACGTGGTAGATTTCTCAGCAGGACCACAGCTTGCCGTATGTCTTCTAGCAAAAGCTTCAGAATGCTGGCTCTGGCATCGGAGGCTTGGGCATGCTGGCATGAGGAACCTCCACACCCTGGCAAAGAAGAAGCATGTCATAGGCATCGAGGGCGTCAAGTTCAAGAAAGATCACTTATGCGGTGCCTGTGAGGCAGGAAAGATGACGAGGGCCAAACATCCCTCGAAGACAATCATGACCACTACTCGACCCTTCGAACTGCTTCACATGGATCTTTTCGGTCCCACTCATTACTCAACTCTTACTACTACTGCTTGTCTCTATGGCTTTGTCATTGTTGATGATTATTCTAGATATACTTGGGTGCACATAATCCTTTACAAGACTGAAGTGCAGGATGTCTTCAGACGCTTCGCCAATCGAGCAATGAACAACTATGGCGCCAAGATAAAGCATATCAGAAGTGACAATGGCACTGAATTCAAGAACACTGGCCTTGATACATATCTTGATACCTTGGGCATCACACATGAATTCTCAGCCCCATACACGCCACAGCAGAATGGGGTCGTCGAACGCAAGAACAGAACACTCATTGAGATGGCCAGAACAATGCTAGATGAATACAAGACTCCAAGAAAATTCTGGCCTGAAGCCATTGATACTGCATGCCATACAATCAATCGTGTTTATCTTCACAAGCTTCTGAACAAGACATCTTATGAGCTCCTTACTGGCAAGAAGCCAAATGTCAGTTACTTCAGAGTATTTGGCGCCAGGTGCTGGATCAAGGACCCACATCACACCTCAAAGTTTGCACCAAAAGCACATGAGGATTTTATGCTTGGATATGGAAAGGATTCGCACTCCTACAGAGTCTTCAATCTCTTTCATTACAAAGTGGTTGAAATAGTGGATGTGCGGTTCGATGAGACCAACGGTTCACAAAGAGAGCAACTGCCAAATGTGCTAGATGAAGTTCCATCCAGTGAATCAATCAAGCTAATGGGAACTGGAGAAATTATACCTTCTGAAGCTCATCCTGAAGAAGAACTTATCATCTCAGCACCTGATCAACATGAAGACAATGCTCAGCCTGAGGACATTCCTTCTAACAACGACAATGATCAGCAAGAGAAAAATCTTCGCCCTGTACATCCTCGCGTTGCCAATGAAGTGCAGATTGAAAGAATAATTCATAGCATCAATGCACCCGGTCCACTCACTCGTTCAAGGGCAACTCAGCTAGCAAATTTCTGTGGGCACTTCGCATTCGTCTCAATAACAGAACCCAAGAAAGTTGAAGAAGCCTTCATGGAACCTAAATGGATTCAAGCTATGCAAGACGAGCTTCAACAGTTTGAGCTGAATAATGTATGGGAACTGGTCAAGCGTCCCGATCCTCGGAAGCACAACATAATAGTCACCAAATGGATATACCGCAACAAGCAAGATGAGCATGGTCAAGTTGTCAGAAACAAAGCTCGTCTCGTTGCTCAAGGATATACTCAAGTGGAAGGCATTGACTTCGATGAAACATTTGCTCCTGTGGCTAGACTTGAAGCCATACGCATACTGCTGGCCTATGCAAATCATCACAACATAATTCTTTATCAAATGGATGTGAAGAGCGCCTTCCTCAATGGCAAGATTGAAGAAGAAGTGTATGTTGCACAACCTCCTGGCTTTGAAGATCCAAAACATCCTGACATGGTATACAAGCTCAACAAGGCACTGTATGGCCTCAAACAAGCCCCTCGGGCCTGGTATGATACACTCAAATACTTCCTAAAGAGCAAAGGCTTCATACCTGGTTCTCTCGACCCCACTCTCTTCACGAAGACATATGATGGTGAACTGTTTGTGTGCCAAATATATGTGGATGACATTATCTTCGGCTGCGCCAATCAGAAGTACAGTGAAGAGTTTGGATATATGATGCAAGAGCAATATCAAATGTCTATGATGGGAGAGCTGAAGTTCTTTCTCGGTCTTCAAATACGACAGCAACGCAACGACATCTTCATATCTCAAGAGAAGTATCTCAAAGATTGCCTGAAGAAGTTCGGTATGCAAGACTGCAAAGGCTTCACTACGCCAATGCCAGCTAAGCATCATCTGGGTCCTGACGACAATGGTATAGAGTTCGATCAAAAGGTATACCGCTCCATGATTGGTTCTTTACTTTATCTATGTGCATCTAGGCCAGATATTATGCTTAGTGTTTGCATGTGTGCTCGATTCCAAGCGGCACCAAAGGAGTCGCATCACTTAGCTGTGAAGCGAATTCTTCGATAGTTGGCTCACACCCCAACTCTAGGATTATGGTATCCAAAGGGCTCGGAGTTTAATCTGGTTGGATTCTCGGATGCTGATTATGCTGGTGACAAAGTTGATCGCAAGTCTACATCAGGCACATGTCACTTTCTGGGACGATCACTTGTATGTTGGTCTTCAAAGAAGCAGAATTGTGTATCTCTCTCCACTGCTGAATCTGAATACATTGCTGCTGGATCTTGCTGCGCTCAGCTTCTGTGGATGAAGCAAACACTCAAGGACTATGGCATTCATCTGAAGCAAGTGCCACTCTACTGCGACAACGAAAGCGCCATCAAGATTGCCAACAACCCAGTTCAGCACTCGAAGACAAAGCACATTGAAATTCGTCATCACTTTCTCAGAGATCATGTTGTGAAGGAAGATATTGATATCATACACGTCAACACTGAAGAGCAATTGGCAGATATCTTCACCAAGCCCTTGGATAAGAAGAGATTTTGCAAGTTACGGTGTGAGCTAAATATCCTGGAATCCTCAAATGTCCTGTGATCAGGCACACATCCTAACCCTTATGCATATTGATGACTTAGATGTGGAACACACGAAGTAAAGTATATCTTCAATCAATGAAGACATACATTCTAAGTGTGAATACATTAATGTGGAATTTGACTTCAGAGCGCCACGATAATTGTGCGCCGTGTTTGGGTCTAATACTTCCTATACGGTGGGTAACGCCACCACCAAATGTTCTATTTTCAAGTGTTTCACTCATGGCGTTACCTTGCTATGTCTTCACATTTGGTTTGGCTTCAATCTCAACATGTCTTCATGATTATCTTCACTATGTTGATTATATATATACTAGTGTTCTGTCCTCTACAGCATTCACTTATAGCTATGTCTTCTTGTTGAATCTTTTGAACTAAGTGAATGTGATCGGACCCTAACCTCTCTATGCTATCTATCTCAAACTCTATCTCTCCAAATCATATGCATTCTATTGAAACTGTCGAATGTCTTCTCTGTGTCCTTGTCAGCAGAAGATCCAAAGAAAAACCTTAAGTCCACTTTCAATGCTCATTCCTCCACATGAAACCCAGAGAAGTAGGAACGACCACCCGACAATCCAGGCATGCGTGGGATGTGGAACAAACCCCAAAATTCTGCATGATGGCCACGTGTTCCTCAGATACGAATCGCCAGGGAAACCTGTGTAATAACGCAGTGCTGCCCCTGTACCTATAAATACACACTTCACGGTGGTCATTATCTCTTCTTCCACTCTCGCACGAACCCTAGCGCCACCGCTAGCCCTCGACGACGCCGGCGACGAAGTGCTTCGCTGCCGCAACCTCTCCGACGCCGTCTTCACGCCGACCGCGGACATCGTCCTCTCCGCCGTTGCCGTAGGTGTCCTCCGTCGCCAAGTTAGGGCATGGAAGATCGAACTGCTCGGCCTCATCTTCCACTCCGTCTAGCAGTTCTTAGTGTGGTAAATAAAACTTCCTTTTTACGGCACCGTTGATCCTATGGCTTTGTCACTTTCTACCACAAGCAGTTTCTATTCACACAAGTTAGATCTCTCTCATACTGCATCTCATAACATGCCTAGTATATTCACTTATGCTTCACAAAGTAGTTAGATTCCTCACTTGTACTGATCTCTAGATTCGTACAAATCTGGTACCAACTCCTTATCTATGAGTGAATGTCTTCACACGATGAGGTCAATGTCTTCTAAACTGATTTATATTCAAAATCTTCTGAGAATGCATATGATCTCTTCCCCTTCCCTCGCACCTTAATGCTGTCACAGGTACATGCCCGTGGGAGAATCCCTTGGTTCTCATAGTCTGCATTCATTTGCAGAATTCTTACAGCATCATATAAATTCTCCCGAAGCAAGTTCCTGTTTATCCAGCAAGCGAAAATCTTTGAAGCCTTTGAACGTGTTGAAGCCTTTCAGTTTAAAGTTCATGGCTTCAGAGAAATCAGCAAGGAAGGGTGGTAGAAAGCGTCGTGGAGAAACATCTAGAGATCTGCCAGATGACCTCTCAGAACTGTACAAGACAGATCCTGAAGAGGATTACAATCAGCGCAAGACCCGAATCCAATGGATTCGAAGATATTGGGCAGAACAATGGTTCAAATACCGATTTGTAACCCAGGAATATGCTGAGAAAAATGCCATCAAGAGACCATGGGGAGACATCCTATACAAGAACCTTCAACCCAGGTACAGAGATGAAGCCATTAAACAAGGCTTCTATCCCTGCATGGTCCATGGGCCACAGCCTGCTGATGCACACCCATCGTCACTACTATGGTGTCGTGACGACATTCTGTTCAAGCGCAACTTCCAGTTTGCCCAGAACTCAGCGAAGCAAAACAAGAAGACATTGGGACTAGACTTCAACCCTGGTCCCTCAGCTCCAAGGGCTGATGGCACATGAGATGCAGAACCCAATGTCGTCGATCCTTTCTACAACCTTGAAGGCCTCATCACCCATATCTTGGTTCAAGGGACTGCAGTGAATGAGCCTGCAGCTGACGCTGAATCAGATGAAGCGCCTGCAGCGCCGAAGCCAAAGAAGTTGAAGAAGCCTAAAGCTTCAAAGCCTGCCCCTTCACCAAAAATCTCACGGGCGAAGCCACTGGCAACTGCACCTCCTGAAGACAGTGTGCAGTCCGAAGATTTATCACGCATCTCCAAGCCCCAGAAGGTCAAGATGCCTCTGCCACACATCGGCCAAGAGCTAACAGCTGCTGCCAATCTGCGCAATGATGCCATTGATCTGTCAAGTGATGAAGATCTTGCAGATGACGCTCTTGAGCAACTCATCAAGAGCAAAGAAGAAGCAGAAATCTTCAATGATCTGCCTCTCTTTGATGTAACAGTCATTCACAACTTCATTGATGAATGGTTTGACACGCCAAACATCAGCTTCGACGATCTCCAACTACCCATTGGCCTCAGTGTCGCCTTCCATGGCGCCATTGCTTCAGAGTTAGCTATCGCCCAACGCATTGTCGAACTGAAGCAGAAGATTGACTTTGAGAAATCTCAGTTCAAGAAGCATATGGCCAAGCTCAGCGTGCAAGACATGAAGAATTTCAAGATTATGCTGCACGAGCTCAAGGAAGCCTTTCTAAAGAAACGTGCAGAAGCTCAGGGTTCTCGTGAGCGCATGAAGGTCCTGGCTGATAGGTGTGTGCAAGCCTACAATGAGGCTGAGAAGCGCAAGGCCCTTGGGCGTCCTGGCATTGACCCCAGGATGGCTGCCAAGAAGCAGAAGAAGCCCGCTATGGCTGAACCTGAAGCACCAAGGCAGGAGGCAGATCCCCTTGTCTTCCCAACTAGCATGACTGGCCCGAAGCCAAAGGCCAGGTCAACCGCTTCAGAACTGAAGAAGACCAGGACTGCTGAGGCTGAAGCAAGGAAGAGAAAACATCCTGAAGCCTCTGCTACTGCCCCCGCCAAGAAGAAAAGAATGACCAAGAAGGGAACGGGCTGCTCCCACAGAGCCCTTGATTGTTGAACCCATTTCCATGGTTCACTCCGACGCTGATCCACAAGAACGTCAACTAACTGTCCATGAGCCTGCTTTCACAGAGGCTCATGAAGCTGAAGACTTTCCAGCAGCTGATCCCCTCGCTGCTGAGGACATTGGTCACCATGACCATGTTGAAGATGATGCAGCCCTTCCTCAGCTAGAGCACCAACAGGTATCATCACCTATGCTCACGCACAGTGAACTCATCAGCATTGGTCGTCCACTGACACCAATAGCACAGGATGCTTCGTGGGCGGATCGCCCACAAGAGGAAGAAGACTCTGAGGCCCAGCCAACACAAACTCCACAGGCGTCGCCCGCGTTGCGCAGGCTTCGCAAAGGTCCAAGGCCTCAAGTCTCTGCGTCTGAAGCTAAAACTGCTGAAGACATTCCGGCTGCATCAGCCGATGAAGAAGAAGTACCACAAGTTGCTACTTCCCTGTCCCACCAAGAAGCAGTTCTCGAGGAGAACGTGATCATAAGCGACCCTCCAGCTCGTCAAGTGGAGGTTGAAAATCTTGCGGCTGCCACCACCAACACCACTGAAGCCACTGACGCTGTCCTGGCTGAAGCAAATGTGGTGCCCTCACCAACAAAAGCACCAGAAGTCAGCGAAGCCACTGATCCCGCTGCTTCTGTTCCTGCGTCTGCTGCCGGTCCCCAGTTCGACTATCATGTTGAGCACAGGCCTCAGGTACAGAAGCCAATCCCAAGATTTCCAAGGTTCCCAGGTCCTGCATCAGCACCTGGATCCTTTAATATGAATGGCTTTAGAGCAGATAACACATTCTTCAACAGCTCCAGGAACCCCTACTCCAGGGAAAGAATATCATCTGATCGGTTCTGGAGTTATCCGCAGCGAAGCTATAACTCATGCGTTCTTTACAACCAAGGTCGCAGCTTCCCACACAAGCGCCTTAACATTGAAGCAATAGCTAGTCTGCCTTGTCTGGAAGAAGCTCTGGATTGCTTCAAAGAGGTTGGACTGCTGCCGTTCGTCACTGACCAAGAGCATTGGAATGAAGAGTTGCTGCTCCAATTCTATGCCACACTTGACATCCGCGGGTATAGCAGAGATCCGAAGACTTGGGTCCTGGAGTGGATGACAGGAAACGTTCATCATGAAGCCAAAGCTTTTGACATCATTGAGCTCACTGGTTTGCCCACTCCTGGCGATCTCTACGAGCATGGCTGTCAGCTTCATAGTGAAGCTATTGAGAGCATCTTTCAGAAGACTGAACCTAATATGAGTCAGATGCTCAGTATGATGAAGCCATTGCCCCAAGATGCTGCTTATCCCATGGAGTTCTTCGTTGAAGACCTTGAGTATCTGCCAAGAACCATTTATCACATCATAAGGCGAACTCTCTGGCCAATCAAAGGACATTCTCCCCATGCCAAGCTGGAAGGTGCAATGAAGACTTTGGTCTTCTACATTCTTCATGGAAAATGCTTCAATACACAGGATTTCTTCATTCGCCAACTTGCTGCATCTGGCTCTGATCTGTTTGGTTTGAAGTTCTACGCCCCTTGGGTGATGCGGCTGATCAAACTTCACTCCGCTATCTCATATCAGCCCTCGGCCCGCAACCATCGGATCTTTTTGCCTGATGTGGATATGTCTATTGAAGCCATCTATCCTGAGCCTGGCAGGGAACCTCTCAGTCTTCAGAATGCAGAGCATCAAAGTTTCACTCAGAACGTTGAAGCGTTGAAGCCGTAACTCGTGTGTATCCTTTGGCTGGCACTACACGTGCACCGCATCCTGCTCTCACTGAAGCCACTGACAGTACAACTGCTCCACGACCCAAAAAGCGCACTCGTGTTCTCAACGACCGAGAGCTTCTTGTGGCTCTTCATCAGAAACAGGATAGGCATCATGACTGGCTGAAGCGTCAGATGCAAAGCCTCTTGGTGGATGTTAATCGCATTCGCAATCTTGCCACCAAGAATGCTTTTATTGCCCATGAAACCTCTCGTCGCACATGGAAAGGGCTAACACTGATGTGTTCTGAAGATGATCTTCAAGAGGATGGCTTCACTGAGCGATTCAAGTTTGACTCCGCACCTCCTCGAAGGGCAGTGCTGCGACGAACTCCATCCCTTGAAGACTCTGAGTTCTCTTCTTCTGATGCAACTGTGAATGCCAGAGTAATCGAGGATGAAGATGATGCTACTTCGTCGCCACCTCCTTCAGCACGCTTCGACTCTGCTCCAAGCTCTTCAGCACCGCCAAACACAACCAACGACCCTGCTGCTTCACCTACTCCTCATGGGAACGAGTAGATGCTCTATGTCTTCAAACCTTTTTGGTCCTTACTGACAAAAGGGGGAGAAGCATATGAGGTTGATAGTCTTCAAGCGGGTCCATATGGGCGGGTGCTTTATATTTTGCTTCGTGCTTACAACTCTCGTTTTGCTACATTTGGTTCATTGAGTTGTAACACTTAAACTCGATGGTCGTCAGCTACTTATTTGCCACCTTGTGTTGCGATGATAAATTCCGCATGTGCAACGATAAATTCCGCACTTAGATCATTCTGCAGACGTCCATTTTCCATTATGCATGTCATTATCTTCATATACTTTCACATGCATAGTGGATTGTCATCATTAGTTGGAGTGGATCTCCACAAGTACAACCTGCCATGTGCATTTGCATTCCAAAAGCAAATTACTTATATGCACATCTTCAGGGCGAGCCCTTGCAACTTATGAAGACAATTCCTTATCCTTTACAATTTCACAGATTATATTCCCCGTTGAAAACTTCAACTAGTTTGTCATCAATCACCAAAAAGGGGGAGATTGTAAGTGCATCTAGTGCCACCCCTAGTTGGTTTTGGAGTATTGACGACAAACCTAGTTGAGGGACTAATGTGTTTGTGAGAATTGCAGGATAACACAGGTAGAAGTCCCTCATTGATTCGGTTTTCCTACCAGAGATGACCCCTAAAAATGTATGAAGACATTGAAGTCAAAGGTGGTATATGAAGATACTCACATTGAAGACTATGACAAGAGAAGACACCACATGTAGCCTATGGAGCTCGAAGACTTAGATCTTTTGTAGTTCTCTTTCTTCTATGTTGAGTCATAGGAACCACCATACTGTTAAGTGGGGTCCAAGAGAACCAGTCAGAATGACTAAAGTGATGCTTAAACAAAACCTATGTCTTTGAGTGAAGACTTTGAGAGCGAATCTTGTCCAGAGTCGGGCAAGTCAGCTTTGCTTGAAGCCCAAGTAAAGTTGCCGTGTGAGTTTGAAATCTGACCGTTGGAACACGTGTCAGTTCCTTAGTGACCCAGGGTCATTTCGGACAAATCAGGGTGGGTTGCCAAGTGGCTACAAATAGCCCACCCCCTACAACCATAAACGGTTGGCTGCTCAGATTCAGAGTACGGCTTTTGTCGTTTGAGAGCAACCCACCTCAAAGCCTTTGAGAGAGAATTCCTTGCGGGGATAAATCCCTAACCACTGAGAGCCAAAGAGAATTGGGCATCACTTAAGTCTTCTTGTCTGTGTGATCTGAAGACTTATTACACTTGAGGACTGTGCATCCACCAGCCGGTTAGGCGTCGTGTTCTGAGCATCCAAGAGACATTGTGGATTGCCGGTGAACGAAGTCTGTGAAGGTTTAGGAGTCTACCTTGAAGACTTACCAGAGTGATTGGGCGAGGTCTGTGTGACCTTAGCTCAAGGGGAATACGGTGAGGACTGGGTGTCCTGAGCTGCGTGTTCAGGACTGGGTGTCCGGGACTATGTGTCCTAAGGTTTAAATACCTAGCTGCCCTAACCAGACGTACAGTTGTCACAGCAATTGGAACTGGTCCAACAAATCATTGTCTTCAGCGAGTCACTGGTTTCATCTTCCCTTCCCTTTACTTACTGTTACTCCTTGTGAAGTCATTGTATGTTCGCACTATCTTTTGTCTTCACTGAGTGACTGCGTGTTCTTTGTGGCTTCACCGTATCTTCCTACCTGATCCTTACTACATTGATGCTATTAGTCATTGTGCTTCCACTCTATTGAATACTTGACTATGGCTTGCCTAGTGTAGTCTACCTTCCGCTGCAGGGTAATAGGTTTATGTCTATCGTTTGTCTTCATAACTTCCACATTTTGAAGACTTTCATAAAAATCGCCTATTCACCCCCCCTCTAGTCGATATAACGTACTTTCAAGGCAGTATCAATGGCTTTAGGCCAGAACTTTCTTGGAGCCTTGTATTCATCGAGCAACGTCCGGGCCATCTCAATGAGTGTTCTGTTCTTGTGTTCCACGATGCCATTCTGCTGCGGCATGTACGGAGCTGAGAACTCACGAGTGATGCCCAAAGTATCAAGATAAGTGTCGAGGCCGGTGTTCTTGAATTCAGTGCCATTGTCACTTCTGATGTGCTTGATCTTGACGCCATAGTTGTTCATGGCTCAATTGTTGAAGCGTCTGAAGACATCTTGCACTTCAGTCTTGTAGAGGATTATATGCACCCATGTATATCTTGAATAATCGTCATGAGCCGCTCTCAATTTCTGTTTGGCGTGAAGTGACTCGTTTTCCTTTTGAAGATCTTCATGAGCCGCTCTCAATTTCTCAAGTTCTTGCTTCCTTTGAAGATAATCATAGGAAAGCTTTTCATGAGTTGTTGAGAGCGTTTCATGACGAGTTTCAAGCTCCTCATACTTAACATGAAGATTTTTTATGTCTTCAATTAAGGACTGAGATCGAGTCATTTCAACATCTAACAGGTCATCGCTTTTGTCTAACAGTTTTTGAATATGTTCCATAGCTTTTTGTTGTTCAGTTGCAATTTTAGCAAGTGTTTTGTAGCTGGGTTTGGAACCACAATCAAAGTCATCTTCACTTGATGTTTGATAGTGAGTGGTGCGTGAGTTTACCTTGGCACCGCGTGCCATGAAGCAATAGGTGGGAGTGGAGTTGTCCTTGTCATTAGCATCGGCGTCGGTGACGAAGTCATTGTCTTCAATGTTGAAGATGGACTTGGCAACATAGGTTGTAGCCAGACTTGCAACGCCAGAATCGGACTCCTCCTCAGACTCCATCTCCGCCTCCTCAGAAGCAGACTCCTCCTCTGAATCCATTTCCTTGCCAACAAACGCACGAGCCTTGCCAGATGAGCTCTTCTTGTGTGATGAAGACTTTGAGGAAGACTTGGAGGAAGACTTTGAGTATTTCTTCTTCTTCTTGTCGTCAGAATCATATTCCTTGCTCTTCTTCTTGTTGTTGTTCTCATTTTCCCACTGCGGACACTCAGAGATGTAGTGACCAGGTTTCTTGCACTTGTGGCATGTTCTCTTCTTGTAGTCATGAGCAAAAGCTTCATCATTCCTTGAGCTTGATCGTGAAGACTTTCTGAAGCCTATCTTCTTGGTGAATTTTTGGAACTTCTTCACAAGCATAGCAAGCTCCTTTCCAATGTCTTCAGGATCATGAGAATTGCTGCCATATTGTTCTTTAGATGAGGAGACAGCTTTTGCCTTCAAGGCACGAGTTCGCCCATAGTTGGGACTGTAGATGTCTCTTTTCTCAGAAAGCTGAAACTCATGTGTGTTGAGCCTTTCAAGTATGTCAGACGGATCGAGTGTCTTGAAGTCAGGGCGTTCTTGAATCATCAGGGCTAGGGTGTCAAACGAGCTGTCAAGTGATCTCAGGAGTGTCTTGACGACTTCATGCTTGGTAATCTCAGTAGCGTCGAGAGCTTGAAGCTCATTTGTGATGTCAGTGAGTCGATCAAACGTGAGCTGAACATTCTCATTGTCGTTTCTCTTGAAGCGGTTAAAGAGGTTGTGAAGGACACTGATTCTTTGATCTCTCTGGGTTGAGACGCCTTCGTTGACCTTGGAGAGCCAGTCCCAGACTAGCTTGGATGTTTCCAGAGCACTCACACAGCCATACTGTCCTTTGGTCAGATGACCACAAATGATATTCTTGGCAGTTGAATCCAGTTGAACGAACTTCTTGACATCAGCAGCGGTGACACCTTCACCAGCCTTGGGGACGCCATTCTTAACGACATACCAGAGGTCGACATCAATGGCTTCAAGATGCATGCACATCTTATTCTTCCAGTAGGGATATTCAGTTCCATCGAAGACTGGGCACACAGCAGAGACTTTGATTATCCTTGTAGTCGACATAGCTAAAACTCCAGGTGGTTAAACTGAATCACACAGAACAAGGGAGTACCTTGCTCTAATACCAATTGAAACACTACAAAAAAATACACTTCTGTGATGATACGTGTTTGTCACAGTAGGTCGCTTTTTTGTCATGCATGTACATCCATGACAAATTTATGACAAAATCAAGATAGTCATACATGTGCTGTCGTAGAAGTGTTCCATGACATTGCCAAAATTATCATCACGGAAGTGTCCACTTCCATGACGATAAATCACGCGTCACAGAAGTGCTTTCGTCAAGGGTGACCGACAAGTGGCATCCACCGTAACGGAACGCCGTTAAGCTATCGGGTCGGGTTTTGGATCCGATAACCCGTTAACAGCCCCGACCAATGGGGATTTTCCACGTGTAAAATCATAATTGGCTAGAGGAAACATGTGTCGGCTCATCGTCGGGACAGATGTCATCCACTCACTGGACAGAAGGCGCCTATGATACGTCGACACGTGGCACGGCCCAACAAGTTTAAATGGGCCGGCCCAACTAGAGGCCCACAAGATTTTGTGGACCATAATAGGCTGGCCCAGCTAAAGGCCCACGAGATTTTGCGGACCATAATGGGCTGGCCCAGCTAAAAGCCCACAAGATTTTGCGGGCCATAATGGGCCGGCGCAGGTAAAGGCCCACAAGATTTTTTTTGTGCCATAATGGGCCGACCCAGGTAAAGGCCCAAAAGATTCTTGCGGGTCATAATGGGGCGGCCCAGCCAAAAGGCCCACGAGATTTCACCAACATTAATGGGCCGGCCCAGCTGTAGGCCCACAAGATTTTGAGGACCCTAGTAGGCTGACCCATTAACTGGCTGCCATGTTTTGGGCCAAATACCGGCCCATATTTGATCTTGTCCATTAATGGTCTGCCACGCTCCGGGCCTAATAGTGGCCCATATGAGATCTGGCCCGTTAAAAGCCTACCATGTCCCGGGCCAAATTACGTCCCAGATCAGGTCTGGCCCTTTAAGAGGCTTTGGGCTCAATTATGGCCCATATCAGATTTGTCCCGTCAACTGAACACTATGCTTTTGGGCCCACTTGCTAAAGGCCCACTTAGTAATTCAGCCTGATATTAGTTTTGGCATGTTAAGGGCCCGTTTAACATTTCGGCCCTATATTAATTTCGGCCTGTTAAAAGCCCGTCATATAGTTGGGCCTAACTACTGCCCGGTTTGCATCCGACCTGCTCGCAGCCGATATCTGATTGGGCCAAACAAGGACCCAGACAATTTTGGCCTATTAAAAGCCCGTGATTTGATTCGCACAATCATGGGCCGGGGTTCATTTTGGGCTGCTGCGTAACCAGTAGGAATTAAGAACAAACCTACTCTATACAATAAAGAAATTACGGCATAGTAACTAAGAATAAACCTACACTACACAATAAAGGATTTAAGGTATATTACATCCACTGGGCATCAAAGTTCGCCACCAGTGATCATAAAGTGCAACAAAGAAGCATATTACAAAAACTGGGCACCATTGCAGCGTAACAAATAATACTGAACCGAGACCACTTCCAAGACAGTTCAAGAAAGGTTAGCCTTGCGGGGAACTGCTGCGCAAGCTGCTGAGCAAGGCTGTGAAACCGGCCTAGCATGTCGTTCATAGCTTCCAGGTGTAGCTGTTTAGCGATGAGGTTCTCATTGGTGTTCTCCGCAATCTTTCTTAGAGATAGGACTTCAAGTCGAAGTTGAGTTGCAGAATGCCTTTCTGCTAGAACTTGGGACTGAAGAAGTCGAACTAATTCAGACAACGAATTCCGTGAGCTTGTCTGACTGTTAGTCTCAAGTAACTTGAACACTGCATCAAGACAAGACTTTGGGGTTGTCTCGCTATCTTCAAGATGTTTTGCCTTCTTTGCTGCAATATATGTTGGGTTTGTCTCACAGCCTTCAGCAGACTTGTGCATGCCATCAGGCATATCAACCTGAAACAAAGCAGAGAGATGATAGGTTTTGCACGTGTATAAACAAAGATGATAACTGTTCTTTCAATTCTATCCAATTTCAAATTAGAAAATAAATAGTATGTTCAAAAGATCAATAGCATAATTTGGCATTGTTCATAATGCGGGGAGCTTCACCACACTATTGGATTACCATGTCAACATAACAAGCATAGATGAAGGGCAAAGAAAATCATAGTGTCTATTTTGGATAATGTGCATGGCATGTTGTTCATATCATCAGCCACATCAGTAAGATAAAACAGGAGATGACAAGGTGCAAACATGGGCTGCTTCACCACACACTGGATTATAGATCCACAAAAACAAGCATACATATAGGGAGTATTAAGTAATGTGCATGGTATGAATAAGGAATTTGGTTTTACAAGTAAAACTTAGAACTTACGGTTCTTACGAACATGCATTTTGGTAGAAACAGCAAACTAAACAGCAGTAAATGATAGGGAGTATGAGCAAATTAAACATCAGTTGAGGATAAAGGCTTTAGAAGGACTGACTTACATTAACAGTTAACACCGGCTTTATAATGCCCTTCTCCATGGCAAGGGAAGGATAACTCAAGAATTTCAGCACATAATTTTCTTCATAAGCATTGCCTGTACTCTACATTTTTTAGAGAGTAATTATAGATATGATAATATTGGAAGGGATAGAGGATAATGAAGATAAGATGCAGATTGATGCTACATAATCAACTACCAATCCCTGGAAGTACAAGCGTTATAGGACAAAATGTACTGACAAGAGCAATGGGCTACACTTCTGCACTAGCATTGTCTGTGTATTCTACTTGTTGGTAAGATTAAATATAGATCTGATCTTTTTTAGTAAATGGTGGGCGAGGGAGATAAGATGGAGAATGCTACAAAATGAACCAATCCCTCTTCCCATAATACATGAGTGTTTTGAACACTGGTGTACTGTACAAAATGTTCTTATATTATGGGACGGAGGGAGTAGCTGTTAATGTAAGTGCAGTGATAGACCATGTTCAGTCCTTACAAAGAGGACTACAGAGCTAAACCTCTTCAAAAGCATTGGGTTGGTTCTAAATTTATGTAAGAGTCCATACGGATCTTATAATGTCCACCAAATGGACGATTACGAGGCTAACATGTGCAGTGATGCTACATAATCAAACAACTATGAAAGTAAGTATGGTCATACAGGGCAAGAGGTACTCACAAGAGCAATGCAGTCTGAAGTATAGTTGCGAGATTTTGTGGTCCCTTGAGAACGAATGTTCTTCTGCTAACAGTTTTCGTACAAGTGAGACATTAAGGCAAATGCAGAAATGTAGTTCAAATTGTGATGTGATATCATAGACAGTACCTTACGCTGCAGCCGAGACCAATGTGTAACAAGATTATTCCAGTCACCGTCGGATAAATGTAGCACCGGAGACTTTACAGAAATTTTGTTTAGAGCCTTGCCATCGAAGTGCGCTTGCCTCAGGTAGGAACGATACTTCATCAATGAGTGCTTGAAAAGCGCAACCAACCCTTGCTCGTCATCACAATCCAGTTTGCGCCTCGCCTATTTAAAAGAATGAAATCTTGTGTCTTCTCTCAGCAGAAACATATGCAGTAATGACCATGAATAACATTAGTACATTAGTTACGCGTAAGTTGCGGAGGAAGACTGGAAATTGTTCTGTGTCTGCGGTATAATCTTTCCATGAAGGAAAGATGCGCACAAAGTTCCTGACAACAACATAAGCTTCGTCTTCTAAACTGGGAAGAAGTGGAACAGGGGTCCTATTTGCTGCAATTGGGGATCTCTCTGGTTCAAAAAGGGATTTGGCAACTGGATTTGGTGTACTCTTTGCTGGAATGGGGGTTCTGCGTCGTACAGCTGGTGCTATGTCAACTGGCATAATCATACTGTTTGCTGCAGTTGGGGTCTGCTGAGTTGGGACATCAGAAATGACCAGTGTAGTAGGGCTAGAGTTTGCTAGAGTTGGGGTATTTTGTGGGTCAAGTGATATTGCAACTACACCTAATGGGCTATTTGATTTATCAGGTGCCACTACCTTTTTCAAATACTTTGCTTGTGCTCCTCCATAATCAGCAATCGCCCTCTTCCTTTTGAACGTCTGATACACAAGAACAACATTTGAATGGATAAATATGGTATGATGACAGATGGAATATGTACTAAAAATGGATAGGCAGGGCGTATTCAGATACACGATGTGTAAACTAAGCTAATGGCAGTTCAACAAAGTAGAAGCAATGCAAAGCATCAGTTGCAAGATATGTGCGAGCAATGTAACCTTGGAAAGTTAGAGCAAGTACCTTGATGGGTGAATAAGATAGGGCATCTTCCTCTGACTCCTCCACTAGGGAGCTACATTGACTTAAGTCTCCCTCTAGCTCAGAATCACTGTTAGGATCATATTCTGAGCATGAATCTGTATGTGGAGAGTGTTTGCATTGCATTGCATCCAGACTTGATTTTAGTCCCTTAATGCCAAGTTTGACAGCCATGGCATTGTTCAGCTTTATTCTTTTCATGCGCGCAAGCTCATAATCATTATGATGCTGTTCAGAATTTGAGATTCATGAAAACATAAAAAGTAGTCAGACTATCTATGGAATGCATTGCAGTTTCAACTCAGAGAGTGTCTCCCTATAAACCCCTGCATATGCAAAGTTCACCTCCCCAACCGTGCTGACCAGACCACACACAGAGATACACACCCGAGCGTCGAACATGCATTTTCGAAACTAATTTAGGAACATTTAGTTGACCAATTAAACAACTCTGTTTTAATAATATCAGATTCGTATTTGAACAACTAAGCTTGTCTAGCTTGATGGGTGGAGCAGTGTTATTATGTGTAAGTGCATCTAGTGCCACCCCTAGTTGGTTTTGGAGTATTGACGACAAACCTAGTTGAGGGACTAATGTGTTTGTGAGAATTGCAGGATAACACAGGTAGAAGTCCCTCATTGATTCGGTTTTCCTACCAGAGATGACCCCTAAAAATGTATGAAGACATTGATGTCAAAGGTGGTATATGAAGATATTCACATTGAAGACTATGACAAGAGAAGACATCGCATGAAGCCTATGGAGCTCGAAGACTTAGATCTTTCATAGTTCTTTTTCTTCTTTGTTGAGTCATAGGAACCACCATACTGTTAAGTGGGGTCCAAGAGACCCAGTCAGAATGACTGAAGTGATGCTTAACCAAAACCTATGTCTTCGGGTGAAGACTATGAGAGCGAATCTTGTCCAGAGTCGGAAAAGTCAGCTTTGCTTGTAGCCCAAGTAAAGTTGCCGTGTGAGTTTGAAATCTAACCGTTGGAACACGTGTCAGTTCCTTAGTGACCCAGGGTCATTTCGGACAAATCAAGTCAGGTTGCCTAGTGGCTATAAATAGCCCACCCCCTACAACCATAAACGGTTGGCTCCTCAGAGTTAGAGTACGGCTTTTGTCGTTTGAGAGCAACCCACCTCGAAGCCTTTGAGAGAGAATTCCTTGCGAGGATAAAGCCCTAACCACCCAGAGCCAAAGAGTGTTAGGCATCACTTAAGTCTTCTTGTCTGTGTGATCTGAAGACTTATTACACTTGAGGACTGTGAATCCTCCAGCCGGTTAGGCGTCGCGTTCTGGGCATCCAAGAGACATTGTGGATCACCAGTGAACGAAGTCTGTGAAGGTTTGGGAGTCTACCTTGAAGACTTACCAGAGTGATTGGGTGAGGTCTATGTGACCTTAGCTCAAGGGGAATACGGTGAGGACTGGGTGTCCTGAGCTGCGTGTTTAGGACTGGGTGTCCGGGACTGTGTGTCCTCAGGTTTAAATACCTAGCCGCCCTAACCAGACGTACAGTTGTCACAGCAACTGGAACTGGTCCAACAAATCATTGTCTTCAACGAGTCACTGGTTTCATCCTTCCCTTCCCTTTATTTACTGTTGTTCCATGTGAAGTCATTGTATGATTGCACTATCTTTTGTCTTCACTGAGTGACTGCGTGTTCTGTTTGGCTTCATAATATCTTCCTACCTGATCCTTACTACCTAGCTGCTATTAGTCATTATGCTTTCACTTCATCGAATACTTGACTATGGTTTGCCTAGTGTAGTCTACCTTCCGCTGCATGGTAATAGGTTTATTTCTATCGTTTGTCTTCGAAACTTCCATGTTTTGAAGACTTTCATAAAAATCGCCTATTCACCCCCCTCTAGTCGATATAACGCACTTTCAATTGGTATCAGAGCAAGGTACTCCCTTGTTCTGTGTGATTCGGTTTAACCACCTGGAGTCTTAGCTATGCCGACTGCAGAGATAATTAAAGTCTCCGCTGCGTGCCCCGTCTTCGATGGAACTGAATATCCCTACTAGAAGAATAAGATGCGCATGCATCTTGAAGCCATTAACGTCGACCTATGGTATGTCGTCAAGAACGGCGTTCCCAAGGCTGGAGAAGGTGTCATTGCTGCTGATGTCAAGTAGTTCATTCAACTGGACTCTACTGCCAAGAATATCATCTGTGGTCATCTGACCAAAGGACAGTATGGCCGCGTGAGTGCTTTGGAAACATCTAGGCTAGTCTGGGACTGGCTCTCCAAGGTCAACGAAGGCGTCTCAACCCAGAGAGATCAGAGAATCAGTGTCCTTCGCAACCTCTTCAACTGCTTCAAGTGAAATGACAATGAGAATGTCCAGCTCACGTTTGATCGACTCACTGACATCACAAATGAACTTCAAGCCCTCGGCGCTACTGAGATCACCAAGCATGAAGTCGTCAAGACACTACTGAGATCACTTGACAGTTTGTTTGACACCCTAGCCCTGATGATTCAAGAACGTCCTGATTTCAAGACACTCGATCCGTCTGACATACTTGAGAGGCTCAACACACATGAGTTTCAGCTTTCTGAGAAAAGAGATATCTACGGTCCAAACTATGGGCGAACTCGTGCCTTGAAGGCAAAAGCTGTCTCCTCATCTGAAGAAGAATCTAACAGCAGTTCTGATGATCCTGAAGACATTGGAAAGGAACTTGCTATGCTTGTGAAGAAGTTCCAAAAATTCACCAAGAAGAAAGGTTTCAGAAAGTCTTCACGATCAAGCACAAGGAATGATGAAGCTTCTGCTCATGATTACAAGAAGAAAACATGTCACAAGTGCAAGAAACCTGGCCACTTCATCTCTGAGTGTCCGCAGTGGGACAATGAGAACAAAAAGAAGAATAAGAGCAAGGAATATGACTCTGACGACAACAAGAAGAAGAAATACTCAAAGTCTTCTTCCAAGTCTTCCTCAAAGTCTTCATCACACAAGAAGAGCTCATCTGGCAAGGCACGTGCGTTTGTTGGCAAGGAAATGGATTCATAGGAGGATTCCGCTTCTGAGGAGGCGGAGGTGGAGTCTGAGGAGGAATCCGACTCTGGCGTTGCAAGTCTGGCTACAGCATACGTTGCCAAGTCCATCTTCAACACTGAAGACAATGACTTCATCATCGACACCGATGTAAATGACAAGGACTACTCCGCTCCTACCTACTGCTTCATGGCACGCGGTGCCAAGGTAAACACACACACTACTCACTATCAAACATCTAGTGAAGATGACTCTGATTGTGGTTCAAAACCCAGCTACAAAACACTTGCTAAAATTGCAACTGAACAACAGAGAGCTATGGAACATATTCAAAAACTGTTAGACAAAAGCGATGATCTGTTAGACGCTGAAATGACTCGATCTGAGTCCTTAATTGAAGACATAAAAAATCTTCACGTTAAGTATGAGGAACTTGAAAGTCGTCATGAAACGCTCTCAACAACTCATGAAATGCTTTCCTATGATTATCTTCAAAGGAAGCAAGATCTTGAGAAATTGAGAGCGGCTCATGAAGATCTTCAAAAGGAAAATGAGTCACTTCACGCCGAACAGATCAGTTCCGCTCAGGAAGGATTTGAACCATCATGTCTTAAATGCATTGAGCGTGATAATGCTATTTCTGTTGCTGAATGTTCTACTGCTGCTACTGTTGCAATATCTTCAACTGTTGATGTGGGAACTAACCCCTCTGCTGAGGATACCTCTATATTGCTGATGAGAATGCTAGGTTGAAGACATTGCTTGAAACAGGGATGTACAAAAGTCTTAAAGGGCATCAGACACTATGTGATGTCCTCAAAAGGCAGATTCTGAACCGAAACCTGAGGAAAGAGGGTGTTGGGTTCGTAAGGAAAATGAATGGTGATGGCTCTTACTGGAAATCTGAGCAGTACCCCAAAACCACATGGGTTGCTGCAAAGGAACCTTCAACAAATCCATCCAATCTATCTGGCTTCACTTGTGCTAACCCCATTGTCATTGATGAATCCTTTGATGCAAACTATAAACTGTTTAAGAATCAGAATGGTGAAGTGTTTGCCAGGTATATTGGTACTAACTGCAGGAATGGGCCACCTATGAAGAAGATCTGGGTGCCGAAAAAGTGTTTGGAAAATCTTCCTGTGAATGTCATCATGACACCACAGGTGAAGAAGACAAACCCCAGACCACAGGCTTCGTACGGTCCAAAGGCTTCATACAGACAAAGGACTCACCTAAGTCGCACTAACGCAAATGTTTTGCAGGGAAACCATACTCAGGCCTATGAATATGAGCGCGGTTCATCGAACCACCATGTTCATAAGACCAAGAACTATTCTGCGTATTCTTATGAGTACTATTGTTCGCCTGCAAGACTTTTTGCTAGGGCTCCAAAGCCAAAGTTCTCAGACGCCGCACTTAGACTTATTGCTTCTAAGCCACCCTTGAAGATGTGGGTGGCTAAGAAAGCTTAAACTCTCTTTTGCAGGGAAAGGTCTCCAGCAGAAAACCAAAATCGTCTGACGCTATTGCTGGGGACCTTAAACATCTTGTAGGGCGCAAGATCAAATGCCCGAATGGTCTTACTATGTACTTCGTTCCTGAATCGCTTGCTACTCTCCCTATCAGTCCTAATCTGGATCTAAGCTTTCATAACCCACTGGTTCGTCAAATGCTTTTGCTTCACAATTCTCTTCGTGAAGCCTATCCCCCTAACTGCATTGTAGGGTACGACACCAGCGTCTTCAGAATGGATTATTGATAGTGGGTGTACCAATCACATGACTGGCAAAAGAAGCCTTCTTATGGACTCAACCTTACGTCCATCCGACAAGAGTCACATCACATTTGCTGACACTGGTAAAAGTAAGGTATTGGGTCTAGGTAGAGTTGCAATCTTAAAGGATCAACACATGGATAAAGTCATGCTTGTTGAATCCCTTGGCTTCAACTTAATGTCTGTCTCAATGCTTTGCGATTTGAACATGATCGTAATATTTGGAAAATATCGTTGCATTGTTCTAATGGAATCTGACAAGTCTCTAGTGTTTGAAGGGTATCGGAAAGATGATTTGTACGTGGTAGATTTCTCAGTAGGACCACAGCTTGCCGTATGTCTTCTAGCAAAAGCTTCAGAATGCTGGCTCTGGCATCGGAGGCTAGGGCATGCTGGCATGAGGAACCTCCACACCCTTGCAAAGAAGCATGTCATAGGCATCGAGGGCGTCAAGTTCAAGAAAGATCACTTATGCGGTGCCTGTGAAGCAGGAAAGATGACGAGGGCCAAACATCCCTCGAAGACAATCATGACAACTACTCGACCCTTTGAACTGCTCCACATGGATCTTTTCGGTCCCACCCATTACTCAACTCTTACAACTACTGCTTCTCTCTATGGATTTGTCATTGTTGATGATTATTCTAGATATACTTGGGTGCACATAATCCTCTACAAGACTGAAGTGCAGGATGTCTTCAGACGCTTCGCCAATCGAGCAATGAACAACTATGGCGCCAAGATAAAGCACATCAGAAGTGACAATGGCATTGAATTCAAGAACACTGGCCTTGATACATATCTTGATACTTTGGGCATCACACATGAATTCTCAGCCCCGTACACGCCACAGCAGAATGGCGTCGTCGAACGCAAGAACAGAACACTCATTGAGATGGCCCGAACGATGCTTGATGAATACAAGACTCCAAGAAAATTCTGGCCTGAAGCCATTGATACTGCATGCCATACAATCAATCGTGTTTATCTTCACAAGCTTCTGAACAAGACATCTTATGAGCTCCTTACTGGCAAGAAGCCAAATGTCAGTTACTTCAGGGTATTTGGCGCCAGGTGCTGGATCAAGGATCCACATCACACTTCAAAATTTGCACCAAAAGCACATGAGGGTTTTATGCTTGGATATGGAAAGGATTCGCACTCCTACAGAGTCTTCAATCTCTTTCATTATAAAGTGGTTGAAATAGTGGATGTGCGGTTCGATGAGACTAACGGTTCACAAAGAGAGCACCTACCAAATGTGATAGATGAAGTTCCATCCACTGAATCAATCAAACTAATGGGAACTGGAGAAATCATACCCTCTGAAGCTCAACCTGAAGAGGAACTTATCATATCCGCACCTGATCAACCTGAAGACAATGCTCAGCCTGAAGACAATCCTTCTAACAATGACAATGATCAGCAAGAGCAAAATCTTCGCCCTGTACATCCTCGTGTTGCCAATGAAGTGCAGATTGAGAGAATAATTGATAGCATCAATGCACCCGGTCCGCTCACTCCTTCAAGGGCAACTCAGGTAGCAAATTTCTGTGGGCACTTCGCATTCGTCTCAATAACAGAACCCAAGAAAGTTGAAGAAGCCTTCATGGAACCTGAATGGATTCAAGCTATGCAAGAAGAGCTTCAACAGTTTGAGCTGAATAATGTATGGGAATTGGTTAAGCGTCCTGACCCTCGGAAGCACAATATAATAGGCGCCAAATGGATATACCGCAACAAGCAAGATGAGCATGGTCAAGTTGTCAGAAACAAAGCTCGTCTCGTTGCTCAAGGATATACTCAAGTGGAAGGGATTGACTTCGATGAAACATTTGCTCCCATGGCTCGACTTGAAGCCATACGCATACTGCTGGCCTATGCAAATCATCATAACAT
Source organism: Triticum urartu (assembly GCF_056163025.1). Classification (NCBI taxonomy): domain Eukaryota; kingdom Viridiplantae; phylum Streptophyta; class Magnoliopsida; order Poales; family Poaceae; genus Triticum; species Triticum urartu. The sequence goes on along the minus strand of NC_141877.1, from coordinate 150,109,707 downwards.
ACTTCTATATCAAATGGATGTGAAGAGCGCTTTTCTCAATGGCAAGATTGAAGAAGAAGTGTATGTTGCACAACCGCCTGGCTTTGAAGATCCAAAACATCCTGACATGGTATACAAGCTCAACAAGGCACTGTATGGCCTCAAACAAGCCCCTCGGGCTTGGTATGGCACACTCAAATACTTCCTGAAGAGCAAAGGCTTCATACCTGGTTCCCTCGACCCCACTCTCTTCACGAAGACATATGATGGTGAACTGTTTGTGTGCCAAATATATGTGGATGACATTATCTTTGGCTGCACCAATTAGAAGTACAGTGAAGAGTTTGGATATATGATGCAAGAGCAATATCAGATGTCCATGATGGGAGAGCTGAAGTTCTTCCTCGATCTTCAAATACGACAGCAACGCAACGGCATCTTCATATCTCAAGAGAAGTATCTCAAAGATTGCCTGAAGAAGTTCGGTATGCAAGACTGCAAAGGCTTCACTACGCCAATGCCAGCTAAGCATCATCTGGGTCCTGACGACAATGGTATAGAGTTCGATCAAAAGGTATACCGCTCCATGATTGGTTCTTTACTTTATCTATGTGCATCTAGGCCAGATATTATGCTTAGTGTTTGCATGTGTGCTCGATTCCAAGCGGCACCAAAGGAGTCGCATCACTTAGCTGTGAAGCGAATTCTTCGATAGTTGGCTCACACCCCAACTCTAGGATTATGGTATCCAAAGGGCTCGGAGTTTAATCTGGTTGGATTCTCGGATGCTGATTATGCTGGTGACAAAGTTGATCGCAAGTCTACATCAGGCACATGTCACTTTCTGGGACGATCACTTGTATGTTGGTCTTCAAAGAAGCAGAATTGTGTATCTCTCTCCACTGCTGAATCTGAATACATTGCTGCTGGATCTTGCTGCGCTCAGCTTCTGTGGATGAAGCAAACACTCAAGGACTATGGCATTCATCTGAAGCAAGTGCCACTCTACTGCGACAACGAAAGCGCCATCAAGATTGCCAACAACCCAGTTCAGCACTCGAAGACAAAGCACATTTAAATTCGTCATCACTTTCTCAGAGATCATGTTGTGAAGGAAGATATTGATATCATACACGTCAACACTGAAGAGCAATTGGCAGATATCTTCACCAAGCCCTTGGATAAGAAGAGATTTTGCAAGTTACGGTGTGAGCTAAATATCCTGGAATCCTCAAATGTCCTGTGATCAGGCACACATCCTAACCCTTATGCATATTGATGACTTAGATGTGGAACACACGAAGTAAAGTATATCTTCAATCAATGAAGACATACATTCTAAGTGTGAATACATTAATGTGGAATTTGACTTCAGAGCGCCACGATAATTGTGCGCCGTGTTTGGGTCTAATACTTCCTATACGGTGGGTAACGCCACCACCAAATGTTCTATTTTCAAGTGTTTCACTCATGGCGTTACCTTGCTATGTCTTCACATTTGGTTTGGCTTCAATCTCAACATGTCTTCATGATTATCTTCACTATGTTGATTATATATATACTAGTGTTCTGTCCTCTACAGCATTCACTTATAGCTATGTCTTCTTGTTGAATCTTTTGAACTAAGTGAATGTGATCGGACCCTAACCTCTCTATGCTATCTATCTCAAACTCTATCTCTCCAAATCATATGCATTCTATTGAAACTGTCGAATGTCTTCTCTGTGTCCTTGTCAGCAGAAGATCCAAAGAGTTTGATCTGGTTGGATTCTCGGATGCTGATTATGCTGGTGACAAGGTGGATTGCAAGTCTACATCAGGCACATGTCATTTTCTGGGCGATCACTTGTATGTTGGTCTTCAAAGAAGCAGAACTGTGTATCTCTCTCCACTACTGAATCTGAATACATTGCTGCTGGATCTTGCTGCGCTCAGCTTCTGTGGATGAAGCAAACATTCAAGGACTATGACATTCATCTAAAGCAAGTGCCACTCTACCGCGACAACGAAAGCGCCATCAAGATTGCCAACAACCCAGTTCAGCACTCGAAGACAAAGCACATTGAAATTCGTCATCACTTTGTTAGAGATCATGTTGTGAAGGAAGATATTGATGCATACACGTCAACACTGAAGAGCAATTGGCAGATATCTTCACCAAGCCCTTGGATGAGAAGAGATTTTGCAAGTTATGGTGTGAGCTAAATATCTTGGAATCCTCATATGTCCTGTGATCAGGCACACATCCTAACACTTATGCATATTGATGACTTAGATGTGCAACACACGAAGTAAAGTATATCTTCAATCAATGAAGACATACATTCTAAGTGTGAATACATTAATGTGGAATTTGACTTCGGAGCACCACAATAATTGTGCACCGTGTCTGGGTCTAATACTTCCTATACGGTGGGTAACGCCACCACCAAAGGTTCTGTTTGAAGTGTTTCACTCATGGCGTTACATTTGCTATGTCTTCACATTTGGTTTGGCTTCAATCTCAACATGTCTTCATGATTATCTTCGCTATGTTGATTATATATATATATATATATACTAGTGTTCTGTCCTCTACAACATTCACTTATAGCTATGTCTTCTTGTTGAATCTTTTGAACTAAGTGAATGTGATCGGACCCTAACCTCTCTATGTTGTCTATCTCAAACTCTATCTCTCCAAATCATATGCATTCCTTTGAAACTGTCAAATGTCTTCTCTGCGTCCTTGTCGGCAGAAGATACAGAGACAAACATTAAGTCCGTTTTCAATGCTCATTCCTTCACCTGAAATCTGGAGAAGTGGGAATGACCACCCGACAATCCAGGCGTGCGTGGGACGTGGAACAACCTCCGACATGCTGCATGATGGCCACATGTTCCTCAGATGTGAATCGCCGAGGGCACCTGTGTAATAACACTGAGCCGCCCCTGTCCCTATAAATACACGCCTCACCGCAGTCATCATCTCTTCTTCCACTCTCGCACGAACCCTAGCGCCACCGCTAGCTCTCGACAACGCCGGTGACGAAGCGCTTAGCTGCCGCAACCTCTCCGACGCCGTCTTCACGCTGACCGCGGACATCGTCTTCTTCGCCGTCGCCGTAGGTGTCCTCCGTCGCCAAGTTAGGGCACGGACGATCGGACTGCTCGGCCTCCTCTTCCACTCCGTCTAGCAGTTCTACGTGTGGTAAATAAAACTTCCTTTTTACGGCCCCTTTGATCCTATAGATTCGTCACTTTCTACCACAAGTGGTTTTTGTTCACACATGTTGGATCCACTTCAAACTGCATCTCATAATATGCCTAGTATATTCACTTATGCTTGACAAAGTAGTTAGATTCCTCACTTGTACTGATCCGTGGATTCGTACAAATCTGGAACCAACTCCTTATCTATGAGTGAATGTCTTCGCACGATGAGGTCAATGTCTTCTAAACTGATTTATCTTCAAAATCTTCTGAGAATGCATATGACCTCTTCCCCTTCCCTCGCACCTTAATGCTGTCACAGGTACATGTCCGTGGGAGAATCCCTTGGTTCTCATAGTCTGCATTCATTTGCAGAATTCTTACAGTATCACATAAATTCTCCCGAAGCCAGTTCATGTTTGTCCAGCAAGCGAAAGCCTTTGAAGCCTTTGAACGTATTAAAGCCATTCAGTTTAAAGTTCATGGCTTCAGAGAAATCAGCAAGGAAGGGTGGCAGAAAGCGTCAAGGAGAAACATCAAGAGATCTTCCTGATGACCTCTCAGAGCTGTACAAGACAGATCCTGAAGAGGATTACAATCAGCGCAAGACACGAATCCAATGGATTCGACGCTATTGGGCAGAACAGTGGTTCAAGTACAGATTTGTGACAAAGGAATATGATGAAAAGAATGCCATCAAGCAACCATGGGGAGACATCCTCTACAGAAATCTTCAACCTAGGACCAAAGATGAAGCCATTGAACAAGGCTTCTATCCCTGCATGGTCCGTGGACCACAGCCTGCGGATGCTGACCCATCGTCACTGCTATGGTGTCATGACGACAATCTGTTTAAGCGCAACTTCCAGTTTGCCCAGAACTCAGCGAAGCAGAACGAGAAGTCTTTGGGATTAGACTTCAACCCTGGTCCCTCTGCTCCCCGTGCCGATGGAACTCGTGAAGCTGAACCCAATCTTCTTGGGCCCTTCTACAACTTGGAAGGTCTCATCACTCACATCGTGGTTCAAGGGACAGCCGTGAATGAGCCTGCAGATGATGCAGAATCAGATAAAGCGCCTGCAGCGCCGAAGCCAAAGAAGTTGAAGCAGCCTAAAGCTTCAAAGCCTGCCTCTGCACCAAAAATCTCACGGGCGAAGCCACTGGCTACTGCACCTCCTGAAGACAGTGTGCAGTCTGAAGATTTGTCACGCATCTCCAAGCCCCAGAAGATCAAGATGCCTCTGCCACACACCGGCCAAGAACTGACAGCTGCTGCTATTCTGCGCAATGATGCCATTGATCTGTCCAGTGATGAAGATCTTGCAGATGACGCTCTTGAGCAGCTGATCAAGAGCAAAGAAGAAGCAGAAATCTTCAACAATTTGCCTCTCTTTGACGTGGCAATCATCCACGACTTCATTGATGAGTGGTTTGAAACGCCCAACCTCAGCTTCATAGACCTGCAACTTCCCATTGGTCTTAGTGTCGCCTTCCATGGCGCCATTGCTTCAGAGCTAGCTCTAGCTCAGTGCATCGTCGAACTGAAGCAAAATATTGACTATGAAAAAGCTCAGTTCAAGAAGCATATGGCCAAGCTCAGCGTACAAGAGGTCAAGAACTTCAAGCTCATGCTGCACGAGCTTAAAGAAGCCTTTCTCAAGAAGCGTGAAGAATCTCAAGGTTCTCGTGAGCGCATGAAGAGCCTGGTTGACAAGTGTGTGCAAGCCTACAATGAGGCTGAGAAGCGCAAGGCCCTTGGGCGTCCTGGCATCGACCACAGGATGGCTGCAAAGAAGAAGAAGAAGCCCGCTATGGCCGAACCTGACGCACCAAGGTAGGAAGCAGATCCCATTGTCTTCCCAACTAGCATGACTGGCTCGAAGCCAAAGGCCCGGTCAACCGCTTCAGAGCTGAAGAAGACAAGGACTACTGAGGCTGAAGCCAGGAAGAGGAAACATCATGAAGCCTCTGCTACTGCCCCCTCCAAGAAGAAGCGGAAGACCAAGAAGGAACGGGCTGCTCCCACAGAGCCCTTAATTGTTGAACCCATCTCCATGGTTCGCCCAGCCACTGAATATCAAGAGCGCCAACTGACTGTCCATGAGCCTGCTTTCACAGAGGCTCATGAAGCTGAAGGCTTTCCAGCAGCTGATCCCACCGCTGCTGAAGACATTGGTCACCCTGACCATGTTGAAGATGATGCAGTTCTTCCTCAGCTCAAACACCAACAGGTATCATCGCCTGTGCTAATGCACAGCGAACTCATCAACATTGGTCGTCCTCTGACGCCAATTGCTCAGGATGCATCATGGGCTAATCGCCCACAAGCACAAGAGGAAGATGACTTTGAGGCCCAGCCAACTCCAACTCCACAGGCGTCGCCAGTGTTACGCATGCTTCACAAAGGACAAAGGCCTCCAGTCTCTGAGTCTGAAGCTAAAGTTGCTGAAGACATTTCGGCTGCATCAGCCGATGAAGAAGAAACCCCAAGCGCTGCTACACCCCCGTCTCACCAAGAAGCTGTTCTCGAGGAGAACATGACTGTGACCGACCCTCCAGCTCGTCAAGTGGAGGTTAAGAATCTTGAGGCTGCCACCGACGCCACTGACGCTGTCATGGCTGAAGCTAATGTGGAGCCTTCACCAACCCAAGCACCAGAAGTCAGCGAAGCCACTGATGCTACTGCTTCTGTTCCTGCGCCTGCTGCTGGTCCTCAGTTTGACTATCATGTTGAGCACAGGCCTCAGGTACAGAAGCCAATCCCAAGATTGCCCAGGTTTCCAGGTCCTGCATCAGCACTTGGATCCTTCAATGTCAATGGCTTCAAAGCAGACAACACTTTCTTCAATAGCTCCAGGAACCCCTACTCAAGGGAAAGAATATCATCTGATCGGTTCTGGAGCTATCCGCAGCGAAGCTATTACTCCTGCATTCTATACAATCAAGGTCGCATCTTCCCACATAAGCGTCTTGACATCGAAGCAATATCTGGTCTGCCCTGTTTGGAAGAAGCTCTGGATTGCTTCAAAGAGGTTGGATTGCTGCCGTTTGTCACCGACCAAGAGCACTGGAATGAAGAGTTGCTGCTCCAATTCTATGCCACACTTCACATCCGTGGGTACAACAGAGATCCGAAGACTTGGGTCCTGGAGTGGATGAAAGGAAATGTTCATCACGAAGCCAAAGCCTTTGATATCATTGAGCTCATTGGTCTACCCACTCCTGGCGATCTCTACGAACCTGGCTGTCAGCTTCACAGTGAAGCTATGGAGAGCATCTTTCAGAAGTCTGAACCAAACATGAGTCAGATGCTCAGTATGATGAAGCCATTGCCCCAAGATGCTGCATATCCCAAGGAGTTCTTCGTTGAAGACCTTGAGTATCTGCCAAGGACTATTTATCACATCATAAGGCGAACTCTCTGGCCCATCAAAGGACATTCTCCACATGCCAAGATGGAAGGTGCAATGAAGACTTTGGTCTTCTATATTCTTCATGGCAAATGCTTCAATGCATAGGACTTCTTCATCCGCCAACTTGCTGCATCAGGCTCTGATCTTTTTGGCTTGAAGTTCTATGCTCCATGGATAATGCGGCTGATTAAACTCCACTCCGCTATCTCATATCAGCCATCTGCTCGCAATCATCGGATCTTTCTGCCTGATGTGGATATGTCTGTTGAAGCCATTTATCCTGAGCCTGCCAAGGAACCTCTAAGTCTTCAGAATGCGGAGCATCAAAGTTTTTCTCAGAACATTGAAGGCGTTGAAGCAGTCACTCGTGTGTATCCTTTGGCTGGAACTACTCGTGCACCACATCCTGCCTTACTGAAGCCACCGATAGCACAATTGCCCAACGACCTAAGAAGCGCACTCGTGTTCTCAATGACCGAGAGCTTCTTGTAACGCCCCGGACACACCCGCCGGTGGTCGTTACTCCTGGCGGAATCTAGACTGGCCCCACAGATCAATACTAGTCTTTTCTGCTCACTTTGTCCTCACTCGTGCGCACCCGGGAGCAACTTCCCGGTTGGTCACCCATCCTGACACTACTCCAAGCTGAGCACGCTTAACTTTGGAGTTCTGTCCGAATGGGCTCCCGGAAAAGAAGGAATTCCTTATTGATATGAGTAGTCTATCATCCCTAATAAGCCAGGCCATCACATACAACCCCACTCAAAGGAACCGACGTCCTCGTCGGGCCACAGGAACGTTCCCTCTTGGCACATACGTCTGTGCATCCAATCCGGTACATGTACCATGTAGTGTGCCACGACGGGTCACAAACGTCATGAACAACATGACCGCGCACCTGTCCGCAAACATCCGTGTAACCGCGAGGGTCGGCTCTGATACCAACTTGTAATGCCCCGGACACACCCGCCGGTGGTCGTTACTCCTGGCGGGATCTAGACTGGCCCCACAGATCAATACTAGTCTTTTCTGCTCACTTTGTCCTCACTCGTGCGCACCGAGAGCAACTTCCCGGTCGGTCACCCATCCTGACACTACTCCAAGCTGAGCACGCTTAACTTTGGAGTTTTGTCCGAATGGGCTCCCGGAAAAGAAGGAATTCCTTATTGATATGAGTAGTCTATCATCCCTAATAAGCCAGGCCATCACACTTCTGGTGGCTCTTCATCAGAAACAGGATAGGCATCATGACTGGCTGAAGCGCCAAATGCAAAGCCTCTTGGTGGATGTCAACCGTATTCGCAATCTTGCCACCAAGAATGCCTTTGTTGCACATGAAACCTCTCGACGCACATGGAAAGGGCTAACACTTATGTGCTCTAAAGATGATCTTCAAGAGGATGGCTTCTCTGAACGCTTCAAGTTTGACTCCACACCTCCTCAAAGGGCAGTGCTGCGACGAACTCCATCTCTTCAAGACTCTGAGTTCTCTTCCTCTGCTGCAACTGTGAATGCCAGAGTGATCGAGGATGAAGACGATGCTACTTCACCGCCACCTCCTTCAGCACGCTTCGACACTGCTCCAAGTTCTTCTGCACCGCCGAACACCACCGACGACCCTGCTGCTTCGCCTACTCTTCATGGGAACGAGTAGATGCTCTATGTCTTCAAACCTTTTTGGTCCTTACTGAAAAAAGGGGGAGAAGCGTATGAGTTTGATAGTCTTCAAGCGGGTCCACATGGGCGATTGCTTTATATTTTGCCTCATGTTTACAACTCTCGTTTTGATACATTTGGTTCTTTGAGTTGTAACACCTAAACTCGATGGTCGTCTGCTACTTATTTGCTACTTCGTGACGCGACGATAAATTCCGCATGTGCGAAAATAAATTCCGCACTTAGATCATTTTGCAGACGTCCATTTTCCATTATGCATGTCATTATCTTCACATACCTTCTCATGCATAATGAATTGTCATCATAAGTTGAAGAGGATCTCCACGAGTACAACCTGCCATGTGCATTTGCATTCCAAAAGCAAATTACTTATATGCACATCTTCAGGGGGAGCCCTTGCAACTAATGAAGACAATTCCTTTACAATTTCACATATTATATTCCTCGTTGAAAACTTCAACTAGTTTGTCATCAATCACCAAAAAGGGGGAGATTGTAAGTGCATCTAGTGCCACCCCTAGTTGGTTTTGGAGTATTGACGACAAACCTAGTTGAGGGACTAATGTGTTTGTGAGAATTGCAGGATAACACAGGTAGATGTCCCTCATTGATTCGGTTTTCCTACCAAAGATGACCCCTAAAAATGTATGAAGACATTGATGTCAAAGGTGGTATATGAAGATATTCACATTGAAGACTATGACAAGAGAAGACATCGCATGAAGCCTATGGAGCTCGAAGACTTAGATCTTTCGTAGTTCTTTTTCTTCTTTGTTGAGTCATAGGAACCACCATACTGTTAAGTGGGGTCCAAGAGAACCAGTCAGAATGACTGAAGTGATGCTTAACCAAAACCTATGTCTTCGGGTGAAGACTATGAGAGTGAATCTTGTCCAGAGTCGGACAAGTCAGCTTTGCTTGTAGCCCAAGTAAAGTTGCCGTGTGAGTTTGAAATCTGACCGTTGGAACACGTGTCGGTTCCTTAGTGACCCAGGGTCATTTCGGGCAAATCAGGTCGGGTTGCCTAGTGGCTATAAATAGCCCACCCCCTACAACCATAAACGGTTGTATGCTCAGAGTTAGAGTACGGCTTTTGTCGTTTGAGAGCAACCCACCTCGAAGCCTTTGAGAGAGAATTCCTTGCGAGGATAAAGCCCTAACCACCCAGAGCCAAAGAGTGTTAGGCATTGAAGGAAATATGACCTAGAGGCAATAATAAAGTTATTATTTATTTCCTTATATCATGATAAATGTTTATTATTCATGCTAGAATTGTATTAACCGGAAACATAATACATGTGTGAATACATAGACAAACAGAGTGTCACTAGTATGCCTCTACTAGACTAGCTCGTTAATCAAAGATGGTTATGTTTCCTAACCATGGACAAAGAGTTGTTATTTGATTAACGGGATCACATCATTAGGTGAATGATCTGATTGACATGACCCATTCCATTAGCTTAGCACCCGATCGTTTAGTATGTTGCTATTGCTTTCTTCATGACTTATACATGTTCCTATGACTATGAGATTATGCAACTCCCGTTTGCCGGAGGAACACTTTGTGTGCTACCAAACATCACAACGTAACTGGGTGATTATAAAGGTGCTCTACAGGTGTCTCCAAAGGTACATGTTGGGTTGGCGTATTTCGAGATTAGGATTTGTCACTCCGATTGTCGGAGAGGTATCTCTGGGCCCTCTCGGTAATGCACATCACATAAGACTTGCAAGCATTGCAACTAATGAGTTAGTTGTGAGATGATGTATTACGGAACGAGTAAAGAGACTTGCCGGTAACGAGATTGAACTAGGTATTGAGATACCGACGATCGAATCTCGGGCAAGTAACATACCGATGACAAAGGGAACAACGTATGTTGTTATGCGGTCTGACCGATAAAAGATCTTCGTAGAATATGTAGGAGCCAATATGAGCATCTAGGTTCCGCTATTGGTTATTGACCGGAGACGTGTCTCGGTCATGTCTACATTGTTCTCGAACCCGTAGGGTCCGCACGCTTAAGGTTTCGATGACAGTTATATTATGAGTTTATACATTTTGATGTACCGAAGTTTGTTCGGAGTCCCGGATGTGATCACGGACATGACGAGGAGTCTCGAAATGGTCGAGACATAAAGATTGATATATAGGAAGCCTATATTTGGATATCGGAAGTGTTCCGGGTGAAATCGGGATTTTACCGGAGTACCGGGAGGTTACCGGAACCCCCCGGGAGGTATATGGGCCTTAGTGAGATTTAGTTGAAGAGAGGAGAGGTGGCCAGGGCTGGGCCGCGCGCCCCTCCCCCCTAGTCCGAATAGGACAAGAAGAGGGGGCCGGCGCCCCCCTTCCTTCTCTCTCTCCTCTTTCCCCCCTCCCGAATCCTATTCCAACTAGGAAAGGGGGGAATCCTACTCCCGGAGGGAGTAGGACTCCAACTGGCGCGCCCTCTCCTGGCCGGCCGCACCCCCCCTTTGAACCTTTATATACGGAGGCAGGGAGCACCCCTAGACACACAAGTTGATCCACGTGATCATATTCTTAGCCGTGTGCGGTGCCCCCTTCCACCATAGTCCTTGATAATATTGTAGCGGTGCTTAGGCAAAGCCCTGCGATGGTAGTGCATCAAGATCGTCACCACACCGTCGTGCTGACGGAACTCTTCCCCGACACTTTGCTGGATCGGAGTCCGGGGATCATCATCGAGCTGAACGTGTGCTAGAACTCCGAAGTGCCGTAGTTTCGGTGCTTGATCGGTCGGGCCGTGAAGACGTACGACTACATCAACCACGTTGTGCTAACGCTTCCGTTGTCGATCTACAAGGGTACGTAGATCACACTCTCCCCTCTCGTTGCTATGCATCACCACGATCTTGCTTGTGCGTAGGGAAATTTTTGAAATTACTACGTTCCCCAACAGTGGCATCCGAGCCTAGGTTTTATATGTTGATGTTATATGCACGAGTAGAACACAAGTGAGTTGTGGGCGATATAAGTCATACTGCTTACCAGCATGTCATACTTTGGTTCGGCGGTATTGTTGGACGAAGCGGCCCGGACCGACATTACGCGTACGCTTACGCGAGACCAGTTCTCCCGACGTGCTTTGCACAAAGGTGGCTAGCGGGTGATAGTTTCTCCAACTTTAGTTGAACCGAGTGTGGCTACGCCCGGTCCTTGCGAAGGTTAAAACAGCACCAACTTGACAAACTATCGTTGTGGTTTTGATGCATAGGTAAGATTGGTTCTTGCTTAAGCCCGTAGCAGCCACGTAAAACTTGCAACAACAAAGTAGAGGACGTCTAACTTGTTTTTGCAGGGCATGTTGTGATGTGATATGGTCAAGACATGATGCTAAATTTTATTGTATGAGATGATCATGTTTTGTAACCGAATTATCGGCAACTGGCAGGAGCCATATGGTTGTCGCTTTATTGTATGCAATGCAATCGCACTGTAATGCTTTACTTTATCACTAAGCGGTAGCGATAGTCGTGGAAGCATAAGATTGGCGAGACGACAACGATGCTACGATGGAGATCAAGGTGTCGCGCCGGTGACGATGGTGATCACGACGGTGCTTCAAAGATGGAGATCACAAGCACAAGATGATGATGGCCATATCATATCATTTATATTGATTGCATGTGATGTTTATCTTTTATGCATCTTATCTTGCTTTGATTGACAGTAGCATTATAAGATGATCTCTCACTAAATTATCAATAAGTGGTCTCCCTGAGTATGCACCGTTGCGAAAGTTCTTCGTGCTGAGACACCACGTGATGATCGGGTGTGATAGGCTCTACGTTCAAATACAACGGGTGTAAAACAGTTGCACAGGCGGAATACTCAGGTTATACTTGACGAGCCAAGCATATACAGATATGGCCTCGGAACACGGAGACCGAAAGGTCGAGCGTGAATCATATAGCAGATATGATCAACATAGCGATGTTCACCAATGAAACTACTCCATCTCACGTGATGATCGGACATGGTTTAGTTGATTTGGATCACGTAATCACTTAGAGGATTAGAGGGATGTCTATCTAAGTGGGAGTTCTTAAATAATATGATTAATTGAACCTAAATTTATCATGAACTTAGTACCTGATAGTATCTTGCTTATTTATGTTTGATTGTAGATAGATGGCCCGTGCTGTTGTTCCGTTGAATTTTAATGCGTTCCTTGAGAAAGCAAAGTTGAAAGATGATGGTAGCAATTACACGGACTGGGTCCGTAACTTGAGGATTATCCTCATTGCTGCACAGAAGAATTACGTCCTGGAAGCACCGCTGGGTGCCAGGCCTGCTGCTGGAGCAACACCAGATGTTATGAACGTCTGACAGAGCAAAGCTGATGACTACTCGATAGTTCAGTGTGCCATGCTTTACGGCTTAGAATCGGGACTTCAACGATGTTTTGAACGTCATGGAGCATATGAGATGTTCCAGGAGTTGAAGTTAATATTTCAAGCAAATGCCCGGATTGAGAGATATGAAGTCTCCAATAAGTTCTATAGCTGCAAGATGGACGAGAACAGTTCTGTCAGTGAGCATATACTCAAAATGTCTGGGTATAATAATCACTTGATTCAATTGGGAGTTAATCTTCCAGATGATTGCGTCATTGACAGAATTCTCCAATCACTGCCACCAAGCTACAAGAGCTTCGTGATGAACTATAATATGCAAGGGATGAATAAGACTATTCCCGAGCTCTTCGCAATGCTGAAAGCTGTGGAGGTAGAAATCAAGAAGGAGCATCAAGTGCTGATGGTCAACAAGACCACTAGTTTCAAGAAAAAAGGGCAAAGGGAAGAAGAAGGGGAACTTCAAAAGGAACAGCAAGCAAGTTGCTGCTCAAGAGAAGAAACCCAAACCTGGACCTAAGCCTGAAACTGAGTGCTTCTACTGCAAGCAGACTGGTCACTGGAAGCGGAACTGCCTCAAGTATTTGGCGGATAAGAAGGATGGCAAGGTGAACAAAGGTATATGTGATATACATGTTATTGATGTGTACCTTACTAGTGCTCGCAGTAGCACCTGGGTATTTGATACTGGTTCTGTTGCTAATATTTGCAACTCGAAACAGGGACTACGGATTAAGCGAAGATTGGCTAAGGACGAGGTGACGATGCGCGTGGGAAACGGTTCCAAAGTCGATGTGATCGCAGTCGGCACGCTACCTCTACATCTACCTTTGGGATTAATATTAGACCTAAATAATTGTTATTTGGTGCCAGCATTAAGCATGAACATTATATCTGGATCTTGTTTGATGCGAGACGGTTATTCATTTAAATCAGAGAATAATGGTTGTTCTATTTACATGAGTAATATCTTTTATGGTCATGCACCCTTAAAGAGTGGTCTATTCTTATTAAATCTCGATAGTAGTGACACACATATTCATAGTGTTGAAACCAAAAGATGCAGAGTTGATAATGATAGTGCAACTTATTTGTGGCACTGTCGTTTAGGTCATATCGGTATAAAGCGCATGAAGAAACTCCATACTGATGGGCTTTTGGAACCACTTGATTATGAATCACTTGGTACTTGCGAATCGTGCCTTATGGGTAAGATGACAAAAACACCGTTCTCCGGTACTATGGAGAGAGCAACAGATTTGTTAGAAATCATACATACAGATGTATGTGGTCCAATGAATGTTGAGGCTTGTGGCGGATATCGTTATTTTCTCACCTTCACAGATGAATTAAGCAGATATGGGTATATCTACTTAATGAAACACAAGTCTGAAACGTTTGAAAAGCTCAAAGAATTTCAGAGTGAAGTTGAAAATCATCGTAACAAGAAAATAAAATTCCTACGATCTGATCGTGGAGGAGAATATTTGAGTTACGAGTTTGGTGTACATTTGAAACAATGTGGAATAGTTTCGCAACTCACGCCACCCGGAACACCACAGCGTAATGGTGTGTCCGAACATCGTAATCGTACTTTACTAGATATGGTACAATCTATGATGTCTCTTACTGATTTACCGCTATCATTTTGGGGATACGCTCTAGAGACGGCCGCATTCACGTTAAATAGGGCACCATCAAAATCCATTGAGACGGCGCCTTATGAACTGTGGTTTGGCAAGAAACCAAAGTTGTCGTTTCTGAAAGTTTGGGGCTGTGATGCTTATGTGAAAAAGCTTCAACCTGATAAGCTCGAACCCAAATCGGAGAGATGTGTCTTCATAGGATATCCAAAGGAAACTATTGGATACACCTTCTATCACAGATCCGAAGGCAAGACTTTTGTTGCTAAATTCGGAAACTTTCTGGAGAAAGAGTTTCTCTCGAAAGAAGTGAGTGGGAGAAAAGTAGAACTTGACGAGGTAACTGTACCTACTCCCTTATTGGAAAGTAGTACATCAAAGAAACCTGTTTCTGTGACACCTACACCAATTAGTGAGGAAGCTAATGATAATGATCATGAAACTTCAGAACAAGATACTACTGAACCTCGTAGATCAACCAGAGTGAGATCCGCGCCAGAGTGGTACGGTAATCATGTTCTGGAAGTCATGCTACTAGATCATGATGAACCTACGAACTATGAAGAAGCGATGGTGAGCCCAGATTCCGCAAAATGGCTTGAAGCCATGAAATCTGAGATGGGATCCATGTATGAGAACAAAGTATGGACTTTGGTTGACTTGCCCAATGATCGACAAGCAATTGAGAATAAATGGATCTTCAAGAAGAAGACTGACGCTGACGGTAATATTACTGTCTACAAAGCTCGACTTGTCGCAAAAGGTTTTCGGCAAGTTCAAGGGATTGACTACGATGAGACCTTCTCACCCGTAGCGATGCTTAAGTCTGTCCGAATCATGTTAGCAATTGCCGCATTTTATGATTATGAAATTTGGCAGATGGATGTCAAAACTGCATTCCTGAATAGATTTATGGAAGAAGAGTTGTATATGATGCAACCAGAAGGTTTTGTCGATCCAAAGGGAGCTAACAAAGTGTGCAAGCTCCAGCGATCCATTTATGGACTGGTGCAAGCCTCTCGGAGTTGGAATAAACGCTTTGATAGTGTGATCAAAGCATTTGGTTTTATACAGACTTTTGGAGAAGCCTGTATTTACAAGAAAGTGAGTGGGAGCTCTGTAGCATTTCTGATATTATATGTGGATGACATATTACTAATTGGAAATGATATAGAATTTCTGGATAGCATAAAGGGATACTTGAATAAGAGTTTTTCAATGAAAGACCTCGGTGAAGCTGCTTACATATTAGGCATAAAGATCTATAGAGATAGATCAAGACGCTTAATTGGACTTTCACAAAGCACATACCTTGACAAAGTTTTGAAGAAGTTCAAAATGGATCAGGCAAAAGAACGGGTTCTTACCTGTGTTACAATGTGTGAAGTTGAGTAAGACTCAATGCCCGACCACTTCAGAAGATAGAGAGAAAATGAAAGATGTTCCCTATGCTTCAGCCATAGGCTCTATCATGTATGCAATGTTGTGTACCAGACCTGATGTGTGCCTTCCTATAAGTCTAGCAGGGAGGTAACAAAGTAATCCAGGAGTGGATCACTGGACAGCGGTCAAGAACATCCTGAAATACCTGAAAAGGACTAAGGATATGTTTCTCGTTTATGGAGGTGACAAAGAGCTAATCGTAACTGGTTACGTCGATGCGAGCTTTGACACTGATCCAGACGATTCTAAATCGCAAACCGGATACGTGTTTACATTAAACGGTGGAGCTGTCAGTTGGTGCAGTTCTAAACAAAGCGTCGTGGCGGGATCTACGTGTGAAGCGGAATACATAGCTACTTCGGAAGCAGCGAATGAAGGAGTCTGGATGAAGGAGTTCATCTCCGATCTAGGTGTCATACCTAATGCATCGGATCCAATGAAAATCTTTTGTGACAATACTGGTGCAATTGCCTTGGCAAAGGAATCCAGATTTCACAAGAGAACCAAGCACATCAAGAGACGCTTCAATTCCATCCGGGATCTAGTCCAGGTGGGAGACATAGAGATTTGCAAGATACATACGGATCTGAATGTAGCAGACCCGTTGACTAAGCCTCTTCCACGAGCAAAACATGATCAGCACCAAGGCTCCATGGGTGTTAGAATCATTACTGTGTAATCTAGATTATTGACTCTAGTGCAAGTGGGAGACTGAAGGAAATATGCCCTAGAGGCAATAATAAAGTTATTATTTATTTCCTTATATCATGATAAATGTTTATTATTCATGCTAGAATTGTATTAACCGGAAACATAATACATGTGTGAATACATAGACAAAAAGAGTGTCACTAGTATGCCTCTACTAGACTAGCTCGTTAATCAAAGATGGTTATGTTTCCTAACCATGGACAAAGAGTTGTTATTTGATTAACGGGATCACATCATTAGGTGAATGATCTGATTGACATGACCCATTCCATTAGCTTAGCACCCGATCGTTTAGTATGTTGCTATTGCTTTCTTCATGACTTATACATGTTCCTATGACTATGAGATTATGCAACTCCTGTTTGCCGGAGGAACACTTTGTGTGCTACCAAACATCACAACGTAACTGGGTGATTATAAAGGTGCTCTACAGGTGTCTCCAAAGGTACATGTTGGGTTGGCGTATTTCGAGATTAGGATTTGTCACCCCGATTGTCGGAGAGGTATCTCTGGGCCCTCTCGGTAATGCACATCACATAAGACTTGCAAGCGTTGCAACTAATGAGTTAGTTGTGAGATGATGTATTACGGAACGAGTAAAGAGACTTGCCGGTAACGAGATTGAACTAGGTATTGAGATACCGACGATCGAATCTCGGGAAAGTAACATACCGATGACAAAGGGAACAACGTATGTTGTTATGCGGTCTGAGCGATAAAAGATCTTTGTAGAATATGTAGGAGCCAATATGAGCATCCAGGTTCCGCTATTGGTTATTGACCGGAGACGTGTCTCGGTCATGTCTACATTTTTCTTGAACCCGTAGTGTCCGCACGCTTAAGGTTTCGATGACAGTTATATTATGAGTTTATACATTTTGATGTACCGAAGTTTGTTCGGAGTCCCGGATGTGATCACGGACATGAAGAGGAGTCTCGAAATGGTCGAGACATAAAGATTGATATATTGGAAACCTATATTTGGATATCGGAAGTGTTCCGGGTGAAATCGGGATTTTACCGGAGTACCGGGAGGTTACCGGAACCCCCCGGGAGGTATATGGGCCTTAGTGGGCTTTAGTGGAAGAGAGGAGAGGTGGCCAGGGCTGGGCTGCGCGCCCCTCCCCCCTAGACCGAATAGGACAAGGAGAGGGGGCCGGCGCCCCCCTTCCTTCTCTCTCCCCTCTTTCCCCCCTCCCGAATCCTATTCCAACTAGGAAAGGGGGGAATCCTACTCCCGGAGGGAGTAGGACTCCTCCTGGCGCACCCTCTCCTGGCCGGCCGCACCCCCCCCCCCCTTGAACCTTTATATACGGAGGCAGGGAGCACCCCTAGACACACAAGTTGATCCACGTGATCATATTCTTAGCCGTGTGCGGTGCCCCCTTCCACCATAGTCCTCGATAATATTGTAGCGGTGCTTAGGCGAAGCCCTGCGACGGTAGTGCATCAAGATCGTCACCACGCCGTCGTGCTAACGGAACTCTTCCCCGACACTTTGCTGGATCGTAGTCCGGGGATCGTCATCGAGCTGAACGTGTGCTAGAACTCGGAGGTGCCATAGTTTCGGTGCTTGATCGGTCGGGCCGTGAAGACGTACGACTACATCAACCACGTTGTGCTAACGCTTCCGTTGTCGATCTACAAGGGTACGTAGATCACACTCTCCCCTCTCGTTGCTATGCATCACCATGATCTTGCGTGTGCATAGGGAAAATTTTGAAATTACTACGTTCCCCAACAGGCATCACTTAAGTCTTCTTGTCTGTGTAATCTGAACACATATTACACTTGAGGACTGTGAATCCTCCAGCCAGTTAGACGTCGCGCTCTGAGCATCCAAGAGACATTGTGGATCGCCGGTGAACGAAGTCTGTGAAGGTTTGGGAGTCTACCTTGAAGACTTACAAGAGTGATTGGGCGAGGTCTGTGTGACCTTAGCTCAAGGGGAATACGGTGAGGACTGGGTGTCCTGAGGTGCGTGTTCAGGACTGGGTGGCCGGGACTGTGTGTCCTCAGGTTTAAATACCTAGCCGCCCTAACCAGACGTACAGTTGTCACAGCAACTGGAACTGGTCCAACAAATCATTGTCTTCAACGAGTCACTGGTTTCATCCTTCCCTTCCCTTTACTTACTGTTGGTCCTTGTGAAGTCATTGTATGATTGCACTATCTTTTGTCTTCACTAAGTGACTGCTTGTTCTGTTTGGCTTCATAATATCTTCCTACCTGATCCTTACTATCTAGCTGCTATTAGTCATTGTGCTTTCACTTCATCGAATACTTGACTATGGTTTGCCTAGTGTAGTCTACCTTCTGCTACATGGTAATAGGTTTATTTCTATCGTTTGTCTTCGAAACTTCCATGTTTTGAAGACTTTCATAAAAATCGCCTATTCACCCCCCCCCCCTCTAGTCAATATAACGCACTTTCATTATGACACGGAGCATGTATTCTGATCGTATAGTGATCATAAAAGGGGGAAACTCTAAGCATATATTTTTTAGCAAAAGAGGGTTTCCCCTTTGATTTCTATTAAATAAACCACCACGGAACCAACATGATCAATTAAACCCTAAGCATGATCAATTAAACCGTATTATGGCTCTGCCATGGCAGATTTGAAGCTGCAAACCGGAGAAATGATATTTAGCATCCATTGTTTGCTTCGAACTAAGAACTAAATTCTAAGAGCTGAAAAGAAAGTAGAGTAACCAAGTTAAGATCTATTTTCTGGTTGAGATCAAAAGGTTGAGGAGATATGAAGTACCACCTCTCTTGCGGCGCCGTGTAGGCATCGGGGGTCCGATGGTTGTTGGTGGCGTTGAAGTAGATCTGCGGCTGTAGACGGGTGCATCGGGGGATAAGTCCCGTTGCGGTGGAAGAGAAGGTCGTGTGAGCGGCCCCGGCAAAGAGAACGACAGCGCCGATGAAGCGAGAGGACGCGATGCAAGGCTATTGGTCCGTCGCCGTGGATGAGAAACGTCCATCTCTAGCAGTGGACGACGCGGTCTTGGTAGGCGCTCCGGCATGGTGGAGGACGGTGGCGATGGATGTGGTGGAGGACGGCGGCGATGGATGGGGTGGCGGACGGAGGCTGGTGTGGGAATGGGGTGTTCTAGCATGGACGGTGTATGAATGGGAAAATGGAGGGAGAGGTACGGGGAACCATGTTTTTGGGACGCGCATGTCTGAAATATGGGAAAGTTATGAACTTATCCCCCGTTTCAAATTTGGACGTCTCATCGGTTGGGGATAGGACGGTAATCTCGCATCTCCCAAATATTTGTCGGTAACTATTTCGGGTGAGGAGAGGGTGTTTTGCCGCCCACAGTTGGCGCCCACGGTGTATGAACGGGGCTGACAGGTAGGGCGGTTGTGTCACGTCTGATGGAAGTTACACATCTGCCCCTATTTAAAATATTAGCCTACATCTATTTCGGACGAGGAGAGGGTGTTTTGCGGCCCACCGTGTATGAATGGGGAATGGAGGGAGAAACAGAGGTCTTTCAGACGAGCTTGAATCAAATGAGTTTTGCCGCCCATGTTTGACGCCCACCGTGTCTGAATGGGCTCAGAGGCGGTCGTGTCATGTCTAATTGAAGTTACTAACCTACCCCTATTTAGAGCAGTGGAAATCGGGCCGATGGATTGTCCGTGTAATGGGTAGACAGTAATTTCCATCTCCCAAACACTTGGCTTCGGGCAGCCGATGTGGGAGTGGACATTTTGCTGTTTCTTTCGAATTTTGGGACAATAAGCATCCACGCTTACCCTGGCAACTAAATTCGAATCCATTTTGTATTCCTATATGAATCTTTATAAATCATTCTATGTGTTTTTATATATCTTCAAAAGGACGACAAAGATGTATTCCACTGTCATATATGAATATGGTTTACAAATGCCGATACTCAAATTCAGAAACTAGAATCCAGTTTAAGGTGAATTCGAATATTTGGAACACTTCATGTCCAACTCAAATGTCACACGCAGCATAATGTGTACTCCCATTTAGATATGTACACAAGCGATGTATCAAGATTCAAATACCGAGTCAATCAACCAAGAATGTATGGAACTAACAGACATATAAACACTTCTAGAGTATATGGATCAATAATATCAACTAACATACATAAGCCAGGCCGCTGTACTTTTTTTGGCTACAACAGCATCCTTTTTTAGCCTGCATCTTGGCCCTTTCCGATGCGTGCCACTTATGGTCCATCTATACTACTATTGTTGAATGCACATTCAGCCCGATTGGCATATTTGTAGGTTTGGCACAGCAATCCAAATGAAATGTCTCCGAGTCTTATCAATTAATACAGACTTGTGCTCAAATAAAATTACAAACAAAAAACAATTATTACATGATCTCTAAAACAAATGGTTTGATTGATTACATGAACAGACAACACAAAGGTTATTCAACTATGGAAAGAACATTTCACCTATGATTTACCAAGTAGGAATTTAATTTCCTTTTTTCCTTCAGGACCTTAACAATCTGGTCAGTCTCAGCTTGCTTGGTTTTGAAATCCACCAAATATTTAATGGTTGTCTTGAGTACTGCTTGTGATTGTGCTATTTGCTTCCTCAACATGTCAACTTCATCTCTAAGTGAAGAAGCAGAATCTCTTTCTACCACTAGTTTAGCCTCTAGAGCATCAGCAGTTGGCAATTCATAATGCACGATTGGGCCGGTGCCACTACTGTGGGATGATGCAACGTCCATGGGGACCTCGCTCTTTGATCTTGGGCTAACATGTTTTGCCATTAAAGTTCCGATTGGATTTAGAAAAGTTGAAGTTAGCAAAACATCTCAACTGGGAGTTATAACAGCAAACCAGTTAAACAAAAAAGGAATTAAAGAGTTTCAATTGGATGCTGAAAAGTAGTTATTAACATCATTGTAACCCGCTGTTGCAACAGCAAAGTAGTTAAACAAACAAGTAGATATTTAAGTTAAGGCAAACAGGTAATTCTTAACAGTAAGTATCAAACACATAGATAGGCGCAGTCTACAATATGATTAACAAGCTATGCCATTATGTAATCAGTAGCAAACTAAATTAAGCCAAGCAACGTAATTGAACAATTTTGCAATAAGTGGCTAACTAAAATTCCGAGAAGCAGGTAACTGAACTTACGCTAGTTCTTTGTACAGGCACATTGCAACTTCTTTTTCGCTTACAAGGTTGTACGAAGGAGTCCATGGCATCAATTGCTTGGATACGCAGTCCCAATACTTCTTTCTTCCCACACTGCATGGGTAAGTCAAATGGTTAATCTGGTAAGATGGTGCGTCCTTGATATGTTATATGAGGATGTGTAGTCAGACTAGTTGTAGCCAAACACATCACACTGGCTTTTACTGTATATTTCATGCGATTACTTTTGGCATATCGAGATCTAAGCAATCTACAATATTATGAAAAGACTAGCATCCTTCACATTATTGGCGAACTCAGTTCATAGAAACAAGCAATTCAACCATTCTGTGGGTAAATCAAAAGCGCCACTGGAATATTTTTCACTATCCAATCATACACGCAAAAAGGTACCCACGCTAACGTGGATTAGAGTGTGTGTCACATAATTAGTTATTTGAATTAGAGTGTGTGTCACGTAGTTAGTTATTTAAATTAGAGTGTGTGTCACGTAGTGATCTCCAATTCTAACGTGGATTTCGCATTTCACTGTATCCATGCTACTTTTTTAATACAAATTCATATGTATATGATGAACACCATGGTAGTGAGAAAACTTTTGGATGGATTCAAACATATGACCTACAAAATAGCACAAAAAACTGAGTCAATGTCAACTTTTCGAAACTTAGTATGGCATGAATTCGAAATAATTACCTGTATGCCTGGTCCTTGGTTCAAATCTTACAATGTACACCGAATTGAAACATCGATATTAAGTCTCGTACTATGTACATTCAAATGTTGTTTTTAGCCCCCCCCCCCCCCCGCGCGCACAAACGCTACATACTTCCTGTATCGGTCAATCTTCCTCTCCTAACCACCTTAGGAAGCTATCGGTTTCCAACACACGTTCATTCTTTCTCTCCATGTTTCGATCTCTAAGTCTCTCAACTACACAACCCCTTTTTCCACTCTGTTACCAAATGTATTTACCTCACACACCCGCCATTGCACCCCATGCCGAGCTCCTCTCCCCCCTCTCCCTCTCGCGCTAAATACATGCATTGCCTATCTAGCCCCCCAACCTCTCGTGCATGCGCACGCACACACATTGTATATCTAGGTCACTCCCTCGAGACTGTCTCACTCTTTCTTCCACACGGCGGGCCACACTCGCTCAATCTCACTCTCTTTATCTGAGTCTCGTTTAACCTCGTTTTCTTTCACACACAAATGATATATCTCCCTGTTCGGGCCTCGATTGACACACTCTATACTCTCTCACGCAGATTGTCTATCTAGGTCGGTCCATCCAAGCCGCCACCACTCTTTCGACCTCATGGTGGGCCACGCTCACTCAATCTCTCTCTCTCTCTCTGTATGTCTCGATTGACCTCGCTCTTTCTCGGACAAAAACAATATATCACCATATTGAGCCCAATTCGACCTATTCACATTGTATACTCTCTCACGCACATCGTCTATCTAGATCACTCTCTCCAACCCGTCTCACTCTTTCGATCGCACGGCGACCCTATGTGATCGGTTGACCTTGCTTCCTCCCACGCACAAAATATATCTACACGTCTGTGACTGGATCATCTCTCAAGCTCTATCTTACAACCCTCACCCTTGCCAAAAAGCTCAATCGGACAATATCTCTCCAGAGCATATATATTTGTTCAATGAATGTCGTACCACACTCACTTTGTCTCTCTATCTATATGTCTCTCGATTGACCTCACTTTCTCACACCGTATCTTCCACGCGTTGAAGCTACTACCTCTCCATCCCTCGCAAAGCCGGAGCTATTTACATTGCGAGGGGCACTCCAACCTTGGATTAATTTGTGTAGGCATTTATTCCGGTCGGTTTAGATTATATTTTCGTAGCATTCGGCCCACAACTACTCCAATCACCGTAGCGGGTAATTAAGCTACGGGGAGCACCTAATATGAGCACCGGGGAGCCATTGGATCGAAGATGTAGCGGCACACACGAGGCCTGAATGTTTTATTTGCAAAAAAACCTTTGGAGAGTTTGGAAATTGCGCATAATTACAAAGAGTACTCCCAAGCCATTGGATCTCACTTCCAACGGTGTAAAAACTCGTATCACCATAGTATCTAAGCTGCGGGGTGGATGTGATATTCCATGCCACTGTCATTTTTGTTCGTAAACTTGCAAAAAACGTGTAACTCATGCCGTTACTTGTCTAACCGCGCAAAGTGTTTGTTCAAAAAAAATCATCCTACACTGAAATATCGGAACAACACACGGGGGTCCCACTTGTCGTTAATCAAATTTGGACCTAAAACTAACAAATCTGAAAGACGAGATTCGAACCGGCAACCTGGACTACAAAGCGTAAGTCGATAGCCTGAAAAAACGAACGATTGTTGGCTTTGTCCCGTAACTTGATTTTATACAGTACTTGCGTTGAGTAGAGTAGAGGGAGTGCCTCTTCAACACGTGCATGACCGTTATCTCACTTACTGGTGGGTCCCAGGTCTGCGATCTCAATCTCTCTTCTCTCCATCGTCTAACCTTTGCACGGGCACACACGAAGAGCGGCGCTAGCTTGCCGTGGTGTTATTACAACTAAAAAAATTGGAAAATAGAAGAATCGCCTAGAACAAGAGACGTTGTGGCTGGTCGAGACGGAGCTAACCACATCTATCCTCCGTGCCACGTTTGCATGATGAAGCTGTGTGGCTAGTGGGGTGTTTTCAACCGACTGGCTGGGTCCCGAGGTCGAACCATAGGTACTCTACTACGTCTGATACAGTATATTTTTACACGCACATTTTTCCTCCGTGCCGAGACGTGGCACACCCTACCGCGCGGTTTCGGGATCCTCCCGGGTGGTGCACACATATATTCTTCCTGACGTGGGACGCCCTACCGCGCGTTTTCTGGGTCCTCCTCGGTCGTAGCGCCAAAGCAAGTAAATGAATTGTCAAATCACGAAAGACCACCTTTCCCGCCGAGTACATTAGTGAAGTACGGTGGCTAGCTAGTTGGGCTAGTTCGACCGATTAGCTAGGCCGCCGCCACATTTGTTTTTTCACCCCTTTTTTATCTACTTGCCGGCAGGTAAATTTAAATATCCACCGCGGCGTTGCTCTGGTGTTTGGGTGCGGCAGGTTTTATTTTTTGATTGACGGGAGCAGGCGCGGCAGGATTTTTAATTTTTTGATTGACGGGAGCAGGCGCAGCAGTAATTAGTCACGATGACTCTGCCTGTACTGTAGCGACCAGACCTCAGACGGTCCAATCTCTGTGCTCCGGTGTCATCCCTGGATCAGTAATGCTGACACCACACAGTACTTGAAGGATTTATAACAGAGTAGCAATCACACACTTATTACATCGAGTGTCTCAAAAGAGAACTTATTACAATAAATATGGCTTAAGGCCATCTAAAAACGATAACAGCGGAAGGCTTGGAAGATAAGTGAGTCCATCAACTCCAACGACATCACTGAGTATAGAACCACGACCTAAAGGCATCTTAATCATCGTCTGAAAAGTCTGCAACATTAACGTTGCAGCCCGAAACGGGTCAGCACATGGAATATGCTGGCAATGTAACACATAGAGAGTGATGGAATAAAATAGGCTATTCTATATGCATATATTGCTGGTGGAAAGCTCTATGGTTACAGTTTTGCATAAAGCCAATTTTTCCCTACTGCAAAGGAATGAATTTTATTTAACTATCATGGTAGTTGTTAAACATTGAGAATGGTTGACAGCATTCTCAATCCCAATTAAGCATCATCATTAAAACCCAACAATTAACTTTAGAGTAACATGATGAAATTCACATGATAATCCAGGTACTAGATACTCAAGATGTCCATAACCGGGGACACGGCTAACCATGATTAGTTTATACACTCTGTAGAGGTTTGCGCACTTTTCCCCACAAGACTCGATCTCCTCCGTTGGTTTTCTCACACTACATGGTGTTTAAGAAACGGATGACCGAGACATAGTCTTTCGGAAGCGCTAGCACCTTACGAACGGGTAGACCATACCAACCTACATCCCCTACATATGCTAGTCTACCACTATAAGAGTTCGCACGACTTAGTCAACTATGCTAGAGCCCATAGTAGCTTGTGGCTGCACATGTAAGTTTCTAGTATGAATAATCTCATGATCCCTTTGAGCCTGGGTGGCGGTCCAGAAGAAAACAGGCAATCGCTGGAATACCCAGGTGCCTCAATCCACCCAGATGTGTGTTTAGGTTGCCACCTTAAATAAACCATTAATTAACAAAGCTCACATCTGTCATGGATACACTCACCCAATCCACGTCTACTAGCATAGCATAGCAATAATAAGCCAACGTAGAGTAACTCCCAAAGGTTTGATAATAAACAGGTAATAGGTTCTACCTCAACTACTCCCCAAACCCACAATTTAATTAGATCCTAATGATGCAATGTGTGAGGATTGATCTAATGCAATAAAACTGGGTAGTAGGAGGTATGATCAAAGTGTTACTTGCCTTGTTGATGATCCGGCAAGCGGGAGCGGCGGCGGAGGCGTGCGGCAACGCAGGCGGCGGCAGCGTGCGGCGGCGGCGGGCTACGGTGCAGGGCGGCGGGGTGAGGAGAGAGCGGCGGCGTGCGGCTATTTAAGAGGGGGAGTTGACTTGGGGGAGGGGGCGACGGGCGGCGCGGCTCCGGCTCGGACTCCTCTCCGAGTCCAGCGGGGAAGGCGGCGGCGGTGGCTTTGGGCCGGCCTGGCTCGGCTAGGCCCTTGGCCCAGTCGGGCGCGGTTTTTTTTAAAACAATTTCGCTGCGCCTAAAAAAATTCTAGAAAAATAAATAAAAATCTAAAAATGCCAAAACAAATTTTCTACGTCTAAATAAAATATTTAGAACAGGATGAACATTTTTTGGCTCTAAATGCAATATTTTGAAAGCATGCAATTTTTCCTAAATTCGAATAAATTAGCAAATAAAACCAAAATAAAATCTTATTTGATTTTTTATTAAATCCTCAATATTTCTTTATTTTGGGAAAGTCATTTTATTCCCTCTCTCATATTTTTAATATAGAAATAATTGAAAATAAAATAAATAAAATCAAATGATCCTATCTTCAAAATTTGAGAAAAACTCAAATATGAAAATAACGAAATCCCCAACTCTCTCCGAGGGTCCTTGAGTTGCGTAGAATTTTCTAGGATCAACCAGAAAAGCAATAAAATATGATATGCAATGATGATCTAATGTATAACATTCCAAATTGAAAATTTGGGATGTTACATGTACCCACTGCTCCCTGATGTGAGAAGTCGTCGACTGGTGTTTTACCGTGGTGAAAACCAAAAGATTCCCCGCTCCCTCCGCCTTCTCGTAGATTGCATTGCCTTTCAGCCATTTCGCCCCCTTTGCTTCCTCTCCCCATTGCTTCTACCTAGTGCCATGACGGCGCAGCAGATCACGGAGTCCGAGGTGAGGCTCCTGACACAGGAGCTCCATGCCAAGGATGCGGAGCTCAGGGCCAAGGACGTGGAGCTCCGTGAGCTCAAGGAGGAGAGGAGTGCCATGCTTCTCCGTTATGTGCGGGAGTTCACGGAGCTTCAAAAGCGGCAGGCGTCCACCACAAAGATGCTCGAGGCGTCGGCGGCGTTGCTGTAGAAAGCGGGAGATACGATAGGCTGTCAGGGGAGCCGGCTGGAGCATGAGCGGGCCGATCGTGACGAGGTCCAGGATCGCCTCAGCCACTTGGTGAACCAAGTTGCCACGCACGTGTTGCGGCTGCACGATGCCTACCGTCGTGCCAGCGCGACGATGCCGGTCGTCGGGCTAAACCCGTTCGACCACCTGGTCAACTTTAACGAGTTGCGGCTTCCTGACCTGGTCTCCTTCTTCACCTATATCTCCGAGGAGCTGAGCCGTCTCCGCGCGATGGTGGGAGCTGAGCTGGACAAGGAGGGGTTGCGGGCTGCCGTCGCCATTGCCGGGCGAATCCTTTCAGGGCTCCGTCACCGGAATCCATTCGTGCCATTGGACGCCGTCTTTGACGAGCTGGCTCCCGTCGACCGGGAGCAGGCTCTGCGGGCGGTTGCACCGTGCATCACCAACGTCGTGCGCCTCGAGAAGCAGAGGGACTTCGGTGGTGTTTAGGCGCCCTCTGCATGGGCATGTCCATGTCTCGGCGCAACATGACCGTTGGATCAAACTCAGACGGTGCAGATCAGTCACTGTAGCACAAAGCGTGTGGGTGTGTTTGGTTGCATTCTCATCTCAATATAGTTGTTTCCTCTTCATGTATTTTTGTCAACCTACTAGTGTGGACTCATGCACCCTTATGCACTCTGCCAAACACCCAAAAGTGGGTCGAGAAGGGAACTTTTGCTCCCATCCCGTGCACCCTTCATACACCCTGCCTAACACTATTCGTGCTTCATATGGTTCATGTTTCGTGGAGTACTGTAGCACTGTACTCTCTATGCGCTGTGGACCTAGTTCTGTTAACATTGATCTCATCGTCCATTCTCGACCGGACAGTCGAAAAAGCGATACTATGTTACATATAGGAGTAGTTGACATGCGCACAACATCATTTATTATCGCCATATCTTACTACACTAGCAATAAGATTGTGTAGTACTGACGTATGAACCACTGCACATGCCTAGTAGTAGGAGCAGTGTGTATGTTCAAGTGGATGCCGTGTTTCGCACTCCTCCGTCGTAAGAGTGGAAACGCTTGCTGTAATCATTTTTTTCTTCTGAAAAACAGCGGACACGCTCTACCGTGTGGATCCTCCTCCAGCCATGCACTAAATTACTCACTTTCACCGACGTGTGGGACAGCCAGCATCGGGGTCCACCAGCCATGCACTAAATTACTCCGTAGTAGAGTGACGGTAGACTACCCCAATCGAAGTGTCACAGTAATGCCCAATGAGCCGTCAAATCACAAAACTCCCTCCTTTCCAGCAGTAAGTTGGACGGATGAAGCAACCATCATTTCACTCTTCTCTATCAGCTTCCTCTCTACCCAACCCTCGCTTCTGCCTCATCTTTTTCCTCATTTCTTCAAGAAAACCCCGACCTGCTTCTGCCATTGTTCTTCTCTCCCAAAGAAGGAAAGGTGAGCGCATCAATGGTGTTGATTCTGGCCAAGGCCCGGTCTTGCAACCCCGAGACTGATCCTATAACTCCCTCTCTTTTCTTCTTTTGGGTTTGTGATTATGGTTTCTTTTCTTTTATTTCTATTTGACAGTTTCTTGATGGACGCTGGAGCACCGGCCGAAGTGATGTCTATGGCTCCGGCCAAAACCGTCGAGGCTCATGGTACGAAGAAGCGCAAGCACCCCGCCGAGACTACCGCAGACAAGCTCAAAGCCATCGCCCTGTCCAAGCCCCCCTCTCCGGGATCCCTCATTAAGCAAGTCCAGGTAATATCTCTTCTTGACGATCTTTTTCTCGATCTTGATCGTGTTTTTTCATCTTGCATGTGATTTTTGTGTGCCAAATGACGGTTCTAAATTCCTATTTTGACCGAAACATGCGAGAGGTTGACACTGATTTCTTATAGATTATTTTCAACTACTCCCTCTGTCCCAAATTTCTTGTCTTAGATTTTTCTAGATACGGATGTATCTAATACTAAAATGTGACTTGATACATCCGTATCTAGACAAATCTAAGACAAGAATTTTGGGACGGAGGGAGTACTTTATGAACATCAATGCTACCTTTTAAGAGGGTATATTTGCCTCAGTAACTTGTGTTATGGATATTGCATGTAATCCCTCTGCTCTCATGCCTTTGAAGACATGTTCTAGTGTCTTTGTTCACTCATTTCTGTGCGTATATGTAGTCATATATGGAGTATAATATCGAAAATCATCTTATATTTATGAACGGAGGTAGTAATAAAATATGGTTTCTGTTTGAATTAGAACCAGGTCCGCGGTGGAGATGAAGTTCTCAAAGTCATGCCGTGTGAACTGGAAGACCTGATGATGAGTTCTACTGCTGAACTATCCAGCTGTTGTATCCTTGTCGCCACGTGTCCTGAACTAGTGTTTTCCTGTAGCATTGTTGCCAGGCGTGTTCTCGAGGCTGTACTTGACCACAACAATTTCCTGGTTGTGCCTTCGATTACGAAGGGTGTGGTTCTTGTAAAGCTTCCCAACAAATCTGATGTGGCCTGTCTTCATCATCATGTTTATGAGTGGAAAGACCACTCTGTTAGGTTCTCCAAGGTTGACAAGATGGTGATGGTGCATGTAGAAATCTCACACGAAGTCCATGGCCTAGTCAGTTATGCGGGGTTCATCCCGTAGGTCGGTGGAAAAAAATAGTCTGCATAGTTTAGTTAGTGCAACTTTGCTTGTTTGTAGTAAGTACTATTGTTCAGTACTTGATTTGTGTTTGTGAACCCTGTATTGTTTATTAGTACTGCTGCTTTTGGTGTGTGGTCAGTCCTGAGAACGGTCTATGTTAATGTCTGTCCACTCAATTCAGTCTGTATATTTTGAAGTATCCATATCATATTTTTTGTGAGGACGGTCTATCAATTATGGTTACACTCCAATATCCGTATGCATTGCAGGGTTTATCGCACCCGCCAGGATTTCCAGCCCCATGGATGTTCGGTCCATAGGATTTGTCACGACCTTTGGACTATCCTACTTGTGGGAGTAAGCGGGGCCCCTGCATGCCACGCGTAGTTGAATGATCAATCTTCTATTTAGTACTTCAACATAGTGATTTCCTGGTAAGGATTCACTCGTGTCACATCAAGTAAATCTTATTGATTTACTATCTAAATCTTATTGATTTAATGTCATGTTTTCTTTCTTTTCCTGCAATTTTACGATGCAGGTTTTGCCATGTGACATTCATCACAGAATAAACCGTTTTGTTTGCTCTACGATGGCTATTTTTGTAGGTTTCACTTCTTATGTCGTGTCAGTAAGGAAGGCACTGTCCATTACTTATATTACTGGAAAAAACTGGATCAGTCTGTTGTCTGAGTACAAGCTGAATCCCTATGATGAACTGCAGTTTGGTTTAACAAAAACGCCACAATTAGTCCTTCTCGCGTTTAAAAGAAATGAAGAAAAAAACTGGATCATGGTCACGGATCCTAGTCAAGTTAGAAAGCTGATCATAGCAGACCAGACACGATCGCCACTGTCTCGCATAGATCGAGCACCGACAGTTGCTCTAGCACTGACAGCAGCTCAGTCTGATCCAGCTGAGGATTGGGCACCGACCATGTCAGCGGATCAGTCTGATCTACCGGAGGATCGGGCATCGACACCGGCACCTGCTCCGACACCGGCACCAGCTCTACAAGGAGCACCATCTCCGGCAGCAGCGGCGGCTTCGGCACCTGCACCAACACTTGCACTTGCATCTGCTCCGGCTCGTGCAGTTGCACCGGCAACAGACTGGGCTGCAGTTCGCACTTCATATACCAAAGTCCTTACAAAAACCGACATGTCCACCTTCTTGGTAAGCATTGGCCGCCCAAGTGCTTCGTTCTCTTTCCATATTGTTTCACATGATTCACTGTGTTGATCTAACTGTTTGGGTATGTCTTCTTGTTTGCAAACAAAGAATTCCTAGAGCAACGAGGGAGTCGTTCAACAATCCGGGCGACCGCGGCCAAGTTTCTCTTACCATGCGCAGCCTTGGTGTGAATGAACCTGCTCAATATATCGTAAGTACAAAGGATGGTCGCATGATGATTGATGCTAAAGGATGGTCAAGGTTCAAATCTAAATCATATCTTGCGGTAGGGGATGATGTCAAAATCGAACTTTCTCGGCAAGGAGAGCTGGTCCAAATCAACTTTGAAATTCTTCAGTAGCAGCAAGCAACTGCCTAACTGATCTATCCTCCGAGAGATTTTGATGTAATAATCTGGCATGGTGAAACAAGTGTCCTGTGTGTATAAGTAGTACGATAGTATTATTTATCACATGGTATATCGTTGATAGAATTGCAACTCTGATTGCTGGTTAGGAACTGTTGTTCGATTTCATTCCAACAGCTGCCGTGCTTTATTCAATTTTGTGTATTCACCTTGCGACAACATCTAAAACCAACGTTGTACCGATCGCTTGCAATATGAAAAGCGCTGAGGTAGAACACATGGGCCCCCAAACATGCAGGGTCGGCCTGCGGCCCAAAGTCCAGAACCTGGTTTCGAGAAGCAGTAGCTCAGTGCAGAAGTGGCGTCCTCCTGTTGTTGTGGGTTGGGCGAAGATGAATGTTGATGCTGCGTTATCTCGCAATGGTGAAAGGGGCGCCCTGGCAGTTGTGAACCGGGATCATACAGGCTTCTTCCTTGGAGCATCGACACTGGTGTGCGAAAGTGTTACTGATCCAGAGATCCTAGAGGCAATGGCATGTTGTGAGGGGCTATCTCTGGCTCTTGACTTAAACCTGCAACAAGTTCAGATTAGCACCGATTGTTCGGCAACAGTCAAGCATATCGGAGAGGCATACTTGGGGCCCAACAAAGTTATTATGGACGAGATTAAGATGAAGAAGAATATGTTCCAAACCATGGAGATCATACATGAAAAATGCGAGTGTAATGTTGAAGCGCATGTGCTCGCAAAAGCTGCTACTTCTTTGCCCTGTGGACGCCATCTTTGGCTCACAGGAACCCCCGAAATTATTTGTATACCTATGACTGTTAATCTTCAATAAAGCAGCTTTTATCCCTCAAAAAAACATCTGAGTATTATATTCTCAGCTGAACCCCCATAATGCCCGTGCGTTGCAGAGGGAGTATATTTCTCGGCAAGGTGATCCTATGATATAAAAGATTTGTATATTTGTTTACAGGGGGAGTATCTCTCTGTCAAAATATATATATTTATGTGTAACTAGTTACTCCTGTCTTTCTACTTCCTTTCGCTGATATGTGGGGCAACCGGCAACGGGGTCCACGTGCCATATGCACAAATTAGAGTGCACAACTTCACGGTAGACACACCCCGGTCGTAGCGCCGCAGTAATGCCCAATGAGCTGTCAAATCACAACCCCCCACCCCTTTCCAGCTTTAGCAGTAAGCTGGACGGACGAAGCGGCAATATTTCACTGGGCCTGAATCCCCTTCTCCTTCGTCTGCTTGTTCAGAGAAAACCCCCTCTCGGCGATTGCATAGGGTTTTCTCATGGAGAACCAGGTATGAATTCTTCATCCATCCCCGATAAACCCAAGTCCCTTGGTCGCAGGTAATCCTAGGATGGCAGCCACCGCCGTTGATGCATTTTTCTTCCTACTAAATCTAGTGTGTTTCATTTGTAGTGCCCAAAGTGCGAGTACCCTACAGGTTTCTGCACCCTCGGCGAGACGCCACACTTGTTCCTTCTCATCCTAACACAGCATTTTGAAACGTGCACAGTATGTTCCTAGAATCCTCTTTTCTATCCGGGAGGGTGGGGTTTTTTTGAACATGATGTGTTCTCATATTATTTTTCCTGCAGTGTATTATTTGCTCTTCCAGAACACATGTACTCAAGATGCTCGGCCTTGCCATAACCGAATACACTAGTTTAATGGTCACAGTGAAGACAAGCCATGGATATAAGTTCCGAGTTGGGTTCATGAACCAAGAAGATCACTACTTTTTTATGGTCGAACTTGGATAAACTTTCTCAAGTGTTACGGACTGAAAGTTGGCGCACGAATGTTGATGGAAATAGCAGAACCTGGTCTCATCTTCACTGCGATCTTCCACCCCGATGTCGTTCCAATTGTTCATCCATGTTAGTTTTGTATCTGGTTCTTGCTTGTTGCCTCGATTACTTCTTAATCCACCTATTCTGTCTAACTAATCACAATTTAACTTTAGAAGTAGCAACGAATCTCTCACGAAGATGCTACTTCTAACTAATATTTTCTTATAATTGGTGGCACTTGTAGGTTTTTTCAGAGTTAAGCAGTCTGCTCGTTTGTTACTATGTAATAACTCGGCTGTTACTAATGGCACTGAAGTTGACTGGATCGACATCCACAAGTTCCTACACTTTATTGATCGTCTTGAGGTCCTTGTGGGGCGTTTCAATGGTGGAAGGCCACGTGGGATATGTGTGCCACTGCTGCACTCGTTGAACAGGTCCAACTATGTCGAGAAACTTATGGTACGAGCTGTTTTCTGTTATATATGTTGTTCATAAACTATTGCTTATACACAGTTTTACAGTTGTGATCTTCTTGAAACAGGAACTGCCGAGTTCTATTGTTCCTACACGGATGCCTGACCATGGTCGGGTCAGACTTGCGTTTGGTCACAACATGATGTTTATGTCGACGTACTCAATTCCCCTTGGAGGTGAAAAGATACTTATTCATGGGTGGTCTCAAATAATGAAGGCTTGTCCATCTTCGAGAATAGGACAGAAGATTATGTTCATGCTTTTCCATGGCTCTAAAGCGAATATCCTGTTTATTGACCACGTTGCGAGATGAAGCCGCTTTCAGAAGGTTGTGGATGCGCGGGGTGGCGCCTGGGCCTTGTCCTAGGGCTTGGCGGCATCACCCTTGGTTAACTGTAGGCAAAGTAGCACTGTTCGAGGTGTGCTTTGTACGGTTGAACCTGTATAAGTACTCATACTGCTTTCAGCTTTGGTTGTTAAGTGCCCCTGCTAGTTTCAGTTAAGGTTGTTAAGTACTCCTGCTGCTTTTACAGTCTGTCGTGTTTCTTCAGTCTTGTCTTCCTCCAGCCGCCAAAACCAAACCAGCGCCGGCAGGGCCGCCTGCTTCCGCCTCCCACGGCTGGCTGCGTCTCAGCGCACGCATCGCCGCCCCACCGTCTCCTAAATCGTTAACGCCGACGTCCTCCGCGCGCTTTGGTGCGCTCGCCGCGGCGCCGCCCTCTCGCGTTGTCAACATGGTCAACAAACAATAGGAATCGACAGAAGTATGTGGAGAGGATGATAGTAGGGGCCCACCACGTCAGCGTATGGAAAAATAAAATGCTTCCTCCTAGTGTTTTCCTGACATCTGGGACCCACGACATTGGGAGCGTACACTTTATTGATCGTCTTGAGGTCCTTGTGGGGCGTTTCAATGGTGGAAGGCCACGTGGGATATGTGTGCCACTGCTGCACTCGTTGAACAGGTCCAACTATGTCGAGAAACTTATGGTACGAGCTGTTTTCTGTTATATATGTTGTTCATAAACTATTGCTTATACACAGTTTTACAGTTGTGATCTTCTTGAAACAGGAACTGCCGAGTTCTATTGTTCCTACACGGATGCCTGACCATGGTCGGGTCAGACTTGCGTTTGGTCACAACATGATGTTTATGTCGACGTACTCAATTCCCCTTGGAGGTGAAAAGATACTTATTCATGGGTGGTCTCAAATAATGAAGGCTTGTCCATCTTCGAGAATAGGACAGAAGATTATGTTCATGCTTTTCCATGGCTCTAAAGCGAATATCCTGTTTATTGACCACGTTGCGAGATGAAGCCGCTTTCAGAAGGTTGTGGATGCGCGGGGTGGCGCCTGGGCCTTGTCCTGGGGCTTGGCGGCATCACCCTTGGTTAACTGTAGGCAAAGTAGCACTGTTCGAGGTGTGCTTTGTACGGTTGAACCTGTATAAGTACTCATACTGCTTTCAGCTTTGGTTGTTAAGTGCCCCTGCTAGTTTCAGTTAAGGTTGTTAAGTACTCCTGCTGCTTTTATAGTCTGTCGTGTTTCTTCAGTCTTGTCTTCCTCCAGCCGCCAAAACCAAACCAGCGCCGGCAGGGCCGCCTGCTTCCGCCTCCCACGGCTGGCTGCGTCTCAGCGCACGCATCGCCGCCCCACCGTCTCCTAAATCGTTAACGCCGACATCCTCCGCGCGCTTTGGTGCGCTCGCCGCGGCGCCGCCCTCTCGCGTTGTCAACATGGTCAACAAACAATAGGAATCGACAGAAGTATGTGGAGAGGATGATAGTAGGGGCCCACCACGTCAGCGTATGGAAAAATAAAATGCGTCCTCCTAGTGTTTTCCTGACATCTGGGACCCACGACATTGGGAGCGTATATAGTCAATAGACAAGAGAACAGCACAAGATCGGTTGACACCTGGGACATAGCTACTCGAGCAGTATTTTTTTTGTTTGGTATTGTTGAGACGGAGCAGGGTTTGAACTGGGCTGTGGCCCGTCTAGCCCAGGCTTATATTTTATGTTCACCATGTGACCAACCCAGCTATTTTTTCTTTGTGAAAATGAGCCCAGTTTATTTTTTCTGAAGAATACCCAATCCAGGCCTACTTATTTTTCTACGCCCTGATGGGCTGCAACTCTTTCAAGACGCTTGCAAATCTTGAAAGTAATATGAAATGGGTTGTAAATATAAACACAGATGACAAATTGGCAATTACTTTATAATTTCTGAATTTTATTACATTTTCAGATTCCTATTTCACTGGGCATTAACCTATTTAAATATATCTTCAAAGTACTTTAAATCTGGCTGGACATTTCGGTATTAAAAATAGTTTGGAACCCATAGAAATATGCGAAATTGGCCCTGGCCAACCAAAAAAACGTCTGCAATAAATTGCATAAGAAGTTGCCATGAGCTATATATAAATTATTAAAAAAAGAGGGAGTGGTCTGACTTGTGGGCCTGTTTAGTTGACGCGTATGCAAGATTTTTTTAGTTATTATATACGTCAACAAACGCTTCTAGCAGACGTAACCGTTGGATGTCAATCCAACGGCCGTCGTGTTTCTTCAATCTCTGATCTTCTTGCTCCTGTCGCCAAAGCAGCACCAGCGGGACCGCCTACTCCCGCCTCCCATGGTCGGCTGTGCTGCCGCGCAGGCCTCAGCGCCCCCTACTACTCCCACCGCTGGCCAGGGCATCCCTCTACTCACCCACACCCCCTGTTATTCTGCGGCGACGGCAGCCTCACACCGCAGCCGAACCGGTGAATGCTCGTACTCCTCTCCGCGTGGGCATCTACTGCCGCGTCTTCCCCGGCTCCGCGTCGTCCCCTTCCTATGCCTCGCCGTCGTCCACCGCCGTGGTGCTCTCGGCGCGACGTGGTCAATGTGGTCAACGACCGGCTTCCATCAGAAGAGTATTATACGTGGAGAGGCTGACAGTTGGGTCCACGGCAGCCGCAAGGAAGTGCCTCCTTATTACGCGGAAAATAATTATTCCTCCACCTGACAGCGGCGACCCACCGGACGGGCCACCAGTATTTTGCAAAAAAATCGTTTCCCCTGACTGCTGGGACCCACCGGACGGGCCACCGTATTTCACGGAAAAAAACGTTCCCCCCGCTGTCAGCTCGGACCCACCGGAAGTGCCTCCTTATTACGCACAAAAAAATGAATACTCCCCCGGCTAGCTGGGACCCACCTTGGTGGGAGGCTGACTTGTGGGCCTACTAAGTTGACGGGGACGAAGGGCTTTGTCAACTTAGTCAATATGAACGATTCTAGCTCCAGTGACCATACGATGTCCATCCAACGGCCGTAGTGCTTCTTCAACCTCTGGTCTTCTTGCTCCAGCTGCCCAAAGCAGCGCCGGTCGTGCCGCATGCTCCTGCCTCCCGTGGCCGGCTGTGCTACCGCGGAGGCCTCACCGCCCCCTACTATTACCACCGCTGGCCAGACCCTGCGGCGACGGCAGCCTCATACCGCAGCCGAACCAGTGAACCCTCGTACTCCTCTCCGCGCGGGCTTCAACTGCCGCGTCTTCCCCGGCTTCGCGTTGTCCCCTTCCTAGGCCTCGCCGCCGTCCACCGCCGTGGTGCTCTCGGCGCGGCGTGGTCAATGTGGTCAACGATCAACTTCCATCGGAAGAGTACTGTGCGTGGAGACGCTCACAGCTGGGTCCACGACCGCAGCAAGGAAGTGCCTCCTTATTACGCGCAAAATAATTATTCCTCCACCTGACAGCGGGGACCCACCGGACGGGCCACCAGTATTTTGTGAAAAAATTTGTTTCCCCCTGACTGCTGGGACCCACCGGACGGGCCACCGTATTTTGCGAAAAAAACCTTCCCCCTGCTGTCATCTCGGACCCACCGGAAGTGCCTCCTTATTACGCACAAAAAAATGAATACTCCCCCGGCTAGCTGGGACCCACCTTGGTTGGAGGCTGACTTGTGGGCCTACTAAGTTGACGGGGACGAAGGGCTTTATCAACTTAGACAATATGAACGATTGTAGCTCCAGTGACCGTACGATGTCCATCCAACGGCCGTAGTGCTTCTTCAACCTCTGGTCTTCTTGCTCCAGCCGCCCAAAGCAGCGCCGGTCGTGCCGCATGCTCCTGCCTCCCATGGCCGATTGTGCTGCCGTGGAGGCCTCACCGCCCCTACTATTCCCATCGCTGGCCAGGCCCTGCGGCGATGGCAGCCTCACACCGCAGCCGAACCAGTGAACCCTCGTACTCCTCTCCGCGCGGGCTTCCACTGTCGCGTCTTCCCTGGCTCCGCGTCGTCCCCTTCCTAGGCCTCACCGTCGTCCACCGCCATGGTGCTCTCGGCGCGGCGTGGTCAATGTGGTCAACGGCCGACTTCCATCGGAAGAGTACTGTGCATGGAGACGCTGACAGCTGGGTCCACAGCCGCAGCAAGGAAGTGCTTTCTTATTACGCGCAAAATAATTATTCCTCCACCTGACAGCTGGGACCCACTGGAGGGCCACCGTATTTCGCGAAAAAAACGTTTGTCCCTCACTGCTGGGACCCACCAGCTACATCTTCGTACGCAAGGAAGTGCCTGACAGTCGGGACCCACCTAGTCGAAGCGTACGTAGCATTGTCATTCTGGTCACGAACGTGTACGTACATATATACTGGTCGATGTAGAGGCACGCACGTGTCGTAGTAGAGGCGCGCACATAGCATGTACACGTACGTACAGCGGCCAGGGTGCAAGAAAGAAAATACGGCCACGTATGTGTACATACGGGCGGGGTCTCGAACGCCTACTCGCGCATACATACGGCCAGGGCTCGTGTACATGGCTGGGTCGGAACGGAGAAACAGCGTCGTCGTCATGTTCATGGGGAGGCAACGGAATGCGTCGTGTTCATGGGGAGGCAACAGAATGCTTCGTGTTCATGGGGAGGCAACGGAATGCGTCGTGTTCATGGGGAGGCAACGGAATGCGTCGTGTTCATCGGGAGGGCTTGGACGAAACAGGCGATGGAAACGAGGCCTGGCGTACCGCAGAATGGAGGAAACGGCCTTGTGTTCGACCGGCCACGTTTGAAACGGGATCCTGTTGATCGGGAGGGGTCTGGCGTACCGCAAAACGGAGGAAACGGACCTCCTACGGTCGAAACGGGGGTCCTGTTCATCGGGAGGGGTGTGGCGTACCGCAAAACGGACGAAACGGACCTCCTACGGTCGAAACGGGGGTCCTGTTCATCGGGAGGGGTGTGGCGTACCGCAAAACGGGACTCCACGGGATACTGTTCATCTCCACCATCGACCCCCTCCAGCCTCCACGAGCTACTGTTCATCCACCATCGACCTCCTCCAGCCTCCACCTGCGACTATTCATCCACAGGCTCCTATTCATCCAGCCTCCACCGCGCGCTACTCCACCGGCTACTTTTCAACCAACCCTCTCCACGGGCTCCTGTTCAACCACCCCTCCACGAGCTACTTTTCATCCTACCCTCCACCGTCTACTGTTCATCCTGCCCTCCACGGGGTGGTCCTATTCATCCAGCCCTCCACAGGGTCCTGTTCATCCAGCCCCAACCGGCTCGATCGATCGGGGTCCTGTTCATCCAGAGGCAACACCACGGGGTCCTGTTCATCCACCCCCAACGGGAACTGTTCATCCAACCCCCCCCCTCCCCCCACAACGCTCACTGCTCATCCAGAGGCAGCATCGATCGGCTTCAGTTAGCAGCAGTAGCGAAGGAATCGCTCGATCGGGTTCAGTTAACAGCCATCGATCGATCGCTCGGGTTCAGTAACGCGTCGCCTGCAGTGCAATCGCTCGGGTTCAGTTAGAGCCCAACGCCTCGCTCGGGTTCAGTTAGAGCCAACGCCTCGCACACACACGCGTACGTGTACGAGAGAAACACGCATCGCTCGGCCCCCGACCTCCCACCGTAACCGGGAACTCCCCGAAATTTTCCTCCCCCTCGCTTCTACCATGGTTTTTTCCGTCATGGACGGCCCAAAGAATGTCATGCAGCTGCGTCTCCGGCCCGCCCAGGACGAAAAGCCCATTTTCTGTCATGATTTTTTGTCATAGAAGTAGGAGCCCACCACATCTATGATGATACCGGGTTTTGTCACAATTATCGTCATAGAAGTGTCATATGTATGACAGGAAAAAATTCGTTCGGCCCAAAATGTCATGGATGTGTCTTTTTTTTGTAGTGATGTTGATCAAATCTACTATATGATTCATGTTTGACCTTTCGCTCTCAGTGTTCCGAGGCCATATCTATATATGCTAGGCTCGTCAAGTTTAACCTAAGTATTCTGCACGTGCAAAAATGTCTTACACCCGTTGTATGTGAACGTATAGCTTATCACACCCGATCATCACGTGGTGTCTCGGCATAATGAATTGTAGCAACGGTGCATACTCAGGGAGAACACCTATACCTTGAAATTAAGTGAGGGGTCATCTTATAATGCTACCGCCGTACTAAGCAAAATAAGATGCATAAAACATAAACATCACATGCAATCAAAATATGTGACATGATATGGTGATGACCCACAAGTATAGGGGATCTATCGTAGTCCTTTCGATAAGTAAGAGTGTCGAACCCAACGAGGAGTAGAAGGAAATGATAAGCCGTTTTCAGTAAGGTATTCTCTGCAAGCACTAAAATTATCGGTAACAGATAGTTTTGTGATAAGGTAATTGGTAACGAGTAACAAGTAACAAAAGTAAATAAGGTGCGGCAAGATGGCCCAATCCTTTTTGTAGCAAAAGACAAGCCTGGACAAACTCTTATATGATGTAAAGCACTCCCGAGGACACATGGGAATCATCGTCAAGCTAGTTTTCATCACGATTATATGATTCACGTTTGGTACTTTGATAATTTGATATGTGGGTGGACCGATGCTTGGGTGTTGTCCTTACTTGGACAAGCATCCCACTTATGATTAACCCCTATTGCAAGCATCTGCAACTACAACAGAAGTATTAAGGTAAACCTAACCATAGCATGAAACATATGGATCCAAATCAGCCCCTTACGAAGCAACGCATAAAGTAGGGTTTAAGCTTCTGTCACTCTAGCAACCCATCATATACTTATTACTTCCCAATGCCTCCCTCTAGGCCCAAACAATGGTGAAGTGTCATGTAGTCGACGTTCACAAGACACCACTAGAGGGATGACAACATACATCTCATCAAAATATCGAACGAATGCCAAATTCACATGACTACTAATAGCAAGACTTCTCACATGTCCTCAGGAACAAAATTAACTACTCACAAAGCATATTCATGTTCATAATCATAGGGGTATTAATATGCATAATGGATCTGAACATATGATCTTCCACCAAGTAAACCAACTAGCATCAACTACAAGGAGTAATCAACACTACTAGCAACCCACAGGTACCAATCTGAGGTTTGGATACAAATATTGGATACAAGAGATGAACTAGGGTTTGAGATGAGATGGTTCTGGGGAAGATGTTGATGGATATTGACCCCCTCCTGATGAGAGGATCGTTGGTGATGACGATGGTGATGATTTCCCCCTCCCGGAGGGAAGTTTCCCCAGCAGAACAGCTCCGCCAGAGCCCTAGATTGGTTCCGCCAAGGTTCCGCCTCGTGGCGGCGGAGTCTCGTCCTGAAATCTTGCTTATGATTTTTTTTTACTCACGAAAGACTCCATATAGCAGAAGATGGTCATCGGAGGGCCACCAGGGGGCCCACGAGGTAGGGGCACGCGCCCAGGGGGTAGGGCATGTCCCCCACCCTCGTGGCTGATGGGTGGCCCCCCTCTGGTACTTCTTGCGCTCAATATTTTTTATATATTCTGAAACGTGCTCCCGTGAAGTTTCAGGACTTTTGGAGATGTGCAAAATAGGTCTCTAATATTTGCTCCTTTTCCAGCCCTGAATCCCAGCTGCCGGCATTCTCCCTCTTCATGTAAACCTTGTAAAATAAGAGAGAATAGGCATAAGTATTGTGACATAATGTGTAATAACAGCCCATAATGCAATAAATATCGATATAAAAGCATGATGCAAAATGGACGTGTCATATGGCCATCATCATCTTGTGCCTTTGATCTCCATCTCGAAAGCACCGTCATGATCTCCATCGTCACCAGCTTGACACCTTGATCTCCATCGTAGCATCATTGTCGTCTCGCCAACTATTGCTTCTACAACTATCGCTACCGCATAGTGATAAAGTAAATCAATTACATGGCGATTGCATTTCATACAATAAAGCGACAACCATAAGGCTCCTGCCAGTTGCCGATAACTTTTACAAAACATGATCATCTCATACAATAACGTATATCACATCATGTCTTGACCATATCACATCACAACATGCCCTACAAAAACAAGTTAGACGTCCTCTGCTTTGTTGTTGCAAGTTTTACGTGGCTGCTACGGGATTCTAGCAAGAACCGTTCTTACCTACGCATCAAAAACACAACAATTTTTCGTCAAGTGTGTTGTTTTAACCTTCAGCAAGGACCGGCCGTAGTCAAATTCGACTCAACTAAAGTTTGAGAAACAGACACCCGCCAGTTACCTTTATGCAAAACAAGTTGCATGTCTGTCGATGGAACCGGTCTCATGAACGTGGTCATGTAAGGTTGGTCCGGTTCGCTTCATCCAACAATACTGCCGAATCAAAATAAGACATTGGTGGTAAGCAGTATGACTGTTATCGCTCGCAACTCTTTGTGTTCTACTTGTGCATATCATCTACACATAGACCTGGCTCGGATGCCACTATTGGGGAACATAGCATGCAATTTAAAAAAGATTCCTACGATCACGCAAGATCTATCTAGGAGATGCAAAGCAACGAG
The DNA here is from genome assembly GCF_056163025.1 of Triticum urartu. Lineage (NCBI taxonomy): Eukaryota > Viridiplantae > Streptophyta > Magnoliopsida > Poales > Poaceae > Triticum > Triticum urartu. The sequence continues at coordinate 150,067,088 of NC_141877.1, read as the reverse complement.
AGGGAGAGAGTGTGTCCATGTACCCTCGTAGACCGAAAGTGAAAGCGTTAGGTTAACGCGGTTGATGTAATCGAGCGTCTTCGCGATCCAACCGATCTAGTACCGAACGTACGACACCTCCGAGTTCAGCGCACGTTTAGCTCGATGACGTCCCTCGAACTCTTGATCTAGCAGAGGATCGAGGGAGAGTTTCATCATCATGATGGCATGGTGACGGTGATGGTGATGCGATCCGCGTAGGGCTTCACATAAGCACTACGCCGCTATGACCGAAGGAGTAAACTGTGGAGGAGGACACCGCACATGGCTAAGAAAATAATTGTTGTGCTTTGGGGTGCACCCTGCCCCTGTATATAAAGGAGGGGAGGAGGAGGCCAGCCACCAGGGGCGCTCCAAGGAGGGGGGAGTCCTACTAGGACTCTAGTCCTAGTAGGATTCAGCCCCCCGCCCCTTTTTCCTTCTCATGGAGGGGGAAAGAGGGAAGGGAGAGGGAAGAGGAAAAGGAAAGGGTGGCGCTCCCCCTCCCCTAGTCCAATTCAGACTCCCTATGGGAGGGGGCGTGGCCATCCCTTGTGGGCTGCCTCCCCTCTCTCCTATGGCCCATGTAGTCCCATTACTTTCCTCGGGGGCTTCCGGTAACCCCTCAGTACTCCGATAAATATTTGAAACGTCTCAAAATCATTTCGGTGTCCAAATACTATCGTTCAATATATCAATATTTACCTCTTGACTATTTCGAGACTCTCATCATGTCCGTGATCTCATCCGGGACTCCGAACAATCTTCGGTCACCGAAACACATAACTCATAATACAAATCGTCATCGAATGTTAGCGTGCAGACCCTACGGGTTCGAGAACTATGTAGACATGACCGAGACACATCTCCAGTCAGTAACCAATAGCGGAACCTGGATGCTCATATTTGTTCCTACATATTCTACGAAGATCTTTATCGGTCAAACCGTAATGACAACATACGTAAAGGAAATATGCCCTAGATGCAATAATAAAGTTATTATTTATTTCCTTATATCATGATAAATGTTTATTATTCATGCAAGAATTGTATTAACCAGAAACATAATACATGTGTGAATACATAGACAAACAGAGTGTCACTAGTATGCCTCTACTTGACTAGCTCATTGATCAAAGATGGTTATGTTTCCTAACCATAGACATGAGTTGTCATTTGATTAACGAGATCACATCATTAGGACAATGATGTGATTTACTTGACCCATTCCGTTAGCTTAGCACTTGATCGTTTAGTTTGTTGCTATTGCTTTCTTCATGACTTATACATGTTCCTATGACTATGAGATTATGCAACTCCCGTTTACTGGAGAAACACTTTGTGTGCTACCAAACGTCACAACGTAACTGGGTGATTATAAAGGTGCTCTACAGGTGTCTCTGAAGGTACTTGTTGGGTTGGCGTATTTCGAGATTAGGATTTGTCACTCCGATTGTCGGAGAGGTATCTCTGGGCCCTCTCGGTAATGCACATCACTCAAGCCTTGCAAGCATTGCAGCTAATAAGTTAGTTGCGGGATGATGTATTATGGAACGAGTAAAGAGACTTGCCGGTAACGAGATTAAACTAGGTATTGAGATACCGACGATCGAATCTCGGGCAAGTAACATACCGATGACAAAGGGAACAATGTATGTTGTTATGCCGTCTGACTGATAAAGATCTTCGTAGGATATGTGGGAGCCAATATGAGCATTCAGGTTCCGCTATTGGTTATTGACCGGAGACGTGTCTCGGTCATGTCTACATTGTTCTCGAACATTCAGGTTCCGCTATTGGTTATTGACCGGAGACGTGTCTCGGTCATGTCTACATTGTTCTCGAACCCATAGGGTCCGCACGCTTAAGGTTTCGATGACAGTTATATTATGAGTTTATGAGTTTTGATGTACCGACGGAGTTCGGAGTCCCGGATGAGATCGGGGACATGACGAGGAGTCTCGAAATGGTCGAGACGTAAAGATCGATATATTGGACGACTATATTCAGACATCGGAAAGGTTCCGAGTGATTCGGGTATTTTTCGGAGTACCGGAGAGTTACGGGAATTCGTCGGGGAGTATATGGGCCTTATTGGGCCATACGGGAATAGAGGAGAGAGACCAAAAGGAAGGAGGCGCATGCCCCCCCTCTGGTCCGAATTGGACAAGGGGTGCAGCCCACTTTTCCTTGTTCCTCTCCCCCTCTTTCCTTCTCTCCTACTCCAACAAGGAAAGGAGGAGTCCTACTCCCGGTAGGAGTAGGACTCCCCCCTTGGCGCGCCCTTCTCCTAGGCCGGCCGCCTCCCCCCTTGCTCCTTTATATACAGGGGCAGGGGGCACCTCTAGACACACAAGTTGATCAAGTTGATCGTCTCTTAGCCGTGTGCGGTGCCCCCCTCCACCATAGTCCACCTCGATAATACTGTAGTGGTGCTTAGGCGAAGCCCTGCATCGGTAGAACATCAACATCGTCACCACGCCGTCGTGCTGACGAAAACTCTCCCTCAACACTCGGCTGGATCGGAGTTCGAGGGACGTCATCGGGCTGAACGTGTGCTGAACTCGAAGGTGCCGTACGTTCGGTACTTGATAGGTCGGATCGTGAAGGTGTACGACTACATCAACCGTGTTGTGCTAACGCTTGCACTTACGGTCTACGAGGGTACGTGGACAACACTCTCCCCTCTCGTTGCTATGCATCACCATGATCTTGCGTGTGCGTAGGAAAATTTTGAAATTACTACGTTCCCCAATAGTGGTATCAGAGCCTAGGTTTTATGCATTGATGTTGTGCACGAGTAGAACACAAGTGAGTTGTGGGCGATATAAGTCATACTGCTTACCAGCATGTCATAGTTTGGTTCGGCGGTATTGTTGGATGAAGCAGCCCGGACCGACATTACGCGTACGCTTACGCGAGACTGGTTCTACCGACGTGCTTTGCACACAGGTGGCTGGCGAGTGTCAGTTTCTCCAATTTTAGTTGAACCAAGTGTGGCTACGCCCGGTCCTTGAGAAGGTTAAAACAGCACCAACTTGACAAACTATCGTTGTGGTTTTGATGCGTAGTTAAGAACGGTTCTTGCTTAAGCCCGTAGCAGCCACGTAAAACTTGCAACAACAAAGTAGAGGACGTCTAACTTGTTTTTGCAGGGCATGTTGTGACGTGATATGGTCAAGACATGATGCTAAATTTTATTGTATGAGATGATCATGTTTTGTAACCGAGTTATCGGCAACTGGCAGGAGCCATATGGTTGTCGCTTTATTGTATGCAATGCAATTGCGCTGTAATGCTTTACTTTATCACTAAGCGGTAGCGATAGTCGTGGAAGAATAAGATTGGCGAGACGACAACGATGCTACGATGGTGATCAAGGTGTCGCGCCGGTGACGATGGTGATCATGACGGTGCTTCGGAGATGGAGATCACAAGCACAAGATGATGATGGCCATATCATATCACTTATATTGATTGCATGTGATGTTTTTCTTTTATGCATCTTATCTTGCTTTGATTGACGGTAGCATTATAAGATGATCTCTCACTAAATTTCAAGATAAAAGTGTTCTCCCTGAGTATGCACCGTTGCCAAAGTTTGTCGTGCCCAGACACCACGTGATGATCGGGTGTGATAAGCTCTACGTCCATCTACAACGGGTGCAAGCCAGTTTTGCATACGTAGAATACTCAGGTTAAACTTGACGAGCCTAGCATATGTAGATATGGCCTCGGAACACTGAGACCGAAAGATCGAGCGTGAATCATATAGTAGATACGATCAACATAATGATGTTCACCATTGAAAGCTACTCCATTTCACGTGATGATCGGTTATGGTTTAGTTGATTTGGATCACGTGATCACTTAGATGATTAGAGGGATGTCTATCTAAGTGGGAGTTCTTAAGTAATATGATTAATTGAACTTTAATTTATCATGAACTCAGTCCTGGTAGTATTAGCATATCTATGTTGTAGATCAATAACTCGCGATGTTGCTCCCCGTTTAATTTTATATGTTCCTAGAGAAAACTAAGTTGAAAAATGTTAGTAGCAATGATGCGGATTGGATCCGTGATCTGAGGATTATCCTCATTGCTGCACAGAAGAATTATGGTTTTGATGCACCGCTAGGTGACAGACCTATTGCAGGAGTAGATGCAGACGTTATGAACGTTTGGCTAGCTCAATATGATGACTACTTGATAGTTTAGTGCACCATGCTTAACGGCTTAGAATCGGGACTTCAAAGACATTTTGAATGTCATGGACCATATGAGATGTTCTAGGAGTTGAAGTTAATATTTCAAGCAAATACCCGAGTTGAGAGATATGAAGTATCCAACAAGTTCTATAGCTGAAAAGATGGAGGAGAATAGCTCAAGCAGTGAGCATGTGCCCAGATTGTCTGGGTACTACAATCGCTTGAATCAAGTGGGAATTAATCTTCCAGATAAGATAGTGATTGATAGAATTCTCTAGTCACCATCACCAAGTTAGTAGAACTTCGTGATGAACTATAATATGCAAGGGATAACGGAAACGATTCCCAAGCTCTTCGTGATGCTGAAATCGACGAAGGTAGAAATCAAGAAAAGCATCAAGTGTTGATGGTAAACAAAACCCACTAGTTTCAAGTAAAGGGACAAAGGGAAGAAAGGGGAACTTCAAGAAGAACGACAAGCAAGTTGCTGATCAAGTGAAAAACCCAAGTATGGACCTAAGCCTGAAACTGAGTGCTTCTACTGCAAAGGGACTGGTCACTAGAAGCGGAACTGCCCCAAGTATTTGGCGGATAAGAAGGATGGCAAAGTGAACAAAGGTATATTTGATATACAGATTATTGATGTGTATTTTACTAGTGTTCGTAGCAACCCCCCGGTATTTGATACTGGTTCAGTTGCTAAGAGTAGTAACTCGAAACGGGAGTTGCAGAATGAACAGAGACGAGTTAAGGGTGAAAGTGACGATGTGTGTTGGAAGTGGTTCCAAGATTGATATGATCATCATCGCACACTCTCTATACTTTCGGGATTAGTGTTGAACCCAAATAAGTGTTATTTGGTGTTTGCATTGAGCATGGATATGATTTGATCATGTTTATTGCAATACAGTTATTCATTTAAGTAAGAGAATAAATTGTTGTTCTGTTTACATATATGGTTACACACCCAATGAAAATGGTTCGTTGGATCTCGATCGTAGTAATACATATATTCGTAATATTGAAACCAAAAGATGCAAAGTTAATAATGATAGTGCAACTTATTTGTGGCACTGCCGTTTAGGTCATATTGGTGTAAAGCGCATGAAGAAACTCCATGCTGATGGACTTTTGGAATCACTTGATTATGAATCAGTTGATGCTTGCGAACCATGCCTCATGGGCAAGATGACTAAGACTCCGTTCTTCGGAACAATGCAGCACGCAACAGATTTGTTGGAAATCATGCATACTGATGTATGTGGTCCGATGAATATTGAAGCTCGCGGCAGGTATCATTATTTTCTGATCTTCACAGATGATTTGAGCAGATATGAGTATATCTACTTGATGAAACACAAGTCTAAAACATTTGAAAAGTTCAAAGAATTTCAGAGTGAAGTGGAGAATCATCATAACAAAAATAAAAGTTTCTACGATATGATCACAGAAGTAAAATATTTGAGTTACGAGTTTGGCCTTCAGTTAAAACAATGTGAAATAGTTTCACTACTCACGCCATCTGGAACACCACAGCGTAATGGTGTGTCCGAACGTCGTAACCGTGCTTTATTAGATATGGTGCGATCTATGACGTCTCTTACTGATTTACCGCTATCATTTGGGGGTTATGCATTAGAGACAGCTACATTCACGTTAAATAGGGCACCATCTGAATCCGTTGAGACGACACCGTATGAACTATGGTTTGGCAAGAAACCTAAGCTTTTGTTTCTTAAAGTTTGAGGTTGCAATGCTTATGTGAAAAAGTTTCAACCTGATAAGCTCAAACCCAAATCGGAGAAGTTCGTCTTCATAGGATACCCAAAAGAAAATGTTGGGTACACCTTCTATCACAGATCCGAAGGCAAGATATTCGTTGCTGAGAATGGATACATTCTAGAGAAGGAGTTTCTCTCGAAAGAAGTGAGTGGGAGGAAAGTAGAACTTGATGAGGTAACTGTACCTGCTCCCTTATTGGAAAGTAGTTCATCACAGAAATCTGTTCATGTGACTACTACACCAATTAGTGAGGAAGCTAATGATGATGATCATGTAACTTCAGATCAAATTACTACTGAACCTCGTAGGTAAACCAGAGTGATATCCGCACCAGAGTGGTACGGTAATCCTGTTCTAGAGGTCATGTTACTGGACCATGACGAGCCTACGAACTATGAGGAAGCGATGATGAGCCCAGATTCCGCGAAATGGCTTGAGGCCATGAAATCTGAGATGAGATCCATGTATAAGAACAAAGTATGGACTTTGATTGACTTTCCCAAAGATCGGTGAGCCATTGAGATTAAATGGATCTTCAAGAGGAAGACAGACGCTGATAGTAGTGTTACTATCTACAAAGCTAGAATTGTCGCAAAAAGGTTTTCGACAAGTTCAAGGTGTTGACTACGATGAGAGTTTCTCACTCGTATCTATGCTTAAGTCTGTCCGAATCATGTTAGCAATTGCCACATTTTATGAAATCTGACAAATGGATAAACAAAACTACATTCCTTAATGGACTTATTAAAGAAGAGTTGTATATGATGCAACAAGAAAGTTTTGTCAATCCTAAAGGTGCTAACAAAATATGCAAGCTCCAGCGATCCATCTATGGACTGGTGCAAGCATCTCGGAGTTGGAATATACGCTTTGATAAGTTGATCAAAGCATATAGTTTTATACAGACTTGCGGTGAAGCCTGTATTTACAAGAAAGTGAGTGGGAGCACTACAGTATTTCTGATAAGTATATGTGAATGACATATTGTTGATCAGAGATAATGTAGAATTATTCTGCAAAGCATAAAGGAGTGTTTGAAAGGAGTTTTTCAAAGAAAGACCTTGGTGAAGCTGCTTACATATCGAGCATCAAGATCTATAGAGATAGATCAAGACGCTTAATAAATTTTTCAATGAGTACATACCTTGACAAGATTTTGAAGTAGTTCAAAATGGAACAGTCAAAGAAAGAGTTCTTGCCTGTGTTACAAGGTGTGAAACTAAGTAAGACTCAAAACCTGACCACGGCAGAAGATAGAGAGAGAATGAAAGTCCTTCCCTATGCCTCAGCCATAGGTTCTATAAAGTATAGTATGCCATGCTGTGTACCAGACCTATTGTATACCCTGCCCTGAGTTTGGCAACGGAATACAATAGTGATCTAGGAGTAGATCATTGGACATTGGTCAAAATTATCCTTAGTGGAATAAGGATATGTTTCTCGATTATGGAGGTGAAAAAAGGTTCGTCGTAAAGGGTTACGTCGATGCAAGTTTTGACACTGATCCAGATGACTCTAAGTCTCAATCTGGATACATATTGAAAGTGGGAGCAATTATCTAGAGTAGCTCCGTGTAGAGCATTGTTGACATAGAAATTTGCAAAATACGTACGGATCTGAATGTGGCAGACCCGTTGACTAAACTTCTCTCACAAGCAAAACATGATCACACCTTAGTACTCTTTGGGTGTTAATCACATAGCGATGTGAACTAGGTTATTGACTCTAGTAACGCTTTGGGTGTTGGTCACATGTTGATGTGAACTATGGGTGTTGATCACATGGTGATGTGAACTATTGGTATTAAATCACATGGCAATGTGAACTAGATTATTGACTCTAGTGCAAGTGGGAGACTGAAGGAAATATGCCCTAGAGGCAATAATAAAGTTATTATTTATTTCCTTATATCATGATAAATGTTTATTATTCATGCTAGAATTGTATTAACCGGAAACATAATACATGTGTGAATACATAGACAAACAGAGTGTCACTAGTATGCCTCTACTAGACTAGCTCGTTAATCAAAGATGGTTATGTTTCCTAACCATGGACAAAGAGTTGTTATTTGATTAACGGGATCACATCATTAGGTGAATGATCTGATTGACATGACCCATTCCATTAGCTTAGCACCCGATCGTTTAGTATGTTGCTATTGCTTTCTTCATGACTTATACATGTCCCTATGACTATGAGATTATGCAACTCCCGTTTGCTGGAGGAACACTTTGTGTGCTACCAAACGTCACAACGTAACTGGGTGATTATAAAGGTGCTCTACAGGTGTCTCCAAAGTCTCCAAAGGTACATGTTGGGTTGGCGTATTTCGAGATTAGGATTTGTCACTCCGATTGTCGGAGAGGTATCTCTGGGCCCTCTCGGTAATGCACATCACATAAGCCTTGCAAGCATTGCAACTAATGAGTTAGTTGTGAGATGATGTATTACGGAATGAGTAAAGAGACTTGCCAGTAACGAGATTGAACTAGGTATTGAGATACCAACGATCGAATCTCTGGCAAGTAACATACCGATGAAAAAGGGACGTGCATTACCGGGAGGGCCCAGAGATACCTCTCCGATACTCGGAGTGACAAATCCTAATCTCGATCTATGCCAACCCAACAAACACGTTCGGAGACACCTGTAGAGCATCTTTATAATCACCCAATTACGTTGTGACGTTTGATAGCACACAAGGTGTTCCTCCGGTATTCGGGAGTTGCATAATCTCATAGTCAGAGGAATATGTATAAGTCATGAAGAAACAATAGCAATAAAACGTAACGATCATTATGCTAAGCTAACGGATGGGTCTTGTCCATCACATCATTCTCCTAATGATGTGATCCTGTTCATCAAATGACAACACATGTATATGGTTAGGAAACTTAACCATCTTTAATTAACGAGCTAGTATAGTAGAGGCTTACTAGGGACACGGTGTTTTGTCTATGTATCCACACATGTACCAAGTTTCCGGTTGATACAATTCTAGCATGAATAATAAACATTTATCATGATATAAGGAAATATAAATAACAACTTTATTATTGCCTCTAGGGCATATTTCCTTCACCAAGACCTCTAGAGGGAGTGGCCTCCCTAGGATGGCTCCTGAGGAGCGGAGTTTCCTATGCAGGCGCCCACCTCGTGAGGCTAAGATGACGCAAGCCATGACGACCAAGGCCAGGAGGGCGCCAGCGACGCAGTGTAGCAGGTTTCCTCTTTGGTGTTAAAGAGGCAAGCGCAGGCGCGAAGTCCCGAGGAATCAACCAAATGTTTCCATTTCTGTGCTACGAGACCAAGACCGCCAGGACGGCAGGACGGAGGTCATTGCCGAGCCCACCACGGCGTCACGACCAGAAGCTTTGCAGGCAAAGACCACCTTTCATCAGGATAAGATGTACTAGTTGTCTCCCATTGAATTTGGTCGTTGTGGGATCCCTTCCTTCCTTCGTTTTGGGAAAGAGGACCAAGGCCACTATAAATATAGCCTAGCCACCACCATAAAAAAGGGGATGGTCATTCAGACCATCCGCACCCTCACCAGCTCACACAAGCATAAGAACACACCTCCTGGGGTTGTTCTTCCTATGTACCAGTTCATCCTCAGCCCACCTCGAGGATAATCCACCACAAAGCAGGAGTAGGGTATTACACCGCAAGGTGGCCCAAACTTGGGTAAACCGTTGTGTCTCTTTCCATTCTAGTTCATCGATCTAGGCCAAGGGATCGACGTGTTGGCAGACTGTGGAGGTTGGGTTATTCGCACGCACTCCAGAGTTCGAATCTATCTTGGGTCTACAGAGCCCCGATTCTAACAAGAGGAAGCCATCTAGCTACTAACTACGGACCCGTAGGTCTACAATGAACGAATCACGCATCATCGGAGAGGCACCAATGAGGATGATGAACCCCTCCGTGATGGTGTCTAGATTGGATCTGTGGTTTCTGGAACTTGCGGCGGCTGGAATTGTGTTTCGTCGACTCCCCTAGGGTTTTTGGGATATTGGGGTATTTATAAAGCAAAGAGGCAGTGCGAGAGGCCACCGAGGTGGGCACAACCCACCAGGGAGCGCCTGGGCCCCCAGGCGCGCCCAGGTGGGTTGTGCCCCCCTCGGGGCACCCCTGCGGTACTTCTTTGGTCCATCCTATGTCTTCTGGTCTAGAAAAATTCTCCAAAATGTTTTGCTGCATTTGGACTCCATTTGTTATTTGATTTTCTGTAAGTAAAAACAAGCAAAAAAAATAGCAACTGGCACTGGGCACTATGTCAATAGGCCAGTCATAAAAAATAATATAAAGTTGCTATAAAATAATTGTAAAACATCCAAGAATGATAATATAACGGCATGGAACTATCAAAAATTATAAATACGTTGGAGACGTATCAGGAGGCCGCCCGGTGCGAGGCCCTCGGGGAGCTCCTGGTGATGCTTGCCGATGCCCACCTCGTGAGGCGGGGGGGCCCTCGCGAGGATCCTGCTCGTGAAGTCCCGAAGATGGGCCGTGTTGGGCCCACGCCAGGCGCCATGCCTTGGGCCGCAGGCAGACGGGCATGGGTACCCCCTGTCCCATGGGCTTGACAATGTGTTATGCTTGTTATCAATGTGTGCTAGGATTGTAGGACATGACCACGCATGCAAGATCTTAGTCACACCCTTGTCCTGTCCGACAGCCAGTTCGATGCGTCCTACGTCGAGGACTCCCAGCCCCCCTCGATGAGCTCCAAGCTCAGAGACCTTACAGGCACTTCATGGGGTTAGAACACTTGCTCGATCGTTCTGGAGGCAGAGCACATCGGCCATGTCACGGTTAGCTCACTGCCCCTTATTTTTCACAGCGACAACCATTGCCTACTCGTAACTAACAACTTTTGTGCTTCTTTCTTGGGACCACCCCAAAGACGCTGAGTTCCTCAACACACCCATCCAGAACTATAACTAGATGCAACACGTCTTCTCCTTCGGGCTGGCAGCCAGTAAGCATGCCATGGGCTCCGGTGAGCCTCTCGATTCGCCCATGTCGGAGTTCCCAGGCACCCCGGACGTAGAGGCAGTCATTGATGGCTCTAACAAGCCATTTTGAGAATGTCCCCGTGGTCGATAGGAAGAGGAAGAGGGGCGGCCTAATGAAGGAGGAGATCAGTGTCTTCACCAGCATGACTGTGGCCGTGAAGGAGGTGGCAACCGCCATTAGGGAGAGCAAGTCCATCGACGTCCACGCTGACCTGGACAACGCCGTCATGGAGCAAGGTGGATTCAGCGATGAGGCTCTCATGGCAGCTTTGAGCCACCTGCTGGACAACAAGGCTAGGGTGTTGAGTTTGTCGCCATGGCAAGCCCCATAGAGTGCTCTAGCTCAGGAGCTGGCTGTGCAAGCACACTACTAGAGATTGTTGTTGGTTACCGTGTGTATGATCCTGATGAGTCCAAATTATGAGATTTTTTTCACCGTCATTTTTGCGCCTACTAGGTAGGATTTGTGAAATTTTATCGCATTCACGCACTTCTTTTTGTTGATAATCCTTCATGTGGAGATTCATGATCCTGATTCAGACACTACAAAGCACCCTTTTTCTATGTGGGCCTGCGATGGGCCTCCCAGTACCAGGCCTGAGAATTAGACTTTTTTTCTCCCTATATTCGCTAGCCCGTTAGTTCCAAGCGAACAGGACATTTTTTTTTTCTCCCTATATTGCGAAGCGATGCTCTCCCGCCGACTAGCGGCCGCCGCCGGCTACGCGAGGCTGCTGTCCGCCTCCGCCCCGGCGGCGTCAACAGGAGGAACTGGAGGGGCGAGTTCCGGCGGGGGCGGGGACACGCTGGGGAAGCGTCTGCTGAAGCTCATCTACCCGAAGCGGAGCGCGGTGGTGGTGCTGCGCCGATGGGCGGAGGAAGGCCGGGCGGTGCACAAGTACCAGCTCAACCGCGTCGTCCGCGAGCTCCGCAAGTACCGCCGCTTCAAGCACGCCCTCGAGGTACGCGCGCGCCATTGCCAACGCGTTGCACCTAGCAGCGCGCGCCCGCCCGCCAACTGTTTGCCGTATTGCCTGTCGACTTGACCCCGCCCCGCCCCGCCACGAATGCAGATTTGCGAGTGGATGAGGACGCAGCCGGAGATCAGGCTGCTGCCGGGGGACCACGCCGTCCACCTCGACCTCGTCGCCAAGGTGCGGGGCCTGGCCAGCGCCGAAAAGTTCTTCGAGGACGTCCCCGAGCGGGCCAAGGGGCCGTCCACCTGCAACTCCCTCTTGCACGCCTACGTGCAGCACGGCGCCCGGGACAAGGCCGAGGCCATGCTCAAGGAGATGGCTGGCGCAGGGTACCTCACCTGCGCACTCCCATTCAACCACATGATGTCGCTCTACATGTCGACCGGCGAGCTGGAGAAGGTGCCCGAGATGATCAAGGAGCTCAGGAGGTACACCATCCCAGACCTGGTCACGTACAACATATGGCTCACCTACTGCTCCAGGAACAACAGCGTGAAAAGCGCGGAGAAGGTCTTTGATCTCATGAAAGATGACAGGGTGGTCCCTGACTGGATGACCTTCAGCCTGCTGGCCAGCATTTACATCAATGCCGGTCTTCATGTCAAAGGCCGGGATGCGCTTGTGGAGATGGAGAAGAGGGCCTCCAGGAAGGAGCGAGCCGCCTACTCATCACTACTCACCATGTACGCAAGCCTGTCAGATAGAGGTAACTTGGACAGGGTGTGGAGCAAGATGAGACAAACCTTCAGGAAGTTCAGTGACGCCGAGTACAAGTGCATGCTTACTTCGCTTACAAGGTTTGGCGATATTGCAGCAGCAGAGTGCGTTTACGGCGAATGGGAGTCAGAGTCAGGAACAAAAGATTCAAGGATCCCAAACACCATCCTTTCATTTTACATCAAGAATGGCAACATGGAGAAGGCAGAGAGTTTTCTTCAATACATTGTGCAGAAAGGAGTCAAGCCCAGCTATAGCACTTGGGAGTTATTCGTTTGGGGTTACCTTGGCAACGACGAGAGGACGGCCAAAGTTATGGAATGCCTTAAGAAAGCATTGTCAAGCTTGGAGAAATGGGAGCCAAACCCACAACTCGTCGCGGCTCTTTTTTCGCAGATTGAGAAGAGAGGTGACATTGAAGCTGCAGAGGAGCTCCTCGTTGTGCTTAGAGATGCAGGCTATGTCACAACTGAGATATATAACTCAGTCCTGCGCACGTACGCTAAAGCTGAAATGATGCCTCTGATAATTGATGAACGAATGGACGAGGATAAGGTCTCAATGGATGACGAAACTAGGAGATTGTTGAAATCGACTAGCAAGTACCCAATTGGTGAAGTTTCAACAATAATGTCTTGAGATGTAATAATAGGCTGTGTTAGATTGGATGCTCCAGGATGTGATGCTTGTTGATATGACCTGTCATGGTTCATTTGGATTTACAAATCTGAAGCAGAATGATGGCAGGCATAAACTTGAACTAATACGTAGCTTCCGTTCTTGGAGTTGAATAATTAACAGTCTTTATGTGTCATCCTTTTTTTTAATAAAACGTCAACTTTATTAATTGGAAATAATAGTTACATCGTCAATAAGAAAAGATACAATTTCAAACATAAGCTCCTCAAACCAATCCCTTGTCACAGAAAATTTCGCTAACCTAACAAGTTCATGAGCAACCTTATTTGCTTCCCTATTACAATGTTCAAAACTAGTAAGAGGGAAATCACACGGAATAAAAAAACAATCATCAAACACTGCCGCCGCCGCTCCTGCGGAATGTTCTCCATTCTTCATTGTGTCAATCACTTTCATATTGTCTGAGTTAATAACAAGACGATTGCATCCCGTCTTTTGTGCAAGTAATAAGCCAAATCTTAGGGTCAACGTTTCTGCTGTCAAAACATGAGCACATCAATCAATCTTCCAATTTCCGCCAACAATGAACCTTCCTTTATCATCCCTAAGAACAGCCCCCGTTGTGCCTCTAAGCAGACCATGATTGAAAGAAGCATCAAACATTCAGCTTAACAAAACCTATAAGAGGTCTGCTACATCCCCCAGTTTTACTAATTACCTTCGAAGAGTGGGCATTAACATAGTTTGCTATTATAGCACGAGCCCCCATCGAAGTTTGGTACGCATCTTGAGACTTTTCTTCATGAACCAGCTTACGTGTATTCCACCATAAATACCAAGTTGTTATAGCAATCAGTTCACGTGCATTCTGAAGGCCCAAAATAGCTAAATCTTGATCTGGCATAAGAAGTAAAAACTCAAGTACCGCCTCGCCCGCACAATCAACAACGCAAGATTTCCTAACCATCTCATACAATCGCTTGCACGATCAACAACGCAAGTTTTCCTAACCATCTCATACAACCCCAGCTTTTCCCAAACCTCTTTCGCCCTCTGATATAGAAACAACACGTGTTCTGTATCTTCTGGTCCATTCAAACATGATGGGTAGATGGGCAAAACTTTCATATGTCTATTAGCAAGTGTAACACAACACGGGAGAGTTTCATGCAAAGTACACCAAATGGAAAATTTCACCTTTGTCGGACAAGATAATTTCCAAATCCTACCCCAAATAGGATTTACATTAGTTCTACCCATACCATTTGTATGTTGCAATTTTCTCCCATGTTGTTGGTTCCATTCCTCCAAATAAGCCGATCTATGTGTCATCCTTTAGTTATAGCGAAGTACCCCCTCTATAAGAGCATTTAGATCACTATTTTAGTGATCTATAAATGCTCTTATATTTCTTTACGGAGGTAGTAGCAAACACAGCAAGATTAGTTATGAATGGAATTGTACATAAGTTATATATTTGTATAAAGTGACCCTGTTTTAACTCTGAGCAGTACCCTTACATTCAAGTGTAAAGTACTCCCTCTATTCACTTTTGTAAGTCATTTAGGACAGCTGGAATTGAACTGTTTTATGTGCTGTCTTAAATGTCTTATAAAAGTGAACAGAGGGAGTACGAAATTTGTTCATTTCTGTGCTTAAAATACTCTATGGGTTTTGTGTATCAAGAGCAAAAAGTTGTGCGAATCTGGATAGGTTCATATGTCACAAGGATATAATTGAGGCGGTTGCTAAACGCTGCTCTGCTGTGACTAAAGGAACAAGCTTCCATAATTGCAGAAAAGTCAACAGGAAATCATTCATGCTCGATTAAATCGGAGAATGTACGAACTGTTGCTTTCAGAGCTCAAGACAGATCTTACTCCTACAAAATAAGAAACTCCTGAGTACTTCTCTAGAGTTGGCAGTGTCAACTTGACAAAGCAGAGCAAGTTGACCAAACGATACATCTGAGCTACAAAAATAGGCTATAAACTAAACCAAGCATAACAAAACACCCAAAGTGCTGCGCAAGAAGAACATCTATATGCATCAGGGAGATTGGAGCTCCGCAAAGCGCTTCTCGTTTCCTAGTAGGCAGGAAGACATCCCAGGAAGTACCAGATAAAGATGCATTTCGTCCATCACTCATTTTGCCCACAACTTGGACATAGAAACAACAAATGCCCTTACGATAAGCCAAAATAGGTTGTCCTCTTTCTTCTGCTGTCCCTTCCCAGTTCTCCTGCAGGTCATTAAAGCAGAACATGAGAGAGACAAAAGGTCATGATGCATTGTTGAATATATAAAGTGTAAGTTATTAAACGTTTGGCATGGTTAATCCCATTCCCCTTTTTTTGAGCTGGGTTAATCATTCCTGGGAAAGTAAGCAAGATGTGATTTGGCATGGTTGACCCCAAGTAATCTGATTTTATGCTTTTCTTCTTCCTTTCCTTGCACTTGGCAGTCACCACATCTCTTTCCTCCGACAGTAAATATGCGATATAGCATTTCACTAACTAACCACCCCACAAAAAATCACATTCCAATGAACCAAACAAAAATTTAAGCAACCAGAAAAGTAAATGGAAAGGGTAAAACTTTAAACATTCAAATCAGGGGTGTGGGCAAAAGAACAAAACTGACCTATGTTCTTGAGCAGCCAGTTCACAAAATTACACTTAAGTCTTTAAAAATACAGTTCTGTGTTCTGTCGAGGTTTCACTGTGTACTACAAAAGTTTGGCTTTGCAAAAATGTTACACCCTAAAAATGTGGCTTCTATAAAATGTTACTTGCTAAAGTGCAGTACTATGAAAATGTTCGGATGGAGAGAGAGAGAGGGGGGGCGGGGGGGGGGGGGGGGGGGGGGGGGGGGGAGATGCTCACGCATGCACATAACTATTGCATCATGTGCCGCTGACAGAATGCCAAATGCAGTTATCAATGGAGTATCTACTAGCATGCTATTTCGCAGCTTGATCACCTATAACTGTTCCGAAGCTCCACTTTTGCCTCAATTCGCGCTAAGATGTGCAGGGTAACCTCACATGAGTTTACATTATTGCGTGCACTGATTCAAACGATACCTCTACAGGATGTAAACCATGTAACAAAATGCATAATATAGCTTTAACAGGTACAGGAAGATGAGAAACATGATGAATTTTGATTATTATTTTTTACTTACCTAATATGTTATGGCCTTTTGCGATGTATGCAGAAAATTATAAACAGTAAGCATGCAACGCAATGTCAGAATGCAAAGTGCATGCCTGCCGATCGTTGTTGTCGCACTTATCCCATGTTCATGATTAGCCTTGCTTGCCTCACGCTCTTCTTCTGTGATGCCAGATACCGATTTCTTGATTTCACTTACATCTTTCTCTACCGTGTTGTGGTTGTATTCCTTTTGCAGAAAACCCTGAAAAGATGCAGAATAATATGAATTGGACATACCAAAATATGCAGCAAATAAATTACAAGAAAAAATGGTCCAAGCAAAAGTAGACACAGTGTGTCATTCGAGGACATAGAATAAATCAGTAAACACAACAATGTCAGAGGAGAGATAATGGTCACTGGAAGATAAGCGATTCCATAAAGGCTATGATACATTGATACATACAACCATACAATCTTATCACATGATTATGCACAGTTTAGTAAAGATGGTGAAATTCTTGTAAAAAACTGCATAGACTTATGGACTAACCTTTGTATCCATTGCTGGTCGAGAGGCAAGATCTTCTGGCTTTCGTTGTTCGTTAGGGCTGGCACCAAGCAGTGGTCGCTCAACCACATCATGATGATCAATGGACACAGCTGATTCTATTGTTGCTGCACTTGTATTCGAGGTATAAGCATCCATTTGAGTTGCAGGTGTTGCAGATCTAAATTGGCCATCTGCAACCTGAACAACTTCTGTCTCGATACTTGATGTTTCAGGTACTATCTCATGCTCCTGTATAAGGATCTGATCTGTCTGAAGAACGCCATTATTTTCTGAGAAAACAATAGCCTCATCAACAGCAGTATTAGTTGTGACACCACATTCGTCAGGTGATGTCACATGCTCATGTAGAAGTGCACCATTTGTTTGAGAAACAACACTACGTTCTGGGGAAAGAGTGACTTCATCAGTGATGCTACTGGTTGTTTCCTCATGCTCATCCCCTGCATTGGTGACCTCAATTTCCTTATGCAAATCAGAAACATGAGCAAGAGATGGGGCTTGCATCTCAGAACTATTAGTCTGAGACTCCCTTGGTTTCCCACGCAAGGCTTCGTCTTGTTTCTCAAGGTTTGGCTCCAAGCATGTTGCATCTGCTACATTCCCATTTTGGAGTACACTGTTCAGAATACCAGATTCCAAGATATCAGATGAGGTCAGTAACTGTTGAGTGCTGATGAAGTTCGTTTGCAATGAAAATGCTTCATCCTTGTCAGACATTTCCAGCACATAATCTTTGTTGCCATGATACCCATCAGACATATCTAATATCTCTATGTTGTCTTGGCCCAATTCATGCCTATTTGATAATTCTGAAGAATCAGGGCAATCCTGAAAACTCAACGTCTTAGCATTCAAGTCACCAGGGCCAAGAACTCTGTTCTCTTGGATGATATCTCTCATAATTTCACGGACTATATAATATGATCCTCCAACTTCCTTGTGTGTAAGATTGACTGAAGGAAATTTCCCGTTGTTTGAAACCCGATACCTGAAATGAGACGACAGCAGCGCCAATTGGATTACTACGAGGAAAAGAAATACTCGACATGCACAAAGCACATATGATGAAACGGGGAAAGCTGGTTTGCTCATATCTTTAACCTCTATAAAATCTTCGTGCAAAACGAGGCTCAAGAGAAAGACACACTCCCACACCGTCGCATTCCAATCAGATAAACCAAAATGCAAAAATAAGAAACAGTGGATAAAATCATAGTCTAGATCACGCCGCGAAAAAAACATAATCAGAATCATAGAACATATAGGTTAAATCATGATTCTAAGAAACAATGCGCTAGAAAAGTAGGCTTGCGACGCAAACTTCCTATAAAGGTTGTAAAACAAACTACCAACAATCGCAAAGCGTGTGAACTAAATCCTAGTAACAAACAGAGGGCACCAAACGTGTGAACTAAATCCTACTAGCAACTTCATTTTAGCACCAACAATCAGAAGGATGAGCATCTTAATTAGACGGTACAGACCTACACACAGAGAATTCAAAACTACAATTAACTGAGGCGAGAGGGAAAGAGATGGGGGCAGTACATGTCAACGAAGGACTCGACCATCTCCCTCCGCTCCTCCTTGGTCTTCCTCACCCGTGGCTTCTTCTCCTGCGCCTGCACGCAGCACCGCACCGTGCCGAGCCCCTGGGACCTACCAGAGGAAGCAGAAGACGACGACGAAGGGTAGGGCACCCCGCCGCTGCATCTCCCCAAGACGGACGCCTGGGCGCCGACGACCCAGGTCACGCTCCCGGTGGCCTGCATCCTCCTCGCAGACAGCAAAAATGACCACCGCCCTAGGCGCACACACCGCCCGCACCTGCGGCGAAACAAGGCACATGAGAACCGGAGGAGCCACCACCAGAGAAAGGGGGGAAGAGGAAGAAACGCGACACCACCCCACCCAGAGAAGCGACAAAGTGGGGGCGCGGGCGGAACGGAAGGAGGCCGGGAGAAATGAGGGTGTCGAGGGTTTTGTGCGCCGTGGGATGGGAAGGAGGGAGGCGGAGGAGGAGGCGCCGGCGGAGGAGGGGGAGGGGAATGGAAATGAGGGCGCGTAACCCGACAAGATTGGGGTTTTAGGAGGGGACGGGACGGTCGCGGTCCAGGATCTCGCCTCCTCAATCCTCGTCCTAGGTTTTCCCCGGCGTCTCTAGCAGTAAAAAAACTCTAGTGTGCTATATCTCACATCCCACAAAATAACCGCCAATATGCAGGACCAAAATGAAAAATCAACCCAACCAGGTCCCATATATCGGCACGGCACATTTTTTTTTTCACGGTGACCTTCATATTTTGGCCAGCATCCGGTCCCTCCTTTCCGTTTTGCCGCTCCGTCTATCCAACGAGCAATCAATTTGACGGGAGGAAAACTTCCTCCCCTTCTGCGCCACCCCTCTGCATCATCGCCGCCGCCAATCCCTCCAACCCCGCGCCGTCTCGCCTCATTGCGCCCCTCAAACGCCGCCATGGAGCCGCCACAACCCTTGGCAACGTTTTCCATGCGTCGGCCGCCCAATCGGCGCCGCCTCGTCTCCCCGCCGCTCTCGCGGTCATGTTCCTCGCTGTCGGTGTCAAAACCGGCGGATCTCGGGTAGGGGGTCCCGAACTGTGCATCTAGGCCGGATGGTAACAGGAGGCAGGGAACATTTTGTTTTACCCAGGTTCGGGCCCTCTCGATGGAGGTAATACCCTACTCATGCTTGATTAATATTGATGATATGGGTAGTACAAGAGTAGATCTACCACGAGATCAAGGAGGCTAAACCCTAGAAGCTAGCCTATGGTATGATTGTTGTGTATAGAGTTGATTGCCTACGGACTACAACCCTCCGGTTTATATAGACACCGGATAGGGTTAGGGTTACACAGAGTCGGTTACAATGGTAGGAGATCTTGCATATCCGTATCGCCAAGCTTGCCTTCCACGCCAAGGAAAGTCCCGTCCGGACACGGGACGAAGTCTTCAATCTTGTATCTTCATAGTCCAGGAGTCCGGCTGAAGGTATAGTCCGGCTACCCGAACACCCCCTAATCCAGGACTCCCTCAGTAGCCCCCGAACCAGGCTTCAATGACGATGAGTCCGGCGCGCAGATTGTTCGGCATTGCAAGGCGGGTTCTTCTCCAAATCTTGTGTACCTGTAGGAATAATGTCCGATTTTTGTAATGTAGTGCTCCTCGGCTTCCATGCCCAATAATGGCCGTCTTCCACGTGTTTAAACAAATGCGAAAAGCCAGGGTATTTTTACATCCACACCCCTAGCCGTATAAACAAGCCGCCTATTTAACGGGATGGGGATTTAGGTCCCAACCACATCTTCTCCTTTCCACGAGTTATCATCAGAGCGCCTCCAGCAAAGGTCCATTCCAACATGACCAGCCGTCGCAGCTCCTCCCCTCGCCCCTCCGGTCCCAAACCCGGGGACTGGGAGAGTTGCACCATCCCGCATAGCGAGTTAGCGTCGCTTCAGGCCAAGGGATTTCTTCCTCAGGCATACATGGTCCCGGTCCGAGCCGGTCTCGCCACCTATAATGGCGGAAAACAAGCGGAGAGCACCCCCAATCCTTCTAAAGGAGAGCGGGTGTGCCTCGTCCCCTATCTAATAAGGGGACTGGGATTCCCAATTCATCCATTTCTCCGCGGGCTTCTGGAGTTCTACGGCCTCCAGCTGCACAATCTCACGCCCGCCTCCGTATTGCATATCGCGGGTTTCGTCGCCCTTTGCGAGCTATTTCTAGGCGTTGAGACTCATTTCGCGCTGTGGAAGAGGTTATTCTGCCTGGTGCCCCGTTCTCAAAAGGGGTCCATATACCAAGTGGGCGGAGCCGAAGTATGGCGCATCACCGGGACCGGATACCTATCCGGAACCCCAAAAAAGGCGTCTGAGGACTGGCCTTCGGAATGGTTTTATATAGATGACGTCCCGCTACCGGCCCCTATCCGGGTCGGTCTCCTTGAGTTCAACAGTGCTCCATTGAAGAAACGCTTGAGTTGGCGTCCGCGGAACTCTCAGAGAGAAAGCGACAGAGACGCCCTTTACCTAATGGGCCGGATAAGACTGCTGGCTCATTCCGGACTAACCATGATTGGAGTCATGGCCGCATGCATTACGCGGGGGGTGCAGCCGCTTCAATATAGAGGCCACCCCATGTGGGATTTCAACGGGGAGGATGACGCCACACGTTACGGTCGTAAGGGGCCGGCCTCAGTCGCCGCCTTAGTAAAAGTCTTATCCTCTATGTACAAGGGAGAAAAGGAGGAATTCCTCCGCGTCAACCCGCGGGCCGGATTCAGTATGTACGATCCTCCAAGTTGGGTAAGTGAACAATTGCGCTTGCCGGTTTGTTTTATACTCCCATGGTTAGGTAGTCTAACGACTTCAATGCAAGAACTGCGACAGGAGGTAAAGGACATAAGCAGCCGGCCTCCACAGCCCGAGGACCCAGAACGGTCCCTCAATCCGGACTCCGAAGAGGATCCGGACATATCGGTGGAGCTAATCGACGGGGTGTTCCATCAGCTAAGCAAGGATAATACCTTGGTAGCCATCACGGCTGATTACCCAGGGTTAATCCCGGCCTCCCAGGTGACAGAAGCCGGAGTCTCATTCCCTTGAGAGAGATTGCACTCTCACGTATTCCGGTGTTTCTGACGACAACCGTGTTTTGCAGGGGAGTTTTCCGAGGCCGGAGGCCGAACCTGCGGCGGCTAGCCAACGAGGGGCCGCAGGGCCCCGTGGGGCGAAAAGGAATGAAGTCCGGACTGAGATGCCGGCGCAAAGGTATAGTGCACCCTCTGTTTCCCTGGAGTTATTCTATTAGGGCATATTAACGTTCGTGCTATCTTCAGAACAAAGAGACCTCGCCGGACTACATCCGGAGAGGTTGCCAATCGCGCCTCCACCAGCCAGGCTCCAACGTCTGGCCAGGAAACGGAGGCGAGCATAAGGCGCGCACCGGACGCTCCTCCGACAGAGGATGCGGACGGGCTATCCGCCACAAATTCTGAAGTGGAGAGTGCCATGAACCACAGGCGTCGCCGGACAGTTCTACGCGACGCTTGTTTCTCCCAAGAGGCTTTAGATGCCTTTAATTCGGGAGATGCATACCTCCGTGCCGCTCCAAATGGTTTAGCCAGAGCCACGGAGCAGTATGTAAAAGACATACGGGTAAGAAAATTTTGGTCAAATATATATATATACCAGTAGCCCCCGAGACTTGAAACAGTTAGAGCAACTGATTTAAGGATCATTTAATATGCAGGTTCTTACAGAGAAGAATACTGTACTGTCCCAGGAGCTGGAAAAGTGCAAGGCCCAACTAGAGGCCGCACTAGCCACAGCAGGGGAGTCCAAAGAGACCCCCTCAGGTAAGATACACTTCGAAAGATTAGTATTGTGCGGTGTGGGTGTAAATCTGACAAATCATATTGCAGATGGCGCCGGACTCGATCCAGACAAACAACAACTCTTACGCCAGCTAAAGGCCGGTGAGAGTATGTTGACAAAGGTGAGGCGAGAGAAGAATGATCTTCAGGATGCCAACACCAAGCTGGACGTCGAACTTAAAGATGTTCGTGGCCAGCTGTCGGACTCCACGAAGGAGAATCAGCGGCTTCGACGCGGCATTTTTAGTAAGTGCTTGAACGAACTTTGAAAAAAGAGTTCGGCGAGGAAGTCGACTAACAGAGTAATGTCTGTAGGTATGCTCACAGGTCGTCCTGCAGAGGAGATGCCCGGTTCTACGGGTGACCTTCTTCCCGAACTCATGCAACTGCACGAGCTAATTCGGCAGGCGATGCGAGGTGTTGCCCAAGCCTTATGGCCTGCCCACTCCATGCCCGAGGGCCTTGGAGAGCTTGCGGAGAAGCTGAAGGGAGCTCGGCGGCGCTTCCGGTTGTGGAAGATATCGGCCTGCCGACAAGGCGCTAGGGAAGCCTGGGCCATGGTGAAGACACGTTTTACGAAGTCTGACCCAAACCACATGGCCGAGGTCGGACCAGTGGGGCCTGACGAGAAGGAGATCCCTGTGAGCTTAGTATACGGCCAAGTAGGGTTGGCCGCGAAGTATTCCCAGTAGGACTGTAAATTAGACAGCCTGTTAGATGGTATAGAAGAGGAATACAATCAGTCAGAATGACTATGTAATTTTAAATTGACATGTGTAATGCCTTCTAGCCGGATTGTAGATTGTTTGTCGCTGCCGACCTTTCCGCTTCGACCTCGGGACCTGACGGTCCGGAGTGTGTCCGAATACCATAGCGGTTATATAAGAACCGTGGTATGCGTGGAGACCAGGCGTAGGGGTCATTAGTGCTTTATCAGACAAGTGCCCAACTAGTTATGTTATATTACATGGTTAGTAAGAAACATCTTCCAGAGAGAATAGTTCCGTTAGGGGTTCCTTTCGCTGGGAGGCATGCCCTAAAGTGCATGTCCGGAGTGCGTAAAAAGACGCAGAAAAAAGCATCTGGGGGCGCATAAAATGAGTAAAAAGATCATCTTTTATCTCACCGACCGAATATTCCCTTAAGAACGCTAGCTTTCGGCTTCACCCAGTCTGAGGTACACATCCGGCTGACCCGGCAGTAACAATCGCAGAGGTGCTCCCTTTACCGCCTAGCCGAACAATCGGGAACGTAGGGGTAAGCACAAGAGCCAGGCAACCCAGCTTGGCCAAAGCTTAAGTCATATCGATGCATATAATGGTGAAGAAAAAGGTACATGCGGAAGTTTGACGCATGTGTTGGGCATGAAGCCCGTATAAATAAGCTTCTGTTAAAGAAGCCCCCAGGTTTAATGAGCGCGAGTGGCGCGTCACTAGATAAGCCTTTAAGGGCTATAAAAGAAAAGAGGGGAAGGAGAGAAATGTAAGACAGAAAAATGCAGAAAATGGACAGAGGAAGGAGACGAACACAGAGCCCGGCGCTAGGCATAGAATCTTCGGAGACGGGTGGCGTTCCACGGGTTCGGCTCGAGTCGGTTATCCGACGCATCTCGCAGGCGGTACGCCCCGCCAGTCAGGACTTGGTCGATTATGAATGGACCTTCCCACTTGGGCTTGAGTTTGTCCTTTTTCTTATCCGGCAGGCGTAGAACTAGTTCGCCAACATTGTAATTTTTGGCCCGTACTTCTCTGCTTTGATATCTTCGGGCCTGCTGTTGATAAAATGCGGAACGGGCTTTTGCCACGTCACGCTCCTCCTCCAGGGCGTCCAAGTTGTCCTGCCGATCGAGCTCGGCTTCTCTTTCTTCGTACATGCGCACTCTAGGTGAGTCATGAATTATGTCGCAGGGCAGAACTGCCTCTGCGTCGTACACCATAAAAAATGGTGTGTATCCGGTGGTGCGATTTGGCGTGGTCCGCAGCCCCCATAGCACGGAGTTGAGCTCCTCTACCCAGTGCGTGTTAGATTCCTTGAGGGACCGCACCAGTCTGGGTTTAATGCCGCTCATGATAAGACCATTTGCATGTTCGACCTGGCCGTTGGTTTGTGGGTGATAGACGGAAGCATAATCGAGCTTGATGCCCATGTTTTTGCACCAGAGTTTTACCTCGTCGGCGGTAAAGTTTGTACCGTTATCGGTTATGATGCTGTGGGGGACGCCATAATGGTGTACAACCCCGGATATGAAGTCTATCACAGGTCCGGATTCGGCCGTTTTAACAGGCTTGGCTTCTATCCATTTGGTGAATTTATCCACCATGACCAGTAAGTATTTTTTCCTATCGTTCCCACCTTTAAGGGGTCCGACCATGTCAAGCCCCCAGACCGCGAAAGGCCAGGTGATGGGTATAGTTTGGAGTGTGGTGGGTGGCATATGGCTTTGGTTGGCAAAAAGTTGGCAACCAGCGCATCATTGGACTAAGTTCTGAGCGTCTGCCCGGGCCGTTGGCCAATAAAAGCCTGTACGGAAAGCCTTGCTAACAAGGGACCGAGCAGCGGCGTGGTGACCACCGAGTCCGGCATGAATTTCAGCCAGAAGGTTCCGCCCTTCCTCTTCGGAGATGCACCTTTGAAGGACTCCAGTAGTGCTTTTCTTATAAAGCTCTCCCTCATGGACTCTATAGGCTTTAGATCGCCGCACTATGCGGCGGGCCTCGTTTTGGTCCTTTGGGAGTTCCTGCCTAGTAAGGTAGGCTAGAAATGGTTCTGTCCACGGGGCGATGACCGCCATTATTACGTGGGCTGAAGGTGTAATTTCATTGGCAGAGCCTCCAATTGTGTCAGATTGTTCGGCGTCGAGTGGTGCGGCTGGGTCCGGGCTGTTATTTGTGGGTTCCCCCTCCCATGCTACGGATGGCTTGAACAATCTTTCCAAAAAGATGTTGGGGGGGACTGCATCGCGTTTTGCTCCGATGCGTGCCAGGACGTCCGCTGCTTGATTGTTTTCTCGGGCTATATGGTGAAACTCCAGCCCTTCGAACCGAGCTGACATTTTTAGGACGGCGTTGCGGTAAGCTGCCATTTTTGGGTCCTTGGCATCGAAGTCTCCATTTATTTGGGATATTTGAATCCTCGCGTACCTCTAGGCGCTGGATACCCATGGATACTGCTATCCGAAGACCATGTAGGAGGGCCTCATATTCGGCTGCATTGTTGGAATCCATGTACATGATCTGGAGCACATATTGGACTGTGTCTCCTGTGGGGGACGTCAGGATGACGCCAGCCCCCAGTCCGGCCAACATTTTGGAGCCGTCTAAATGCATAATCCAGTTTGAATATGTGCCGTACTCTTTAGGGAGCTCGGCCTCCGTCCATTCTGCGACGAAGTCGGCCAAAACTTGCGATTTAATAGCTCGTCGTGGCTTATAGGTTATATCGAATGGGAGGAGCTCGATGGCCCATTTTGCAATCCGGCCCGTTGCGTCGCGGTTTTTGATAATATCGTTGAGTGGTACTTCCGAGGCTACTGTTATGGAACACTCTTGAAAGTAGTGTCGTAGCTTTTGGGATGCCATGAATACCGCGTATGCAATCTTTTGATAATGCAGGTACCATGATTTGCATGGAGTGAGGACAGTGGATACGTAGTAGACCGGCCTTTGAAGGGGGAATTTGTGTCCGTCCGTTTCCTGCTCGACAACGAGCACTGCGCTGACAACTTGATGTGTTGCTGCAATGTACAATAACATTGGTTCGCCGGTGTTTGGCGCGGCCAGGACTGGGTTTGTTGCCAATATGGCTTTTATTTCATCAAGTACGGCCGTGGCGGCCTCCGTCCACTCGAAGTGTTCGGTGCGCCGAAGGAGGCGATAGAGGGGTAGTGCCTTTTCTCCCAAGCGGGAGATGAAGCGGCTTAAAGCCGCCACGCATCCGGTTAATTTTTATATTTGTTTGAGGTCCTTTGGGATATCCAATTGTGACAAAGCTCGGATCTTGGCTGGATTAGCTTCAATTCCTCTACCAGATACAATGAAGCCCAAGAGCTTTTCGGCTGGAACGCCGAAGACGCATTTTTCCGGGTTGAGCTTGATGTCATATTTTTGGAGGTTATCGAATGTAAGCCTCAAGTCGTGTATTAGAGATTCGACATGTCTTGATTTGACGACCACATCATCCACATACGCCTCCACTGTTTTGCCGATCTGATTTGCCAGACATGTCTGGATCATGCGCTGATATGTTGCGCCGACGTTTTTCAGCCCGAAGGGCATTGTGTTGAAGCAGAATGGGCCGTATGGTGTGATGAATGTTGTTGCAGCTTGGTCTGATTCTGCCATCTTGATTTGATGGTAACCGGAGTATGCGTTGAGGAAACACAACGAGTCGTGTCCTGTGGTGGCATTGATAATTTGATCGATACGGGGGAGGGGGAAGGGATCCTTTGGGCAAGCCTTGTTAAGGTCTTTAAAATCGACACATAGGCGCCAGGATTTGTCCTTCTTTGGTACCATCACCAAGTTTGCTAGCCAGTCCGGATGTTTTATGTCTCTAATGAATCCGGCCTCCAATAGCTTGGCTAGCTCCTCTCCCATAGCCTGTCTCTTGGGTTCGGAAAAACGCCGAAGGGCTTGTTTGACAGGTTTGAATCCTTTTAGGATATTTAAGCTGTGTTCGGCCAGCTTGCGTGGGATCCCTGGCATGTCTGAAGGGTGCCAGGAGAAAATGTCCCAGTTCTCTCGTAGGAACTCTCGCAGTGCGGCGTCTACATCAGGGTTCAGTCGTGCCCCGATGGAAGCTGTTTTATTGGGGTCCGTTGGATGGACCTGGAATTTGACTATTTCGTCAGCTGGCTTGAAGGATGTGGATTTGGATCTCTTATCGAGTATCACATCATCCCTGTTAACCGTGGAGCGTAGCGCAGTCAGTTCCTCGGCCGCTAGGGCTTCGGATAGTGCCTCAAGGGCTAATGCGGCTGTCTTGTTTTCGGCGCGGAGTGCAACGTCCGGATCACTAGCTAGAGTGATAATTCCGTTCGGCCCGGGCATCTTAAGCTTCATGTACCCATAATGGGGTATTGCTTGGAAGATTGTGAATGCTTCCCGTCCCAGTAAAGCGTGATGTCCGCTCTTAAACGGGGCCACTTGAAACGTGACTTCTTCGGACTTGTAATTATCCGGCGTGCCGAACACCACATCTACTGTGATTTTTCCTGTGCAGCGCGCTTCCCGACTGGGGATTATTCCTCTAAAGGTTGTGCTGCTTCGCTCGACGCGGCTCCAGTCTATTTCCATTTTTTGAAGGGTTTCCTCATAAATGAGGTTCAGTCCGCTGCCTCCATCCATGAGCACCTTGGTGAGGCGAAAGCCGTCCACTATGGGACTGAGGACCAATGCGGCTGGTGCTCGGGCTGTTCGGAATCTAGGTTCATCACTTGCGTTGAAGGTAATGGCAGTGTCGCTCCATGGATTTATTGTTGCAACTTGATAGACTTCGGCGAGGCTGCGGAGTGTTCTTTTTCGCACATTGTTTGATGCGAAAGTCTCGAAGACTGTGAGAACGGTACTGGTGTCCTCGGGCTGGCTTTCTGCGACCTCCAGAATTAAGAGGTCCTTGCCAATTTTGGCCACCTGCTGGAGTATCCAACATGCTCTAAGGCTGTGAGTTGGTGTGGCGTCCTCTGTACTGTGAATTCTACAGGGTCCATTAAGCCACCTTTCCAGTACGGTTCCATGCCCTGTAAAGGGTTTTGGCTTTTTGGTGTTTATCCCGGGTGTCCTATGATGATGCACCCTCTTAGTCCCGGGTGTCCTTAGGACGGATTGCCGCGAAGCGTGTAATATCACGACGACTTATGGTGTTAAGGATTCCCTCGTCCGTGCAATTACTGCAGAAAATTGAGATTGCGTCTCCCTCGCAGCAATCCTTTATCCTGTTCATAACCAGGAGGAATCTGGCCCAGTAATGATGTACTGTTTCCTCGGGCCTCTGCCTGATTTGGGAGAGATCGCTTATGTTCGGGTGGGCGGGTGTCGTTGAATCTGAAACCTCACCCAATCCAAGATTCGGAGGCCGAAGAGTTTCCGAACTCTGAAGTTCGGATTCTTGGATGTTGTCCAACGAATCTAGCCCGTTGCCTGATCCTAAGCTCAGGTCTTGAGTTACATCCTCCTCTCCGCGGGTATCCGGCTTGGAGGAGTCGGGAATTCAGACGTAGCTAGTCCTTAAAATAGATGAAGGGTC
The DNA here is from genome assembly GCF_056163025.1 of Triticum urartu. Lineage (NCBI taxonomy): Eukaryota > Viridiplantae > Streptophyta > Magnoliopsida > Poales > Poaceae > Triticum > Triticum urartu. The sequence continues at coordinate 150,038,349 of NC_141877.1, read as the reverse complement.
GCCGCACTGCGCCTCTACCACGGCAACGTGGTGGGTGACTTGGGGAGAGTTAATTTCTCTTAGATCGGGTTTAAGCCCAACCTGGTCGTAATCCGTAGCGACCCCCAGGGCGGCGATGCGATCCAAGAGCTCGTTTACGGAAGAGAGCTCCATTGGATCTAGCTGCCCGACGAGCTTCGAGCTGACGTGTAGGTTGCTTTTGATGACCCGAGAGGTCACCGTCGGCGCAATAGCCGAACAGGCGGTCATGAGGAAACCACCTAGCCGGAGGGTCTGGCCAACAGCCAAGGCTCCCTTAGCAACGGCGCCGTCTTTAAAGACGGGAAGAGGCATCCTTCCTGATTGTGACGGCACAGAGGAACTCTCAATGAAAGCACCAATGTCGGTGTCAAAACCGGCGGATCTCGGGTAGGGGGTCCCGAACTGTGCGTCTAGGCCGGATGATAACAGGAGGCAGGGAACACTTTGTTTTACCCAGGTTCAGGCCCTCTCGATGGAGGTAATACCCTACTCCTGCTTGATTAATATTGATGATATGGGTAGTGCAAGAGTAGATCTACCACGAGATCAAGGAGGCTAAACCCTAGAAGCTAGCCTATGGTATGATTGTTGTGTATGGAGTTGATTGCCTACGGACTACAACCCTCCGGTTTATATAGAAACCGGATAGGGTTAGGGTTACACAGAGTCGGTTACAATGGTAGGAGATCTTGAATATCCGTATCGCCAAGCTTGCCTTCCACGCCAAGGAAAGTCCCGTCCGGACACGGGACGAAGTCTTCAATCTTGTATCTTCATAGTCCAGGAGTCCGGCTGAAGGTATAGTCCGGCTACCCGAACACCCCCTAATCCAGGACTCCCTCACTCGCTGTCGCACCTACTCCTTCCGCCACCAACATGAAGCAGAAGCGGCAGGGCAACCACGTCGTCCATGGAGAGTGGTCGCCGCCGCGGTCGTGAATCCTCTTGTCACGGTCGCCGACTCAAGGACGACCGCCTCCTCCACCCCCTCCGCGGAACGGCCAAAGACGCAACCGAAGGGCCCGGAGAAGAAGAAGGCGGCGGCGTGAGGAAGGTCCTTGCCTCCGCCCCCTCCGGCGGGCAATGTGTCCCAAGATCCCGTCAACTCCACCGGCGTCCGCAACATGATCGCTCAAGCATCGGAGAGGTAAAAAATCCCCTTTGCTTCGGTGAACTTTGATTGAGCTTTTCTTCAGTTTCTTAGTGTTTTGGCCATTGGATTTGGTAGCTACCCTATTCATACATCATATGCCGAGTTGTTGGAGGAGAATGAGGTGGACTTGAGTGTTCCACTTGATGATTTTGAACCGGACATGCAAATGAAGGTTTAAGTCGAGGTCTAGGAGGGGGTGACGGCGATGATAGACTATAAGAGCTTGAGAAGGAGGAGTTTGATGCTAGCCAAGCAAAATTTGGAAAAAGAACCGGCAATTACACGGAGACGGAGGATGTTTGCTTGATTCGAGCATGCGAGAGTGATGTACGGTGGAACCCTAGGGACTGATCTTTCACGATTTTGGAGTGGAATTCCCAAAGAACACGAAGAATGCACAAGAGGAAACAAAGAGGAAACACTCAAAATCAACGAGATTCAATTACACATGTGCTAGATCCAAGTAGACAAGAGTGATACATGATCTAAATCCAACAAGGAACGATACAAACGGTAGCTAGTTCTTCCCAATCCGCGAGGAGATGGGGTCTTGAATCCACGAGGGGATCTTCCCTAGACGGGGACTTCAATCCACTTGGGGGATCTTCACCTAGGAGGACTTGATCTCCAAAGGAGTAGGTAACAAGTGGATGAGCAAATCTATGTCTCCAAAATGAGCTATCACAATGCTACCCTAAAACATGGGCGGAGTTGGAGTGTGTATAGTCTAAGGGGCGAAGGGGTACATGGGCCTCGGCCCTAGTCACTGTGCATAGAGAGGCGTCGGACGTCCCGTATCTACCGGTCACCCCGTGGCTCGCGAGGGTCCGGTCGTCCGGAGGGTGCCAGATGTCCGGTGATTCGGCTCTGGTTAGGTGTCGCCGGATGTCCGGTGGACGTCGGACGTTCGGAGTCTCGGTCCTCCAGAAGATCTCGGATCTATGGAATTTTTCATAAATAGACGTTAAAGGAATTTTCCTAAATGGATTTGTAGTATATGGACATGAAGGAAATGTAAAATTTGTTGAAATCTTCCTATTGCTTGAAACAAGCACCTAAACAAAGGTACGAGGAGTTGGAAAGAACATCAAGATATGCGTCCTTGTTACTAATGAAGCCCACAAATTTATGTACTATATAGCGGGGGCGAAGAAGTTATATTGTGCTTGTATGCTTACGACATATTGATATTTGGGACAAATATCAAGGTCGTTGAGGAATTGAAAATTTCCCGACCCATTATAATTCAACAATGATTTCGAAGTAAATTCCAGTAATAATTGCTAAATAAATTCTAGAGGACCACATGGCATGTTCTTGCATGGCAAGGCGGGTGTGAATATTTAGTCTCATCCCGGTTGTGGAGGGCGTGTTGTACCAACATACAAGGATGGTTCCTCTACACACCTCTAAGATCTTGAGAAGAGGACACATACTTGCACGATCCTCTTCCGCCTCCCGCCTCGCCATTCATGCACATCGTGCTTCGTGATCGAGCCGAGCCGAGCCGGGCTAGTACCTATGTCATGTGTACATGTTATCTTTGTTTTGTCATGCGGAAAATAAAGTTGATGTGCTAACCTTTTGGGGAGCACTCTCGCGTGGCTGCTGAACTCTCCTGCACCGTTGGCTGCACACGGCGACTTCCGCAATGTCGGCTGCCTCCTGGCGACATGGCATCGGCGGTGTTGCAAACACATCTTTTTCCACGGTTGTGTATGTGCTCTTGTCCATCATGTTAGAGATTTTGTTTGTCTTGTTAGTTTTAGGCATTTAGCAATCGCCATGGATATGATGTTTTTTTTCTCGTATATGCACAAGCATGTGTATCATGTATTGCAGAAGAAAGGAAAGATAGCCCATCCACATCCATGGTGTCATTACAATATGTTTACAACTTTTTGCACTTCACCTCTACCCTAAATCTTACCCTGAAAGTGGACTGCTCACTCATAACCCATCTTATCAATGCCCCAAAGAAGAGGTCTAGTTCCCCTTGTAGCAGGACGACCAGTTTCCACACTTGTCCCTCGGTGATCATCCTACTCATGTCTTCTCGATGGTGTTGCTTCATCAAACACAATTTGCATTTATGCGCTTTCATAGTTCCCGCTGTTGGGGAACGTAGTAATTTCAAAAAAATTCCTACGCACACGCAAGATCATGGTGATGCATAGCAACGAGAGGGGAGAGTGTTGTCCACGTACCCTCGTAGACCGAAAGCGGAAGCGTTAGCACAACGCGGTTGATGTAGTTGTACGTCTTCACGGCCCGACCGATCAAGCACCGAAACTACGACACCTCTGAGTTCTAGCACACGTTCAGCTCGATGACGATCCCCGGACTCCGATCCAGCAGAATGTCGGGGAAGATTTCCGTCAGCACAACGGCGTGGTTACGATCTTAATGTTCTACTGTCGCAGGGCTTCGCCTAAGCACCAGTACAATATTATCGAGGACTATGGTGGAGGGGGGCACCGCACACGGCTAAGAGATCAATCATCAACTGTTGTGTCTATGGGGTGCCCCCTGCCCCCGTATATAAAGGAGCAAGGGAGGGAGGCGGCCGGCCTAGGAGGAGGGCGCGCCAAGGGGGGAGTCCTACTCCCACCGGGAGTAGGACTATAGGAGAGAAGGAAAGAGGGAGAGAGGAACAAGGAAAAGTGGGATGCACCCCTTGTCCAATTCGGACCAGAGGGGGGGCGCACGCCTCCTTCCTTTTGGCCTCTCTCCTCTATTCCCGTATGGCCCAATAAGGCCCATATACTCCCCGGCAAATTCCCGTAACTCTCCGGTACTCCCAAAAATACCCGAATCACTCGGAACCTTTCCGATGTACGAATATAGTCGTCCAATATATCGATCTTTACGTCTCGACCATTTCGAGACTCCTCGTCATGTCCCCGATCTCATCCGGGACTCCGAACTCCTTCGGTACATCAAAACTCATAAAATCATAATATAACTGTCATCGAAACCTTAAGCGTGCGGACCCTACGGGTTCGAGAACAATGTAGACATGACCGAGACACGTCTCCGGTCAAAAACCAATAGCGGAACCTGAATGCTCATATTGGCTCCCACATATCCTACGAAGATCTTTATCGGTCAGACGGCATAATAACATACATTGTTCCCTTTGTCATCGGTATGTTACTTGCCCGAGATTCGATCGTCGGTATCTCAATACCTAGTTCAATCTCGTTACCGGCAAGTCTCTTTACTCGTTCCATAATACATCATCCCGCAACTAACTTATTAGTTGCAATGCTTGCAAGGCTTGAGTGATGTGCATTACCGAGAGGGCCCAGAGATACCTCTCCGACAATCGGAGTGACAAATCCTAATCTCGAAATACGCCAACCCAACAAGTACCTTCGGAGACACCTGTAGAGCACCTTTATAATCACCCAGTTACGTTGTGACGTTTGGTAGCACACAAAGTGTTTTTCCAGTAAACGGGAGTTGCATAATCTCATAGTCATAGGAACATGTATAAGTCATGAAGAAAGCAATAGCAACAAACTAAACGATCAAGTGCTAAGCTAACGGAATGGGTCAAGTAAATCACATCATTGTCCTAATGATGTGATCTCGTTAATCAAATGACAACTCATGTCTATGGTTAGGAAACATAACCATCTTTGATCAATGAGCTAGTCAAGTAGAGGCATACTAGTGACACTCTGTTTGTCTATGTATTCACACATGTATTATGTTTCCGGTTAATACAATTCTAGCATGAATAATAAACATTTATCATGATATAAGGAAATAAATAATAACTTTACTAGATCACTGATGGCGCGCATTGCTGCGCCCGTCTATTTTGGCTATTAGTTGGTTAGGGATATAGCGTAATTTGTGGATTTGCAAGCATTGATTTGAAATATTACGCTTTTCTATAGCTTGTGTTTTCTTTATTTTTGAAAATAATGGTTTGTAACTAAAGGGAGGAATCTGGTTGTTCCTATAGCTCTTAGTATTTAACCAACCTTCATTTCGGGCAACATTACAACTTCCATGGAACGTACTTACATATAAATTTTTGCAGTGCCCTAAGCCAACCTATCCATGGTAAAAAAGATGATGGCTATGCACAATTTGGTTCAAGAATACAACCTTGTATGCAGTTGCATACGAACATGGAATTAAACATAATATAGCGGCAACATCACAGTAAATACTTGGAAAATAGATTGTATTGAAGCATACAACGAACTGGAGAAGTTGCAGACCTCAAATAGGCACCAAAAACACAGCACAAAAATATATAATTATGGATACATCAGATGGGACACAGGGTAGGAGAAGTATAATCATATAGTTTCAAAGAAGATCAAGAATATTGATTATTACATCAAAAGGAAGACACAATACATACTTACATATCATATTGTCCCATGATAAACAAAATAATAATATCTTCTAACATAAGAATGTAATTTGGACAAAAAATAGTTTCTTTATACAAATTCCAATTGCACTACAATATTTTTCCATTGGGGCTTAAAAAAATTATGCCATTTTTACATGGAATAGGAGGAACTAACTGAACTGAGCAAGAAAAGCCAACAAAAACACAAATCAACATTCTCTCATTCTCTGAATACATTATCTTTCTGTAGTAAATGTATCTTGTGAGATCATCATTGTTTCAGCCCGTATATTGACTTCATATATTAGTAAATGTATCTTGTGAAAAGGCAACCTCATATATTACCTTGCTCAGAATAGTCAAGTGCCTAACTAATCCAACTTAATCCTGACAGTACATCAACATGACATTATTGACTTCAGAAGCTATGGAGTCAGATAGATTGCATGACTCGAGTCACAGTGCAACAGGCTGGGATGAAGGTGTGCATACTACCACTGAACACCGGTGAGTAGAGGATGGGAGAATACACAATTTTTGATGCCTTATGGGTGAATTCCTCCACTCGTCGCACACTTACAAGCCGCTGCAAAACATCTGTGAGTGTAAGACGTCTCTTTCTGATCAACTACATGATAAATTCCACTTGCATGAGTGATTTCATCTAGAGTATAGTGCCTAATTATTTGAAACGAAGTACTATTTTTTTAATCCTACATAGACCTGGAGCATCTTTCTGAAACACCAAGGAACACACACATTTCCACCAGTAGCAGCAGTAGCTCGTTTGCAAAGTTCACTCCAATGCTAGGATACCAAAAAGCTAGTACATCCCCATAGCCAAAGAACATAAGCAACGAAAACTGGCATCAGATGTCAAGCAGCTCGTGATGGGAATAAATTTGTACAGTATATGCCCCTTTCTTCACTCAAATATCACTGACTTGCAATAATTAGGAAACAATAGTGGTAATGAAAAGTAGAATATATTGTAACGCTCTAGAAATACTCCCTCCGCTCTAAAATAGATGACTCAACTTTGTACTAATTTTATACTAAAGTTAATACAAAATTGAGTCATCTATTTTGAAACGGAGGGAGTAGGATTTAATTCTAGGGTGCTCTTACCTGAGTGAATCCTTGTGGGGTGCTGAGAGTACAAGATGGTGGAACCAATGCTGCTCTGCACTGTCCACATGAATGATACCCGGTGCCGCCTCTACCAACAAGCGGTTTGTGCTGGTCTACTCAAGCGATTCAAACATTTGACTCCAAAAGGGAATTGTTTCAGAAAGGTGCACCTTGGGAAATCTGCACACAGAATTGAACAGAGGAGAGGTGTTGCAGAGGAGCGTATTCGCAGGTGAAGCTGCACTATTTGTGAGTAGAAAGAACAATATCAACAAAATAAATTCTAAAATTGGATTTGATGAAGATCAGGGAAGAGGGGATGTAGAAAGGAACCATCAACCAAGGCTATAGGAGAATGGTTGCATAAGTGAGAGGAGCAGGGAAGGAACATCACGCGGTGGAGATTATATGGGCGTGCGTAAATTAAAGGCAAAACATGAATCAACATATGTATAACTGACCAGGAATAATCTTTAGTTCAGACCATTCATCAATTTCCATTAATCGGCCCTGATTAACACCTCAATGAATCAATGGCAAATGAAGTTCAATCGATAGTCGGATGTTCGCATCCCGGTCCACTTCCGAGTGGCGTCACCTGCCAGGACGCTGTTCGATCGACCGGCTAGGGGCCCTATGTCAGTCAGACTTGAAGCGCAATGGCCATGAGGCGCCATCGGTTGCATCCGTCAATGTAGTCGCCATCACCCTAGCATCTGCCGCCAGGCAACGGCTGCGCCCCTGTGAATGAAAGGGGCCGCGTACATTTTTTAGGGTTGGAAGGATGGTTGAGTAGATGCATCTTTTTTTGGCTGGGTTGAAGCCCATTAGGCCCGATTACATAGCTGGCTGCCGAAATTGTCACGGGAGCAGCGGCCCATCACGGATAGCACTCAGTCGTAGCGAAGGAAGCGAGTACACGGGGTTCAGAGGTAATCGGACGATCAAGAAAGACCAAAATTGAAGATCCGACGGATACAAAGGCAAATAGCCTGAGATGGCTGAAAAAAATGCACATTTATAATGTCTTTAAATTATTGCCTCTAGGGCATATTTCCTTCAGTGTCCCACTTGCACTAGAGTCAATAATCTAGTTCACATCGCCATGTGATTTAATACCAATTGTCGGGGGTTTGGTGCGACATATGCCAACGGATGGCTTATCATGGTGGGGGCGAGTAGAACGTCGCCGGTGCCTGGAAACGGGATGAGGCGAAGACATGCACGCCGGCGAATCTTACCCAGCTTCGGGGCTCTCTGGGGAGATAATACCCCTACTGCTGCTCTACGGGGTCTCCGCATGATCACTATGGCCAAGTGTTTACACGGTTGCTCCTTGAGCTATTTTCTGGTGGTAGGAGAGGGCAAGGCTAGCTCTCTCCCTTCTATATGATCTGGGCTAGAGCTAATGGGTTCCAACCCTTTGCATGGGTGCCCTGGGGGGTTTATATAGGCCTACCCCCCCAGAGGTACAATGGTAATCCAGCTGGACGCGGGCCCAGCCGTCAGTGTCTCTGGCCTCCGTCTTCTCTGCCGACCGCTGGGGCCCGCCGACTGGCGGGCCCCGCCGACTGGCCTGGTACGGAGCCGACAGGCCGCATCCACCGCGGGCGGGTCTTGCCGGCTGCTGGTTACTATAGCCGTGCTTCTGATAACGCGGGCTTGATCATGAGGTCGTGGTAACAGCCCCGCCGCCTGGCGTGCGATCACTGTTGCCACTCCCCATCACATCTTGATTAATGGCGCGTGGGCCCCGGGGGAGGGCTCGGCCGACACCCCCGGGCCGACTCCCGACGGGTCCGACTGGTGGTTCTCCTACCGTCTCCCGAGGTCTCACTGACTGGTGGGGCCTTCTGCCTCCAGGCCGTACAGACAAGCTGTCGTGGGTGTAGGATTCGGCCCCGCGGTGCTGATGTCAGGGCCGGCATGGCAACAGTGCCACGCCGCATGGAGATCTTCTGGGGTACGGCGTGCTGTGGCCATGTCTGCCCTTGGTGAGGGGCGGGGGTGGTCTTCGCTGTAGCCACGCCCCTGCCTCGTCCCCTCTGATGAGGTCATGGGGTTTGTTGGAGTCGCAGGCCGACTCCCCACAGCCGGCTTCTCTGGAAGTCGTCCCTGGGACTCGGCCGTGAGCGGGCAGTCGCCCGCCTTGTCGTCAACTCCCCAGGAGGCGGCTCTTCGTCCTGGGGTCTTGAGGGGCGCAGCCTGCCCCGATGTCTTGAAAGGTTCTGGGGCTCGGGTTGGCCTACCCGCGGCCCATTACTCCGACAGTAGTCCCCAAAGCTGGTGAGGCGCCGCGGACGATCGGCCGAGAAGCCTCAGCAGTTTCTCTTTCCAGGTACTCAACACGCGGTCTTTGATTGACTTCTGCCGGGCCGACTAGGAGGAGTCGGACTTGCTCAACTCGGACTCACTCAATTCTGACTCGCTCAGTATTTCGAACGTCGCGGCGGGATTTAAGTGGCGTGCTAGCTAAGCCTCCAGGCCGCCGCCCGTTCTAGGCCTGTCACGCGATGGCACGTGGCTAGGCCGTCCTGCCAGCCTATGCGCGCGACGGGACAGGCCCATAGGTGGGGCCCGCCACTACCGCGCCTCGGCGCCCGAGCGGATCCGCTGCGGCCCCGGTGGACGGTTGGGATTCCCGTGGAGTTACTGCGCGCAGTAACTTCATCGTGGATCGTGGGGGGTCGTGGGGTCGTGGGCGCAGTAAATCCCCACGTCCGCCCCCTCGGCTTTGCAGCCCACGAGGCTATAAGTAGGGGGAAGAGGGGGGCACGCGCGCCCCTCCTTCCCACTACTCCTCGTTCTCTTCCTTCTTGCCGCTCCTCGCTCTCCTCCTTCCTCTTCTTCTTCGCTCCGCCGCGTGCCCAAGCTTCGGCGAATGCTGCGGCGACAGCTCGCGATGAGTTCTTCCTCCGCCGCCGCGCCTCCCCCAGTGCGCTCCGGCACCTGGGACGGCTCCGAAGTTCATGAAGACCACATCGAGTTCCTCCGCCGGACTCGTCGGCTCCCCGCGAGGATCACGTGCAGGTGCGTCTTGCGCCGAAGGGGGAGATTTCCCCCGCGCTGCAGGAGGGCGAGTGGGTTATCTTCCGCTCGCACTGCCTGTGCGGGTTGGGGCTGCCGGCGAGCAGTTTCTTCCAGTCCTTCCTGGAGTTCTACGAACTCCAGCCGCACCACCTCACCCCCAACGCAGTGGTGCTGCTATCTGCCTTCGTGGCCATGTGCGAAGGCTTCCTCGGAGTCCTCCCCACCCTCGAGCTCTGGGGGAGTTTTTCTTCTCCAAGCTCGGCACCCAGGCTGCGGGCGTGCCGGCTCAGTGCGGCACTTTCATCGTCGTGCGAAGGTCGGGGGCCGACAATCCCTTCCCCTCCATCTCGCTGATCAAGTCGGTGAAGATGTGGCAGAGATCCTACTTCTACGTCAAGAACGCCTCCGCGAGGGGGGACTGGGTCAACCTGCCGGCTTTCGAAGCCGGCCCGCCGGCTGGGCAACTGCCCAACTGGTCGTACCGGGCCAAGTCGCTGACGCTTGCGGGAGCCGGCGCCATCACGCGACTCCGAGTGCTGACGCAGTCGGAGGGTCTGACTAGTCCGGACCTGCTGGCCGCCTTCGTTTCGCGCCGAGTTCTCCCACTCCAAGGCCGCCCCCATATGATATGCCAGATGAGCGGGCACCGCGACCCGAGTCGGATGTGCACCAAGGACATGCCTCACGAAGAGGTGGCCTTCATGGTGAACCACTATTCAAGATATCTTCCGATATTCCGATAAATCGGCCGATTTATCGCTGACCGTTGTGTGGCCGATAAGATAAATCGGCCGATAAATCAACCGATATGGCGATAAATCGGCCGATATGCCGATAAACTGGCCGATTTACCCCTTATCATGGGTCAACCGATAAGTTCCCGATAAGCGATATCCCCAACATTGTGGTGAACTACCTCTCGGACAGCAGGCTCCTGGAGGATTGGCGGTTCAGCAAGGAGCCGTACTCCCGCCCAACCCCCCGCCCGTGGTGAGTCGCCTTTCCTTTCTTTCTTTGGATTGTCTTCTTCTTGCTGAGTTTTGTTTTGACCAGTCGGCTTTGGTTAGAATCCCCTCCTCCACCCACCAGCCGGCACCTCGGGGCCGGCCCACGAGTTCCTCGCCGACCGGGCGGAGAGTGACGTCGACGACCCCGATCTGGGGGCGGCGGCTCTGGAAGATGACGCCGAGGGAGGAGGAGGAACAGCAGGCGACTTCAGGCCCTCGGCCACTTTCGCTGACTGGCCTGATGATGACGCCGAGGGAGAAGTCACCCCTCGCCATCGGCCAGGAGCCAGCCAGCTTGGCGTGGGCTCTTCTGTCGCGTCGGGCGCTCCAGGCGGCGGAAAGAAGCGCAGGGCCGTGCCGACCTTGTTCAGCAGTCGGCCGAAGAAGCCCAAGGGTTCGGCTGCGGCGACCCGGCGGGACGAGGCGGCCGCGAAGGCCATCCGCTTCCGTAAGGAAGTGAAGAAGCCGCCATTGGTCTCCGTGTAAGTATTCTGTCTTCAAAGTTTTATTCTTTCTTTGTGACTTGTCTAAGTCTCTGCTCGCCCCTCTTGCTTCAGGGCTCGCCTCTCTCTTGAGAGGGTCACCGCCGCCTCCGTCATGGGGTCAGCGGAGACGTCCGCCACCACTCGGCGGATTGACCCGCTGCTGACCTCCGGGAGGCGACGGAGCGGAATGCGCAGGAGAAGCGCAATGAAGAAGAGGCCCTCCGCCTGGAGAAGGCAGAGGCCGACAGGGCGGAGGCCTCCGCCAAGAATAAACTGGCGGAGGCCGAAGCCGCCGCCGCGGCGAAGCGGCAGGCTGAGGAAGCCGCACGCCGCCAGTCGGCGGTGCTTGTTACCCCGTTGAACTCTGCGCCGCCGCCTCCGGAGTTCACGGGGCAGACTGGGGAAGCCGGCGGGGAGAACCCCGTCGTGGAGGGGGAGGGCGGCGACCCCTCTACGCCGGATGTGAACGTTCTGCCGCCGCCTCCGCCGCCGTCTGAAGGTGCGCAGGGCGAGCAGCCGGCGGGCCCTCCGGCGCCGCCGACCGAAGATGAGGCCGTGGCGAGGCTACTCCTTCAAGTCGGCTCGCCAACACGCCGCCGTCTGGAGAAGGCGACTTCGGCACCCCGCCCCCTGGAAGCCAGCGCCGCCAGCTTGGCAATCCCAGACGCCGAGGCGACGAGCGCCGCGCCCATTGGGTGGGTGCGAGGAGGCGACACGGGGCCGCTGAACCAGGCGCTTCTGGACGTCCAGGCAAAGCTTCGTGCCGAGGGCGACGCTCTCCAGAATTGCACCAAGGCGTACCTAGCGTCACGGGCAGCCGTCCGGGTATGTTTTTCCTTTCGGCCTTTGTTTTTCTTGTTCCTCTCTATGGGGGCGCGCCAGCGCACCCACTGGGTGTAGTCCCCGAGTTTCGGGCTGGCTGCTGAGCAGGAAGCTCGGAACTCCAATTGATGAACTTTGGGTGTTAACTTTTTGTCTGAAACGTTCATCGCAGGATTACCACAACCTCCGTGTCACTGCCTTCAACCGTAACGTCGAAGAGCTGGGCAAGTGGACCGCCAATCTGTCGGAGAGCCGGAGTAAGTCCTTTTCCTTCTTCGCGGGGGCGCGCTGGCGCACCCGTGGGCTGTAGTCTCCGAGATTCGGGCCGACTGCTGAGCAGTCGGGCCGGATCTCCCCGCCGACCTTCTTTACTGATGACTTGACGCCTTCTTTATTTCTTCTTCTCAGGGGCCAACGCTGCTCTTCAACAGCAGCTGAGCGACGCCAACTCCACTTTGCGCGCCAAAGAGGAGGAGTGCAGCAAGCTCGCCACGGAGCGCGATCTGCTGGCCATTCAATTGGCAGAGCAGAAGGAGCTGCTTGTGAAGACGCGGAGGGAGGCGGAGGAGACGGAAACCGCCCTCCTGGCCGAGTTCGCGAGCGAGCGCTCCTCCTGGTCTAACTAGGAGGCGCTGCTGTCCTCCGGCTTCCACGAGATTGAAGACATCGTTGATGGTGATTTTCTTTATTTTCTTTCTTCGAGCTGCCGACTTAAATCGTGCCGACTCCTGGTTTTTGACTTGCTTCTTTGTTTCTTCGTGTCTTTGCAGACTTCTTCCCTGGGCAGTCGCAGGCCGCCATCCAAGCCATCGAGGCTGACCGTGAAGGTCGGAGGGCGGAGGGCGTAGAGATTGCCGCCGATGCCCCCCGAACTCTTGACGAGCACATCCTGAGCATTGAGGCTCGCCTTCGGCCGGCTCACCGGATGCTGCGCCGGCTTCAGCGTGTCGGTGCCCAGGCGATTGCCGCCCTGTGGCCGGATATGCAGGCTCCGCGCACCCCCAGCCTGACGGCCGACTGGCTGGAGGTCGCGGATGGTCGTCTTGAGGCCTGGAAGGGCTCTTCGGCCCGAGCTGGAGCGCGCCGGGCCTTGAAATTCGTCAAGGCATGGTATCCGGGGCTGGACCTAGACCGGCTGGCCACGCTTCGGTCGGAGGCCCAGCCGGAGCTGGCGGCCACGGAAGACGCCCTCGTCAGGCGTGCTGCGGCGATTGCCGAGTACACCGGCACCAGCATCTTCGTCCCCAAGCGGTCTGAAGACGGCGAGGAGGTACCGCCGGAGTGGTTTGGGATGAACCCAAACTACGGCGAGGACTCGGCGGAGGTGATTGGCTCCAGCGTCGAGGAAGAGGGCGAGGCGGAGGACGGAGGCGAGGCGGAGGCACCAGAAGACGGAGCAGACGGCCAGCCTCAGCTCGACCGTGCCTCCAGCAATGAGCCGCGTGCGACCGACCCGACTGCCGCCGGAGGCGATCAAGCCGAGACTAGCCAGCCGGCCGCCCCGACGCCTGGCGCTGGCGCCTCCTCCGACCCTCCGAGTCCGTCTGCTGCTTCCTAAGCTGCCGCTGTAACTTTGTTTTGTCTGCTTCAGTAGTCTTTGAAGAACTTGTTAATTCGCACAATTCCACCCGCAGGGTGTATTTTGAACCTCTACTCGAAAATTCGGCCAAGGGCCTATGTTATGTAAATATATTTATCTGAGTTCTATCTTTTCTTGCTCATTGCTCTTTTGGCTTTTTTCCTTTGCCGTTTTCTCTTAGTTGCCTGCCTTGCCAATCGGACAGCCGCTCTGCGGACTGTCGCTGGATCAAGTGCTTGGCTACTTTGGGAAAGCAAGTACTTAGCCGTTTTCAAGATTTTTTGAGCAAGTTGGATAGAAGACAGCAATCCGACTATTCGAGAGTCTGTTTTGCGAAAAAGGCTAGAAGCTGTCTTGAGCTATGTTTTATGCTTTGAGTCCTTAGCCATTTTTCATGCGAATGCCCATTCTACCTTACTGCTGCCCACCGTACAGTCGCTCTGTGAGCTGCGACTTCTGACAGGAGACGGTTTAGGCGTTTACACACTACTTGTCCGACTGCAGGAAGCATTTCATAGTGCAAGGCGGCAAGTCCCCGGGCCGACTTGTCGAGCCCGGTGCCAAACGGCATAAAAAAGGAGTAACATACTCGCAGTCATAATTTTTATCATACAGACAAAAAGAGGGCAGTCCTTGAGCTCGTCTCGGCGGGCCCGAAGTCTTGGTACTTTAATACAAAAGGTAGCGTGGTACATACTGTATCAACTGTAAAATCTTCGGAGGAGATTTGCATTCCATGGCCGCTCTGTCTCCTTGTCGGAGTCGTCCCTCTTGCGTGCTCGGGGCTTCTGAGCGTCGATCAGGTAGTAGGAATCGTTGCCCAGTACTTTGCTGATGATGGAAGGGCCTTCCCAAGGAGCCGACAGCTTGTGCTGGCCGGCTGTTCGCTGGATCAGCTGGAGCACAAGGTCGCCTTCTTGGAAAGATCTTGGCTTGACCTTCCTATTGTGGTATCGACACAGGCTCTGCTGGTAGATGCTGGACCAGCTGAGTGCCAACAGCCGGCCCTCTTCCAGCAGATCGACGCCGTCTTGTCGTGCTTCTTCTGCTTCCTCCTTGGTGTACATGGTGACTCGTGGGGAGTCGAACTCTATGTCTGTTGGGATGACGGCTTCGGCACCGTAGACGAGGAAGAAGGGCGTGAAGCCGGTTGACTTGTTTGGAGTCATGCGCAGACTCCAGAGGACGGCTGGCAGCTCGTCGAGCCAGCAGCCGGCTGAGCGCTCCAGAGGCTCGATCAGCCGAGGCTTGATGCCGGACAGGATGAGGCTGTTTGCTCGCTCCACTTGGCTGTTTGACTGCGGATGGGCGACGGACCTAGGTCCAATCGGATGCCCTGTGTTGCGCAGAAACGGGCCAAGGCGCCTTTGGCGAAATTTGTGCCGTTGTCGGTGATGATGCTGTGTGGTATGCCGTACCGAATTGTGATATCGGAGATGAAAGTTACAGCAGTCGGACCGTTCAGCTTCTTGATTGGCTTTGCTTCTATCCACTTGGTGAACTTGTCCACTGCGACAAGTAAGTGAGTTAAACCACCTCGTGTTGTTTTGAATGGTCCCACCATGTCTAGACCCCAAACTGCGAAAGGCCAGGCAATGGGGATGGTCTTGAGTGCAGAAGTTGGCTGGTGCGGCTTGGAGCTGAACTTCTGACACCCTTTGCATTTTTGGACCAACTCCTTGGCCTCTTCCAAGGCAGTTAGCCAGAAGAAACCCTGTCGAAAGGCTTTGGCGACGAGTGCTCTTGAAGCCGCATGGTGGCCACACTCGCCTTGATGGATGTCTTTGAGAATCGCTTGGCCTTGCTCTGGCTCTACGCAGCGCTGGTAGACACCAGTGACGCTGCGCCTGACCAACTCTCTGTTGACTATGGTGTAGGCTGCCGCCCGGCGTTGTATTTGCCGAGCTGAAGTTTCATCAGTCGGCAGCTCTTTGTTCACCAGGAATTTGAGGATGGGCTGGGCCCATGAGGGTGCTGCTATTTCTTTGACTGCCAGAACTGCGATTTGGACGAGGGCGGTTGGGCTGGGAGGCGGCGGGGTGGAGTCAACAACCGCTTGTTGGGTTGATGAAGTCCCCAGGCCGACTGGCGCGGTCCTTGGGCCAAGTTCTGGAGTCTTCGAGTCTGCCACCGCAGTCCCCGGGCCGGGTTTGGCTGTGGCAGCTTTGGGGTCTTCCGCCAAAATCCTCGTTCCGACTGCCGGAGCTCTGGAGTCAGATCCGACGTCTTCGGGAGGAGCCGGCACAAAAATGGAGTCTGATTCTGGTGAAGGCTTGACAGACGGCTTGAGGAGGCATTGAAGGGCGACACCAGATGGTATTGCTTGGCGGGTAGAGCCGATTCGTGTCAATGCATCTGCTTGGTCGTTGTCATTTCTTGGCACATGGAGGAACTCGCACCCTTCGAAATACCCGCTGAGTTGCTGCACGAGGAAACGGTAGCTCGCCATGTTTGCATCTTTCGCGTCCCAGTCGCCAGATGATTGCTGGACCACTAAGTCCGAGTCGCCATAGCACAAGATCCGGCGGATGCCAAGCTCTTTGGCAAGCCGGAGCCTGTGAATGAGCGCCTCGTACTCGGCGACATTATTGGAGGCCGCAAAGTGGATTTGCAGCGCATATTTGAGCTTGTCGCCTTTGGGAGAGGTGAGGATGACACCGGCTCCCAAGCCAGTGCGCATCTTGGAGCCGTCGAAATGCATCCGCCAATGGATGGAATCAGGTGCTCGAGGTAGGTACTGGGTCTCGGCCCAGTACTGGGTCTCGGTACTGGGTCTCGGCCTTGTGACTTGATAGCGGTGCGGGGCTGGTAGTGGATGGTGTAAGGAGCCAGCTCTATGGCCCACTTGGCCACTCGACCAGAAGCATCTCGGCTACCGATGATCTCGGCAAGTGGGGCCGTGCACACCACCGTGATTGGATGCTCCTGAAAGTAAGGCTTCAATTTCTTGGCAGCAAAGTGTACGCCATAGCACATCTTCTGATAGTGGGGGTAGTTCTGCTTGGAGGTCGACAGTACCTCGCTCAAGTAATATACCGGTCTCTGGACAGGTAGCGCCTTGCCTTCCTCCTTGCGTTCCACTAGAATGACCGTGCTGACTACTCGGCTGGTGGCGGCGATGTACAGGAGCATAGGTTCCTTGGGAGTCGGAGCCGCCAGGACGGGTGGAGTAGTCAGCATCTTCTTCAACTGGTGGAAAGCTTCGTCCGCCTTATGGTTCCATTCAAAAAAAGTGGTCTTCTTCATGAGTTGGTATAAGGGGAGAGCTTTCTCGCCCAGCCGACTGATGAATCGGCTGATGGACGCTAAGCAGCCAGTGAACTTCTGCACATCCAGCAGTCGGCTGGGTACCTCCATTCTTTCAATGGCCTTGATTTTTACTGGGTTGCATTCTATGCCGCGTTCAGAGACCAGGAAACCTAGGAGCTGACCGGCTGGTACTCCGAAGACACACTTGTCGGGGTTGAGCTTGATTTGGAACCGACGCAGGTTCTCAAAAGTCTCCTTGAGGTCTTCCAGCAGTGTCCCACGCTTTTCCGTCTTCACCACCACGTCGTCCACGTAAACGTGGGTGTTCCTGCCGAGCTGCTTGAGGAGGCACTTCTGCATGCAACGCTGAAAGGTGGCGTCGGCGTTCCTTAAACCGAACGTCATGGTGAGGTAGCACAAGGCTCCAAACGGCGTGATGAAGGCGGTTTTCAGTCTGTCAGCCGGGTTTAGCTTGATCTGGTGATATCCTGAGTATGCATCCAAAAAACTCAACAGCTCGCATCCGGCTATGGAGTCTATCACCTGATCGATTCTTGGTAAAGCAAATGGGTCCTTGGGGCAGGCCTTGTTGAGGCTCGTGTAGTCAATACACATTCGCCACTGCTTGTTCTTCTTTAGTACCAGGACCGGATTTGCTAGCCATTCTGGAAAGAATACTTCCATAATGAAGCCGGCTGCTAGGAGTCGGGCTATCTCTTCTCCGACAACTCTTCTCTTCTCTTCTGATAAGCGGCGCAGGGGCTGTCTGACCGGCTTTGCATCAGATCGGACATGTAACTTGTGCTCGACGAATTCCGTCGGTACACCTGGCATGTCTTTGGTGGACCATGCGAAGATGTCCCGATTCTCACGGAGGAAATCGACGAGCTCGCCTTCCTATTTGCTGTCGAGGTTTGCACCTACGATGGCGTACCTCTCTGGGTGCTCTGGGTCCAAGGGTATCTTCTTCGTCTCTTTGGCCGGCTTGAACGAACCCTCAGCCTATGAATCTTTTGGGTTGGGCGACACCTCAGGCTTCTTGCCATCCATCGCCACAACTCGCTCAAGGAGCCGCTTCTCAGCCACGATTACCAGGGACTCGACCAGCCGACTGCTCTTTGCTGCGCAAGCAGACGACTTCCGGTAGTCACCAGCCACAGTCAGAATTCCCCTGGATCTGGGCATCTTCATCTTGAGGTAGGCGTAGTGGGGGACCACCATGAAATTGGCCAAGGCAGGTCGGCCAAGCAGCGCATGGTATGGGCTCTCGAGATCCACCACCTCAAACCAAACAGGCTCTCTACGGAAGTGATCTTTGTCCCCAAAGAGGACGTCCATCAGGATCTTGCCGATTGGCGAGCAGGAAAGCCCAGGAACAATGCTGTGGAACACAGTTCGGCTGTTCTGAAGCTGTCTTTGCTTGATTCCTAACTTCTCCATGGTGTCCTTGTACAGGATATTGATGTTGCTGCCCCCGTCTATCAGAACTCGCGAGAAACGCGCGGCTCGTCTGTCCGTAGCAAAGGTGGCATCCAGGACCAAGGCATAAGAGCCTGGACTCGGCATCACTTCTGGGTGGTCAGCCCTGCTCCAGCTGATGGGCTTCTCAGACCAGTGCATGAACTCTGGCATCTCCGACGCTACTGCATTCACCTCTTGTCGCTGCAGCCGCTTGCTGCATCGATCATCAGCCACACTGGTGAACACCACATAGGCTCCATGCTCTTCAGGGTATTCGTCTTGTACTGCGCCGACTGGCCTGACAGTCGGCTGCTGGGGCGAAGGCGGAGGCGGCTGCCCAGCAGGCGGGGGAGGCAGGAGGCCGTCTCCCTTGGCGATCCTGGTGAGCCAGTGGCACTTCTGGGTGGTGTGATTCGACGGCTTTGCGCCGCTGTGGAACTTGCAAGGTCCATCCAAGGTCTGCTCATAGGAGAAGGCGGGCAACCAGTTTGGCTTGCCGCCTTTCTGTCGCTTGGGCGGGGGCTGCTCATCTGGCTGCTGGGCTTCAACGGTCGCGACCTGCCGGCTGCTGGAAGCCGGCTGCGGGGCCTTGCGCTTGTTGTCGCCCTGCTGTTGTCGCCGGCCGGCGTCTGCCACCGGAGTTCTTGGAGCTTGAGGAGCCACTTTGCCAGTTGTGCTGATTTGAATTTCCGCCTTCATGGAGGAGTCGGTCATGGCGTATTTGTCCGCTATGATCAGCAGCTCGTCGAGGGTTTCTGACTCGTCACAAAGGAGCTTGTGCTTGAGTAGGGTGCCTTCTCTGCACCCGGCTGTGAATTACTCGATGGCCTGCACCTCGTGCATGCCCTCGCAGGAGTTCCGGAGCTCGGCCCAACGCGTGAGGTAATCGTGAGTCGACTCGTCAGGGCCTTGCACGCACAAGGAGAGCTGACGAGGCTTGGGAGGACGCTTGTACGTGCTGGTGAAGTTGCGGACGAACGTTTGGTGAAGTCGACCCAGCTGTTGATGCTGCGGGGCTTCAGGCTATTCAGCCATGTCCGGGCCGTGCCCTGGAGCATGAGCGGAACGTACTTTACGGCGACACGCTTGTTGCCGTTTGCTATGCTGACAGCCGTGGAGTAGTCGACTAGCCAGTCGCCCGGCTTCACGGAGCAGGTATACTTGGGCGTGTCTCTTGGGAGCGTGAACCCTCTGGGAAAGGGTTCGTCCCGAATGCGGGGCCCAAAACAAGGCGGACCCAGCTCGTCTTCTTCTTCCAGCGCTAAGGATCGGTGGAGTTGGTCGATCCGGTGGCGGGCGTCGTTCTCTCCAACTCCCTCTCGGCGGCCAAGGCGGTCACCGAGAGTCGGATGGTCAACAGGCGGCGGGGAGACTCGCCTCTCCTTGCGGGGAGGGGGAGGCGGACAGTCGTCCCGTCGTTCCACTACTCTTGGGCGGCCGTCTCGGTCGCGCTCTATGGTAATGCGAGTCCGACCGTGGCTGACAGTCGGCTCCTTGTCTCTTCTACCTCGGGCGTCGCCAGTCAGCGTCCGAGACGTCGCGCCTTGATCTCGGTGAAGGTCGTCGACGGGCCGTTGAGGCGCCTCCGTGCGGCAGCCGGCCTCGTTCTGCGCGGCGGCCGCGTCGAGAAGCCGCTGGACTCGTTCCATCATGAGGCGGCGTTCTTCGCCCTTGAAATTGTCCAGCTCGTCCGCCGCTGCCTGGGCAGCTCGGATGTTCTCTGCTGGTGTAGCGTACACAGGGCGGCTTGCCCCAAACAGGTTGGCGATGGCTACGCCGCGCTGCCGGACCGCGCCAAGGCGGCTGGGCCCCGCCGGGGCCGGCGAGCCGCCGACGGCGCGATCCATCTCCCGCTGGTAGGCTTCTGACAAGCGCCTCATGCTGGCCAGCTTCTTCGCGCCTTCAACGAGCTAAAGGCGGCGCGCCTCCAGCGTCTCTACGTCAGCGTCTTCCGGAATGGCCGCAGTTAGGTCTTGCAGCGCCGCGCCGAGCGAGTCGCGCGCTCCTCCACCGGGGAGCTCGTCATGACTGGTGACTAGCACCTCGGTGACGGTGCTTCCGTTGCTCTCTGCGTGGGGGAGAGGTTCGTCGTAGACCACCACATTGGTGGGGAACGCGTCGAGCGACGCGGTGTCGGAGTCGACCAGCATCGGGTCGGTGGAGCCTACGGACTCCAAGTCTATAGCAGGCTCGCCAGAAACGTGGAGTTGATCGAGGAGGCCCGCGAGGAGGTTCTCGGGGCCGCCCGTGCCTGCGTTGGATGCAGGTTCGTCGGAGAGGCGTACCTCGCCAACAAGTTTGGCCAAGGAGCTGACCGCACAGGCAATTTCGACGCCGCTTAGCGCATCGGCGCAAACTCCGTCTGGCGTGCCTGGCTGGTTGCGCTCGCCAGGGAGGAAAAGGGTTCCCGTCCAGAGTAGATCTCCGGACGGCGGTGCACCAGGCCCCACGGTGGGCGCCAAATGTCGGGGGTTTGGTGCGACATATGCCAACGGATGGCTTATCATGGTGGGGGCGAGTAGAACGTCGCCGGTGCGTGGAAACGGGATGAGGCGAAGACATGCACGCCGGCGAATCTTACCCAGCTTCGGGGCTCTCCGGGGAGATAATACCCCTACTGCTGCTCTGCGGGGTCTCCGCATGATCACTATGGCCAAGTGTTTACACGGTTGCTCCTTGAACTGTTTTCTGGTGGTAGGAGAGGGCAAGGCTAGCTCTCTCCCTTCTATATGATCTGGTCTAGAGCTAATGGGTTCCAACCCTTTGCATGGGTGCCCTGGGGGGTTTATATAGGCCTACCCCCAGGGGTACAATGGTAATCCGGCTGGACGCGGGCCCAGTCGTCAGTGTCTCTGGCCTCCGTCTTCTCTGCCGACCGCTGGGGCCCTGCCGACTGGCCTGGTACGGAGCCGACAGGCCGCGTCCGCCGCGGGCGGGTCTTGCCGGCTGCTGGTTACGATAGCCGTGCTTCTGATGACGCGGGCTTGATCATGAGGTCGTGGTAACAGCCCCGCCGCCTGGCGTGCGATCACTATTGCCACTCCCCATCACATCTTGATTAATGGCGCGTGGGCCCCGGGGGAGGGCTCGGCCGACTCCCCCGGGCTGACTCCCGACGGGTCCGACTGGTGGTTGTCCTGCCGTCTCCCGAGATCTCACTGACTGGTGGGGCCTGCTGCCTCCAGGCCGTACAGACAAGCCGTCGTGGGTGTAGGATTCGGCCCTGTGGTGCTGATGTCAGGGCCGGCATGGCAACAGTGCCACGCCGCACGGAGATCTTCCGGGGTACGGCGTGCTGTGGCCATGCCTGCCCTTGGTGAGGGGCGGGGGTGGGCTTCGCTGTAGCCACGCCCCTGCCTCGTCCCCTCTGATGAGGTCATGGGGTTTGTTGGAGTCGCAGGCCGACTCCCCACAGCCGGCTTCTCTGGAAGTCGTCCCTGGGACTCGGCTGTGAGCGGGCAGTCGGCCGCCTTGTCGTCGACTCCCCAGGAGGCGGCTCTTCGTCCTGGGGTCTTGAGCGGCGCAGCCTGCCCCGATGTCTTGAAAGGTTCTGGGGCTCGGGTTGGCCTACCCGTGGCCCATTACTCCGACACCAATAGTTCACATCACCATGTGATTAACACCCATAGTTCACATCGACATGTGACCAACACCCAAAGGGTTTACTAGAGTCAATAATCTAGTTCACATCGCTATGTGATTAACACCCAAAGAGTACTAAGGTGTGATCATGTTTTGCTTGTGAGAGAAGTTTAGTCAACGGGTCTGCCACATTCAGATCCGTAAGTATTTTGCAAATTTCTACGTCAACAATGCTCTGCACGGAGCTACTCTAGCTAATTGCTCCCACTTTCAATATGTATCCAGATTGAGATTTAGAGTCATCTGGATCAGAGTCAAAATTTGCATCGACGTAACCCTTTACGACGAACCTTTTTGTCACCTCCATAATCGAGAAACATATCCTTATTCCACTAAGGATAATTTTGACCGCCTGTCTAGTGATCTACTCCTAGATCACTATTATACTCCCTTGCCAAACTCAGGGCAGGGTATACAATAGGTCTGGTACACAGCATGACATACTTTATAGAACCTATGGCTGAGGCATAGGGAATGACATTCATTCTCTCTCTATCTTCTGCCGTGGTCGGGTTTTGAGTCTTACTCAACTTCACACCTTGTAACATAGGCAAGAACTCCTTCTTTGACTGTTCCATTTTGAACTACTTCAAAATCTTGTCAAGGTATGTACTCATTGAAAAACTTATCAAGCGTCTTGATCTATCTCTATAGATCTTGATGCTCCATATGTAAGCAGCTTCACCGAGGTCTTTCTTTGAAAAACTCCTTTCAAAACTTCCTTTATAATTTGCAGAATAATTCTACATTATCTCCGATCAACAATATGTCATTCACATATACTTATCAGAAATGTTGTAGTGCTCCCACTCACTTTCTTGTAAATACAGGCTTCACCGCAAGTTTGTATAAAACTATATGCTTTGATCAACTTATCAAAGCGTATATTCCAACTCCGAGATGCTTGCACCAGTCCATAGATGGATCGCTGGAGCTTGCATATTTTGTTAGTACCTTTAGGATTGACAAAACCTTCTGGTTGCATCATATACAACTCTTCTTCAATAAATCCATTAAAGAATGCAGTTTTGTTTATCCATTTGCCAGATTTCATAAAATGCGGCAATTGCTAACATGATTCGGACAGACTTAAGCATAGATATGAGTGAGAAACTCTCATCGTAGTCAACACCTTGAACTTGTCGAAAAACCTTTTTGCGACAATTCTAGCTTTGTAGATAGTAACACTACTATCAGCGTCTGTCTTCCTCTTGAAGATCCATTTAATCTCAATGGCTCGTCGATCAATGGGCAAGTCAATCAAAGTCCATAATTTTTTCTCATACATGGATCTCATCTCAGATTTCATGGCCTCAAGCCATTTCGCGGAATCTGGGCTCATCATCTCTTCCTCATAGTTCGTAGGCTCGTCATGGCCAAGTAACATGACCTCCAGAATAGGATTACCTTACCACTCTGGTGCGGATCTCACTATGGTTTACCTACGAGGTTCGGTAGCAACTTGATCTGAAGTTACATGATCATCATCATTAGCTTCCTCACTAATTGGTGTAGTAGTCACAGGAACATATTTCTATGATGAACTACTTTCCAATAAGGGAGCAGGTACAGTTACCTCATCAAGTTCTACTTTCCTCCCACTCACTTCTTTCGAGAGAAACTCCTTCTCTAGAAAGGATCCATTCTCAGCAACGAATATCTTGCCTTCGGATCTGTGACAGAAGGTGTACCCAACATTTTCATTTGGGTATCCTACGAAGACGCATTTCTCCGATTTGGGTTTGAGCTTATCAGGTTGAAACTTTTTCACATAAGCATTGCAAACTCAAACTTTAAGAAACGACCTCTTAGGTTTCTTGCCAAACCATAGTTCATATGGTGTCGTCTCAACGGATTTAGATGGTGCCCCATTTAACGTGAATGTAGCTGTCTCTAATGCATAACCCCAAAACGATAGCGGTAAATCAGTAAGAGACGTCATAGATCGCACCATATCTAATAGAGCACGGTTACGACGTTTGGACACACCATTACACTGTGGTGTTCCAGGTGGCGTGAGTAGTGAAACTATTTCACATTGTTTTAACTGAAGGCCAAACTCGTAACTCAAATATTTTACTTCTGCGATCATATCGTAGAAACTTTTATTTTGTTACGATGATTCTCCACTTCACTCTGAAATTCTTTGAACTTTTCAAGTGTTTCAGACTTGTGTTTCATCAAGTAGATATACTCATATCTGCTCAAATCATCTGTGAAGATCAGAAAATAATGATACCTGTCGCGAGCTTCAATATTCATCGAACCACATACATCAGTATGCATGATTTCCAACAAATCTGTTGCTTGCTGCATTGTTCCGGAGAATGGAGTCTTAGTCATCTTGCCCATGAGGCATGGTTCGCAAGCATCAACTGATTCATAATCAAGTGATTCCAAAATGTCCATCAGCATGGAGTTTCTTCATGCGCTTTATACCAATATGACCTAAACGGTAGTGCCACAAATAAGTTACACTATCATTATTAACTTTGCATCTTTTGGTTTCAATATTATGAATATGTGTATCACTACGATCGAGATCCAACGAACCATTTTCATTGGGTGTGTAACCATATAAGGTTTTATTCATGTAAACAGAACAACAATTTATTCTCTTACTTAAATGAATAACCGTACTGCAATAAACATGATCAAATCATATTCATGCTCAACACAAACACCAAATAACACTTATTTAGGTTCAACACTAATCCCGAAAGTACAGGAATGTGTGATGATGATCATATCATTCTTGGAACCACTTCCAACACACATCGTCACTTCACCCTTAACTAGTCTATGTTCATTCTGCAACTCCCGTTTCGAGTTACTACTCTTAGCAACTGAACCAGTATCAAATACCGAGGGGTTGCTACAAACACTAGTAAAATACACATCAATAATCTGTATATCAAATATACCTTTGTTCACTTTGCCATCCTTCTTATCCGCCAAATACTTGGGGCAGTTTCGCTTCCAGTGACCAGTCCCTTTGCAGTAGAAGCACTTAGTCTTAGGCTTAGGACCAGACTTGGGCTTCTTCACTTGAGCAGCAACTTGCTTGCCGTTCTTCTTGAAGTTCCCCTTCTTCCCTTTGCCCTTTTCTTGAAACTAGTGGTCTTGTCTACCATCAGCACTTGATATTTTTCTTGATTTCTACCTTCGTTGATTTCAGCATTACGAAGAGCTTGGGAATTGTTTCCGTTATCCCTTGCATATCATAGTTCATCACTAAGTTCTACTAACTTGGTGATGGTGACTAGAGAATTCTGTCAATCACTATTTTATCTAGAAGATTAACTCCCACTTGATTCAAGCGATTGTAGTACCCAGACAATCTCAGCACATGCTCACTGCTTGAGCTATTCTCCTCCATCTTTCAGCTATAGAACTTGTTGGAGACTTGAAAGTGCAACTATCCCTGGGTGGTTTTGGTAATTCCTAACAACATATAGCTCATTGAGCTAACATTATTCCAAGATTAATATTTCAGGAAAAGCTCAATGAATGGCATGGCATGGATGAGGAAAGTGGATCTCTCAAAATTCTAAGGACAAAAAGTTTGGCTCAAGCTTCAAGATCAAGACTCTACATTTTATATTTTAGTGATCCAAGATCACATCGAGTCTATAGGAAAAGCCAATACTATCAAGGAGGGATGAGGTGTTGCTTAATGGCTTGGTTGCTCAAAGTGCTTAGTGATATGCTCCAAAATCCTCAACTACCTTCCCACATCCACATATAACCTAAACCAAAAGTCAAACTCGGCCCCACTGAGGGAGTCTTGGATTAGGGGGTGTTCGGGTAGCCGGACTATACCTTCAGCCGGACTCCTGGACTATGAATATACAAGATTGAAGACTTCGTCCCGTGTCCGGATGGGACTTTCCTTGGCGTGGAAGGCAAGCTTGGCGATGCGGATATTCAAGATATCCTACCATTGTAACCGACTCTATGTAACCCTAACCCTATCCGGTGTCTATATAAACCGGAGGGTTGTAGTCCGTAGGCAATCAACTCCATACACAACAATCATACCATAGGCTAGCTTCTAGGGTTTAGCCTCCTTGATCTCGTGGTAGATCTACTCGTGTACTACCCATATCATCAATATTAATCAAGCAGGAGTAGGGTATTACCTCCATCGAGAGGGCCCGAACCTGGGTAAAAACATCGTGTCCCTTGTCTCCTGTTACCATCCAGCCTAGACGCACAGTTCGGGACCCCCTACCCGAGATCCGCCGGTTTTGACACCGACATTGGTGCTTTCATTGAGAGTTCCTCTATGTCGTCGCCTTTAGGCCCGATGGCTCCTCTGATCATCAACAACGATACGGTCCAGGATGAGACTTTTCTCCCCGGACAGATCTTCGTCTTCGGTGGCTTCGCTCTGCGGGCCAATTCGCTCGGCCACCTTGAGCAGATCGAAAGCTACGCCCCTGGCCATCAGGTCAGGTTTGGAAGCCTAAACTACACGGCTGACATCCACGGGGACTTGATCTTCGACAGATTCGAGCCACAGCCAAGCGCGCCGCACTATCTCGATGGGCATGATATAGCTGTGCCGCCGAACAGCGCCTTGGAGGCCGCATACGCATCGGTTTCGACCATTGATTCGGAGCCTACTGCGTCGATCGAGGATCAGCGGTTGGACGCTGCCTCGGGGGCTGCGATCTCAGAGGCGATCGAGCCGAACTCCAGCCCCGCACTCCGCATGGCCCGTGACTCCGAGGAGCCGGATTCCTCTCCGAACTCCGAGCCCCCCGCGCCCCTGCCGATCGAATCCGATTGGGCGCCGATAATGGAGTTCACCGCCACGGACATCTTTCAGCACTCGCCCTTCGGCGACATCCTGAATTCTCTTAAGTCTCTCTCCTTATCAGGAGATCCCTGGCCAAACTACGGCCAGCAAGGATGGGATACGGACGATGAAGAAATTCAAAACCCACCCACCACCCACTTGGTAGCCACTGTCGACAATTTAAACGACGTGCTCAACTTCGACTCCGGAGACATCGACAGCATGGATGACGATGCAGGAGATACCGACGAACCAACGCCCATAGGGCATTGGACAGCCACCTCATCTCACAATGTGTACACGGTGGATACCCCTAAAGGAAGCGACAGCGAGGAAAAAGGGGATGGGATGGGAGATCGACCCCCCGAAAAGCAATCAAAGCGTCGGCGTAAACGCCGACCCAAGCCCCGCCTCGACAAAAACCCAGCCATAGAGCAGGACGAGCCGGTAGACGATGAGTAGGCCTTAGAGAAACCATCTGAACATGGCAACACGGATAGAGAAACCGAACATCCCTCCCCCGGCGAAAACGGCATTCCGGACGACCCCACGCCGAATAAACCTATGGAGCAGAAGAATCTCCACGAGAGGCTCGTTGCAACTGCACGCAGCCTAAAGAAGCAGAAGCGGAAGCTAAAAACAGCGGAAGACGCACTCCGAATTAGATGGAGCAAAGTAATCAATACCACAGATAAGTACGGCGACAGTCGCCGCACTAAAAGCTATCCGAAAAGAAAACTACTGCCGGAATTCGATGAAGAGGCCCTAGAGCCCTCGCATTCAAAAAATTAAAAAACCACACGGTCGGATAGACGACCCCATAAAGCGGCAAGCGGCGCCGCACCTAGATTGGCATGCGACCCACTTAAGGATCTGCATCATGGCCCAGTTAGGTCCATTTATGGGCCAAGAAAGCAAGCCCTCATAAGCAACGCTATGAAGCCATCATCAGAATCCGGCACACCCAAATACAGGGGTGCCGCACACCCCCTATGTTTCACCGATGAGGTCCTGGACTATGAATTCCCAGAGGGATTCAAACCCGTAAACATAGAGGCATATGATGGAACAACAGACCCTGGAGTCTGGATCGAGGACTATATCCTCCACATACACATGGCTAGAGGAGATGATCTCCACGCCCTAAAATATCTACCCCTTAAGCTTAAAGGGCCAGCCTGGCATTGGCTGAAAAGCCTTCCCGAAAACACAATTGGAAGCTGGGAAGAGCTCGAGGATGCTTTCCGAGCAAACTTTCAAGGGACCTATGTCCGCCCTCCGGATGCAGACGATCTTAGTCACATAACTCAACAACCCGGAGAATCAGCTCGGCAGTTCTGGAATAGATTCCTCACTAAAAAGAATCAGATAGTCGACTGTCCGAACGCTGAAGCCTTGGCAGCTTTCAGGCATAATGTCCGAGACGAATGGCTCGCCAGACACCTCGCCCAAGAAAAGCCAAGAACAATGGCCGCACTAACAAGCCTCATGACCCGCTTTTGTGCAGGGGAGGACAGCTGGTTGGCAAGGTGCAGCCCCAGCGACCAAAGTACATCCGAAACTAGGGATGGAAACGGAAAACCGCGACGCAACAAGGACCGTCGCTGGACTAAAGACAAAAGTCCGAAGAGCACGGCAGTCAATGCCGGATTCAAAGGCTCACGACAAAATAAGGAAAAATCGCCCCCCCAGGATAACAGGGACGATCCATCCAACCTAAATAAAATCCTGGACAGGATATGTCAGATACACAGTACTTCCGGGAAGCCTGCTAACCATACCCACAGAGACTGTTGGGTTTTCAAACAATCCGGCAGACTCAATGCCGAACACAAGGGGCTCGACACACCAAGCGAAGACGAGGACGAACCCCAAAAGCAGAGTACCAGGAAACAAAAGAACTTCCCACAAGAAGTAAAAACAGTGAACTCACTTCACATAACAAAACGTGCGGCGCCCGTAAAGGTACGCACCACACGGCCCATCCCCAAAGGGTCCTGCCACTGGTTGTCAAAACCAATCATCTTCGATCAGCTAGATTATTCTAGGAATATCAAGAATGCAGGCTGGACTGCCTTGATACTCGATCCAATAATTGGCGGACTCCAGTTTTCAAATGTCCTTATGGACGGCGGCAGTGGACTAAACCTGATATATCAGGATACAATCCAGCACATGGTGATAAACCCAGCAAGAATCCACCGCAGCAAAACCTCCATTCAAGGGGTAATACCTGGTCCAGACACCCATTGTACGGGTTTTCTCCGGCTCACAGTCACATTCGGCTCTGCCGATAACCTCCATCGCTAAAAGCTGACCTTCCATATCGTCCCGTTCTCAAGTCGCTATCAAGCACTACTGGGACGCGAAGCTTTCGCTCACTTTAACGCAATACCGCATTATGCATCTCTTACGCTTAAGATGCCCGGTCCACGAGGCATCATCTCTTTGAAGGGGAAGCACTAAAGTGCACCTCCCCAAGCGGAGTACTGTGCGGCCGCTTTGACAGCCCCACAGCAAAATGGCCTCACCGGCCAAAAAACTTCGAAATAGGTCATTCAAAGACCACGAACGCGGACAGACGAGTTCGGTGCAAAATCATCATTGATGCAGGCCTAGAAGCCATATACCCCCGCACTAGGGGCTCCACGCATATACAATAAGAGACAATAAAGCTCAATCTTATATATCTTACTTTATACTTTGCTTATTTTAAACTTTTTCGGCACAACCCATTTTTCAACTTAGTTCCTCTCTTTTACAGATGAACGTCGTGCGGCGCCCGTCTAGGATACGACACAACGGAGACACAGGCGCAGACGTGCAGTAGGGACCCGTCCTAAAGGATTCTTTTTAGATTAAGACCCTGCGTAAACCTTTTTTACTGTCTCTTGTTGCTACACATCCCCTGGTTTTTTCTTTCTGATATAACCAAGGAGGAGGCTGGCGTCTTGGCATGTGGCCACGTCAGAATTTTTTCACGTACCTGGACACTAGGGGCTTTTTTAATAAAGAGTGTTGTTTCGCCCGCACTCATAAAGACCGAACACCTTAGGGAGTGTTCGGCGTCGCGAGTTTTGGCATTATATGCATCAGCTCCGAATCATGTCTTTGGTCAAATGTTGGGTTGCCCGGCTCCTAAGTTCGGATACCTTACATTCCGCTCTATCGGCTAAGGTAGCACCAGGAGAACTACTGCGATTGTGCCCCCGGTTCGTCCGGGCGAGCACCTCAGTAGAGAAAGCCGAAAACTGACTGTCATGATGTAGCGTGAGACTGGTCAGCCACTCGATGACCTATCAGAATCTATCGGATTCCTCCGCTTTAACGAAGGGCCGCTTCCCGGTCAGGCACATACGCGCCCCGAATTCGGACGAGCGCAGTTGCCACCAAGGAGCTACCTAAAGAGTCTCATTGTCAAACTCCTATGGCTAAGTGAAAGTGTTAAAGCATTATAGTCCGGTTGCCTGGCCCGCTGCGCTATCACCTCCTTTGTAGGACCAAGACGTTGGGTTAAGTGTGAAAATGCGTCTTCTGCGAGCACCCCCGCACTATGTGCGTGGGGGCTGAAGCCAACGACTGCCATCTTTCAGATTTTGTATATATATATATCTTAAAACGGCCGCACAGGAGGTGTTCCCAATACTTGAAGGCACAAGTATAAAAAGGCCACTACAATTTATCAAAATATTACTTTATAATTACATATGCTATCTTAACATAGCATCCTTCGAGCACTGCGTCTCTATTACACGAGCGCCTTCAAAGACTTCCTGAAAATAGTGCTCGGAGGGTACTCGGCTTTCGTCCAAGTCTCGGGACGCAACAACGGTGGTCTCCATCCCTACCCAGTATGTTTTGACACGGGCAAGAGCCATCCGTGCGCCCTCTATGCATGCTGACCTCTTCATCGCATCAATACGTGGCACCACGTCAAGGAATTGCTGCACCAAGCTGAAATAACTCTTCGGCTCCGATCTCCCCGGCCACAGATAACCCATGACGTACTTCATGGCGAGTCCGGACAACCTATTCAGTTCGGCCATTGAGCCAAACGATCGTCTACTGCCAGTGGATGCTCTGGATTGTGAAACTGCAACCAGAAAAGCTTTTCCACTTCGCGATCTTCTTGATCTCGAAAGTGTTCGGTTGCATCAGCAGCACTCGCTGCCAAACCCAGATAGGTGTCCTCCACACTCCACATCCGGTCCAACGGAGCAAACTTTGGATCGCAAAACTTCCTCCGCAACATAAAGGGCTTTCCAGCCGCAATCTTTTCGGCCTGATGCAGCTCCTCCTTCGCAGCTCTCATCGCAGAGCGAGCATCCTTGGCATCGGCAATGGCCTTCTCTAAGTCCGTCTGTCTTGCCCGGTCTTCTTTCTCAAGAAGTTTGCAACAGTCTGCAGCGCTCTTTAACTTCTCGGCCATCTCGGCCATTTCTTCTTTGCTTCGGCAGTGAGCAGCC
Organism: Triticum urartu; assembly: GCF_056163025.1. Classification (NCBI taxonomy): domain Eukaryota; kingdom Viridiplantae; phylum Streptophyta; class Magnoliopsida; order Poales; family Poaceae; genus Triticum; species Triticum urartu. The sequence continues at coordinate 150,007,121 of NC_141877.1, read as the reverse complement.
TGTTCGGCTTTCAGCTCTTCAAGGGCCTTCTCGGCAGCCGCATCACTTTTTCTGGCTTGCTCCTTAGCTCGGGCAAGTTCTGCCCTAAGATTCTCCACGGCGGCCGTACCATCTGCGTCAAGCACACACATTGTAAGACACTAGCATGAAGCTCCTCTTACTTGATGCCCCCGAAGAATTACATACCTTGAGCCTCATCAAGCCACTTGTTGACAAGCGCGATGTCGGCATCTGCCACGTCCAGTTGCCGCTTTAGTTCGGCCACATCATCAGTTCGGCTTGATTCCGGACACCTCGCCACCTACATTCAAAGGCGACATCTTAGACCTGGGATTATGATCCTCTGCGTGCCATCATTTCTTGACAACGCGCAGAGTCTCAGGGGCTACTATATACACAGGGCGCATCTTACTTATGCGCAACTGACAAAAGTGTACATTATCTAACGTACCTCAAAACCCGTCAGTAAACTTTTGACGGCCTCATGCAATCCGCTTTCTGCGGATGAAATCCTTTCAATCACCGTGCCCATCAATGCACGGTGCTCCTCTGAGATAGAAGCTCACCCCAGCAAAATCTTTAGCTCCTCCGGCCGAGCACCAGATGGTGCCGGACTTGTCCTATGGCCTCTTTCGAAGGCCGGACACGGAGAGCCTTGGGGGGCCACATAGCTATCTTCCGCCCCTGCCGGATTCAGAGAAACCCTCCGTGACGACACCTCAGGGTCACCCGCCTCGCTAGGCAGTATAGCAGGGGGAGGCGCCCGCTCTCCATCATCTCTGGAAGAAGATCCCTCAAATACGAGCTCTGCTGAGAAGGGCTGAGGTCCGAGCTACAAGGTAAAAATTTCGGTTAATCTTCTCAGATATAAATCAAGGATTTCTCTCATCCCTCAAAAGGAAAATCTTTTCTCCACTTACGGCTCGCTGGAGGGCTGATCCCCTTGAGGGCGTAGTCCGGCCGAGGAACTCCCCGGCGTCGGACCCTCTGACGAGGATTTTCTCCCCCGTTTCGAGGCCATGGTTTCCGGGTCGTCAGAGGCGGCTCTCTTCTTCCCCTTAGGAGAGGAATTGTCGGTTCCTCCCTTCAGAGCAGCCTCCTTCGAGGAGGCCATAGCTTCCTTGTCCTCCCCCTCCAAAGGCATTATCTCCAGCATCCTGGCCAGCACAGGATCCCGCCTGGTTTCAGGAAGGGGAGCCGGACACCTGATCAGCTTTGCCTTCGCTATCCACTCCTGTTTAAAAGGACGGCTCTTTTAGGGGCAAGTTTATGACAATTATACGGATAGAAGGTCCGGGCACAAGGTTGCTTACTTGAGTATCCGGGCGATTGCAGCTTAGGCCTGCATCCTCGGTTAAATCCGGACACATCTCTTGTGATCCAAAGAACAGTCTATACATCTCCGCGGGCGTTGCGCCCATAAAATTCTGGAGAGCTCGCGGTCCCTCTGGATTAAACTCCCACAGGCGAAGGGGGCGACGTTTGCCGGGAAATATTCGGCGAATCAGCATGACCTGCATCAGCTTGACCAAACTGAGGTCTCCTTCCAAGAGATCCTTAATTCGGCCCTGTAACAGGGGCACGTCTTTGTATAACCCCCATTCTAATCCTTTGTTGACCCATGACGCTAGCCGTGGTGGGGGACCCGAGCGAAAGGCAGGAAGCGCCGCCCACTTGGCGCTCCTGGGAGCGGTGATATAGATCCATTCTCGTTGCCACGAGCCGAGCTCCTCTTGAAAGGAGCCCTCGGGCCATGGAGCATCTGCATTCTTGCTTATGACAGCGCCTCCGCACTCTGCGTGCCGTCCCTCGATCATCTTCGGCTCCACTCCAAAAGTCTTGAGCCATAATCCGAAGTGAGGAGTAACACGGAGGAACGCTTCGCACACAACGATGAATAAGGAAATGTGGAGGATGGACTCTGGAGCTAAGTCATGAAATTTCAGCCCGTAATAAAACAGCAGCCCCCTCACGAAGGGATCCATCGGGAAGCCTAACCCCCAAAGGAAGTGAGACATGAACACTACGCTCTCACCGGGCTGGGGACTGGGAATAGCCTGCCTTTGAGCAGGCAACCTATGCGGAATTTCGACGTTCAAGAACTTAGCCTCTCTCAACTTTAGCACGTCCTCCTCCGTGACGGAGGAAGGCATCCATCGGCCTTGAAGGTCGGAACCGGACATTGTCGAAGGTCCGAAGCGCCTGGAATCTGGAGCCTAGGGTGTTGGAACTCGAGGCGATGGGCGAAATCGTTTGAGATTGAAAAAAGAGTAAGGCCTTGGTCTCTTTATAAGAGGTTGAATACCAGGAGCCCTCCCCGTAACCGTTTGGGACTCGCCTTTAATCGAGAAAACATGCTAACGGGCACGATTGGGTTACCCACGTCAGTATTGAAGAGAATCCCGTAAAAGGGGGGCACACGATCTCTGCTTTGACAAGACGTGCCAAGGAAACCGCCTCGCAAAACACGCTGAGGTGGAAAAGTGAAAACGATCCGAGTGAAGGACTTGGCTGTAGTGTGATGATGCACTGTGGAATACGTCAGCAGATTTGATTTGTGTTAATATTATTCTCTCTATGGCAATATGTGGAAGCTTATTTTGCAGAGCCGGACACTATTCTTGGTGTTTACAATCTTCTATGAAGGATTTGGAGGAGGAACCCGCCTTGCAATGCTGAAGACAATTTGCGTGCCGGACTCGTCGTAATTGAAGCCTGGTTCAGGGGCTACTGAGGGAGTCCTGGATTAGGGGGTGTTCGGGTAGCCGGACTATACCTTCAGCCGGACTCCTGGACTATGAAGATACAAGATTGAAGACTTCGTCCCGTGTCCGGATGGGACTTTCCTTTTCGTGGAAGGCAAGCTTGGTGATGTGGATATTCAAGATCTCCTACCATTGTAACCAACTCTATGTAACCCTAACCCTATCCGGTGTCTATATAAACCGGAGGGTTGTAGTCCATAGGAAATCAACTCTATACACAACAATCATACCATAGGCTAGCTTCTAGGGTTTAGCCTCCTTGATCTCGTGGTAGATCTACTCTTGTACTACCCATATCATCAATATTAATCAAGCAGGAATAGGGTATTACCTCCATCGAGAGGGCCCGAATCTGGGTAAAAACATCGTGTCCCTTGTCTCCTGTTACCATCTGGCCTAGACGCATAGTTCGGGACCCCCTACCCGAGATCCGCCGGTTTTGACACCGACACCCACCGATTCTTTCTATCCGGTGCCACCGAGTTTCAAATGTCATAGCCACTGCCACAAACCCTAGGCAAATCGGTCTCACCGATAGGGATCTCGGTCTCACCGAGATGGGATTGTAATCTCTCTGTTTCCCTTCGTAATGTTTCGGTCTTACCGAGATGAGCGATCGGTCCCACCGAGATTGCAATGTAAACTCTCTCTTTCCCTTTTGTAACATTTCGGTCTCACCGAGATGAGCGAATCGGTCCCACCGAGTTTACCTGACCAACTCTCTGGTTAGCTTATTACCAAAATCGGTCCCACCGAGTTTGTGTAATCGGTCACACTGAGATTACGTTATGCCCTAACCCTAACCATATCAGTCCTACCGAGTTGCATCTCAGTCCCACCGAAAATCCTAACGGTCACTAGGTTGACTGAATCGGTCCGACCGAGTTTAACCATTCGGTCCCACCGAGTTTGGCAAATTGTGTGTAACGGTTAGATTTTGTGTGGAGGCTATATATACCCCTCCACCCACTCTTCATTCGTGGAGAGGCCATCAGAACATACCTACACTTCCAATACACATTTTTTGAGAGAGAACCACCTACACTTGTGTTGAGGTCAAGATATTCCATTCCAACCATATGAATCTTGATCTCTAGCCTTCCCCAAGTTGCTTTCCACTCAAGTCTTCTTTCCACCAAATCCAAATCCTGTGTGAGAGAGTTGAGTGTTGGAGAGACTATCATTTGAAGCACAAGAGCAAGGAGTTCATCATCAACACACCATTTGTTACTTCTTGGAGAGTGGTGTCTCCTAGATTGGCTAGGTGTCACTTGGGAGCCTCCGACAAGATTGTGGAGTTGAACGAAGGAGTTTGTAAGGGTAAGGAGATCGCCTACTTCGTGAAGATCTACCGCTAGTGAGGCAAGTCCTTCGTGGGCGACGGCCATGATGGAATAGACAAGGTTGCTTCTTCGTGGACACTTCGTGGGTGGAGCCCTCCGTGGACTCACGCAACTGTTACCCTCCGTGGGTTGAAGTCTCCATCAACGTGGATGTACGATAGCACCACCTATCGGAACCACGACAAAAACATCCGTGTCTCCAATTGCGTTTGAATCCTCCAAACCCTTCCCTTTACATTCTTGCAAGTTGCATGCTTTACTTTCCGCTGCTCATATACTCTTTTGCATGCTTGCTTGAATTGTGTGGAGATTGCTTGACTTGTGCTAAGATAGCTAAAATCTGCCAAGAACTAAAATTGGGAAAAGGCTAGATTTTTATTTGGTCAAGTAGTCTAGTCACCCCCCTCTAGACATACTTTCGATCCTACAAGTGGTATCAGAGCTTTGGTCTCCATTTGCTTTGATTTCCATAGCTTTTGGTGGTCATAGCCTTGGTTTCACAACCTAGGAGAGTATGGCGTCTAGTGAGGGAAATTATCACTGTAGAGGTCCTTACTTTGATGGTACTAATTTTGCTAGTTGGAAGCATAAGATGAAAATGCATATTCTTGGACATAACCCCGCCGTTTGGGATATTGTGTGTATTGGCTTGCAAGGTGAATTCTTTGACGGGAAAGAACCGAACCGTGAAGCCACCGCGGAAGAGTTGAAAATGATGTAATACAACGCTCAAGCTTGTGATATCCTCTTCAACGGATTGTGCCCCGGAGAATTCAACAAAATCAGCCGTCTTGAGAATGCAAAGGAAATTTGGGATACTTTGATTGATATGCACGAAGGTACCGACTCCGTCAAGGAATCCAAATTGGATGTGCTTCAAAGTCAACTTGACAAGTTCAAAATGAAGGATGGTGAAGGTGTTGCTGAAATGTACTCTAGGCTTGCTCTTATCACAAATGAGATTGCCGGCTTAGGGAGTGAAGAGATGACCGATAGATTCATCATCAAGAAGATCCTAAGAGCCTTGGATGGAAAATATGATACCGTGTGCACATTGATCCAAATGATGCCCAATTACAAAGATCTCAAGCCAACGGAAGTCATCGGAAGAATTGTTGCTCATGAGATGTCACTCAAGGATAAAGAGGAACTTCACAACAAATCAAGAGGTGCTTACAAAGCCTCATGTGAAGCCCCCACATCATCGAGTGAGAAACAAACCTTCAACGAAGAATTGAGCTTAATGGTGAAGAACTTCAACAAGTTCTACAAGAGTAGAAGCAAAGAGAGAAGCTACAAGTCAGGGTCCTACAATGACAAAAGATCTTCTAGTCGAGAGTGAAACTGCTACAATTATGGAAGGCCCAGACACTATTCCAATGAGTGTACGGCCCCCTACAAGAGAAGAGAAGATTCTCCCAAGATAAGAAGTAGAAGAGAAGAATCACCATCTAGAGAAAGAAGGAGTAGAGATGATCGTTATGAACGAAGACCCTCATGGAGAAGCAAGGATTCGGAAAGAAAGGACAAGTCATCAAGGAGCTACACAAAACGAAGACATCAAGCTCATGTTGGTGAATGGGTATCCGGCTCCGACTCCGACAACCACTCCGAGAGAAGCTATCACTCCGACTCCGAATATACTCAAGATGAAGGTGTTGCCGGTCTAGCACTTGTGACAACCAACTCCTACGACATATTTGACTCACCAAATGAAGGAGTTGGAACATGCTTCATGGCTAAAGGCCCAAAGGTATCACACCCCGAGTATGTTGATTTCAATAGTGATGAAGATGACTTGTTAGGTGATGATGATTTACTTGTTGACAACTCTAGTGATGAATACTGTGATGAAACATCAATTAATCATGCTAATCAAGATAAAACGAATGACAATGATAAGGAGAAGATTGAGTCTCTAACTAAAGAACTAAACACTCTTAAGTTAGCTCATGAAACTATCTTAGGAGATCATCGAGAACTTTTAAGGACTCATGAGAAATTACGCTTTGAAAAGCTCAACCTTGAGTAAGAGCATGAGTTCTTAAAAGCAATCAATGATGATCTTTGCAAGAAAAGTTCTTCTTACATTGCCAAGCATTTACTCTTATCCACTTACATGCCTCAAGTCAAGTCTAGTAACAAGAACAAGAAAGATTCTTCCTCTAGTAGTAACAATAATCATGCTAAATCCAATATTGTTGCTTCTAGTAGTTCTCTTGATTACACTAATGATTCTCTTAGCCAAGTTACACTTGAGTAAGAAAATAGCTTATTGAAGGAAATTATAGAGAAAGGTGTTTACAAGAGCCTTGCCGGAAGTAAGCAATTCGAGGAAATTGTACGCAAGCAAGGAAGGCACCGGAAGAATCAAGGTGTTGGTTTTGAACTAAAGTTCAATTCCAATGGAGTTGAGTGGGAAGAAGATCAATACCCCAAGACGAAGTTTGTTCCTCAACAAGAGAAGTATGATCCTACTTCTTTCAAAGGGACACAAGCTCAAGATGATCTTCCACCACAAGACCACAAGAAAAAAGGCAAGGACAAGCTTCAAGAGGAAATTGATGCATTTGAAGAAGCTCCTAAGGCCTTGGTCAAGTGGGTTCCCAAGACTACTTCAAGTTCCACTTCATCAAGTACAACTACAACACCGAGGATTTCCATCAAGATGGTGTGGATCCCGAAGAAGAACTAGAGAGTTCTTGAGGGTGACTCCGCCAACATACTTCACTCTTATCATCTTGGCAAGAACAAGTGCAATCAACTTCCACATCTTGCACTAGTTCAAGGAGTCACAAACCCTCTTGTTGGTAAGACAAGGGACAAGGTAACCTAAAAGCTTTCATAGACATCATCTTGTGTGTGCATCACTCTATGTCTATGGATATCCTTGTTTGTTCCTTGTGCGACTAACCCGTGTAGGTATTGAAAGTGCAACTCACTCCAATGGATAGCTCCAAATGATCTACATCAACATTGAGCATCCACATCTTCAACATCTACATGAAGTCATCATCGACAAAACCCAAGTTTAGTTCATCCCTCTTAGGGGGGATCTCACATCTAGGGGGAGCTTTACTCTAAGAATTGAGCTAAAGCAACTCTAATAGTGTGAACACAACAATGCTTTATGTAAAAGTGGTAACCCCACTTGTGCTTAAACGATGAGTATGACCTATGATCAAATGTTCTCATTTGACTCCTAAGTCAATAGACTCATATATAGATGACCTAGTCATCGCAAATTGTTTGATAGATGCTAGAATTGGTTGTGCATGCTTTGCCACATATTTCAATTGCCATTTTATTGTGTGAGCATGTTGATTGCATATTTCACTCATTCGAGGACATCCACTTGTTGTTTTGATTGATTGTTTTTCTTTTCTTTTGCCAAGTGGATGGACAAGAATGCCTAAGAACCCTCTCTAGCTATCTATGCTTTTCTCGTCTCAAACTCTATTCATGCTACATCACAAAATTTGATCAAGTCAGATTCGAACCACTCTGTGTGAGGAGCACTCGGAGTCCCCGAATCGTCATAGACTTAAACTTCCAAAACTTATTTGTGCTTTTCGGTTTGACCGATTCCTCCATTTCGGTCATACCGAGATCACTAAGTCGATCTAGGTTTTCAATCTCGGTGCAACCGATTTGAACCTTTCGGTCACACTGAGTTTCAGTAACTGCTTGCAGTTATGAATCTCGGTGCCACCGAGTTGTTCCACTCGGTCACACTGACAGGGTCGGGCTATATATACTCACGGGAATTTTTTTGGAAATTTCTCTGAAACCCCTTCGCCCGCGCATAGCTCGCTCTGCCTCCTGGGTCTCCGGATCGTCCTCCTCGTCACCAGCCACCTCCTGTCGCTGGTCTCCGCCACCGTCAACGGAATTCTTCCCCGCCGTTGCCGCCGTAGCGAGTTCATCACCGAACTAGGGTATGGACTCGATCACAGTGATATCCCCATCCGATTCCTAGCACATTGTGTTCATTATGATTCTTACCACGATTGAAACGCTTCTATCCAGTCAAAACACTCCGTAGATTAGAGTTGAATTGAAAAGTTAGGGTTAGGTTTCCGCCAAAACCATCTCGGACCATCTGAGTTGTGGAACTCGGTACCACCGATTCGGCTTAGGCCATTGCACATGTAATTTTCGGTCTGACCGAGAATTGCAAATCGGTGTGACCGAGTTCAGGACTTTGTGAAACCCTAGCAGTCTCGGTGCCACCGATCTGTGACTCGGTCTGACCGAGTTCACTAGTTTAGGTTCCAACAGCTGCTTCGGTATCACCGAGTTTACAAATCGGTTGATCTGAAATGCTTTCTATGGAAAACTAAAACTAAGTTTTTGACTCATTCTTTTACAAAAACCTCTGCATTTTGTGATGCTCATCCACTCTATCTCATATATATCTATTCACAGGGTCTGCTGTCAGTGTTTGCAATATGTCTGATCAGAGTGACAGCCAGAACAGGTCAGAGGAGCGGGTTCACCTGAGTGAGGGCACTAGTCCCTCTAGTAGTTTAGATGATGGTAGCAGGAGCACTCCCAGCAACTTGCCCAAAGCTGCCACCAGAACAAGGAAGAAGAAAACTTCAGAGTCTGAGGATGAAGACTATGTGGCAGTTGAGGATGAGGCCACTTCCAAGAAGAAAGTGGTTAAGAAGGAATATAGCACTGCTGCTGCCACTAAGCCAGGCATGAAGCAAAAGGTTCCTGCAAAGAGAATTCCAATGTCTAAGGACAGAGCATCTACTCAAGTCCCTTTGGGATCTGAACCCAAAGAGGCTGCTGCAGAAGGGAAGAAGAGGAAGGAGAGGATCAAAAAGACCACTGCTAGAGTGCTTGGGAGATCCTCAATCATGAGAGATTCTGAAGAGGAAGAGGAAGAAGAGGTTGCTGCACCAGCACCTAAGGCCCAGAAGCTTATGGGTGATGCTATCAGGATAGGGGCTGCTTCATCAAAGCCCAAAGAAGCACCCAAAGCAGCCTCCAAGCCCAAGAGTGCACCTAAGAGGAATACCAGGAGTATACCAGCTGCTGAGAAGAACAAGGCCCCAGTGCCTGAAGTTGCTATTGATGAAGATGATGAAGGACAAGTCCTGAGGAAGCTCAAACCCAAGATTCCAGACCACAATGATGCTCATCCTGTGGCTGAGAACATGAAGATCAGGAGAGACTCAGGACTGAGGAAATGGAGAGAGACAGACCCATATGCTACAAGAAGAAGAACTGCTGTTGATTACAGGTTCCACACAAAGGAACAGCAAGATTTCTATGAGACAGTGCTGCTAGACAAGAAGCCTATAGTGTGTGAAATGAGGTGGGTCGACTGGAAGTATATCAAGGAAAATGAGGAACACTATCCTGGTGTGTTTGACAGCTTCAGTACTTGTGGAGTTGCAGACTTTGTTGGGCAGAAGCTCACAAAGTGGAATGAGGAGCTCATAATGCAATTCTACTCCACAACACACTTCTATCCAGATGGCAGGATAGTATGGATGTCTGAAGGTACAAGGTACCACTCAACTATTGAGGAATGGGCAAATCTGTTCAATGCTCCTAAGAAAGAAGAAGATGACTTGGATGTCTATGCCAAGAAGAAGATGGATCACAACTCTATGACAAACATGTACAAGGAGATTCCTGAAGATGATCTTGAGACTCACCAGTTTGGCTCAGTAAAACACTTGCTGTCAGGGCTGCCTACAATCAATTGGATCCTTAGGCACACTCTCTTGCCCAAGTCTGGTGATCACAGAATGATCAGAGGCCATGCAATTAACTTGCTACATATATTTTATGTGCCACAGAAGTTCAAGGTCATGAGCCTTATAGTTGAGACTATCAAGAGGACTGCAGCAGACCAGAAAAGAAGTTGTGGATATGCCCCACAAATCCAGGAGTTGATAAACTCAAAGATGGGCACAGGCACATACTTGTTGGATAAGAAACACTTGCCTATCTACCCAGACTTCGAGGACAATCAAGTTGTGATGGATGAGAATGAGCCATCATCAGTACAAGCTCAAGAGAAGAAGGAGAAAGCAAAGAAAGAGAAGGCTGCCAAGATGCCAACTCAAGAGGAGGCATCTGAGTACTTTTTTAAAAGAAAGCAAGACTAGCTTGGTTATTTGATAGCATCAACTCTGAGGATTGAGAAGGGGTTGGACACCCTAACTCAAAACCAGGAGAGGCTGGAAAGAATCATGGAACAAAAATTCTATGATTTAGATGTCAAATTAACTGAGATCCAGTCAGTTGTGGAGCAGCTACAGGATGACATGCAGGAGAGGAAGGGCAGAACAACCACTGATGCATTTTCCAGAGTGCCTAGAGCTCAGAGGTCAACTGCAGTACCAGTACCAGACACCAGAGCCACTTCATCTGCACCAGCTACAGCTTCAGTGCCACCAGCTCCAGCACCTACCCCAGCAGCCCCATCTACTTCGACTGAAGCCTTCGTTCTTGGAATTCTCCGGACACCACCACCTGAAGACCAAGCCTGAGAGACGTATTAGTGCTATGCATTTTCTATGAAATTTTTGGTAACTTGTTGCCAAAGGGGGAGAAAAATGTATAGATCATAGGCTTCGAGAGAGAGAGAGAGTTTGCTTTTGTTCTCTCTTGTCTTCTTGGTTGAACTTTGGTTGCTTTTGATTTCTTGAGATACTATGCTATTATCTGTGAGACATTGATGATCATGTGGTTGATCATAAGCTACACTTATGCTTGTTAGATGATATTATCTTACTTATACTTATATGATCATTCACTTTGCTTGGTGATGAGTGCATGTATTTAATTCTTATCATTTTGAGCGCTCCACCAAGATGTATGTGACATGGAAGAGTAACCCATGATCCTAACTCATTGTGCATTTGCAGTCCAAAGCAAATCTTAAGATATGCACAAATTTAGGGGGAGCTCTTGCTTTTCACATACTTCTCAAAGCGACAATATCTTTCACTCTTATTATCATTTGTCGAAGCTTTGATCTATATGTTGTCATCAATTACCAAAAAGGGGGAGATTGAAAGTGCAACTATCCCTGGGTGGTTTTGGTAATTCCTAACAACATATAGCTCATTGAGCTAACATTATTCCAAGATTAATATTTCAGGAAAAGCTCAATGAATGGCATGGCATGGATGAGGAAAGTGGATCCCTCAAAATTTTAAGGACAAAAAGTTTGGCTTAAGCTTCAAGATCAAGACTCTACATTTTATATTTTAGTGATCCAAGATCACATTGAGTCTATAGGAAAAGCCAATAATAGCAAGGAGGGATGAGGTGTTGCTTAATGGCTTGCTTGCTCAAAGTGCTTAGTGGTATGCTCCAAAATCCTCAACTACCTTCCCACATCCACATATGAACTAAACCAAAAGTCAAACTCGGCCCCACCGATTCTTTCTATCCGGCGCCACCGAGTTTCAAATGTCATAGCCACTGCCACAAACCCTAGGCAAATCGGTCTCACCGATAGGGATCTCGGTCTCACCGAAATGGGATTGTAATCTCTCTGTTTCCCTTCGTAACGTTTCGGTCTTACCAAGATGAGCGATCGGTCCCACCGAGATTGCAATGTAAACTCTTTGTTTCCCTTTTGTAACATTTCGGTCTCACCGAGATGAGCGAATCGATCCCACCGAGTTTACCTGACCAACTCTCTGGTTAGCTTATTACCAAAATCGGTCCCACCGAGTTTGTGTAATCGGTCACACCGAGATTGCGTTATGCCCTAACCCTAACCATATCGGTCCTACCGAGTTGCATCTCAGTCCCATCGAAAATCCTAACGGTCACTAGGTTTGCTGAATCGGTCCGACCGAGTTTGGCAAATTGTGTGTAACGGTTAGATTTTGTGTGGAGGCTATATATACCCCTCCACCCACTCTTCATTCGTGGAGAGAGCCATCAGAACATACCTACACTTCCAATACACATTTTCTGAGAGAGAACCACCTACACTTGTGTTGAGGTCAAGATATTCCATTCCAACCATATGAATCTTGATCTCTAGCATTCCCCAGGTTGCTTTCCACTCAAATCTTCTTTCCACCAAATCCAAATCCTGTGTGAGAGAGTTGAGTGTTGGGGAGACTATCATTTGAAGCACAAGAGCAAGGATTTCATCATCAACACACCATTTGTTACTTCTTGGAGAGTGGTGTCTCCTAGATTGGCTAGGTGTCACTTGGGAGACTCCGACAAGATTGTGGAGTTGAACCAAGGAGTTTGTAAGGGCAAGGAGACCGCCTACTTCGTGAAGATCTACCGCTAGTGAGGTAAGTCCTTCGTGGGCGACGGCCATGATGGAATAGACAAGGTTGCTTCTTCGTGGACCCTTCGTGGGTGGAGCCCTCCGTGGACTCGCGCAACCGTTACCCTCCGTGGGTTGAAGTCTCCATCAACGTGGATGTACGATAGCACCACCTGTCGGAACCACGACAAAAACATCTGTGTCTCCAATTGCGTTTGAATCCTTCAAACCCTTCCCTTTACATTCTTGCAAGTTGCATGCTTTACTTTCTGCTGCTCATATACTCTTTTGCATGCTTGCTTGAATTGTGTGGAGATTGCTTGACTTGTGCTAAGATAGCTAAAATCTGCCAAGAACTAAAATTGGGAAAAGGCTAGATTTTTATTTGGTCAAGTAGTCTAATCACCCCCCTCTAGACATACTTTCGATCCTACAAGGCTTCATATCTCTCAACTCGGGTATTTGCTTGAAATATTTAATCTTCAACTCCTAGAACATCTCATATGGTCCATGACGTTCAAAACGTCTTTGAAGTCCCGATTCTAAGCCGTTTAAGCATGGTGCACTAAACTATCAAGTAGTCATCATATTGAGCTAGCCAAATGTTCATAACGTCTACATCTGCTCCTGCAATAGGTCTGTCACATAGCGGTGCATCAAGGACATAATTCTTCTGTGTAGCAATGAAGTTTATCCTCAGATCACGGATCCAATCTGCATCATTGCTACTAACATTTTTCAACATAGTTTTTTCTAGGAACGCATATAAAACATAGGGAAGCAATAACACGAGCTATTGATCTACAACATAGATATGCAAATACTATCAGGACTAAGTTCATGATAAATTAAAGTTCAATTAATCATATTACTTAAGAACTCCCACTTAGAAAGACATCCCTCTAATCTTCTAAGTGATTACGTGATCCAAATCAACTAAACCATAACCGATCATCACGTGAAATGGAGTAGCTTTCAATGGTGAACATCAATATGTTGATCATATCTACTATATGATTCACGCTCGACCTTTCGGTCTCAGTGTTCCGAGGCCATATCTGCATATGCTAGGCTCGTCAAGTTTAACCTGAGTATTCTGCATGTGCAAAACTGGCTTGCACCCGTTGTAGATGGACGTAGAGCTTATCACACCTGATCATCACGTGGTGTCTGGGCACGACGAACTTTGGCAACGGTGCATACTCAGGGAGAACACTTTTATCTTGAAATTTAGTGAGAGATCATCTTATAATGCTACCGTCAATCAAAGCAAGATAAGATGCATAAAAGATAAACATCACATGCAATCAATATAAGTGATATGATATGGCCATCATCATCTTGTGCTTGTGATCTCCATCTCCGAAGCACCGTCATGATCACCATCGTCACCGGCGCGACACCTTGATCACCATCGTAGCATCGTTGTCGTCTCACCAATCTTATGCTTCCACGACTATCGCTACCGCTTAGTGATAAAGTAAAGCATTACAGCGCAATTGCATTGCATACAATAAAGCGACAACCATATGGCTCCTGCCAGTTGCCGATAACTCGGTTACAAAACATGATCATCTCATACAATAAAATTTAGCATCATGTCTTGACCATATCACATCACAACATGCCCTGCAAAAACAAGTTAGACGTCCTCTACTTTGTTGTTGCAAGTTTTACGTGGCTGCTACGGGCTTAAGCAAGAACCGTTCTTACCTACGCATCAAAACCACAACGATAGTTTGTCAAGTTGGTGCTGTTTTAACCTTCGCAAGGACCGGGCGTAGCCACACTTGGTTCAACTAAAGTTGGAGAAACTGACACCCGCCAGCCACCTGTGTGCAAAGCACGTCGGTAGAACCAGTCTCGAGTAAGTGTACGTGTAATGTCGATCCGGGCCGCTTCATCCAACAATACCGCCGAACCAAATATGACATGCTAGTAAGCAGTATGACTTATATCGCCCACAACTCACTTGTGTTCTACTCGTGCACAACAGCAACGCATAAAACCTAGGCTCGGATGCCACTGTTGGGCAACGTAATAATTTCAAAAAAAATCCTATGCACACGCAAGATCATGGTGATGCATAGCAATGAGAGGGGAGAGTGTTGTCCACGTACCCTCGTAGACCGAAAGTGGAAGCGTTAGCACAACGCGGTTGATGTAGTCGTATGTCTTCACGGCCCGATCGATCAAGCACCGAAACTACGGCACCTCCGAGTTCTAGCACACGTTCAGCTCGATGACGATCCCCGGACTCTGATGCAGCAGAATGTCGGGGAAGAGTTTCGTCAGCACGACGGCATGGTGACGATCTTGATGTTCTACTGTCGCAGGGCTTCGCCTAAGCACCACTACAATATTATCGAGGACTATGGTGGAGGGGGGCACCGCACACGGCTAAGAGATCAATGATCAACTGTTGTGTCTATGGGGTGCCCCCTGCCCCCGTATATAAAGGAGCAAGGGAGGGAGGCGGCCGGCCTAGGAGGAGGGCGCGCCAAGGGGGGAGTCCTATTCCCACCGGGAGTAGGACTCCTCCTTCCCTTGTTGGAGTAGGAGAGAAGGAAAGAGGGGGAGAGGAACAAGGAAAAGTGGGCTGCACCCCTTGTCCAATTCGGACCAGAGGGGGGCGCGTGCCTCCTTCCTTTTGGCCTCTCTCCTCTATTCCCGTATGGCCCAATAAGGCCCATATACTCCCCGGCGAATTCCCGTAACTCTCCGGTACTCCGAAAAATACCCGAATCACTCGGAACCTTTCCGATGTCCGAATATAGTCGTCCAATATATCGATCTTTACGTCTCAACCATTTCGAGACTCCTCGTCATGTCCCCGATCTCATCCGGGACTCCGAACTCCTTCGGTACATCAAAACTTATAAACTCATAATATAACTGTCATCGAAACCTTAAGCGTGCGGACCCTACGGGTTCGAGAACAATGTAGACATGACCGAGACACGTCTCCGGTCAATAACCAATAGCGGAACCTGGATGCTCATATTGGCTCCCACATATTCTATGAAGATCTTTATCGGTCAGACCGCATAACAACATACGTTGTTCCCTTTGTCATCGGTATGTTACTTGCCCGAGATTCGATCGTCGGTATCTCAATACCTAGTTCAATCTCGTTACCGGCAAGTCTCTTTACTCGTTCTGTAATACATCATCCTGCAACTAACTCATCAGTTGCAATGCTTGCAAGGCTTAAGTGATGTGCATTACCGAGAGGGCCCAGAGATACCTCTCCGACAATCGGAGTGACAAATCCTAATCTCGAA
Organism: Triticum urartu; assembly: GCF_056163025.1. Classification (NCBI taxonomy): domain Eukaryota; kingdom Viridiplantae; phylum Streptophyta; class Magnoliopsida; order Poales; family Poaceae; genus Triticum; species Triticum urartu. Next base: position 149,991,460 of record NC_141877.1, on the reverse strand, counting down.
ATACGCCAACCCAACAAGTACCTTCGGAGACACCTGTAGAGCACCTTTATAATCACCCAGTTACGTTGTGACGTTTGGTATCACACAAAGTGTTCCTCCGATAAACGGGAGTTGCATAATCTCATAGTCATAGGAACATGTATAAGTCATGAAGAAAGCAATAGCAACAAACTAAACGATCAAGTGCTATGCTAACGGAATGGGTCAAGTCAATCACATCATTCTCCTAATGATGTGATCCCGTTAATCAAATGACAACTCATGTCTATGGTTAGGAAACATAACCATCTTTGATCAACGAGCTAGTCAAGTAGAGGCATACTAGTGACACTCTGTTTGTCTATGTATTCACACATGTATTATGTTTCCGGTTAATACAATTCTAGCATGAATAATAAACATTTATCATGATATAAGGAAATAAATAATAACTTTATTATTGCCTCTAGGGCATATTTCCTTCACCCGCGTGGTCAAGATGAGAATGGCTCGTATGTCTCTTGGTTTGTGTCCTCCACCGACCACACTAATGCACCATTTGTCACGTGTGTCATTTGTCAAGACAGAGCCCACAACCAAGGGCGATGCAGATTTCCCACCAGACAGTCCTCGCAACACAACTCAGTAGAATGTGATTGATTGTTTCCTCATGTTGAGCACAAAATGGGCAAGCATCTTAGTACGACCGTCTTCTCATGTCAAGTCTGTTGGATTTCCAACATATGTTCCCCAAAGCTATCCACATGAAGAGGCGGCACTACAGAGGGGCCTTGGATTTCCAAGTGAATTCCGCTATGGGTATGACCTCACGCTCAACAAACTTAGTGGCATAAGCTGATCTCAGCGAGAAGTCTCCATCCACAATGTATATGACCATTCACAAAACTTAGTGGCAAAAATATGCTTGTCTTTTGTTTACCTCGTAGAATGACTAGTTTTAGTACTTTGTTACCTAAACCAATTATCATGTCTTTTATGATTGTCATGATTTATCTATTTGCATTTTTGAATTAATTTCTATGAAAAATTTCTCAAATATTCAACATTTTATACCAAGAATGTGTATTGCAAGACTCATCTAGCGTCATAAGTTTTTGCTCCCTAACTGCTTCACAAGATTTCATTATCATTATTTCCCATAGATACACCGACTTTATTTAAAATGGCAGAAATATGGTTGTCAGATAAAGAGAGAAATGACTGAACGGACGAGGTATCTGTCATGGGGTCAGTACGGGTGCTTAAACATATGGAGATCGACCGCTTAAAGGTTTCTCCGAAATGTAAAACCACCATACCTGACCCTGAAACCGAGTAGGATGATGAAGCGAATGCCAAATATGATGGTTCGCTTATATCCCACTTGGTTGGTGAGGTTACCAAGGTTGGATTGGATGATGCAAGACCTGGGTCCATGTTTTGTGACTTCACGGCGTCTTCGCGGAAATCTAAATCGCACTCCTCTAAAAAGAAACAAAGAACGCCCAAGAAGGCAAAGAGTTCAACACAAACCCAAGTTTCCACATGAGAGGCATATTTTGAAATAGCAGAGGTCTCTCAAACTTGGCTAAACATAAACACATCAATGATTGTGTCCAGGAACATGGTTTGGATTTTGTGGCAATTTCCGAGGCTGGCAAGTGTGACTTTCGCCTGCATGTCCTCGATCATCTATCAGGTGGTTTCGGATACACATGGCATAGTCTACCAGCTCATGGAAGATCTGGAAGAATCCTTCTTGGGATAAGGAAAATAACCATGGACTTGTTGGCTTTTTCAATTGGTGAATTTCATATAAAATTTCACCTGCTGAATAGAGCTGATAATTTTACATGGACTCTTGTCTCTGTCTATGGGGCTGCCCAAGATGAGCATAAATCTGCTTTCCTTCGGGAATTCATTAACGTGGCTAAGAATAACCCGTACCCAATGCTTATTGGAGGGGACTTTAACATTCTGAGGTACTAGGAAGAGAAAAATAATGACTTCTTCGACACTCATTGGCCTTTCCTATTCAATGTTGTGATAGACAGTTTGGATCTTTGGGAGGCCAGTGTGTCGGGACGTCAGATCACTTGGGCGAACAACCGATCTGTGCCGACATACGAGAAGGTCGATAGGTTACTAATGGATACCGAATGGGAACTAAACTTTCCTCTGGTAACCGTGCGAGCCCTAGAGCGTATTGATACGTCTCCAACTATCTATAATTTTTTATTGTTCCATGCTATTATATTATTTGTTTTGGATGTTTTATATGCATTAATATGCTATTTTATATTATTTTTGGGACTAACCTAGTAACCTAGAACCTAATGCCAGTTTCTGTTTTTTCCTTGTTTTTGAGCTACGCAGAAAAGGAATACCAAACGGAGTCCAAGCGGAATAAAACTTTCGCGATGATTTTTCTTGGACCAGAAGACACCCAGGAGACTTGGAGTTCAAGTCAGAGGAGCCACGAGGCGGCCACAAGGGTGGAGGGCACGCCCCTGCCTTGTGACCCCCCTGACTCCCCTGACCTAATTCTTTCACCTATATTCCCGAACCACCAGAGGTATCCACAAAAACACTTTTCCACCGCCGCAACCTTCTGTACCCGTGAGATCTCATCTAGGGGCCTTTACCGGCATCCTGCCGGAGGGGGATTCGATCGCGGAGGGCTTCTACATCAACTCTATTGCCCTTCCGATGAAGCATGAGTAGTTTACCTCAGACTACGGGTCCATAGCTAGTAGCTAGATGGCTTCTTCTCTCTCTTTGATTCTCAATACCATGTTCTCCTCGATGTTCTTGGAGATCTATCCAATGTAATCTTCTTTTGCGGTGTGTTTGGTGAGATCCGATGAATTGGGGATTGATGATCAGCTTATCTATGAATATTATTTGAATCTTCTCTGAATTCTTATATGCATGATTTGAGATCTTTGTAATTCTCTTCAAACTATCGGTTTAGTTTGGCCAACTAGATTGGTTTTTCTTGCAATGGGAGAAGTGCTTAGCTTTGGGTTCAATCTTGAAGTGTCCTTTTCCAGTGACAGTAGGGGCAGCAAGGCACGTATTGTATTGTTGCCATCAAGGATAAAAAGATGGGGTTTTCATCATATTGCTTGAGTTAATTCCTCTACGTCATGTCATCTTACTTAACGCGTTACTCTGTTCTTCATGAACTTAATACTCTAGATGCAGGCAGGAGTCAGTCGATGTGTGGAGTAATAGTAGTAGATGCATAATCGTTTCGGTCTACTTGACACGGACGTGATACCTATATTTCATAATCATTGCCTTAGATATCGTCAGAACTTTGCGCTTTTCTATCAATTGCTCGACAGTAATTTGTTCACCCACCGTATTATTTGCTATCTTGAGAGAAGCCTCTAGTGAAACCTATGGCCCCCGGGTCTATTTTCCATCATATAAGTTTTCGATTTACTATTTTCCTCCATATTAGTTTCTGATCTACTATTTTGCAACCTTTTACTTTCTGATCTATAAACCAAAAATACCAAAATATTTACTTTATCGTTTGTTTAGTTTAATCTATCTCTATCAGATCTCACTTTTGCAAGTGACCGTGAAGGGATTGACAACCCCTTTATCACGTTGGGTGAAAGTTGTTTGATTATTTGTGCAGGTATTAGGTGATTTATGCGTTGTATCCTACTGGATTGATACCTTGGTTCTCAAACTGAGGGAAATACTTATCTCTACTTTGCTGCATCACCCTTTCCTCTTTAAGGGAAAACCAACACAAGCTCAAGAAGTAGCACGTATCAAGGCCTTACCGGATCATGCACCCATCATTCTAGATTCTAACTCTACAAACCCAGCCACCGGGCGCCCTTTCAAATTTGAATTGGGATGGATGCATAGGGACGGATTCATAGACATAATCAAGATGTTTGGGAGAGGCCCGCTGTAGGTCGTACACCTATTCAGCGATGGATCTTTAAAATAAAAGCCATGAGGTGACACCTCTATCGATGGGAAAAACACACCAACGGAATTTATAAAAAAGAAAAAGAAAGGCTTTGTACCATCGTTATTGACCTCGACAAAATTGCAGAGACGTGCACACTATCTCAGCAAGAGATTGAACTGAAAAATAAATCTAATGAGATGGTTGCCCGTCTACTGCGAGAAGAGGAGATCAAATACTACCAAAGATCCAAAGTTGATTTCATTTTGATGGGTGATAGTAATACAAGGTACTTCCAATTGGTCCAAATGGAACATAACAAAGCTCCAGGCTCTGATGGTTTCCCCGTAGAATTCTATCAGAATTTCTGGGATATCATCAAGTCTGGCCTTTTGGAGTTGTTCAATTGTTTTCATGCTGACCGACTTGACCTATTCAGACTTAATTTTGGAGAGATTGTCTTATTGCCGAAGATTAAGGAGGCCGAACGGATTCAACAGTTCAGACCCATATGCCTCCTTGATGTTAGCTTCAAGATTTTCAACAAAGTGGCGACGAATAGATTAAACTCAGTAGTTGACCATATTGTCCAGCCATCTTAAACAACTTTCATGCAAGGAAGGAACATACTCGATGGCATAGTAATCCTGCATGAGACCATCCATGAGATGCACTGGAAAACACATGAGTGGAGTAGTATTCAAAATAGACTTTGAAAAAGCCTATGACAAGGTCAAATAGTCTTTCCTCCAACATGCCCTAAGGATGAAAGGCTTCTCCGATAAATGGCGTAAGTGGATCCAAATTTTTGTAATTGGAGGTAGCCATCAAAGTCAATGATGATGTCGGCCATTACTTTCAGACAAAAAAGGACTATGACAGGGTGACGCCATATCCCCAATGTTATTTAACATTGTGGCTGACATGTTGGCTATTCTGATTGAGCGCGCCAAGCAGGACAGCCAGATTACTGGAGTAGTGCCACATCTAGTGGATGGTGGTCTCTCTATTCTGCAATATGTCGATGACACAATTCTCTTTATGGAACATGACCTAGACAAGGCTAGAAACTTGAAAGTTCTGTTGTCAGCATTTGAGCAAATGTCAGGTCTTAAGATTAACTTCCATAAAAGTGAATTGTTCTGCTTTGGAGAAGCCGTTGAGGCATTGGCGATTATGCTGACCTTTTTGGTTGTGCACATGGACAATTCCTAATTAAATATTTGGGAATAGCAATTTATTATCGGTGTCTCACCATTGCAGAGTGGAAGCATGTAGAGGAGCGGCTAGAGAAACGCTTGAGCGGCTGGAAAAGCAAATTGCTCTCAGTTGGAGACGATTGGTTTTAATAAACTCTGTCCTCACAAATATAGTTCTCTATATGCTTTCGTTCTTCCAGCTCCCAAAAGGGGTCTTGCAAAGACTGGACTATTTTAGGTCCAGGTTCTTTTGGCAAGGAGATGGTGAAAAAAATATAGGTTGGCCAAATGGAGTGTGATTTGTAGGCCGAAAGACCAGGGTGGCCTCGGTATTCATGAGCTGCAGGTCAAGAATGAGGCTCTACTTAGTAAATAGTTGTTCAAACTTCTTAGTGAGGATGTTGTTTGGCAAACCAAGCTGCGCAATAAGTATATAGGCCAAAAGGCAGTGTCTCGGATATATTGGAAACCTGGAGACTCACACTTTTGGACCGGCCTAATGGCGACAAAGAAACATCTCTTTCACTTTGGATCTCTCCGATAAAGGACGGGTCGGAGATTCATTTTTGGGAAGACATCTGGCTAGGCAATGCTAGTCTTCGAGAACAATACCCAGCATTATACAACATTGCGCACGATAAGAATAATACTTTTGCGCAAGTGCTCGGCTCATCCCCGCCAAATATTTCGTTCAGGCGGGATTTGATTGGCACCCAACTTATGTCATGGAATAAATTCTTGTCCCGTATGGATTCGATTAACCCGACACAAGGTCGTGATGTGTTTCGCTAGAACCTTACTACATCGGGGTCTTTCACAGTAAACTCTATGTATCATGCACTCACGCATTCTGAGGTACCGATGAGTAATAACAAGAAAAATTGGAAAGAGAAGGTACCACTTAAAGTCAAAATATTCATGTGGTATCTCCGTAGGGGAGTTGTGCTAACAAAAGACAACCTCGCACGACGCAACTGATCGAGAAGTAAGAAGTGTTGTTTTTGTACTCATGACGAGACAATTAAACACCTCTTTTTCATTGTAAGTTTGCGCATTCTACGTGGTCAGCCATCTAAATAGCCTCAAATTTGTATCCGCCCACAAATGTTGCCAATATTTTCGGTCATTGACTGGACGGTATTTCAAATAGGTACATAACACTAATAATGGTGGGAGTGTATGCCTTTCTATGGTCGCTTTGGCTATGTAGAAACGATGTTGTTTTTAATGACAAAAATGCTTCTTCTTTGCTGGTTATTTTTTGTTGTACGCACTCGCTTTGTACGTGGTGTACGCTACAACGAACGGAGTACCAACCGCTATTTAAGGCGGTGTGTACGCTGTTGGAGCAGGTGGCTACGGAGGTTTTTACCCAACATGGGTGGCAGCATAATCTTCGGATCGGTCCACCATCTCTTTCGACATAGGCATAGTGTCGGTCTATGGACTCTACTGTTGCCGAATTGTCGGTCTTTTATCTTTCAGTTTATCAGACTACTGGTATTTGGATGTGTGCATCTTAATTATGCAGAGGCTGGGTGATACTCTTAATGCTTTGTATCACTTTGATGCTACATTTTAAGATAATAAAAACGTCCTTTGTCAAAAAATTGCTTCACAAGATATTTGTACGAAATGTTCGAGCACGTTCATGAGGGGTCTTGATTTCTTGCAGGCCGAAGCAATGTGGTTTTTTCGCAAAGAAAGGAAAAGAAGAAGCAATGTGGTTTATATCATGCTCCGTGCCTCTCTGTTGCCATTGCCACTTTATGCTAAAAACATGTCACTCCTATTTTAGAGAGAAGAGTGTCATTAACCACCTCACTAAAACAAATTTGGCAATGCCACATTTCTTTTACGCCATACAGCTCGAGCATGCTCTAGAAATAATCGCTTGCCGGCCGAAGCAATATTGGAAATCGATCTTGCTCTCTACATCAGCCGGCCTCTCTTGATGAATGCTTTGTCTGGCTCAGGAATTGGTCGCAATAATTATCAAGGATGCTCTAGAAAAGTTAGTAGCTAGGAAGGTTAGTTCTGTCGGAGTAATAATTATCAAGGATGTATACGACATAGACCCACCATTCATTTATCGATTTGGACTGAAGAACACCGTATGTTTCATCTCTGTTTCGGGGAATAATACCCATACGCATATGTATGATTGGAGTATGTGTGTGTGTAGCGTGCCGGGCGAGAGGTATCAAAGTTGTCAAGAATTCATGAATTAATTGACTTTGCCTAATCGCATGATTAACGTTAACCTAGTACTGCACTCCTTACGCATGATGAACGACACTTGCAAGCCAAGGTTTAGTCTAATCTGCGAGTGGACATCTCGATCTAGTCTCTAGATCATGCCATCATGACTAGGTAGCTAGCATCGACTCGAAGTACGTACGATCGTTTGTACGAACGTATACGTCCGTGTGATCGACACGATCGATTGAGCTCACGACAAGGAAATTAATAGCGCGTCATGAATCCCATTCCCATGTGTATGATTCAAATTAGGCCGCTGACGGATGATCTCGCACAACGCTTGGTGTGCACAAGCAAGCAAGCAAGCAAGCGTGCGACGATCGAGCGGTGGACAGCACGCGCCGCGCTTGGATCGGTTCTCCTTGCTTCCACACCACCCCCAGACCCGCGGAGAACCGATCCCGTCCCTCCATCCCGTCCCATCCGTCGACCCCAACCGTGCAAACGCTCGCCACATCTGCACGCGCGCGCGCACCGTCTTCCTGATCCTCCCTTGCCTTCCGGACAAACACAACTCCCGCGCCCACGCAACCCAAGGAGTGACACCCCGTATCCCTCGTCCATGGCGGCCGGATGATGCATTCCACGCATATATATACGCACGCTATCAGGTATCTGTCACGTACCAGGTCAAGAACTCAAGAACAACGCCTCACATCCAGCATAGCATTGCATTGCATTGATCCAGTGTGTTGTAGTAGCTGCCTGCTCGATCTTGGACACCGGTCGATGGACGGCGGCGGTGTCAGCTCCGACATTAGCCGGTCTGTGCGGGTGCTCATCGAGGGCCAGCCGAGCGCGGCGGGGGGGTTCTCCGCCACGCCGTTCGAGCCGCAGCTGTCGGATGACTCGCCCCCGCGCTCCAGCCTCGAGGGCGGCGGGTCGGCCAGCCTCGACGCGGCGGCCGCCTCGTGCAGCGAGCGAGTCGACGGCGGTGGGGCGGCGGCGGAGGGGCCCGAGCGGAGGCTCACGCTGCTGGCGCTGCGGCTGGCGATCCTGGAGAAGGCGGCCAGCGGGCTGGGCGCGCTGGGGTTCATCTGGGCCACCGTCGTCCTCCTCGGCGGCTTCGCCATCACCCTCGGCAAGGACGACTTCTGGTCCGTCACCATCATCCTCCTCATCGAGGGCGCACGCATCTTCAGCCGCAGCCACGAGCTCGAGTGGCAGCACCAGGCCACCTGGTCGCTCTCCGCTGCCGGCCGCTCCAGCTTCCGCCTCGTCGCCCGCTCCTTCCGCTTCGTCTTCGGCCTCGACGGCCGCGGCGGCAGCCCCAAGAATATGGATGCCTCGTCGTCTAAATGGAGCTGGAGATTGAAGAGTTGGGGCTTCCTGTCGAGGCACGTCGGGAGGGCCTTCTACTGGCTGCAGCTAGCGTCCGCCACGGCCTGCGTCACGCTGTCGGCGGTGCGGCTCGTCAGGCAGGACTTCGGCGAAGCGGAGGACGCGCGGACTAACCGGCGATCGGCGCTGGACATCTTCTACGGGCTCGCGCTGGCGGAGGCGCTTCTCTTCCTCGCGGAGAAGGCGGTGTGGGAGTGGGAGGTGAGCCACGGCCGTCTGCTCGAGCGCGTCGCGAGCGAGTGCCACCTCGCTGGCGCACCGGGGCTCCTCGCCATCCGCCGCTTCTTCTACGACGCATACTCTCGGTGCGTCGACGGGAGCATATTCGACGGCCTCCGCATGGACCTCGTCTCCTTCGCCGAGGAGCTCCTCGTGGAGGGCTCGCACGACGAGCAGCGGATCGGCGTCGGCATCCTCGTCAACGTCGCCGGGAGCCCGCGGCTCGGTGACGCGGCGCTGCATCGGGTCGGCACGTCAGCGGCAGTCATGGAGCGGTTGGTGGAGATGCTCGGCTGGAAGGGCGCGGCGGAGGCCGGGGCGAGAGCGTCCGCGGCACTCGTCGTGTCCAAGCTCGCCAGCAAGAAGCGGAACGCGCTCAGGGTCGCCGGCGTTCCAGGCGCCATCGAGTCCGTGTCGTCGCTGCTCTATGCCGCGGACGAGGAGTGCAACCTACTCGGCCTCCTCATCATCAAGAGGCTCGCACAAGACCACGACAACTGCAGCAAAATCGGCAACGCCCGGGGCCTCCTCGACAAGATCATCGACTTCTCCAGCATCGGCGCAGCCGGCGCACCATCCACGGTTATCACCCAATCGCGCGCTAAAGCAGTGAAGCGGTCGCTGCAGGTGATCAGGATGCTCGCCGACACGACCGGGAGCACAGGGAGACAGCTGCGGCGAGAGGTGGCGGAGATCGTGTTCACGGTCAGCAACATCCGCGCCGTGCTGCAGCACGCCACCAGCCACCTGGAGCTGCAGCGCCTCAGCGCCGAGGTGCTCACCCGGCTAGCCATGGACAAGGACGCGCGTGAGAAGATCGGCGGCACCGGCAGTGTCATCTCGCTCCTCCTCGCCATGTTCTTCCGGCAAGGCATCACTGACGAGGGTGACGCCGTGCGCGTCGAGGCCGGCGAGGCGCTCGCTATGCTGGCGCTCGACAGCCCGCACAACTGCGAGAGGATACTCAACGCCGCCCCCGCCGTTGTCGACCGCCTCGTGGAGGCGCTGAGTGACAACGCCGTCGGGGTCGGCGCGGCAAGGATCCTCACCAACCTGTGCGCGTACACCGGCGGCGAGCGGTTCCCGGAGGTTCGCGCCGTCACGTCCGGCGCCGCCACGGTGCTGCGCAACATCATGGCCAAGAAGTCGAAGCTGCTGGAGGTGTCGCTGGGCCTCGCGGCGCAGGCAATGAGGCTCATGGGGCCTCATGAGCTGGCCCGCCACCTCGCCCGCGCCGGCGTCAGCGAGGTGGACCTGGTGAACAGGCTGGTGCACGTGCTGACGAGGTACAGCAGCCCTTCGATCAAGGTGCCGCGGATCAGACGGTTCACGGTGGAGTTCCTGATCGGGATGCTGAGGATGGACTCGTCGTTCGCGGAGCTGATGGCGGCGGCGGGGATGGGGCGGGAGCTGCGGCGCGTGGCGGAGACGACGTCGGAGCTGGAGTGCTTCCACGTGTTCTCCGGCAGCGCCGGGGTGAGCCGGCACGCGGTGAGCCTCTGCGCGCTCGTCAGCGAGGCACGGGAGCTCATGGACATGGACTTCCGCAGCCAGTAGCCGAACTCCACGTGTGTTATCCGTTGCGTATGTATCAACGTGAGCTGAAGACCAAGATTGTCGTGTGTGCATATTTCGTTTGCCAAAATTCACACCGATTGATGATTATAAATTTGGAACTGGCTATGTCTGAGTAAGAAAGAAGAAAAAAAAACTGAAAAATAAGAATGTGCACAAATCCCAATGTAAGATCTCACGAATATAGTATCGACTGAGATATAACTAAATACAAGTCGACTGAGTTTTAGGAAGACTGCTATAAATTTGAAACCGGCTACGTCTCAGGCGACTTTTTTTAGGTCGGCCACTTTTTCTTTACTCCACCGTGTAGCCTCATATTCTGTCTTGTAGATTAGAGAAAAATGTCCTAATAGATTTATGTGGAAAGTTAAGACCCCAGAGTTAAACAGTGCCCCCAAGCAATGCCTATTTCTGCCCTTCACCCAAACAAGTTGTGGTGCAATGACAAGCTGCAACGGCAGGGCTGGAGCAATGGCTATTTCTATCCTCTCTGCCTCGGGAGCTTAGAGTGCTCGGGGCACCTGTCCTGGCACTGCCCGATCGCCAAGCAGGTGTGGGAAGCTGTCGCCACCTGGGTTGGCTGCCGAGCTGTGAACCCGGCCACTTGGGGGCACCTCGACAAGGCAACTGACATCGTTGAAGTGATCGTTGTTGCAACACCTGGAGATGAACGGAAGGGAATCAAGTCTATCATTATGCTTGTGCTTTGGCAACTATGTCTTGAGCGCAACAATTGCATTTTTCGGGCTAAGCATGCGCTGGTCAGAGACGTGGTGGCCTCAAGCCACCGAGCCATTGAGCTATGGCGCCAGGCAGGAGCACACTGCCTATAGCTGCATTTTGCTGAACCACCAACAGGGATCGGCTAATGTAATTTTTAGTTTTTCTGGACTACACGATCTTAGGATCTACCCCATGTATTTGCTCTTTCCGTTGCTTTCTGCTTAATATATGAACGCCAGCAGCGCTGGATCTTTCAAAAAATACAATGCCCCCAAGCTAGATACATGTGGAGTGTGGTGAGTTATAGTGTAGGGACACCTTGTGATTTCTCCGACCTAGACAATTGCTTTAATGTTTGGCTTCGAGAGATTCGCTTAGAAAAAAAAAGAATGGTTTTTTATTTATCATTTGTGTCATTAGTTGTGTCCCACTACTCAGTTTTGCCATTAGGAATTTCAACTGCTAAAAGATGCCATCGCCTCGTTAGACACATGCTAAAAAATGCCGCTGGGCACCATTACTGTCAGCTCAAATCTCGTTTGCCATGTTATAATGACATAAATACTTATGGACCAACATGTTAGCTCTCCCTCTATCTCAGTACAATAAAGCGTGGGTCCCACTTAATCCTAACAGCATTCTTATTTTCTCGTAAATTATTCGCTTGCTTACTCCTGACAAGTGAGGGCACACTTGTCATTGTGAGATAAAGAGAACTGACATGTGGGTCTAGGGGTATTTTTGTCATATAAAATGGTTAACGGGTTTGTCGTGACAATAACAATGTCTAATGGTATTTTTGAGGAAACATCTGACGAAACGATGGCATTTTTTAGATATCTAGTGGCATTTTTGAGCAAGCATCTCACAAAACGTTAGTATTTTTGAGCAGTTGTAACTTCTAATGGAAAAATTGGGTAGTGGGACACAATTAGTGGCATAAATGATAAAAACAGAAGAATCAATGGTAGGAGTATTATTTTATCATATTTAACTCATATTATGTTGATCAAATTATCAATCTAGAGATAAACGTGAGCCTTAGAGCAGTCATGCACGATATGCGACACCACCTCATTTAGTAATTTTAAATTAACTCATTTAAATTAAAATAAGTGTACCTTTCAAAAATTTCAATTACAATGTATTCATATTCTAGCAATCATTCAGCACTAGCACATGTTCCATATGTAATTGCTAATATAGAAATTTGTCACTGTACTATGATGAAAAGTGGGTATATACTGCATGAAAGAAAACCTTATTATATGACAAAAATGACGCTAGCTAACAACCTAAAAAGGAAAGCATGCAAAAAAATAATCCTGCTGGCTATGGGCTTCGAACCCACACGCACAATATGCAATTGTTAATATAGAAATGTTTCTACACACCGTGATTAAAAGTTGGGTATATATTGCAAAAAAAATCTCATTAGGTGACAAAAAAAGACAACCAAGAAAAACAAAAAACACACATAAAAACAAGGGGAAAAAACAGACAACGGGTAACGGGCTTCAAGCCCAATAAGAAAATTGACTCACCCCAAACAAGGGCAAGTCGAAAATTCAGCTCAAGCCATGAAAACAACACAAGGGAAAAATAAAGTGAATCTTAACAAAATAATCAATTGTATTGTTTTATCATTTTTAACTGATATCATGTTGATCAAATTATCGATCTAGAGATAAGCAGGGGCCTTACAGCAATCATACATGATATGCCACACCACCTCATTTAGTAATTTTATATCAATCCTTTTAAATTAAAATAGGGGTACCTTTCAAAACTTTCAATTACAACTTATTTATATTCTAGTAATCATTCAACACTAGCACATGTTCCATACTAATTGCTAATATAGATACGTTTCATTGCACTGTGATGAAAAATTGGGTATATACGGCATGGAAAAAACTTATTATATGACACAAATGGCGCTAGCTAACCAATCAAAAAGAAAAGCATGCAAAAAAAAAATCCTGCTGGCTGTGGGGTTCGAATCCAGCAGGCCAGAAAACCTTATTATATATAACAAAAATACCGCTAGCTACCACTCAGAAGCAAAAGGTGCAAAATAATCCTGCTGGCTGTGGGGTTCGAACCCACGCGCACTTATGTGCAGAAGATCTTAAGTCTTCCCCCTTAACCACTCGGGCAAACCAGCTCAATTGATTATTTTTTAAACTGCAAATCTATATGTACTAAAAGTATCACACGTTCTTTCGAACTACATAATATAGACCACAGCCTTTTCTTCTAGATATAATTTAGTTCGTCGTGTGTCACGATAGATCATACCCTTTTCTTCTAGTTCTAGTTCATCGTGTGTCACAACAGATCATCTAGGTCATCGTGTGTGCCTCAAGGCTCAAGCGAGCAAGTCACATGTTATGTGTACTTCCCTCGTACTACTCCCTACATTCTAAAAAAAACCGAATAAAGTCTTTGACCATAAATTAGATGGATAGTATATATAATTGTAACAATTATACCACTAAAACTGCTTTTCAATATGAAATCAACTATATAACTTTTATCACATATAATCATATAAAGTTGGTCTAAATATGTGGTACGAGTTAAATTTTAGGGTGTGTGCGCGTCTTATTCGTTGGAATGGAGGGAGTAGTTAGTGAGGGGCTAGAAAGATGCTACAAATTGTTAGGGCAACTCCAATGCGAATGGACAAACGACCTCATCGTCTTCAGTAATGCAAAGTTAGATCCTGATCTCCGCCTCCAATTGTCGTCCGTCTCCACCTCCCTTCCTCCTCCCCTCCCCTCCAGATCCGATCTCCTCCGCCTCTTGTCCGCCTCCCCTCCCCTCCCCTCTGCCTCCCCTCCCGCCGCCGCCGGATCTCGGCTGGACAAAGCCCGTGCGGGGGGATGATGGCGGCGGCGGGGCGTCCCCCCGTCGCGGCTTGGAGGCGTGGCTGTGACGGTGGATCTTGAGCGGGCTCCTCGGGACAACGTGTGTGTGGCCATGGCGTCGGTCACGCAACGATGTGACCTCCTCTAGCTTTGGCTGTTTTCACCGTTGGTCCAAAGGGATCTGGTCGGTGGGTGTTGCCTCGCGGTGGCTTCCCGGCGGCTGATGAACTGGAGGAGGGGATCGTGGCCTAGTTGCTGAAGTGGGTGAGGACGCCATCGCCGTCGGCGGCACCCATGGGTGTCGTTTTCCTCGTTGGAGGCGATGGTGGGGCATCCCTTGCTCCATTGTTTCAGGGGGAAACCTCAGACCTGGACGAGGCTACCATTGACGGTGTCGCCTGTGAGCGTCGTAGCCCTCGTTGGAGGCATTGAGGGGCCTCCTGGATCGGATGATGGCACCGTATTCATCGTCACCCCCGTGGGGGCATCATCTTTGGAGACATTCATCGGCTGGACGGACATGTGGACGGCTTGGTGGTTGGGCGTCGATAGGTGGTGGAGCGGTGCTTCATCCTACACATCGATGGCGGTGGATCTCGGCGGCGTGGCGCGGTGGAGACTCGGCGTCCGATGGGGTGGCGATGGACTCGCGCAGGAGGACGACGCTGTCTGGCGTCGTGGTGGTGTCAATGGCAAAGAGGCCTGACAAGGTCGATGCGTCAGTATCTGATCTGAGGATGGATCGATGGATGAAGGAGGTGACGACCCTTGCAGCGTGCACATGTGGTGCCCACTAAAAATGCGTCGGACCAGTTTGTAACCCAGTCCAAGTATTGTGGCTTGGATGGGTCATCCAACATTAGATGTTAGGTGTTGGCGCGATGTTTGTTTGGTATTAGGCTCAGACATTCGGCACCCCTTCATCACGGGGATAGGAGTAGCGACAGGTGTTGCCAAGATGGTGGCTTCAGACTTACTAATGTATTACCTTATAAGGACTTTGTGAATAATTAATAAAATGGCTGCATGCATCGCCCAGATGCAGAGGCCGGGGGTACATTGTTCTTTTCAAAAAAACTGCAACACGGATTAAAAAATGGATGGCATCAAATGTTTGTGGATACATCGGATCGTGTTCGCGGATAGCAGTTGAATTGTCGGCCATGCAATCACAGGTATCAATTGGCCAACCCATTTCAGATGATTCAAACACAAGTATGGACAAAATGTCAGCTAAACGAGACAAACTTGAAGCAAGTTTCATATATTACAACCAAACGAATGAAATTTAACAAAGTTGAAACTAAATTTAACCTAAATTAAACAAAATTAGACGAGATACCAGATAGTGACCTTGACCTTGTAGGCATGGTCTCCTTGGCCACAGGGACCTTCTCGTCGTCCAAGCCGCCGTCCGCACGCCCATCTTTGTCGTCGTCGTTGTCATCGCACCAATTCGAACGCTCGCCAGACGTTCTTCCGGTAGCGGTTGGGATGAAGGCGGGAGATTTGGATGATGGCGGCGTGCCCTGACTTCACCAATGTCACTTTGAGGAGCTGGTTGTTGCACCAGCGCCGATGGCAGGTGACCGACTTGATGGTCGTCTTAGACCGATCGAGGGCCCAAGCCTCCTTGAGTGTCGGTTCCCTGAGCACCTAGGCTGAGACGAGCTGGCTCTTCGTGAACGCAACCCTATGCATAGTCTCTGCCTCAGCTTTGCTTTCTATGTCGAGATGGATTTAAGATAGTTTTAGAGTCGAATGAAGTAATTGTGTCGAGATATGATAGTTTATAGGTAAAAGCTATGAGTGCAGAGGCTTGTTCCTCTATTCGCTTCCGGATTTCTGCAATAAGTCAGTAAAACAAATTTATGCTAGTATTAATAGTGATGCAAGTGTTTGGCACTCTCGATTATGTCATGTTAAATTTAGTTTAATGTCTTGGCTATCCAATATGAGTTTAATTCTGAATTTCACGGTTGCCAAAGATTCTAAGTGGCATAGTTGTGTGCAATCGAAGCAACCTCGAAAGCCTCACATGGCTGTCGATGAGAGAAACTTGGCACCTCTATAACTCATACATTCTGATCTATGTGAGATGAATGGTGTGTTAACAGAAGATGAAAAGAGATATTTCATGACGTCGATTGATGATGCGACTAGATTTTGCTATGTTTATTTGTTGCAAACTAAAGATGAAGCTTTAGACAACTTCAAAATCTATGAAGTTGAAGTTGGAAATCAACTAGAGAGAAAGATTAAGCGTCTTAGGTCAGATCATGGTGGAGAGTATTTTCCCATATTATTTGATGAATTTTATGAGGAACACAGTATTATTCCAGAGAGGACACCTCCCTATTCATCCAATCGAACGGGGTCACCGAGAGGAAAAACAACACACTGATTGACTTGGTGAATGCCATGTTAGACACTGCTAGTTTATCGAAGGCATGGTGGGGAGGCTATATTGACTTCATGTCATGTCATGAATAGAGTTCTTAACAAGAATAAAGAGAAAACCCCTTATGAGGAGTGGGTTGAGAGAAAACCATCACTTTCTTATTTGCGCACTTGGGGATGCTTGGCGAAGGTCAATATTCATATCCCTAAGGAATGCAAACTTGGATCAAAGATAGTGGATTGTGTCTTTCTAGGCTATGCTCAGCGGAGCATTGCATATAGATTTTTAGTAGTTAAATCTGAGCTACTTGATATGCATGTTGATACTATAATGGAATTTTGTGATGCAATTTTTTTAGAATATATTTCCTATGAAAGATATGCATAGCATTGCTAGATTTTCTTCTGAGATAAATAATGAATCTAGTATATCTGATGAGTATTTGGAACAATCACCTGAGGAAGTCCTTGAGAATGATAACAATGAAGCTCCTGCGAGGAGCAAGAGACAAAGGATTGCAAAATCTTTTGGTAACCATTTCATTGTATACCTTGTGGATGACACTCCCAAGTATATTGTAGAAGCATATGCATCTCCAAATGTAGATGACTGGAAAGAAGCCGCTCATAATGAGATAGACTCACTTCTTTCTAATGGAACTTGGGAGCTAACATAACGACCATATGATTGTAAACCCGTGGGCCATAAGTGGGTGTTCAAAATGAAGCTAAAGGCCCAATGGTACTATTGAGAAGTACAAGGCGTGCCTTGTGGCCAAGGGCAATGATACGTTTCCAACGTCTCTATAATTTTTTTGTTCCATGCTATTATAGTATCAATCTTGGATGTTTTATATGCAACTATATGTCATTATATATCATTTTTTGGGACTAACCTATTAACTTAGTGCCAAGTGTCACTTGTTGTTTTTTGCCTATTTTTGGTTTTCCAGAATATCAATATCAAATGAAGTCCAATTGCCATGAAAATTTTTGGAGATTTTTTCCTAGACATAAGAGACCCTGGAAGCATCGGGAGAGGCCAGAAAATGAAGGAGCAACCCACTGAAGGAAATATGCCCTAGAGGCAATAATAAAGTTATTATTTATTTCCTTATATCATGATAAATGTTTATTATTCATGCTAGAATTGTATTAAACGGAAACATAATACATGTGTGAATACATAGACAAACAAAGTGTCACTAGTATGCCTCTATTTGACTAGCTCGTTGATCAAAGATGGTTATGTTTCCTAACCATAGACATGAGTTGTCATTTGATTAACGGGATCACATCATTAGGAGAATGATGTGATTGACTTGACCCATTCCGTTAGCATAGCACTTGATCGTTTAGTTTGTTGCTATTGCTTCCTTCATGACTTATACATGTTCCTATGACTATGAGATTATGCAACTCCCGTTTACCGGAAGAACACTTTGTGTGCCACCAAACATCACAACGTAACTGGGTGATTATAAAGGTGCTCTACAGGTGTCTCCAAAGGTACTTGTTGGGTTGGCGTATTTCGAGATTAGGATTTGTCACTCCGATTGTCGGAGAGGTATCTCTGGGCCCACTCGGTAATGCACATCACTATAAGCCTTGCAAGCATTGCAACTAATGAGTGAGTTGCGGGATGATGTATTACGGAACGAGTAAAGAGACTTGCCGGTAACGAGATTGAACTAGGTATTGAGATACCGACGATCGAATCTCGGGCAAGTAACATACCGATGACAAAGGGAACAACGTATGTTGTTATGCGGTCTGACCGATAAAGATCTTCGTAGAATATGTAGGAGCCAATATGGGCATCCAGGTCCCGCTATTGGTTATTGACAAGAGATGTGTCTCGGTCATGTCTACATAGTTCTCGAACCCGTAGGGTCCGCACGCTTAACGTTCGTTGGGGATATAGTACTATGAGTTATGTATGTTGGTGACCGAATGTTGTTCGGAGTTTTGGATGAGATCACAGATATGACGAGGAACTCCGGAATGGTCCAGAAGTAAAGATTGATATGTGGATAGTAGTGTTTGATCTCTGGAAGGGTTCCGGAATTCACCGGAAGGGGTTCCGGATGTTTCCCGAAATGTTTGGGCACGAGAACACTTTATCTGGGCCAAAGGGGAAAGCCCACGAGGCTTTTGGAAAGTGCAAAAGGAAGTTTTGCGGAGACCAGAGGCTAGACGCCAGGAACCCTGGCGTCTAGGGGGTAGATGCCGGGAACCCTGGCGTCTAGCCCTGGAGTCCGAGAAGGACTCTTGCCTTTCGAATGAAACCGACTTTGAGGAGGCTTTTACTCCAAGTTTCGACCCCAGGGCTCAACATATAAATAGAGGGGTAAGGCTAGCACCAAAGACACATCAAGAAACACCAAGCCGTGTGCCGGCAACCCCGTCTCCTCTAGTTTATCCTCCGTCATAGTTTTCGTAGTGCTTAGGCGAAGCCCTGCGAAGATTGTTCTTCAGCAACACCGTCACCACGCCGTCGTGCTGCCGGAACTCATCTACTACTTCGCTCCTCTTGCTGGATCGAGAAGGCGAGGACGTCACCGAGCCGAATGTGTGCAAAACTCGGAGGTGTCGTGCTTTCGGTGCTTGGATCGGTCGGATCGTGAAGACATACGACTACATCAACCACGTTGATATAACACTTCCGCTTACGGTCTACGGGGGTACGTAGACAACACTCTCCCCTCTCGTTGCTATGCATCACCATGATCTTGCGTGTGCGTAGGAAATTTTTGAAATTACTACGTTCCCCAACAGTGGTATCAGAGCCTAGGTTTTACGCGTTGATGTTGTGCACGAGTAGAACACAAGTGAGTTGTGGGTGATATAAGTCATACTGCTTACCAGCATGTCATACTTTGGTTCGGCGGTATTGTTGGATGAAGCGGACCGGACCGACATTACGCGTACGCTTACGCGAGACTGGTTCTACCGATGTGCTTTGCACACAGGTGGCTGGCGGGTGTCAGTTTCTCCAACTTTAGTTGAACCAAGTGTGGCTACGCCCGGTCCTTGCGAAGGTTAAAACAACACCAACTTGACAAACTATCATTGTGGTTTTGATGCGTAGGTAAGAACGGTTCTTGCTTAAGCCCGTAGCAGCCACGTAAAACTTGCAACAACAAAGTAGAGGACGTCTAACTTGTTTTTGCAGGGCATGTTGTGATGTGATATGGTCAAGACATGATGCTAAATTTTATTGTATGAGATGATCATGTTTTGTAACCGAGTTATCGGCAACTGGCAGGAGCCATATGGTTGTCGCTTTATTGTATGCAATGCAATCGCCCTGTAATGCTTTACTTATCACTAAGCGGTAGCGATAGTTGTGGAAGCATAAGATTGACATGACGACAACGATGCTACGATGGAGATCAAGGTGTCGCGCCGGTGACGATGGTGATCATGAAGGTGCTTCGGAGATGGAGATCACAAGCACACGATGATGATGATGGCCATATCATATCACTTATATTGATTGCATGTGATGTTTATCTTTTATGCATCTTATCTTGCTTTGATTGACGGTAGCATTATAAGATGATCTCTCACTAAATTTCAAGATAAAAGTGTTCTCCCTGAGTATGCACCGTTGCCAAAGTTCGTCGTGCCCAGACACCACGTGATGATCGGGTGTGATAAGCTCTACGTCCATCTACAACGGGTGCAAGCCAGTTTTTGCACACGCAGAATACTCAGGTTAAACTTGACGAGCCTAGCATATGCAGATATGGCCTCGGAACACTGAGACCGAAAGGTCGAGCGTGAATCATATAGTAGATATGATCAACATATTGATGTTCACCATTGAAAGCTACTCCATTTCACGTGATGATCGGTTATGGTTTAGTTGATTTGGATCACGTGATCACTTAGAAGATTAGAGGGATGTCTTTCTAAGTGGGAGTTCTTAAGTAATATGATTAATTGAACTTTAATTTATCATGAACTTAGTCCTGATAGTATTTGCATATCTATGTTGTAGATCAATAGCTCGCGTTATTGCTTCCCTATGTTTCGATATGTTCCTAGAGAAAACTAAGTTGAAAGATATTAGTAGCAATGATGCGGATTGGATCTGTGATCTGAGGTTTATCCTCATTGCTGCATAGAAGAATTATGTCCTTGATGCACCGCTAGGTGACAAACCTATTGCAGGAGCAGATGCAGATGTTATGAACGTTTGGCTAGCTCAATATGATGACTACTTGATAGTTTAGTGCACCATGCTTAAACGGCTTAGAATCGGGACTTCAAAGACGTTTTGAACGTCATGGACCATATGAGATGTTCCAGGAGTTGAAGTTAATATTTCAAGCAAATACCCGAGTTGAGAGATATGAAGTCTCCAACAAGTTCTATAGCTAAAAGATGGAGGAGAATAGCTCAAGCAGTGAGCATGTGCTCACATTGTCTGGGTACTACAATCGCTTGAATCAAGTGGGAGTTAATCTTCCAGATAAAAATAGTGATTGACAGAATTCTCTAGTCACCATGACCAAGTTAGTAGAACTTAGTGATGAACTATAATATGCAAGGGATGACGAAAACAATTCCCAAGCTCTTCGCGATGCAAAAATCGGTGAAGGTAGAAATCAAGAAAAACATCAAGTGTTGATGATTGACAAGACCACTAGTTTCAAGAGAAAGGGCAAAGGGAAGAAGGGGAACTTCAAGAAGAACGGCAAACAAGTTGCTGCTCAAGTGAAGAAACCCAAGTCTGAACCTAAGCCTAAGACTAAGTGCTTCTACTGCAAAGGGACTGGTCACTAGAAGCGGAACTACCCCAAGTATTTGGTGGATAAGAAGGATGGCAAAGTGAACAAAGCTATATTTGATATACATGTTATTGATATGTACTTTACTAGTGTTTATAGCAACCCCTCGGTATTTGATACTGGTTCAGTTGCTAAGAGTAGTAACTCGAAACGGGAGTTGCAAAATGAACAGAGACTAGTTAAGGGTGAAGTGACGATGTGTGTTGGAAGTGGTTCCAAGATTGATATGATCATCATCGCACACTCCCTATACTTTCGGGATTAGTGTTGAACCTAAATAAGTGTTATTTGGTGTTTGCGTTGAGCATGAATATGATTTGATCATGTTTATTGCAATACGGCTATTCATTTAAGTAAGAGAATAAATTGTTGTTCTGTTTACATGAATAAAACCTTATATGGTTACACACCCAATGAAAATGGTTCGTTGGATCTCGATCGTAGTGATACACATATTCATAATATTGAAACCAAAAGATGCAAAGTTAATAATGATAGTGCAACTTATTTGTGGCACTGCCGTTTAGGTCATATTGGTGTAAAGCGCATGAAGAAACTCCATGCTAATGGACTTCTTGAATCACGCGAACCATGCCTCATGGGCAAGATGACTAAGACTCCATTCTCCGTAACAATGGAGCGAGCAACTAACTTATTGGAAATAATACATACTGATGTATGCGGTCCGATGAGTGTTAAGGCTCACGACAAGTATCGTTATTTTCTGACCTTCACAGATGATTTGAGCAGATATGAGTATATCTACTTGCTGAAACACAAGTCTGAAATATTTGAAAAGTTCAAATAATTTCAGAGTGAAGTGGAGAATCATCATAACAAAAATAAAAGTTTCTACGATATGATCGCAGAAGTAAAATATTTGAGTTACGAGTTTGGCCTTCAGTTAAAACAATGTGAAATAGTTTCACTACTCACGCCACCTGGAACACCACAGCGTAATGGTGTGTCCGAACATAATAACCGTACTTTATTTGATTTAGTGCAATCTATGATGTCTCTTACCGATTTACCACTATCATTTTGGGGTTATGCATTAGAGACAGCTGCATTCACATTAAAAAGGGCACCATCTAAATCCATTGAGACGACACCGTATGAACTATGGTTTAGCAAGAAATCTAATCTGTCGTTTCTTAAAATTTGGGACTGCGATGCTTATGTGAAAAAGTTTCAACATGATAAGCTCGAACCCAAATCGGAGAAGTGCGTCTTCATAGGATACCCAAAAGAAAATATTGGGTACACCTTCTATCACAGATCCGAAGGCAAGATATTCATTGCTGAGAATGGGTCCTTTCTAGAGAAGGAGTTTCTCTTGAAAGAAGTGAGTGGGAGGAAAGTAGAACTTGATGAGGTAACTGTGCTTGCTCCCTTATTGGAAAGTAGTTCATCACAGAAATCTGTTCCTGTGACTACTACACCAATTAATGAGGAAGCTAATGATGATGATCATGTAACTTCAGATCAAGTTACTGCCGAACCTCGTAGGTAAACCATAGTGAGATCCGCACCAGAGTGGTACGATAATCCTGTTTTGGAGGTCATGTTACTTGACCATGACGAACCTACGAACTATGAGGAAGCGATGATGAGCCCAGATTCCGCGAAATGGCTTGAGGCTATGAAATCTGAGATGAGATCCATGTATGAGAACAAAGTATGGACTTTGATTGACTTGCCCAATGATCGGCGAGCCGTTGAGATTAAATGGATCTTCAAGAGGAAGACGGATGCTGATAGTAGTGTTGCTATCTACAAAGCTAGAATTGTCGCAAAAAGGTTTTCGACAAGTTCAAGGTGTTGACTACGATGAGAGTTTCTCACTCGTATATATGCTTAAGTCTGTCCGAATCATGTTAGCAATTGCCGCATTTTATGAAATCTGGCAAATGGATAAACAAAACTGCATTCCTTAATGGATTTATTAAAGAAGAATTGTATATGATGCAACCAGAAGGTTTTGTCAATCCTAAAGGTACCAACAAAATATGCAAGCTCCAGCGATCCATCTATGGACTGGTGCAAGCATCTCGGAGTTGGAATATACGCTTTGATAAGTTGATCAAAGCATATAGTTTTATACAGACTTGCGGTGAAGCCTGTATTTACAAGAAAGTGAGTGGGAGCACTACAGCATTTCTGATAAGTATATGTGAAAGACATATTGTTGATCGGAGATAATGTAGAATTATTCTGCAAAGCATAAAGGAATGTTTGAAAGGAGTTTTTCAAAGAAAAACCTCGGTGAAGCTGCTTACATATTGAGCATCAAGATCTATAGAGATAGATCAAGACGCTTGATAAGTTTTTCAATGAGTACATACCTTGACGAGATTTTGAAGTAGTTTAAAATGGAACAGTCAAAGAAGGAGTTCTTGCCTGTGTTACAAAGGTGTGAAGTTGAGTAAGACTCAAAACCCGACCATAGCAGAAGATAGAGAGAGAATGAAAGTCATTCCCTATGCCTCAGCCATAGGTTCTATAAAGTATGCCATGCTGTGTACTAGACCTATTGTATACCCTGCCCTGAGTTTGGCAAGGGAGTACAATAGTGATCTAGGAGTAGATCACTGGACATTGGTCAAAATTATCCTTAGTGGAATAAGGATATGTTTCTCGATTATGGAGGTGACAAAAGGTTCGTCGTAAAGGGTTACGTCGATGCAAGTTTTAACACTGATCCAGATGACTCTAAGTCTCAATCTGGATACATATTAAAAGTGGGAGCAATTAGCTAGAGTAGCTCCATGCAGAGCATTGTCGACATAGAAATTTGCAAAATACTTACGGATCTGAATGTGGCAGACCCGTTGACTAAACTTCTCTCACAAGCAAAACATGATCACACCTCAGTACTCTTTGGGTGTTAATCACATAAGCGATGTGAACTAGATTATTGACTCTAGTAAACCCTTTGGGTGTTGGTCACATGTCGATGTGAACTATGGGTGTTAATCACATGGTGATGTGAACTATTGATGTTAAATCACATGGCGATGTGAACTAGATTATTGACTCTAGTGCAAGTGGGAGACTGAAGGAAATATGCCCTAGAGGCAATAATAAAGTTATTATTTATTTCCTTATATCATGATAAATGTTTATTATTCATGCTAGAATTGTATTAACCGGAAACATAATACATGTGTGAATACATAGACAAATAGAGTGTCACTAGTATGCCTCTATTTGACTAGCTCGTTGATCAAAGATGGTTATGTTTCCTAACCATAGACATGAGTTGTCATTTGATTAACGAAATCACATCATTAGGAGAATGATGTGATTGACTTGACCCATTCTGTTAGCATAGCACTTGATCGTTTAGTTTGTTGCTATTGCTTCCTTCATGACTTATACATGTTCCTATGACTATGAGATTATGCAACTCCCGTTTACCGGAAGAACACTTTGTGTGCCACCAAACATCACAACGTAACTGGGTGATTATAAAGGTGCTCTACAGGTGTCTCCAAAGGTACTTGTTGGGTTGGCGTATTTCGAGATTAGGATTTGTCACTCCGATTGTCGGAGAGGTATCTCTGGGCCCACTCGGTAATGCACATCACTATAAGCCTTGCAAGCATTGCAACTAATGAGTGAGTTGCGGGATGATGTATTACGGAACGAGTAAAGAGACTTGTCGGTAACGAGATTGAACTAGGTATTGAGATACCGACGATCGAATCTCGGGCAAGTAACATACCGATGACAAAGGGAACAACGTATGTTGTTATGCGGTCTGATCGATAAAGATCTTCGTAGAATATGTAGGAGCCAATATGGGCATCCAGGTCCCGCTATTGGTTATTGACAAGAGATGTGTCTCGGTCATGTCTACATAGTTCTCGAACCCGTAGGGTCCGCACGCTTAACGTTCGTTGGCGATATAGTACTATGAGTTATGTATGTTGGTGACCGAATGTTGTTCGGAGTTTTGGATGAGATCACAGATATGACGAGGAACTCCGGAATGGTCCGGAATTAAAGATTGATATGTGGATAGTAGTGTTTTATCTCCGGAAGGGTTCCGGAATTCACCGGAAGGGGTTCCGGATGTTTCCTGAAATGTTTGGGCACGAGAACACTTTATCTGGGCCAAAGGGGAAAGCCCACGAGGCTTTTGGAAAGTGCAAAAGGAAGTTTTGCGGAGACCAGAGGCTAGACGCCAGGAACCTTGGCGTCTAGGGGGTAGACGCCGGGAACCCTGGCGTCTATCCCTGGAGTCTGAGAAGGACTCTTGCCTTTCGGGTGAAACCGACTTTGAGGAGGCTTTTACTCCAAGTTTCGACCCCAGGGCTCAACATATAAATAGAGGGGTAGGGCTAGCACCAAAGACACATCAAGAAACACCAAGCCGTGTGCCGGCAACCCCATCTCCTCTAGTTTATCCTCCGTCATAGTTTTCGTAGTGCTTAGGCGAAGCCCTACGAAGATTGTTCTTCACCAACACCGTCACCACGCCGTCGTGCTGCCGGAACTCATCTACTACTTCGCCCCTCTTGCTGGATCGAGAAGGCGAGGACGTCACCGAGCCGAACGTGTGCAGAACTCGGAGGTGCCGTGCTTTCGGTGCTTGGATCGGTCGGATCGTGAAGACGTACGACAACATCAACCGCGTTGATATAACGCTTCCGCTTACGGTCTACGAGGGTACGTAGACAACACTCTTCCCTCTCGTTGTTATGCATCACCATGATCTTGCGTGTGCGTAGGAAATTTTTGAAATTACTACGTTCCCCAACATCCACAAGGCACCAGGTGCGCCCTGGTGGCTTATGGGGCCCATGTGCATCCGTTTGACCTAATTCCGCCTCTATAAATTCTCTAAAATCGGGAAACCAACAGAGGGCCACCCAAAATACTTTTTCCGCTGCCGCAAGCTTTTGTTCTCGTGAGATCCCATCTAGAGTCCTTTTCCGGTACTGTGCCGGAGGGGGAATCGACCACGGAGGGGCTCTACGTCTATCTTGCTGCCCTTCCGATGATGTGTGAGTAGTTTACCATAGACCTACGGGTCCATAGCTAGTAGCTAGATGGCTTCTTCTCTCTCTTTGATCTTCAATACAATGTTCTCCTCGATGTTCTTAGAGTTCTATTCGATGTAATCACTTTTTGCGATGTGTTTGTTGGGACCCAATGAATTTTGCCTTTATGATCAGTTTATCCATGAATATTTTTTGAGTCTTCTATGAACTCTTTTATGCATGATTATTAAAGCTTTGTATTTCTCTCCGGTCTATTGATTTGGCTTGGCCAACTAGATTGATTTTTCTTGCAATGGGAGAGGTGCTTTGTAATGGGTTCGATCTTGCAGTGATCTATATCCCAGCGATAGAAAGGGACAAGACACATATTTGTATTGTTGCCATTAAGGATAAAAAGATGGGGTTTATTCATGCGTGAGTTTACTTTGTCTACATCATGTCATCTTGCTTAAGGCATTACTCCGTTCTTTATGGACTTAATACTCTAGATGCATGCTGGATAGCGGCAATGTGTGGATTAGTAGTAGTAGATGCAGGCAGGAATCGATCTACTTGTCTCGGACGTGATGCCTATATACATGATCATTGCCTTGGATATCGTCATGATTATTCGCTTTTCTATCAATTGCCTCATAGTAATTTATTTACCCACCGTATGCTATCTTCAAGAAAGAAGCCTCTAGTGAAAACTATGGCCATCTAGGATAAGGAAGAGCTTCACAACAAGTCAAGTGGTGCTTACAAAGCCTCATGTGATGATCCTACATCATCAAGTGAGAAACAAGCCTTCAATGAAGAATTGAGCCTAACGGTGAAGAACTGCAACAAGTTCTAGAGTAGAAGCAAGGAAAGAAGTTCCAAGTCAAGGTCCTACAATGACAAAAGATCTACGAGTCGTGAACGTAATTGATACAATTGTGGAAGACCCAGACACTACTCCAATGAGTGTACGACTCCCTAAAAAAGAAGAGAAGATTCACCCAAAAGGAGAAGTAGAAGAGAAGAATCACCACCAAGAGAGAGAAGGAGTAGAGATGACCGTTATGAACGAAGAACATCACAGAGAAGCAAGGATTCGGAAAGGAAGGACAAATCATCAAGGAGCTACACAAAATGAAGACATCAAGCTCATGTTGGTGAATGGGTATCCGACTCCGACTCCGACAATCACTCAGAGAGAAGTTATCACTCCGACTCCGAATATACTCAAGATGAAGGTGTTGTCGGTCTAGCACTTGTGTCAACCAACTCCTACGACATATTTGACTCACCAAATGAAGGAATTGGAAGATTCTTCATGGCTAAAGGTCCAAAGGTATCACACCCCGAGTATGTTGATTTCAATAGTGATGAATATGATTTGTTAGGTGATGATGATCTACTTGTTGACAACTCTAGCGATGAAAACTATGATGAGCTTGCTATTAATCATGATAATCAAGATAAAATGAATGATGATGATAAGAAGGAGATTGAGCGTCTAACTAAAGAGCTAAACACTCTTAAGTTAGCTCATGAAACTACCTTGGAAAATCATCAAGAGCTTTTAAAGACTCATGAGAAGTTACGCTTTGAAAAGCTCAACCTTGAGAAAGAGCATGGATTCTTAAAAGCAATTAATGATGATCTCCGCAAGAAAAGTTCTTCTTACATTGCCAAGCATTTACTCTTGTCTACTTACATGCCACAAGTTAAATCTAGCAACAAGAGTAAGAAAGATTCTTCTTCTAGTAGTAACAACAATCATGTTAAATCCAATATTGTTGCTTCTAGTAGTTCTCTTGATTCCACTAATCATTCTCTTAGCCAAGTTACACTTGTGCAAGAAAATAGCTTATTGAAGGGAACTATAGAGAAAGGTGTCTACAAGAGTCTTGCCGGAAGTAAGCAATTTGAGGAAATTGTACGCAAGCAAGGAAGGCACCGGAAGAATCAATGTACTAGTTTTGAACGAAAGTTCAATGCCAATGGAGTTGAGTGGGAAGAAGATCAATACGCCAAGACAAAGTTTGTTCCTCAACAAGAGAAGTATGATCCTACTTCCTTCCAAGGGACACAAGCTCAAGATGATCTTCCACCACAAGACCACAAGCAAAACGGCAAGGACAAGCTTCAAGAGGAGATTGATGCATTTTAAGAAGCTCCCAAGGCCTTGGTCAAGTGGGTTCCCAAGACTACATCAAGTTATACTTCATCAAGTATGACTACAACTCCAAGGATTCCCATCAAGATGATGTGGATCCCAAAGAAGAAGAACTAGAGAGTTCTTGAGGGTGACTCCGCCAACATACTTCACTCCTATCACTTTGGCGAGAACAAGTGTAAACAACTTCCACATCTTGCACTAGTTCAAGGAGTCACAAACCCTCTTGTTGGTAAGACAAGGGACAAGGTAACCTAATGCTTTCATGGACATCATCTTGTGTGTACATCACTCTATGTCTATGGATATCCTTGTTTATTCCTTGTGGGACTTACCCGTGTAGGTATTGAAAGTGCAACTCACTCCAATGGATTGCTCCAAATGATCAACATTGCGCATCCACATCTTCAACATCTACATGAAGTCATCATCGACAAGACCCAAGGTTAGTTCATCCCTTTTAGGGGCGATATCACATCTAGAGGGAGCTTTACTCTAACCATTGAGCTAAAGCAACTCTAAAGGTGTGAACACAACAATGCTTTATGTAAAAGTGGTAACCCCACTTGTGCTTAAACGATGAATATGACCTACGATCAAATGTTCTCATTTGACTCCTAAGTCAATATACTCATATATAGATGCCCTAGTCATCGCTAATTGCTTGATAGATGCTACTCCCTCCTTCCATCTATATAGGGCCTAATGCAGTTTTCGAGGCTAACTTTAACCAAATGTTGGAGAAATAATATATGACATGCAACTTAAACAAATCATACCGTCAAATTCGTATGTGAAAGGAGCTTCCAATGATATAATTTTTAGATTATACATATCATGTACGACTATTAATCTATCAATAGTCAAAGGAGGTCTTGAAAAACGTATTAGGCCCTATATAGATGGAAGGAGGGAGTAGAGTGTTTGTGCATGCTCTGCCACATATTTCATTTGCCATTTTATTGTGTGAGCATGTTGATGCATATTTTACTCATTCGAGGACATCCACTTGTTGTTTTGATTGTTTGGCGTTTTCTCTTTTGCTAAGTGGATGGACAAGAATGCCTAAGAACCTCCTCTAGCTATCTATGCTTTTCTCGTCTCAAACTCTATTCTTGCTACATCACAAAGTTTGACCAAGTCAGATTCGAACCACTCTGTGTGAGGAGCACTCGGAGTCCTCGATTCGTCATAGAATTAAACTTCCAAAACCTCTCTGTGCATTCCGGTCTGACCGATCCATCCTTTCCGGTCACACCGAGTTCACTGAGTTGATATAGGTTTTCAATCTCGATGCAACCGATTTGAACTTTTTGGTCACACCGAGTTGGAGTAACCGCTTGCGATTCTGCATCTCGGTGCCACCGATTTAGTCCACTTGGTCACACCGACAGGGTCGGGATATATATACCGACGAGTTGAATTTTGGAAGATTCTCCAAAACTCTTCATCCCGCGCATGTCCCGCTCTACCATCTCGGGTCTCCGGATCGTCTCCTTGTTGCCAGCGACCTCCTGCCACTGATCTCCGTCGCCGTCAACGGGATTCTGCCCCGCCGTTGTCACCGTAGCGAACTCCCACCAAACTAGGGTATGAGTTCGATCTTGTGTGCTAAATTCCTTACTCCGATTCCTAGAACATTGCTTTGCCATGATCATTACCATGTATGAAATCAATCTATCTAGATAAAACTCCCTTTAGGTTAGGTTTGATTCGAAAATTTAGGGTTAAGTCTCCGCCAAACTCATCTCGGACTGACCGAGTTGTAGAAATCAGTCTCACCGGTTTGGCTTAGGCATTGCACATGCACTTTTCGGTCTGACCGAAAATCGTAAATCGGTGTGACCGAGTTCGATTCTCTGTGAAACCCTAGCAATCTCGGAGCCACCGAACTGTGACTCGGTCTAAGCGAGTTCACTAGTTTAGACTCGAACAGTTGCTTCGGTATCACCGAGTTTAACAAATCGGTAGCTCCGATATGCTTTATGTGGAGAACTAAAACTAAGTTCTCGACTCATTTGTTTTGCAAAACTCTACACTTTGTGATGCTCATCCATTCTACCTCATTTACATCTATTCACAAGGTTTGCTGTTAGTTTGCCTGCCAAGATGTCTGACCAGAGTGATAGCCAAAACATATCTAAAGAGCCAGTGGAAATGAGTGAGGGAACTAGTCCCTCAAGCAGCTCAGATGATGGCAGCAGGAGCACTCCTAGTAACCTGCCAAAGGCAGCCACCAGGACAAGGAAGAAGAAAACCTCAGGTTCTGAAGATGAGGACTATGTGGCTGTTGAGGAGGAAGTTAGCTCCAAAAAGAAGGTGCCGAAGAAAGAGTATTGTCGTGGATTTGTCACGGCAGATGTCCTAGTGTGAGGACTTAGTCGTGATGCCAACGCATCTATGTGGTAGCTTGAGAGGGGTTGAACAGAATCGAGAGACGTAACACAAGACAAGGGTTTAGATAGCTTCAGGCCCCGGGAAACATCATCCAGTAACAACCCTACATGCTGTTTGTGGCTAGGTCTCATTATGATCATGAGAGAGTCGCCATAAACTGGCTCTCCTACTTGTGTCTAGCCTTAACGATTATTTTCTGTCCCTCTCGGAGTGCCCCGCCCCTCCTTATATAAGTTAAAGGGGCGGGTTATATGTAGAGTCCAACTCGGATTAAGACTTAAACTATTCTTACTTGTCATCACGGGCTTCTCTCCATGGGCTTCTTAACGCCTTAGGCTTATTAACCCCAGGCAACTCTGTTACAATCTGGCTTAACATCTTGCTTAACATCTACTGGCTTACCATCTGCCAGCTTAACATCTGCCCGCTTAATATGAGACTTGACATCTGTTGGCTTACCATCTGACTTAACATCTGCCAGCTTAACATTTGCCTGCTTAATATCTGACTTAACATCTGCCGGATTACCATCTGACTTAACATCTGCCGGCTTACCATCTGACTTAACATATGTCAGCTTAACATCTGTCGGCTTAATATTTGACTTAACATCTGCCGGCTTACCATCTGACTTAACATCTGCCAGCTTAACATCTGCCGACTTAATATCTGACTTAACATCTGCCAGCTTAACATCTGCCGGCTTAATATCTGACTTAACATCTGCCGGCTTACCAATGAAACACCAAGTCCCAGTCAGGTCATATCTCCGACCGGGTCATATCTTCGTCCGAGTCATACCGCGGGGTATATCCCCGACACTAGCACCCAGTTTAATTTGGATTTATCCATGTTAAACTGACCCTGTAAAACAAACACAAGAACAACTTTGATAGATAATGCTCCGGGTTAAGAACTCCTGTAAGACGGCACTTGAACATCCTTAAGTCCTTGTCATTTCCTTCTTCTTCAGCCGGCTTAAAGATGAAAAAACTTGCCGGTTTATCATTACCAAAATTGCCGGCTTGTAAATATTGATGACACCGGGTCATAATTGTAGTTAACATCAAGCTTGAAAATGTACCTCTTATATGCATATCACTTGTAGCCCCCAAGTCTTAAGAAGGTAGCGTAGCAACAGCTTAAGACTTGCTTCAATATAAGTGTCACAACCTTGAAGAAATCCGATTTGTTCATCTCAGTCACTAGTCAAACTGAATATTCCACATATGTAGCCCCCAAGTGCCGGGTTGTCATGCTTGCAGCAACCTGGGACTTGTAATTGCCTTATGCTCATGAAAACTTCAACCAGTGTAGCCCCCAAGGGTCGGGTCATTATGCAATAATGAGAAGGGACTTTGTAGATATGATCATGTAGATTTGAACAACAATGTGTAGCCCCCAAGGGCCGGGTTAGTAAGATAATACTGAGCTGGGACTTTCATTGAAAATAACATCATATGATGTAACCCTCACCATGGGGCTCGAACCCACGTCCACAAGGTTAAGAGCTTTGTACTCTACCAACTGAGTAGTGGATCTTTCAATATAATGGATTAAGGCTTGTGTACCTTGAATTCTTGATAGGAGAAATTGGTAGCCCCACAAGGGCCGGCTCATTACGATGTGATGAGTCGGGTCTTCAATAAGTTGATCAAAAAGTGACTTTGCATTAGCCCCAAAGTGCCATGGTGCATGCTGGCAGTGACATGGGACTCGCATATTTGATGTAATCTCAATCTGAATAATGTAGCCCCCAAGTGCTAGGTCGTAAACCTGCAGCGACTCAGGACTATTCCTTCCATTGTGGGATAAATCATATCCTCTGTCTGGATGATATTGTTGAATGCTCTGCATATCAATATTGAACCTTTCTCTCTGTTGTGAGCCGGTCTTCTTGAATGAAGAAATAATAGCCATTATTCTGGAGCGGCTTTGAAAACCTCAATCATAATACTGGTTATTGATAACCACAATAAAAATCCAGCCATGTTGGCTATTAAAGATTTGAATAATATAACCCAGTTTGAAAACCAATTCCTGCACACAAACAACTCACAAGTACCCGGGCGGTTTACCGCAGGGCAGGTCATGATGCCGAGTATAAATCCACTGGTGACCATACAAGTCCATAACCAGGGCCGGTATAACCACAATTCTTATACAATAACATCATACCTATGGTATTTTCTTAAACTGTCGGCTTAGCAGATCCATGCACTAAGGGAAGATTTAGGACGCATCGTCCTATTCAATGGACTCATGCTTGTAGGCCTTATAATGCCGCACTTCTGTAAGGGGTAATATCCCAAGTGTTTAGAGCCATAACTCTGAACGTAAGATGATTATTCTGCGGCGACTTAGAATCTGTCATCATGGCGGGTTGCAAAGACCCAAAGATGCTTCAAATATGAGACATAAATATTAAGGCTACATGGCCTGAATTGTTGTAAACCATATGTTAATATGGAACAAGGATGAACCCAAAAATGTTCAAATAGAAATAATAAATCAGAAAAAAGGCTTTCATAGGATGCCGAGCTTAAATCTCAAGTGCTTTCAAGGGCCACACAACCACTGAGTTAAACCTTCATACAAACCTTATAAGCCGGACCTCACATAACCACTCGTCGTTTTAACTTTGACAAGTTTAGGGTCTGTGTAAGATTGACTTGTCAAAAGTACGACGGGTCATTCCAGGATTACCTGGGCGGAGTGGCAGACTTAAAAAGGCAGGATAACTCAGGTTTCTAGGTGAATACACCTGGCTTCCAAGCCTGGCTTTTATAGCCTATTACAAGGGTCATAAAAACTCTTGTCCATTGAACAAGGAGCCCCCCAATAATATATTTTTGAGCTGTGCTCGCCAGGTACCTATGTTTGAGTTGTGCTTTGCAACAGACTCTCTTTGGTCCCTTTAACATGGGTAGCAAGCCCCCAAGTGTTTTGTAAGCATAGCGTATAAGCTGGATCAAAGGGTAATCATAGCTTTGCTCAATGAGCACTGAGCAGGAAGCCCCCATGTGATCATAATAAGATAAGCCCATAAGACAGGATACCCATGTTTGCACCACACATCATGGCAGCAAGTTCTCTTTGGAAACCTTTAATTTTTCTGAGAACTCGAACTTGCGAGAGATGAATTTCTTTTTCAACCGGAGTTTTAAACCGGATACTGAGAGCTTCAAAGATTTATGGGAGAGAGATGTTGATACGTCTCCATCGTATCTACTTTTCCAAACACTTTTGCCCTTGTTTTGGACTCTAACTTGCATGATTTGAATGGAACTAACCCGGACTGACGCTATTTTCGGTAGAATTGCCATGGTGTTATTTTTGTGGAGAAATAAAAGTTCTCGGAATGACCTGAAAATCAACGGAGATTATTTTTGGAATTAATAAAAAATACTGGTGAAAGAATCAAGGCCAGGGGGCCCACACCCTATCAGCGAGGGTGGGGGCGCGCCCCCTGCCTCGTGGGCCCCCTGGTGCTCCACCGACCTCAACTCCAACTCTACATATTCGTGTTCGGGGAGAAAAAATCATAGAGAAGGACTCATTGCGTTTTACGATACGGAGCCGCCGCCAGGCCCTAAACTCTCTCGGGAGGGCTGATCTGGAGTCCGTTCGGGGCTCTGGAGAGGGGAATCCGTCGCCATCGTCATCATCAACCTTCCTCCATCACCAATTTCATGATGCTCACCGCCGTGCGTGAGTAGTTCCATCATAGGCTTGCTGGACGGTGATGGGTTGGATGAGATTTATCATGTAATCGAGTTAGTTTTGTTAGGGTTTGATCCCTAGTATCCATTATGTTCTGAGATTGATGTTGCTATGACTTTGCTATGCTTAATGCTTGTCACTAGGGCCCGAGTGCCATGATTTCAGATCTGAACCTATTATATTTTCATGAATATATGTGAGTTCTTGATCCTATCTTGCAAGTTTATAGTCACCTATTATGTGTTATGTTCCGTTAACCCCGAAGTGACAATAATCGGGACCATTATCGGTGATGACCGTAGTTTGAGGAGTTCATGTATTCACTATGTGTTAATGCTTTGGTCCGGTACTCTATTAAAAGGAGACATTGATATCCCTTAGTTTCCAATAGGACCCCGCTGCCTCGGGAGGGTAGGACAAAAGATGGCATGCAAGTTCTTTTCCATAAGCATGTATGACTATATTCGGAATACATGCCTACATTACATTGATGAATTGGAGATAGTTCTGTGTCACCCTATGTTATAATTTTTGCATGAATAATCGCATCTGACATAATTCTCCATCACCGATCCAATGCCTACGAGCTTTTCATATATTGTTCTTCGCTTATTTACTTTTCCATTGCTATTGTTACAATCACTACAAAACCGAAAAAAATTACTTTTGCTACCGTTACCACTACTATCATATTACTTTGCTACTAAATACTTTGCTGCAGATATTAAGTTTCCAGGTGTGGTTGAATTGACAACTCAGCTGCTAATACTTGAGAATATTCTTTGGCTCCCCTTGTGTCGAATCAATAAATTTGGGTTGAATACTCTACCCTCAAAAACTGTTGCGATCCCCTATACTTATGGGTTATCGAGACCATTTTCTGGCGCCATTGCCGGGGAGCATAGCTCTATTCTTTGAGTCACTTGGGATTTATCCCTGCTGGTCACTATGAGGAACTTGAAAGACGAAAGAACTAGGATTTTTCCCTCAACTACGAGGGGAGGTAAGGAACTGCCATTTAGCTCTACACTTGATTCACCTTCTGTTTTGAGTAAGCTTGCGACACCTAAACCTGCTTCTGCTATTAATTCTGATATGTCGCATGTTATTGATGATGCCACTTCTGCTATGCATGATACTTATGATGAAACTACTTCTATGCTTGATACTACTGTGCCACTAGGTGAATTTCTTGATGAACAACTTGGTAGGGCTAGAGACAATGAAATTATTGAAACTGATAATATTGATGAAAGTGATGATGAAGATTCTCCCCCTAGATATGAATTTCCTGTTGTCCCTGAGGGTTATGTTATGGATGAAGAAACTGCTAGAGACTTTCTTGCCTGCAATGATAGAAGTGATCTTAAGAAATTATTAGCTAAGCTGAAAGAAAAATCTCTAAATGCTAGAATGAAATATGATCCTACTTATGCTACTTCACCTATCTTTATTACTGATAAGGATTATGATTTCTCTGTCGATCCTGAGTTAATTACTTTGGTTGAATCTGATCCTTTCTATGGCTATGAATCTGAAAGGCACATCTTACTAAATTAAATGATATAGCTACCCTGTTCACTAATGATGAGAAAACTCGCTACTATTATATCCTTAAATTATTTCCGTTCTCATTAAAGGGTGATGCTAAGATATGGTTTAATTCTCTTGATCCTGGTTGTGTGGGTAGTCCCCAGGATATGATTTACTACTTCTCCGCCAAATATTTCCCCGCTCATAAGAAAGAAGCTACTTTAAGGGAAATATATAATTTTGTGCAAATTGAAGAAGAGAGTCTCCCACAAGCTTGGTGGAGGCTTCTCCAATTACTTAATGCTTTGCCTGATCATCCTCTAAAGAAAAATGAAATACTTGATATCTTTTATAATGGACTAACCGATGCTTCCAGAGACCACCTGGATAGTTGTGCTGGTTGTGTTTTCAGGGAAAGAACAGTTGATCAAGCTGAAATTCTATTGAATAATATGTTGCCCAATGAAAATAATTGGACACTTCCTGAACCAACTCCTAAGCCAACTCCGAAGAAAAGGGGTATTCTATTTCTCAGTCTTGAAGATATGCAAGAGGCAAAGAAATCTATGAAAGAAAAAGGTCTTAAAACTGAAGATGTTACCTATTGAAGAAATACATGGTCTTAATTTGCCGCCCGTTGAAGAAACACATGGTCTTGATAACCCGACACATGTAGTAAAGGTAAATTCTCTCTATAGATTCGATAAATGTGAAATCCCATTTACTAAGTTTGCTAGCCCATGCTTGGATGAGTTTGATGACTTTATGGTTAAATAAGAAAACTTCAATGCTTATGTTGGTACACAATTGAAACACAATGCTGATATGCTTGAACACTTGGGTGATTATATGGCTAATGTTAAAGGTGAACTTAAACTTATTAGTAAACATGCTTCTATGGTTACCACTCAAGTAGAACAAGTACTTAAAGCTCAGAATGATTTGCTCAACAAATTAAATAGTAAGAAGAATGATAATGCTATTAGAGTTATGACTAGAGGTGGTAAAATGACTCAGGAACCTTTGTATCCTGAAGGCTACCCTAAGAGAATTGAGCAAGATTCTCAGAGAGATAATGTAGATGTACCTAGTGCTTCTAAAAGGAAGAAAAATAAAAATGATAGGACTTTGCATGCTTCTAGTGAACCTGTTATTGACACACCTGAGAATCCCAATGATATTTCTATTTCTGATGCTGAAACACAATCTGGTAATGAACATGAACCTAGTGATAATGTTAATGATGATGTTCATGTTGATGCTCAACCTAGTAATAATAATGATGTAGAAATTGAACCTGTTGCTGATCTTGATAACCCACAATCAAAGAATCAACGTTATGATAAGAGAGACTATGTTGCTAGGAAGCATGGTAAAGAAAGAGAACCATGGGTTCAGAAACCCATGCCCTTTCCTCCTAAACCATCCAAGAAAAGGGATGATGAGGATTTTGAGCGCTTTGGTGAAATAATTAGACCTATCTTTTTGCGTATGCGTTTGACCGATATGCTTAAAATGAATCCTTATGATAAGTATATGAAGGATATTGTTACAAATAAAAGAAAGATACCGGAAGCTGAAATTTCCACCATGCTTGCTAATTATACTTTTAAGGGTGGAATACCAAAGAAACTTGGAGATCCAGGAGTACCAACTATACCATGCTCCATTAAAAGAAACTATGTTAAAACTGCTTTATGTGATCTTGGAGCCGGTGTTAGTGTTATGCCTCTCTCTTTGTATCGTAGACTTGATTTGAATAAGTTAACACCTACTGAAATATCTTTGCAAATGGCTGATAAATCAACTGCTATACCTGTCGGTATTTGTGAGGATATGCCGGGGCCCCCACAGGCGGCGCAGGGCCCCCCAAGGGCGGCGTCATGCCACCCATAGGCGGCGCGGCAACTTCCAAGACGCCTACGCCTCCGCCCATGACGCGCTCTTCCCAGGTTGTGCGCGACGAGCAGCGTCACCACGCTGGTGACCCCGGGCGCCGACGTGGGAAGAGTCATGTGACTCATTCGCGGGACGTAGAAGGCCAGCATGCACGCCGAGGCACTGTCGAAAATGGCGCACAGCCGCAAGGCCATGACAGAGCTCCTTCTAACGTGGTTAGAAGTCTGAGCACGTCACGGTCCATGCAGCTTTCGCCGCCACCCACGCCAGCAGAAGCTTTGGCGCGCGTGCAGTTGCTCCTCGACTTTCCTCCTGCCGCGGAAAAGCTCGACGAGTGGAGAGCCACCATCCGGAGCCTCGTCGGCGTTGCCAACAAAGATGAGCCGCGACCAGTGGGGCCCTCAGGCTGATGCTCCGTCGAGCCACCGCATGCCAGTAGTGGAAGGACCGGAGGTGCCGCGGCCATGGCGCACTCTCCTCCCCCACGCCAGCCACCGTGGGTGTCGGTCCGTTGTTATGACGCTTGTGATAGCATTTCCATAGCATCGTCTGACCCACGGAACCACCGCGATCAGCGCCAAGTTCTTCGAGAGCGAGCCCATGAAGACGCTCGAACCACCATCGAGCGCTGGTGCGAAGCACGCCACCAGTCAGATAGGCGGGCGGGGCCCACTATGGACCACCCACTACCGGGAGGTCTGGTGGCCTATCCTACGAGGTGGGTTGCCCAGCCTTTACTCGTGAGTTGCGGCAGTTCCAGTGGCCCTCCCACCGCACGTTCAAGCCCGACGTTAGCGAGAAGTACAGCGGCAAGACCCACCCGTCGGAGTTCCTCAGCATCTACACCATCGTGATGCAAGCTGCTAGAGCTCGCAACGACAAGGTGCTTGCCAATTACTTCCCGTTGGCACTTAAACCAATGTCATGTCATGGTTGATGCACTTGCCGGCGGATTCCATTTCTTCTTGGTCGGATTTGTGTCATGAGTTCGTTGGCGCCTTCACTGGAGGCCACCAAGCTCATGGCCAGGCAAGCAATTTTCATATCATCCCCTAGAAGGAAGGTGAAAACCTGCGGAAGTACATACACAGGTTCAGCCGGGTGCAGTACAACATCCCAGATGTTCATCCCGCCGCCATGATCAGCGCATTCCATCATAATGTGCGCAACCGCAAGATGCGTGAAGAGTTGGCAATAAACAAGGTCAAAGATGTGGCCGAACTTTATGTTCTAGCCGATAGGTGTGCTCGAGCTGAAGAGGGGAGGAAGTACCCCGACGAGGACGCCGGTGCGGAAACCGACTCCACAGACGAAGACACAGCCGTCCGGACGAAGAAGGGCCGGCGCCGCAACAGGAAGCGCAAGGGCAAGACCGCGCTTGCCGTCGAGGGATCTGAGGACACCGGCGCTGCCAAGAAGGCCAAGGAAGACGACCCCAGCAAGGAAATTTCCGGGTGCGCCGCTTGCCAGGAGGCTCCGACAAGCAGTACGGCAAGATCCACCGCACGAAGGGCCACGACCTCAAGAATTGCCAACAAGTTGAGTTGCTTGCTGAGAAGCAAAAATCTGAGTTTGAGAGGCGGACAAGGAGAAGGGTCAGGATGGTGCCGAAAGATCCGGCAAGAAGCGTGGCGGCCAAGGAGGTCGCCGAGGCAAGGATAACCAGCAAGAGAGGCCCGCCCGGGGCCGCAACAAGAAGCAGGAAGACGATGGTCATGACGAGGACGACGAGTCCGGCGAGCATGAGTTACAGAAAGCTACGGAGGCCATGTGTGTTGACGGTGGCGCCTCGCTGCACACCTCTCACCGCCAGCTCAAGCAGTGGGCGCGTGAGATCACAACAGCGGAACCATCATTCGATGCTCGAAAGCCACCGAAGTGGTCCATCACGCCTATCATTTTTGACACCGAGGACCACCCTGATTGCACAACTGCGGTCTGGTGTTTGCCGTTGTTGGTTTCGCCAGCAATATGCAACCTCAAGGTGACAAAAATGCTAGTTGATGGTGGGGCCTTGATCTCGCATGTTGTGATCAAAAGGCTGCAGATTCCTGATGGAGACCTCGGAGAGACGGGCACATTTCAAGGGGTCAACTCGGGAAGGAGTCAGCCGAAGGGTAAGGTCACGCTGCTCGTGACGTTTGGAGGCGAGTTAAACCACATGACATAGAGGATTGTTTTCGATGTAGCCGAGATCCCCTTGCCGTACAACGGGATCCTCATCCGCCCAACACTAGCCAAGTTCATGGCGGCCTCACATTACGCCTACAACACACTGAAGATGCCTGGGCCGATGACTATCATCACCGCCCCCTCCGACAAGAAGGATGCGCTGATCTGCGCTGACCAACTCTACCGGGAGGCAGTTGTAGCGACTGTCGCCAAGGCACTTGCTCCTGCCGCCAACGCCCCGGGAGGGAAGAAGACCGGCAAGACCTCTCGCACTCACTCCGGCAAGCGCACCTCTTCGGAGTGCTGTGCTCCCGTCGAGGACGTGCCAGATAGCTCCACCGACAAGAGAAAGAAATCCAGAGCTACACCACAAGAGACCAAGAAGGTGTTCGTCAAGGAGGATGGCACGGGAGGGGCTTTCACCATAAGCTCCTCCCTTGACAGCAAATAGGAAGGCGCGCTCGTCACCTTCCTGCGGGCGAATGTTGATGTGTTTGCATGGCAAGCATCCGACATCTCTGGCGTTCCCAGGGAGGTGATTGAGCACCATCTTGCTGTCTGTCCTCATGCGCGACCCGTCAAGTAGAAGGTCAGGAAGAAAGCTTTGGAACGGCAGGTGTTCATCATGGAGGAGATTAGGAAGTTAGAAGCGGCAGGCTTGGTGAGGGGAGTACTTCATCCGACATGGTTGGCCAATCCGGTGGTGGTGCGCAAGGCAAATGGGAAGTGGAGGCTGTGTATTGATTACACAGATATCAATAAGGCTTGTCCAAAGGACCCTTTCCCGTTGGTGCGCATTGACCAGATTGTTGACTCCACGGCCGGGTGCGACTTGTCATCATTCCTTGACGCCTACTCAGGATACCACCAGATCTTCATGACGAGAGAAGATGAAGAGAAGACAACATTCATCACCTCATGTGGTATGTATTGTTTTTTACGAATGCCTTTCGGGTTGAAGAGTGCTGGCTCAACGTTTTTAAGAGCAGTCCAAATTGGTTTTGAGCCCTAGCTACATAGAAATATGGAAGCTTATATGGATGACATAGTGGTCAAAACCAAGGACAGGGCAACACTCGTACAAGATTTAGAAGAGACGTTTGCAAATTTGCGCAAGATCAACCTCAAGCTAAATCCTGAGAAGTGTGTCGTCGGTGTTCTGTCTGGCAAACTTCTCGGGTTCTTTGTGTCACAACGTGGGATCAAGACGAATCCAAACAAGATCAAGGCCATTGAGTAGATCGGCACGTAGGTGGATCAAGGATGTACGTCGGCTCGCTGGCTGCGTTGCCGCCATGAGCAGATTCATCTCCAAGTCTGCTGAACGTGCCCTTCCTTTTTTCAAAATCTTGAAAAAGGCATGCCCAATGGAATGGACCCCAGAGGCCGAGGCGGCCCTGCAGGATTTGAAGAAGTACCTCTCCTCTATGCCAATACTGGTTGCGCCTAAACCACAAGAACCGTTGCTGTTATATCTAGCGGCAACGAACCAAGTGGTCAGCGCCGCGCTAGTGGCATAGAGGGAGGTCGACGAAGAGGCAATGACAACGGCAGGGCTGGCGGATGGAAAACCAGAGCTCCCCCCGACAGGGCCTGGCGCCGGTAAGGCAAGGCCCCCGGCAGAGTCCAGCTCTGGCGAAGCAGAAGCGACGCAACCAAATGAAATAGTGCAGAAGAAGAAGATGATGCAGCACCCAGTTTACTTTGTTAGCCCCCTCTTGCAGGGGCTAGGTCAAGGTACTCTGGTGTGCAGAAATTGCTCTTCGGCCTCCTTATGGCCTCAAGGAAGCTGCGTCATTACTTCCAAGCACACGAAATCATCGTCGTCACCCGCTTCCCATTGCAAAGGATATTGCATAACCCAGACGCAACCGGGAGGATTGTGGAATGGGATTTGGAACTATCGAGATTTGGTTTGAAGTTTGAAAGCACTTCGACAATTTAGAGTAGAGTCTTGGCAGAGTTCATTGCGGAATGGACCTCAACGCTCGACGAAGAGATTCAGGAGACCACTCTCCCTGGCAAGGTAACAAGTCGCGACTGGATTATGTACTTTGACGGGGCTTTCTCGCTGCAAGGCGCCGGTGCTGGTGTGCTGCTCATCGCACCCACCGGAGAGCACCTCAAGTATGTAGTCCAGATGCACTTTCCAGGGAGATGTCAACAAACAACACTGCTGAATACGAGGGGTTACTTGCCGGTCTAAGGAACATGGCAGACCTCGGAATCAGGAAGATCAACGTGAGGGGTGATTCATAGCTTGTCATCAAGCAAGTTAACAAAGATTATCAAAGCCCATTGATGGAGGCCTACATAGATGAAGTGAGGAAGCTGGAAGAGTGTTTTGACGGTATACAAGCGGAGCATGTTCCCCGGGTGGAGAACGACATCGCCGACTACTTGTCGAAACACGCTGCCTTCAAATTGCCTGTGGAACCAGGTACTTTTGTGCTTTGATTAACTCAACCATCCGTTGAATCATCGACATGGCAGAACAAGCAAAGGAAATTAGGCCCCGGCAAGTACTTTCCCGCCGAGCTCCCAGGAGCCGCCGAAAAAGATGTTGCCGTGGACACTGGGCCTGCCATGGGGCAACAGACTTCGGCAGGGCGTCAAGCCCTGGCCATAGAGACAGCCGCTCCCATGCCAGAGGAAACGCCTTTAGCCCTTGTCGTCGAGCCTCATGCTCTGGCATGGGCACAACATACCGCCCGATTCCTCCAAACAGGGAACTTCCTGAGGAGCAGGAAGAGGCGGAGAAAGTAGTCCGTTGACCTATCATGTATCAGTTTGTCGACGACGTTCTGTACAGAAAAAGGCCAAAACGT
Source organism: Triticum urartu (assembly GCF_056163025.1). Classification (NCBI taxonomy): domain Eukaryota; kingdom Viridiplantae; phylum Streptophyta; class Magnoliopsida; order Poales; family Poaceae; genus Triticum; species Triticum urartu. Next base: position 149,948,446 of record NC_141877.1, on the reverse strand, counting down.
GTGAAATTGAAGTGCATTCCCTGGAAGGAAGGACTGGAGCTGTTGGAAGAGATCCACGGAGGCATATGTGGCTCCCACATAGGGTCAAGGGCCCTTGCTGGCAAGGCATTCCGGCAATGTTTCTTTTGGCCCACTGCCCTCCAGGATGCAACGGCCTTAGTAACCAAGTGTGAAGCGTGCCAGTTCCATTCAAAGAAGCATCATCAACCAGCTCAAGCTCTCCAGACAATCCCTCTTTCCTGGCCATTCTCGGTCTGGGGGCTCGACATACTGGGCCCCTTTCCCCGTGTTGTCGGGGGCTTTGAGTACTTGTACGTCGCAATTGACAAGTTCACAAAGTGGCCGGAGGTGGAGGCAGTGAGAAAGGTGACAACACAGTCGGCCGTCAAATTCTTCAAGGGACTAGTCTGCCATTTTGGTGTGCCAAATAGAGTCATCACCGACAACAGCACGTAGTTCACAAGCCGCACCTTCATGTAGTACAGCCAGGACCTCAGTAGCAAGGTCTATTTTGCTTCTGTTACACACCCATGAAGCAACAGCCAGGCTGAGAGGGCAAATGCTGAAGTATTTTGAGGCCTCTGGACAAGAACTTTTGACAGGCTACACATGTGCGGACGACGCTGGATTGATGAATTGCCAGCGGTTCTTTGGTCAACCAGATCGACACCAAATCGAGCCACCGGCCAGACCCCTTTCTCCCTCATTTACGGGGCATAAGCAGTTCTCCCCATGGAACTCACGCATGGGTCACCTCAAGTGCTCGCTTATGATGAGCTTGAGCAAGAGCAGTTGCGGCAAGATGACGCAACGCTTCTTGAGGAAGATCGTCTTCGGGCGGCTGTGCGAGCACCACGCTACCAGCAAGCCTTGCGCCGCTACCATAGCCGCAAGGTTCGTGCCCGAAGTTTTGAGGAAGGCGACCTTGTTCTTAGGTACGTTCAGTCGGCCAAGAATTCCAACAAGTTGGCGCCAAAGTGGGAAGGCCCTTATCGGGTAATACGAGTCACCAGGCCCGGCGCAGTCCACCTGGAGACCGAAGATGGTATTCTAGTGAGCAACTCATGGAACATGGAACATCTTCACAAGTTTTACCCATAAGGCACGGTTGCCGGGCTCCCCGGCAAACCACCTTTTGTGCAAGCCTTGCCGGCAAGGCAAGTAACCCTTTGTACAAAGCCAGGCGCAGACCCTGAGCATAAATAAATGAAGCGCCGGCGCCCTAAGTTTTAACACGCATGCTAGGTTGAGTCTCTCTCTGTGTTAGGGTTGATAGTGCTTGGCAGCGACTAACCCTTAGCATAGAGGTCGAGTATGCATCTCTCTGTTCCTTCCTGTCATTTTTGGTTCGCAGGGTGCGTGGACATTTCTGCTGAGCTATTTTGGAAGAAAGAGAACAATCCGACGCCCCGACCCCGACAAGCCAAGGTTGCCGGGGGCTGCAGGTCTAAGGATCCAATCACAACAAGCCAAGGTTGCCGGGAGTTGCAACATCAGATAAGTTTTCCCCACTCTGTGCCTCCATATGAAACTTGAACGTACGAGACTTCGCTCGCTCTCATACCATCTTGCTCCCTCTGTCCCATGTCCGAAAACCTTACTTTGGGCCGGAACTTGGTTGTAGTGCGATGGGAAGGGGACGAGCGAAGGGCCTAATCCTACTCGGCCTCTACCTCCGCCAAGGGCGTGAGTGTAGCCGAGCTATAGAGCAGAAAGACGGCAAGGCCTATTGCCGGGGTACAGTGTTTATCTTAAGATAACGAGGACTCGTTCCTTGGTGTGGCCCTCGCCCACTCACAAACAAAACCCGACAAACACCCTTCTCCTCATTAATACGTTGCTAACAAGTACAATTCGTACAGAATGCATACATGAGCAAGGGGGTTACGAGATTTAAATCTTACAAAGGCCCGTAGGCTTAAAAACTAAAAAGAGATAAGATGCCGATAATCCCTTTATTGTCCCTCTCCTCAGGAAACGGAACAAGATGGTGGAAGGGCAAAAGGAGTGCCTAGGCGAGGTATGAGCAACAGAAGACGCCAAGAGAACACATCGACGATCGTCCGGAAGGAGGCTGGTGATGACGGTGCCGGAGGAAGAGCCGAAAGATGAGGCAGCAGCCCGACAATATGAGACGAAGGCGTCGAGGCCATCGTACTCCGACTTGATGGGCCACCACCCGCCTTCTTCGTCTTCCCCGTCCCTCCAACGCCAGCCGCCCAAGGCGACGACCCCGAGAAGTTCAAGGAGCTGGCGATGCAGATGATGGTGCTGCCGGCGTCGCCCAGGAATGGTGTGCCCGACACCTAGTCAGGCCCGTCATCCTCCCGCCCACTACCCTCGTCGTCGCTGTCGCTGTCCTCCTCTTCACTCTCGCCCACAGAGGAGCTTTCGCCATCAGTCGAGCTCTCCGCACAGCACCCTCGCCTGTGTCTTGAGCGCCCGAAGACCTTGACGGAGAGAAAATCGCTCTCCGCTAGCTTGAAGCATAGGACGTGCCCATCCATCAAGCAATGGGCGCGTGCAAAGGTTTTCCAGCCCCGGCGAAGGAGCATCACTTGAGGGGCGGGGAACCCTGTGTTCACCCACATGTCGCCATGGCAACACCCCTTCATGTGAAGCCTCAACCGCGGTGGCTGGTCGATCTCCAGCACCCTCATGAACGCCCGGGGAAGACGAAGGCGGTGGCGCAGTGGCCCATGCAGCTGTAGGATAAACTCGAGCGCCGAGTCCCCGATGTGGCCACTCGGCGAAGCAGGAGGAGTTGGCGGGGGAGATGGCGATGGAGACGGAGACGACACAGGCATCCCCTTCCACGCCCACCTCTGCCTCAGCCGCCTCTGCCTCGACCGCCTCGCCGACCACGGCCCCGCCTCGAGCATGGCCGCCACCCTGGGCATCTATCTCTTCCTTGACTGCCGCAGCTCTCTGGCGGGAGGAGGACCTGGTCGCCTCCGCAGAAGAACGGCCGCGGCCACGCCCCCTCACCATGACCGTGGGTGGGGATGGAGACAAAGGGGAGACGCAGGGAGATGCTCCTCCTCCTACCCCCGAGTTCCCTTTTTATAGTTGGGGAGGGGAGGCCGAAATACTAGCTCTACGCCCCTGAAGAGCCCGCTCGAATCCGACTTATTAAAGTGGCACCAAGCGAGGCCATCGACCGCCCTCCCCGCCCAATCGAAGGCACGTGAGCATCGCCCCCCGCACGCCTTCCCATATTCCATGCGTCTGTCACCTACCCCGCGTCGTGCATGCGGCGTACATGGTGTAAGGAGCAGGCGTAGTGGGAAACGTGGAACGACGGTTCCAAGGGGAAGAGAGTAAATGAGCGGTGGCTTTGCCATTTCGAGAGAACACGCAAGCCGCCTCTTTACTGCTCACCATGGATGATGCAAGCATGCCGCGGTCATTCCACGCACGACCCCCACGTCACGCATTCAACACGGGTCGCGGGGAAGCGCGACCGGCAAGGGAATTACCGCAGTAAAACTCCACCCGCATGCCCGCACACCGTTCTGGGCCTGGCCTAACAACATGTTGCGCTTATCTGTGGCCCAATACCGGGGGCTCCTATCGGTGTACAAAAGTAGGCGCTCTCCTTTTTACCCCTCTACTTGTGCACGAACATTTAGAGCCGCACCTGCGGCCACACTTAGCGGGACAAAGGGAGGAAGCAGCAACACAAGAATACTAGAGCAGCGCTCCAGCCAGGGGCGTAGAAGACGGAGCAGCAAAACGGGTTTTCCCCTGGCAAGATCCTTGCCGGGGCGGCCTACACAGCCCCGGCAAGAGCCTTGCCGGGGCAGCTCACCCAAAGCCAACATCGCGGCCACCCTTGAGCCTAAGAGTACCGACACCATCGGCAGCATTGGAGCCAAGGCTCGGGAAGCACCTGCATAGTTGGCATGCAGATCTTTGTGAAGACAAAGATCCCACAAGACTAGACGATGACCAGAAAACAAGACAACCGCAAGCCCCCTTGCCGAAAACGCTCGCAAGGCCCCGACAAGACTCTTGTCGAGGGCGCTCACAAGACCCCGACAAGACCCTTGCCGGAATATACACGGGACCACGACAATACCTTGCCGCCCCATCGCCGCCCCAGCTCAGCGGCCAACCCACCAACTGAGGCTAGTACCCATGTGGCAGTACGTGGATGCTAATCCAACTAGCCAAACACTAGTGTGGTGGCATGCAGATCTTCGTGAAGACCTTACCACCATGACGACTCAGCAGCCTGCTGCTACCTCTTGAGCACTGCGTTGGTTTTCCCTTGAAGAGGAAAGGGTGATGCAGCAAAGTAGCGTAAGTATTTCCCTCAGTTTTTGAGAACCAAGGTATCAATCCAGTAGGAGGCTACGCACGAGTCCCTCGCACCTACACAAACAAATAAAATCCTCGCACCAACGCAATAAAGGGGCTGTCAATCCCTTCACGGTCACTTACGAAAGTGAGATCTGATAGATATGATAAGATAATATTTTTGGTATTTTTATGATAAAGATGCAAAGTAAATAAAGCAAAATAAAAACGACAAAAGAAATAGCTTGTTGATGAGAGATTAATATGATGGAAAATAGACCCGGGGCCATAGGTTTCACTAGTGGCTTCTCTCGAGAGCATAAGTATTACGGTGGGTAAACAAATTACTGTTGAGCAATTGACAGAATTGAGCATAGTTATGAGCATATCTAGGTATGATCATGTATATAAGCATCACGTCCAAGACAAGTAGACCGACTCCTGCCAGGATCTACTACTATTACTCCACACATCAACTGCTATCCAGCATGCATCTAGAGTATTAAGTTCAAAAGAACAGAGTAACGCTTTAAGCAAGATGACATGATGTAGAGGGATAAAGTCATGCAATATGATATAAACCCCATCTTGTTATCCTCGATGGCAACAATACAATACGTGCCTTGCTGCCCCTACTGTCACTGGGAAAGGACACCGCAAGATTGAACCCAAAGCTAAGCACTTCTCCCATTGCAAGAAAGATCAATCTAGTAGGCCAAACCAAACTGATAATTCGAAGAGACTTGCAAAGATAACCAATCACACATAAAAGAATTCAGAGAAGATTCAAATATTGTTCATAGATAAACTTGATCATAAACCCACAATTCATCGGTCTCAACAAACACACCGCAAAAGAAGATTACATCGAATAGACCTCCACAAGAGAGGGGGAGAACATTGTATTGAGATCCAAAAAGAGAGAAGAAGCCATCTAGCTAATAACTATGGACCCGAAGGTCTGAAGTAAACTACTCACACATCATCGGAGAGGCTATGGTGTTGATGTAGAAGCCCTCCGTGATCGATGCCCTCTCCGGCAGAGCTCCGGAAAAGGCCCCAAGATGGAATCTCACGGGTACAGAAGGTTGCGGCGGTGGAATTAGGGTTTTGGCTCCGTATCTGGTAGTTTGGGGGTACGTAGGTATATATAGGAGGAAGAAGTATGTTGGTGGAGCAACGTGGCCCCCACGAGGGTAGAGGGCACGCCCCCCCTACCTCGTGCCTTCCTGGTTGCTTTCTTGACGTAGGGTCCAAGTCCTCTAGATCACGTTCGTTCCGAAAATCACGTTCCCGAAGGTTTCATTCCGTTTGGACTCCGTTTGATATTCTTTTTTGCGGAACTCTGAAATAGGCAAAAAAACAACAATTCTGGGCTGGGCCTCCGGTTAATAGGTTAGTCCCAAAATAATATGAAAGTGTGTAATAAAGCCCAATATTGTCCAAAACAGAATATAATATAGCATGGAACAATAAAAAATTATAGATACGTTGGAGACGTATCAAGCATCCCCAAGCTTAATTCCTGCTCGTCCTTGAGTAGGTAAATGATAAAAAACAGAATTTTTGATGTGGAATGCTAGTTGGCATAATTTCAATGTAATTCTCTTAATTGTGGTATGAATATTCAGATCCGAAAGATTCAAGACAAAAGTTTAATATTGACATAAAAATAATAATACTTCAAGCATACTAACTAAGAAATTATGTCTTCTCAAAATAACATGGCCAAAGAAAGTTATCCCTACAAAATCATATAGTCTGGCTATGCTCTATCTTCACCACACAAAGTAATTAAATCATGCACAACCCCGATGACAAGCCAACCAATTGTTTCATACTTTTGGTGTTCTCAAACCTTTTCAATCTTCACGCAATACATGAGCGTGAGCCATGGACATAGCACTATATGTGGAATAGAATGGTGGTTGTGGAGAAGACAAAAAAAGGAGAAGATAGTCTCACATCAACTAGGCGTATCAACGGGCTATGGAGATGTCCATTACTAGATATCAATGTGAGTGAGTAGGGAATGCCATCAACAGATGCACTAGAGCTATAAGTATAAGAAAGCTCAACAAAAGGAACTAAGTGGGTGTGGATCCAACTCGCTTGCTCACGAAGACCTAGGGAATTTTGAGGAAGCCCATCATTGGAATATACAAGCCAAATTCTATAATGAAAGATTCCCACTAGTATATGAAAGTGATAACATAGGAGACTCTCTATCATGAAGATCATGGTGCTACTTTGAAGCACAAGTGTGTTAAAAGGATAGTAGCATTGTCCCTTCTCTCCCTTTCTCTCATTTTTTTATTTGGGCCTTTTTATGGCCTCTTTCTTTTATTTAGTCTGGAGTCTCATCCCGACTTGTGGGGGAATCATAGTCTCCATCATCCTTTCCTCACTTGGGACAATGCTCTAAAAATGATGATCATCACACTTTTATTTACTTACAACTCGATACTTAGAACAAAATATGACTCTATGTGAGTGCCTCCGGCGGTATACCGGTATATGCAATGAATCAAGAGTGACATGTGTGAAAGAATTATGAATGGTGGCTTTGCCACAAATACAATGTCAACTACATGATCATGCAAAGCAATACGACAATGATGGAGCGTGTCATAGTAAACGGAACGGTGGAAAGTTGCATGGCAATATATCTTGGAATGGCTATGGAAATGCCATAATAGGTAGGTATGGTGGCTATTTTGAGGAAGGTATATGGTGGGTGTATGATACCGGCGAAAAGTGCGTGGTATTAGAGAGGCTAGCAATGGTGGAAGGAAGAAAGTGCGTATAATCCATGGACTCAACCTTAGTTATAAAGAACTCACATAATTATTGCAAAAATCTAGTAGTTATCAAAACAAAGTATTACGCGCATGCTCCTAGGGGGATAGATTGGTAGGAGACCATCGCTCGTCCCCGACCGCCACTCATAAGGAAGACAATCAATAAATACATCATGCTCTGACTTCATCACATAACGGTTCACCATACGTGCATAGTACGGGAATCACAAACTTCAACACAAGTATTTCTCAAATTCACAACTACTCAACTAGCATGACTCTCATATCACCATCTCCATATCTCAAAACAATTATCAAGTATCAAACTTCTCATAGTATTCAACACACTCATAAGAATTTTTTTTACTAATCTTGAATGCCTATCATAATTAAAGAAAATTATGACGCTGTTTTGTAGGACTCTCAAAATAATCTAAGTGAAGCATGGGAGAACAATTGTTTCTATAAAAAAATCCACCACCGTGCTCTCAAAGATATAAGTGAAGCACTAGAGCAAAAACTATATAACTCAAAAGATATAAGTGAATCACATAGAGTATTCTAACAATTTTCAAATCATGTGAATCTCTCTCAAAAGGTGTGTACAGAAAGGTTTATTGTGGTAAACTAAAAATCAAAGATTCAAATAGTACAATACGCTCCAAGCAAAACACATATCATGTGGTGAATAAAAATATAGCTCCAAGTAAAGTTACCGATGGAAGTAGACGAAAGAGGGGATGCCTTCCGGGGCATCCCCAAGCTTTGGCTTTTAGGTGTCCTTAGATTATCTTGGGGTGCCATGGGAATCCCCAAGCTTGGGCTCTTTCCACTCCTTATTCCATAATCCATCAAATCTTTTACCCAAAACTTGAAAAGTTCACAACACAAAACTCAAAATAGAAAATCTCGTGAGCTCCGTTAGCGAAAGAAAACAAAACACCACTTCAAGGTACTGTAATGAACTCATTATTTATTTATATTGGTGTTAAATCTACTGTATTCCAACTTCTCTATGGTTTATAAACTCTTTTACTAGCCATAGATTCATCAAAATAATCTAACAACACACGAAAAACAGAATCTGTCAAAAACAGAACAGTCTGTAGTAATCTGTAGCTAACGCAAGTTCTGGAACCCCAAAAATTATAAAATAAATTTCTGGACGTGAGGAATTTATCTATTAATCATATGCAAAAATAATTAACTAAATAGCACCTTCCAAATAAAAATGGCAGCAGTTCTCGTGAGCGCTAATGTTTCTGTTTTTTACAGCAAGGTTAAAAAGACTTTCCCCAAGTCTTCCCAACGGTTCTACTTGGCACAAACACTAATTAAAGACAACCAAAACAGAGGCTAGATAAATTATTTATTACTAAACAGGAGCAAAAAGCAAGGAATAAAAATAAAATTGGGTTGCCTCCCAACAAGCGCTATCATTTAACGCCCCTAGCTAGGCATAAAAGGAAGGATAGATCTAGGTATTGCCATCTTTGGTAGGCAATCCATAAGTGGCTCTCATAATAGATTCATAAGGTAATTTAATTTTGTTTCTAGGGAAGTGTTCCATTCCTTTCCTTAACGGAAATTGGAATCTAATATTCCCTTCCTTCATATCAATAATTGCACCAATCGTTCTAAGGAAAGGTCTACCAAGAATAATAGGACATGAAGGATTGCAATCTATATCAAGAACAATAAAATCTACGGGCACATAATTCCTATTTGCAACAATAAGAACATCATTAATTCTTACCATAGGTTTCTTAATAATGGAATCCGCAAGGTGCAAGTTTAAAGAGCAATCATCAAAATCACGGAAACCTAGCAAATCACACAAAGTCTTTGGAACCGTGAAAACACTAGCACCCAAATCACACAAAGCATAGCACTCATGATCTTTAATTTTAATTTTTATTGTAGGTTCCCACTCATCATAAAGTTTTCTAGGGATAGAAACTTCCAACTCAAGTTTTTCTTCATAAGATTGCATCAAAGCATCAACGATATGTTTAGTAAAAGCTTTATTTTGACTATAAGCATGAGGAGAATTTAGCACGGATTGCAACAAGGAAATACAATCTATCAAAGAGCAATTATCATAATTAAATTCCTTGAAATCCAAAATAGTGGGTTCACTGATATTTAAAGTTTTGACCTCTTCAATCCCACTTTTAACAATTTTAGCATCAAGATCAAAAGATTCCGAATTTTTGGAACGCCTTCTAGGTAAAGGTGGATCATATTCAGTCCCATCATTATCAAGATTCATATTGCAAAATAAAGATTTAATAGGGGAAACATCAATAACTTTTAGATCTTCATCTTTATTTTCATAGAAACTAGAAGAACACGCTTTCACAAAACAATCTTTCTTAGCACACATCCTAGCGGTTCTTTCTTTGCACTCATCAATGGAAATTATCATGGCTTGGAGAGACTCATTGATATCATGTTTAGGTGGAATATATCTAAGTTTCAAAGAATTAACATCAAGAGAAATTCTATCAACGTTCCTAGCCAATTCATCAACTTTAAGCAATTTTTCTTCAAGCAAAGCATTGAAATTCTTTTGTGAATTCATAAACTCCTTAACACTAGTCTCAAATTCAGAGGGCATCTTATTAAAATTTCTATAAGAATTGTTGTAGGAATTACCATAATTATTAGAGGAATTACTAGGATACGGCCTAGGATTAAAGTTTCCTCTATACGCGTTATTACCAAAATTGTTCCTACCACCAAAATTCACATCCATAGATTCATTATTATTCTCAATCAAAGTAGACAAAGGCATATCATTAGGATCAGTAGGAGCACTCTTATTAGCAAACAATTTCATAAGTTCATCCATCTTTCCACTCAAAACATTAATCTCTTCAATTTATGCACTTTTTTATTAATAGTTCTTTGAGTGTGCCATTGAGAATAATTAACCATAATATTATCTAGGAGTCTAGTAGCTTCTCCTAAAGTGATTTCCATATAAGTGCCTCCCGCGGACGAATCTAAAAGATTTCTAGAAGCAAAATTCAATCTGGCAAAAAAGTTTTGTATAATCATCCAAAGATTCAAACCATGTGTAGGGCAATTACGTATCATTAATTTCATCCTCTCCCAAGATTGTGTAACATGTTCATGATCAAGTTGCTTAAAATTCATAATATCTTTTCTAAGAGAGATGGTCTTAGCTGGAGGAAAATACTTAGAGATAAAAGCATCTTTGCACTTATTCCATGAATCAATACTATTTTAGGCAAAGACGAAAACCAAGCTTTAGCACGATCTCTAAGTGAAAACGGGAATAGCTTCAATTTAACAATACCATTATCCACATCTTTCTTCTTTTGCATATCACACAAATCAACAAAGTTGTTTAGATGGGTAGCGGCATCTTCACTAGGAAGGCCGGAAAACGGATCTTTTATGAAAAGATTCAGCAAAGCAGCATTAATTTCACAAGATTCAGCATCGGTAAGAGGAGCAATCGGAGTGCTAATAAAATCATTGTTGTTGGTATTAGTAAAGTCACACAATTTGGTATTATCTTGAGCCATCATGACACGCAAGCAATCCAACACACAAGCAAACAAGAAATATGCAAAAGGAGGCAAATAGGGAAAGAGAAGGAGGACGGAGAGAGAGGGCAAATAAAACGGGAAGGGTGAAGTGGGGGAGAAGAAAGCGAGAGGCAAATGGCAAATAATGTAATGCGAGAGATAAGGGTTTGTGATGGGTACTTGGTATGTTGACTTTTGCGCAGACTCCCCGGCAACGGCACCAGAAATCCTTCTTGCTACCTCTTGAGCACTACTTTGGTTTTCCCTTGAAGAGGAAAGGGTGATGCAGCAAAGTAGCGTAAGTATTTCCCTCAGTTTTTGAGAACCAAGGTATTAATCCAGTAGGAGGCCACGCACGAGTCCCTCGCACCTACACAAACAAATAAAATCCTCGCAACCAACGCAATAAAGGGGTTGTCCATCCCTTCACGGTCACTTACGAAAGTGAGATCTGATAGATACGATAAGATAATATTTTTGGTATTTTTATGATAAAGATGCAAAGTAAATAAAGCAAAATAAAAACGGCAAAAGAAATAGCTTGTTGATGAGAGATTAGTATGATGGAAAATAGACCCGGGGGCCATAGGTTTCACTAGTGGCTTCTCTCGAGAGCATAAGTACTACGGTGGGTAAGCAAATTACTGTTGAGCAATTGACAGAATTGAGCATAGTTATGAGCATATCTAGGTATGATCATGTATATAGGCATCACGTCCGAGACAAGTAGACCGACTCCTGCCAGGATCTACTACTATTACTCCACACATCAACTGCTATCCAGCATGCATCTAGAGTATTAAGTTCAAAAGAACAGAGTAACGCTTTAAGCAAGATGACATGATGTAGAGGGATAAAGTCATGCAATATGATATAAACCCCATCTTGTTATCCTCGATGGCAACAATACAATACGTGCCTTGCTGCCCCTACTGTCACTGGGAAAGGACACCGCAAGATTGAACCCAAAGCTAAGCACTTCTCCCATTGCAAGAAAGATCAATCTAGTAGGCCAAACCAAACTGATAATTCGAAGAGACTTGCAAAGATAACCAATCATACATAAAAGAATTCAGAGAAGATTCAAATATTGTTCATAGATAAACTTGATCATAAACCCACAATTCATCGGTCTCAACAAACACACCGCAAAAGAAGATTACATTGAATAGATCTCCACAAGAGAGGGGGAGAACATTGTATTGAGATCCAAAAAGAGAGAAGAAGCCATCTAGCTAATAACTATGGACCCTAAGGTCTGAAGTAAACTACTCACACATCATCGGAGAGGCTATGGTGTTGATGTAGAAGCCCTCCGTGATCGATGCCCCCTCCGGCGGAGCTCCGGAAAAGGCCCCAAGATAGGATCTCACGGGTACAGAAGGTTGTAACGGTGGAATTAGGGTTTTGGCTCCGTATCTGGTAGTTTGGGGGTACGTAGGTATATATAGGAGGAAGAAGTACGTCGATGGAGCAACATGGGCCCCACGAGGGTGGAGGGCGTGCCTGGGGGGCGGGTAGGCGCGCCCCCTACCTCGTGCCTTCCTGGTTGCTTTCTTGACGTAGGGTCCAAGTCCTCTGGATCACGTTCGTTTCGAAAATCACGTCCCCGAAGGTTTCATTCCGTTTGGACTCCGTTTGATATTCTTTTTCTGCGAAACTCTGAAATAGGCAAAAAACGACAATTCTGTGCTGGGCCTCCGGTTAATAGGTCAGTCCCAAAAAAAATATAAAAGTGTATAATAAAGCCCAATAATGTCCAAAACAGAATATAATATAGCATGGAACAATAAAAAATATAGATACGTTGGAGACGTATCACCTGCCAGCCTACGTGGCGCTGCATGCCTCGTTGGCCTGGACGCATGTCGGGGTAAGGTGGAGCAGCGACGGACGGGAGGGGCCTCGTTACCGCCCCCGATAAAGCAACGAGACACCTAAGGAGCGCATTTAATGCGCCTTGTCCTGCAATGACCGGCGATAAGCTTGTACACTGTATACCTTTCCACCTCCTGTGTGCCACTATGGCGACCCCTTTTGACTATAAAAGGAGGCCCGAGGCATACTGGAGAAGGATTCAGATCTTTTGGACTACGCACACACCGCAGCTAGTTCGAAAGCTCAAGAACACTCAAATATACACCAAAGAAGGATTAGGGTATTACGCATCCTTGTGGCCCGAACCTGGGTAAACGATCTTTGTGCTGGCTACCAGACCCGCTCTTTGCACAACCCCGCGCCCGCCAACCATAGAAGGGATCCCGGTGATTCCATAGGTGTCGTTTCCACCGACAACGACCATCGCTCTTATAGTGAATAACTGTCTTGCATAAACAATATTGCAGACCATGGCAGAGAAAAATTGTTCTTTGACAAAAAACAATATGTGCTAGACTTAGATGGATATCACCTGATTTGTTCGTACGACAGATGATCCGTATGTGGCATACGTAGATAACCTTTTAGTACTGTTGCTGAATTTCGTTTGAACCTTATATGCATCCAAAGGATTTTTCACTGATCCCCTCGAGGACCTCGCAAGATGCTGCCGTAGCTCTTATCCTTCATATCTTGTTGAGCCAACAAATACTTTAGCCAGATGACCCCATGCATCAATACTGGTATTTATCTCTGGATGTCAGTTCTTCACAAGTTGTAATATCAGACACCATGGCGACATGGCATGACACAAATGCCTGCATTCTTGTAATCCGTTGTGTGTTCAACGCTAGTAAGCAAACAGACAGCCAGGTTGATTGATCAACAATAACCACCGTTCATAGCCATTCATGCAACTCGCTAGTACAGTACTCAACAAACCCTTCTTTGCTTTGTCTCTCCTTCCTTAGCAAACTGTTGTATTAGGGGCGCTCAAAACCAGCTCACAGACGAGCTTCAGAAGCGGGGTAGGGGCAGGAGCGCCGCGGCTCAAGAAACTAGCGTGCGGCCAACACGACAGAGTAAGGCGGGTCGTGCATGGTGGCTTAGAACAACAACAACCGACGGGGACCCGATGCGGGCAGATCCGCGCAGGGCTGTGCTGTGGCGAGTTAGAACAATGGAGAGGAGAGGGTGCTGCTCAGTGTGTGGGTGGAAGAGGCAACTACAATTTGGAGGCAGAAGCGGCGATGCAGGGCCGACTTAGAACAGCAGGACAATGGAGGCGTAGCCGGTGACTCATCTGGGCCGACCGACTCTCGGGTGGAAGTGGAGCCGGACTCGGACGCTAAAAACAATGTCGGAGGGCCCTCCTGGCGACTTGATGCAGGGAGTCCGTCAGCGGCGGCCTGAAGCACAGGGATGAACTGGCGGCGACTCGGCCGCGTGGCTCAGGATGAAGCCATGACGGCAGTAGCGACTTGCAACTGCGTGGGTGATCCGGCGAGGCAGGGTCCGACTGGGCCCAGGTGGTGGTGGCGGCGACTCAGCACTAGACTGGCGGTTTAAGCACGCACGGGCGTGTCTGCAGCGGGACGAGATGACCTTGCGGGGCAAACCACGGCAGTCGGCTGGTCCGTAGGTCAGCAGAGCAAGGGCCAGCCCTCGAGACGACTTGCAGTGGAGGCGGGCGGCTCAAAGCCAAAATGAGGCACGGCAACGGCGACTCATCGGCGTAGGCGAGTCTGTGGAAAAACAATGAGAAAGGGCGCACCATGGCGGTTTAACATCCGGTTGAAGGGCAGTGCAAAGGCGGTTCGATGCCCGACGGTGGAATGACGAGTTGGCGGCCCGACAGCGGAGGCGAGCCAGCGACGACAGCTCGGAGCGAGGCCCTCCTGGCGATTCAAAGCAAGGCCGAGGCCGCGACGATAGAGGCCGGCCGGCTCGAAGGCGAACCCGGTTCAAGGCGGAGGCAGAGCGACACCGAGGCAGGGCTGCTGTGGCCATGGCGAACCACGACGGAGGCAGCGGCGGCGACTTGCGGCGATTCGTGTGTAGCAGACTCGACGACTCAAAAACCCACCGAATAAATTGCAGGACGGCGGCAGCGAACAGACTGTAACCCTAATTTCTTGAAAACCCGGTTATTCTTCATTCGGAAAATTGTGAACTTCTCGATCCCTGGGAGATCCCTCCAAGAACTCATCACCACCGTGTGCGAACCCCACGGTGGGCGCCAACTGTCATGGATTTGTCACGACAGATGCCCTAGTGTGAGGACTTAGTCGTGAAGCCAACACATCTATGTGGTAGCTTGAGAGGGGTTGAGCGGAATCAAGAGATGTAACACAAGACAAGGATTTAGACAGCTTCGGACCCCGGGAAACATCATCCAGTAACAACCCTACATGATGTTTGTGGCTAGGTCTCATTATGATCATGAGAGAGTCGCCATAAACCGTCTCTCCTAGTTGTGTCTAGCCTTAACGATTATTTTCTGTCTCTCTTGGGGTGCCCCGCCCCTCCTTATATAAGTTCAAGGGGCGGGTTACATGTAGAGTCCAACTCGGATTAAAACTTAAACTATTCTGACTTGTCATCACGGGCTTCTCTCCATGGGCTTCTTAACGCCTTGGGCTTATTAACCCCAGGTGACTCTGTTACAATCTGACTTACCATCTGGCTTACCATCTGCCGACTTACCATCTGACTTAACATCTGGCTTAACATCTGCCGGCTTACCATCTGTCTTAACATATGCCGGCTTACCATCTGACTTAACATCTGCCGGCTTACCATCTGACTTAACATCTGCCAGCTTAACATCTGCCGGCTTAATATCTAACTTAACATCTGCCGGCTTACCATCTGACTTAACATCTCCCAGATTAACATCTGCCGGCTTACCATCTGACTTAACATCTGCCGGCTTACCATCTGACTTAACATCTGCCAGCTTAACATCTGTCGGCTTAATATCTGACTTAACATCTGTCGGCTTACCATTTGACTTAACATCTGCCAGCTTAACATCTGCCGGCTTAATATCTGACTTAACATCTGCCAGCTTAACATCTGCCGGCTTAATATCCGATTAACATATCTGACGGCTTACCAATGAAACACCAAGTCCCAGCCGGGTCATATCTCTGGCCGGGTCATACCGCAGGGTATATCCCCGACAAGTATGGCACTACTGCAACAACTAAGCCAGGGTTGAATAAGAAGGCACCTGCAAAAATAATCCCAATGTCTAAGGCCAGGGCCTCAACTGCTGGAACCTCTAAGTCAACTGGAGAGGCTGCTGGAGAGGGAAAGAAGAGGAAGGAGAGGGTCAAGAAGACCACTGTCAGAGTCCTTGGTAGATCCTCCATAATGAGAGAGCCAGAAGAAGATGAAGAGGAAGAGGATGCTGCACCAGCACCCAAGTCACAGAAGCTCATGGGAGATGCAATCAGGTCAGGGGGCTGCTCCATCAAAGCCCAAAGCTGCTGCTCAAAATCCTTCTAAGCCCAAGAGAAGCACCAGGAATATCCCTGCTGAAGAAAAAACAAGGCTCCAGTGCCTGAAGTTGAAGAAGAAGATGCAGAAGCCCAAGTGCTGAGAAAACTGAAACCAAAGATTCCAGAACACAATGACACTCATCTAGTGGCTGAGGACATGAACATCATGAAGGATACATGATTGAGACTTTGGAGATAGTCTGATCCCTATGCTATGAGGAGGAGGACTGGGGTGGACTATATGTTCCACACCAAGGAACAACAGGATTTCTATGAGACCATTCTGCTTGACAAGAAGCCAATTGTCTGTGATATGAGATGGGTCGATCGGGAATTCATTGATGAGAATGAAGACTTTTTCCCAAGTGTACATGAAAGCTTCAAAGCTTGTGGAGTTGATGAGTTTGTGTGTCAAAAGTTGACCAAATGGAATGATGAGCTTGTTATGTAGTTCTACTCCACTGCTCATTTCTATCCAGATGACAGAATAGTGTGGATGTCTGAGGGTACGAGGTACCAATCAACTGTTGATGAGTGGGCAAAGTTGATCAATGCCCCAAAGGAAAATGAGGATGATTTGGATGTGTATGCCAAGAAGAAGAAAGACCACAACTTCATGGCAAATATGTACAAGGAGATCCCCGATAAAACTTTGGAGACACACAAGCTTGGATCTGTGCATTATCTACTGTCTGGTCTGCCTACAATCAACACTATCATGAGGCATACTCTGTTACCCAAATCTGGAGATCACAAGATGATAAGAGGACATTCAATCAACCCACTACAAATATTTGATGTCCCTAAAAAATTCAAGGTCATGAGTCTGATTGTTGAGACAATCAAGAGGATTGCAGCAGATCAGAAAAGATCTTGCGGGTATGCTCCACATATTTAGGTGCTCATCAACTCCAAGATGGCACAAGTAGTTACCTGTTGGATAAGGAGCACTTACCTTTGCACCCAGAATTTTAGGATAACGTAGTTGTGATGAATGAAAATGAACCTTCATCAGCACAAGCACAAGAGAAGAGAGCTAAGGCAAAGGCAGAAAAGGCTGCAAGGATGCCAAGTGCCGAGGAAGTATCTCAGGTGTTCTTAAAGAGCAAACAAGATCAATTGGGTTATCTGATACAAGCAACATTGAGGATTGATAAGGGCTTGGCCACCCCGACTCAGAATCAAGAGAGCTTGGAAAGTATTTTTGAAACAAAATTCTATGATCTTGACCTCAAGGTGACTGAGATACAGACTGCAGTCGAGCAGCTCCAGGAGGAAGCCGAGGAGAAGAGAGGGGAGGCAACTACTGATGCTTTTCAGCTAGTGCCAAGGAGTCAGAGGTCAGCTGCAGTGCCAATCTCAGATACAAGAGCTACTTCATCTGCACCAGCAACGGCTTCAGTACCACCTCCAGCACCTGCTCCACCAGCTCCAACATCATCCACTGATGCCTTCATCCTTGGACTTCTATCTACACCACCTCCGGAAGACCAAGCCTGAGAGACGCATAGCACTATGCATTTTCGAACTTTTTGGTAACTTGTTGCCAAGGGGGGCGGAATTTATAGATTGTAGGTTTTGAGAGAGAGTGTTTCTTTGCTGCTTTGTCTCTCTTGCTTTCTTGCTTTTTAGTTGAACTTGTGTGTGTGCTCGTTTGATACTTTATGTCTCCGTGAGATACTTGTATGATCATGTGTTTGATCATATCACACTTTAATGTTTGCTTGAATGGAATTATCTTTTATATCCTTATATGATTATTCACTTTGCTTGGTGATGAGTGCATGTTTTAATTCATATCAATTTGAGCGCTTCACCAAGATGTATGTGACATGAAAGAGTGACCCATAATTCTAATCGATTGTGCATTTGCATTCAAAAGCAAATCACTACAGGAAACAGCTAATTTGCCGTCAGTGGACATCTTTGCCGTCAGCTTTTTGTCGAGGCAGACGGCAAAGAGCAATTTTACTGTCAGCTGCAGACGGCAAAGAATGACTAACGGCAAAACATATTTTGCCGTCTGCATTTTTTTATTACAGACAGCAAATTAGTCTTTGCCGTCTATTTTTTTTATTACAGATGGTAAATCTCATACTTTGCCGTCTATAAAATAAAATACAGACAGCAAAGTCTTTGCCATCTGTGTTTTTTATTACAGACGTCAAAGTATAAGATTTGCCGTCTGTAATTAAAAAACAGACGGCAAAGACATACTTTGCCGTCTGTATAAAAAATGCAGACGACAAAGAAGAAGCACACCACGTGGATCGATCCCGCGGATCGATGACGTGGCGGTCACTCCATACCCACGCAGCCCCACCCATCCTGACACACCCACCCACCCACCAACGCACGCCCCCACACCCGACCCACCCACGCACACCACACAGCCACTCACACCACGAAACACACAAGCACAACACACATCCATCCATCCATGGCCGGCGCGGGCAAGCAAGCCATCCGCACGGGCGGTGTGCAGCGAGGCCGCGTGGACGGGGAGCAGGGAGGCCGCGCAGGCAGCGAGCCTGGCGGACACGCGGGCAACGGATCCATCCATCCATGGCCGGTGCGGGCAAGCAGGCCATCCGCGCGGGCGGAGAGCAGGGAGGCCGCGCGGGCAGCGAGCATGGCAGACGCGAGGGCGGCGAGCATGGCGCGCGTGGGCGGCTCACTCCACCGACGACCTGTTCCATCGGGCGCGCGGCGGCCTCTTCCCTCGGGCGCGCGGCGGCCTCTTCCTCGAGCGCGCGGCGGCCTCTTCCCTCGGGCGCGCGGCGGCCTCTTCCCTCGGGCGCGCGGCGGCCTCTTCCCTCGGGCGCGCGGCGGCCTCCTCCCTCCGGCGTCGGCCGCCCGACGCTGCACCGGTGCGCGGCGGTGCCCCTCTCTCTCTCCAGGAACCAGCGAGCACGGCCGGGCGGCGGTGCGGAAACCAGGGTCGGGAGAGCGGCGCGTGCGAGCGTGGCTGTTCGGTGGCGCGGCGAGTATGGTCGGGCGAGCGGCGCGGTGAGCAGGGCGAGGCGGCGGCAGTGGTGTCCCTGTGGTATTGTCCCCGGCGAGAAGAAGGACGGCCGGCGGTGAAGTACCTGTTGTTGTGATGGAGGACTTGATTGCTTTTCCTTTTTAGTTTCTAGGGGTCCTTGTGTAAATTTTCAGGACAGCTTGTAACTTCTCTGTAACTTCACCGATGATGAATGCAATACAGCACGGCCGTGTCGAATCCAAAATCTCCGTGAGATGAGCCTGTTTTGGTTTGTTGTTCCTGTATCCGGCGAGATGCTCTGGTCGGCCGTCACTTTTAAATTTTTTTGAAAAACAATCTTTGCCGTCTGTACTTTAGTCTAGATGACGGCAAAGCCCATGTTTTGACTGACGGCAAAGAACACTTTTTTTGCCGTCTGTTATTTTTGCGGCAGATGGCAAAACTATATTGACTGACGGCAAAATCTTTGCCGTCATCTCAACAAAAGGCTAACGGCAAAATATTTTTTGCCGATTTATCTTTGCCGTCTGCTTCCTGACGGCAAAATCTTTGCCGTCTGGATTTGGGTCTTTGCCGTCTGTGATCCATAGACGGCAAATTATCTGTTTCCTGTAGTGAATCTTACATAGTGAACAAATTTAGGGGGAGCTCTTGCTTATCACATACTTATCAAAGCGATGATGTATTTAAATCTTATTACCATTTGTCGAAGCTTTGATCTATATGTTGTCATCAATTACCAAAAAGGGGGAGATTGAAAGTGCAACTATTCCTGGGTGGTTTTGGTAATTATTAACAACATATAGATCATTGAACTAATACTATTTCAAGATGATCATTTCAGAAAATTTAATGATTGGCATGTCATGTATTAAGAATGTGGACCCCACAAAATGCTAAGGACACATGTTGGCTCAAGCTCAAGACTCTACTTTTTCATTTTAGTGATTCAAGATCACATTGAGTCCATAGGAAAAGCCAATACTATTAAAAGGGGATGAGGTGTTGCTTAATGGCTTGCTTGCTCAAAATGCTTAGTGATATACTCCAAAACCCTCAACCACTTTGTCATATCCACATATGTCCCAAACCAAAAGTCAAACTTGGCCCCACCGAAATGTTCTATCCGGCGCCACCGAGTTCACTTGACATAGCCACTGCCACAAACCCTAGTCATATTGGTCTCACTGATAGGGATCTCGGTCTCACCGAGATGGGGTTGCAAACTCTCAGTTTCCCTTCGTAACGTTTCGGTTCAACCGAGATGAGCGATTGGTCCCACCGAGTTCGCAATGCAAACTCTCTGTTTCCCTTTCGTAACGTTTCGGTCTCACCGAAATGAGCGATTCGGTCCCACCGAGTTTTCCTGACCAACTCTCTGGTTAGCCTATTACCAAAATCGGTCCCACCGAGTTTGCGTAATCAGTCTCACCGAGATTACGTTATGCCCTAACCCTAATAGAATCGGTTCCATCGAGTTGACATGTCGGTCCCATCAAAAAGCCTAACGTTCACATTTTGAACTGAATCGGTATGACCGACTTTTCTGATTCGGTCCCACCGAGTTTGATAAATTGTGTGTAACGGTTAGATTTTTTGTGGAGGCTATATATACCCCTCCACCCTTCCTTTATTAGTAGGGAGAGCCATCAGAACATGCCTACACTTCAGCATTCATTTTCTGAGAGAGAACCACCTACTCATGTGTTGAGACCAAGATATTCCATTCCAACCATATGAATCTTGATCTCTAGCCTTCCCCAAGTTGCTTTCCACCCAAATCATCTTTCCACCAAATCCAAATCAGTGAGAGAGAGAGAGTTGAGTGTTGGGGAGACTATCATTTGAAGCACAAGAGCAAGGAGTTCATCATCAACACATCATCTATTACCTTTTGGAGAGTGGTGTCTCCTAGATTGGTTAGGTGTCACTTGGGAGCCTCCGACAAGATTGTGGAGTTGAACCAAGGAGTTTGTACGGGCAAGGAGATTGCCTACTTAATGAAGATCTACCCTAGTGAGGCAAGTCCTTCGTGGGCGATGGCCATGGTGGGATAGACAAGGTTGCTTCTTCGTGGAGCCTTCGTGGGTGGAGCCCTCCGTGGACTCACGCAACCGTTACCCTTCATGGGTTGAAGTCTCCATCAACGTGGATGTACGATAGCACCACCTATTGGAACCACGCCAAAAATCTCCGTGTCTACATTGCGGTTGCTCCCTCCAAACTCCTCCCTTTGCCTTCATATGCAAATGTTTTACATTCCGCTGCTATACTCTTAGACTTGCATGTGTAGGTTGATTGCTTGACTTGTGCTAAGTTGCTAAAATCTGCCAAGACTTAAAATTGGGAAAAGGCTAGATTTTTATTTGGTCAAGTAGTCTAATCACGCCCCCTCTAGACATACTTTTGATCCTACATAGATCCAATCTCGGAGGGGTTCCCACCCCTCCGCCGCCATGGAGGCCATGGACTAGAGGGGGAACCCTCCTCCCATCTAGGGGGAGGCCAAGGAGGAAGAAGAAGGAGAGGGGCTCTCTCCCCTCTCTCCCGGTGGCGTCAGAACGCCGCTGTGTCAATCATCATGTGACGGTGATCTACTCCAACAACTCCGTCATCTTCACCAACATATTCATCACCCTCCCCCATCTATATTCAGTGGTCCACTGATACATCTCCGATGTATCTATAATTTTTGAAGTATTCACGCTATTTTATTATCATTCTTGGATGTTTTACAATCATTTTATAGCAACTTTATATCGTTTTTTGGGACTAACCTATTGACCCAGTG
Source organism: Triticum urartu (assembly GCF_056163025.1). Taxonomy (NCBI): domain Eukaryota; kingdom Viridiplantae; phylum Streptophyta; class Magnoliopsida; order Poales; family Poaceae; genus Triticum; species Triticum urartu. The sequence continues at coordinate 149,926,622 of NC_141877.1, read as the reverse complement.
CCCAGTACCAGTTGCTGTTTTTTGCTTGTTTTTTACATTTCTGGAAATCAATATCAAACGGAGTCCAAACATTGCGAAACTTTTTGTGGATTTTTTATGGACTAGAAGACATCCATTGGGCCAGAGCAGCACCTGGGGGTGCCTCAAGGGGGCACAACCCACCAGGGCGCGCCTGGGGGCCCAGGCACGCCCAGGTGGGTTGTGCCCACCTCGGTGGCCTCCTGCATCCCCTCTTTGCCATATGAATCACCAAATATTCCAAAACCCTCGGGGTCACCCTAGATGAGAAGTTTCGCCACCGCAAGCCTCTGTAGCCACCGAAAAACAATCTAGACCCAGTTCCGGCACTCCGCCGGAGGTGGAAATCATCACCAGTGGCCATCTTCATCATCCTGGCGGCCACCACGATGAGGAGGGAGTAGTCCAGCCTCGGGGCCGAGGGTTTGTACCAGTAGCTATGTGTTTAATCTCTCCCTCTCTCCCTCTCCCTCTCTCTCTCTCTCATGTTCTTGAGATGGCACGATCTTGATGTATCACGGGCTTTGTTAATATAGTTGGATCGTATGGTGTTTTCCCCTCTCTATCTTGTTGTGATGAATTAAGTTTTCCCTTTGAGATTTCATTCTTGTCGGATTGAATACTTTTATGGATTTGAGAGAACTTGATATATGTCTTGCAAATGAATACTCGTGGTGACAATGGGGTATTATTTTAATTCACTTGATATATGTTTTGGCACTCAACTCGCGGATTCCCGAGGTGACATTGGGGTAATCTACGCATAGGGGTTGATGCATGTTCTTGTCTTTGTTTCTCCAATAGAAATCTTGAGGCACTCTTTGAGGTTCTTTGAGTTGGATTGAGTATTATGAATCTAGAATTATTTGGTGTTATTTTAGTACGAACTGTTGGATAGATCGATCGGAAAGAATAGCTTTGAGGTGGTTTCGTACCCTACAAATGATTTGTTCTTATGTTCTCTGCTAGATAAGAACTTTGGAGTGATTCTTCGTTGCACGTTGAGGGATGGTTATGTGATCCAATTATATTAGCATTGTTGAGAGATTGCATTAGCAAAAGTACGGGCCCTAGGTCTCATTTTCAAGCATTGCAATACCATTTTTGTGCCCGTTTTCTATTTGCTACCTTGCTATTTTTATTTATTCAGATTATAAAAATATATTTCTACCATCCATATTACACTTTTATCACCATCTCTTCGCCGAACTAGTGCACCTATACAATTTGCCATTGTATTGGGTGTGTTGGGGACACAAGAGATTTCTTGTATTTGATTGTAGGGTTGTTTGAGACAGACCATCTTCATCCTACGCCTCCCACGGATTGATAAACCTTAGGTCATCCACTTGAGGGAGATTTGCTACTGTCCTACAAAACTCCGCGCTTGGAGGCCCAACACGAGTCTACAAGAACAAGTTGTGTAGTAGACATAAGGCTCTTTTCTGGCGCCGTTGCCGGGGAGGTGAGTGCTTGAAGGTATATCTTTTGATCTTGCAATTGAATCTTTTAGTTTCTTGTTTTATCACTAGTTTGGTTAAAAAAAGAAAACTACAAAAAATGGAATTGAGGTTGCATCATACTATTGATCATCTTTATAATATCTTTCTTGAAAATGATGGATCAGAAAATTGTGCTCAATTGTTGGAAGAAGTCAATAAAATGTTTGGCACAAAATATTTGAATGATGAGCATGATTGCAATGTTGTTAGTATGAATTCTTTGAATAGCCAAAATGCTAATGATTATTGCACTAGTCATGAGAAAAATGTTTCTTATAAGCATGTCAATTTTTGTGGAGTGCATAAACTTTGTGAAGACGTGCCTTGTAGGGAAGATAGATTTTGTAAGAAGCATAAACATGATAGAACCAATTCTTTGCTCAAAGCGATAGATGAATTCACTACAAAATCATGTTCTCTTTGTCCTATTACTTGTGATCTTTGCAATATAGTTGGTCGCCTTAATTTCCAATGCATGCTTTTTCATGATCGAATCGTGTCCAAATATTGCGATAACTTGATCACCTTGAACTTTATAATGAGCTTTGTCTACTTTGGGGAGTGAAGAATTGACACATAAAAATAGTTGGTTTGAGGTATTCATTCTCACAGATGACATTGAACTAAACTAAAGAATATCTATATGTTTTGTATGGTAAATTGCAATGAGAATGCTTATATTGCCAACTATAGAAAGATGGGAAAACCAATAGAATATAAAAGGAATACTAATGAAAGGGTAAAGATTTCCACTTTCCCTCCTATTGTCTCTCATGATGAAATATGTGACGAGGAGGAGCTCCCTATTCAACCAATCTCATCAATAAGAAACTTGAAAAAATTAATTAAACCCACACATGATGCGGTGAAGAAGAAGAGGAGAAGAAAGAATAGAGGTAAAAAGGTATCTCTCCCAAATAGTGTTGCTCCTATTATTGTTGTGCCTCATGAAACTGAATCAAAAGTAATTGTGGAAGATGACGCACTTGATGATGATATTGCTTCTATGTCTTATGGCACAATGTCCGAGAGCACTATTGATACGTCTCTAACGTATATATAATTTTTGATTGTTCCATGCTATTATATTACCCGTTTTGGATGTTTATGGGCTTTATTATACACTTTTAGATTATTTTTGGGGCTAACCTATTAACCGGAGGCCCAACCCAAAATGCTGTTTTATTGCCTATATCAGTGTTTCGAAGAAAAGGAATATTAAACGGACTCCAAACGGAATGAAACCTTCGGGAGAGTTATTTTTGGAACGGAAGCAATCTAGGAGACTTGGAGTAGACGTCAGAGAAGCTTCAAGGAAGCCACGAGGCAGGGAGGCGCGCCCTACCCCCTGGGCATGCCCCCACCCTCATGGGCCCCTCGTGGCTCCCCTGACCGACTTCTTTCGCCTATATATGTCCATATACCCTAAAACACCAGAGAGCAAAATAGATCGGGAGTTCCGCCGCCAGAAGCCTCCATAGCCACCGAAAACCAATCTAGACCTGTTCCGGCACCCTGCCGGAGGGGGGAATCCCTCTCCGGTGGCCATCTTCATCATCCTGGCGCTCTCCATGACGAGGAGGGAGTAGTTCACCCTCGGGGCTGAGGGTATGTACCAGTAGCTATGTGTTTGATCTCTCTCTCTCTCTCTTGTGTTCTTGAATTGGCACGATCTTGATGTATCATGAGCTTTGCTATTATATTTGGATCTTATGATGTTTCTCCCCCTCTACTCTCTTGTGATGAATTGAGTTTTCCCTTTGAAGTTATCTTATTGGATTGAGTCTAAGGATTTGAGAACACTTGATGTATGTCTTGCATGTGCTTATCTGTGGTGACAATGGGATATCACGTGATCCACTTGATGTATGTTTTGGTGATCAACTTGTGAGTTCCGTGACCTCATGAACTTATGCATAGGGTTTGGCATACGTTTTCGTCTTGACTCTCCGGTAGAAACTTTGGGGCACTCTTTGAAGTTCTTTGTGTAGGTTGAATAGATGAATCTGCGATTGTGTGATGCATATCGTATAATCATACCCATGGATACTTGAGGTGACATTGGAGTATCTAGGTGACATTAGGGTTTTGGTTGATTTGTGTCTTAAGATGTTATTCTAGTACGAACTCTAGGATAGATCGAACGGAAAGAATAGCTTCGTGTTATTTCACTACGGACTCTTGAATAGATCGATCAGAAAGGATAACTTTGAGGTGGTTTCATACCTACAATAGTCTCTTCGTTTGTTCCCCACTATTAGTGACTTTGGAGTGACTCTTTGTTGCATGTTGATGGATAGTTATGTGATCCAATTATGTTATTATTGTTGAGAGAACTTGCACTAGTGAAAGTATGAACCCTAGGCCTTGTTTCAAAGCATTGCAATACCATTTGTGCTCACTTTTATCATTAGTTACCTTGCTGTTTTTATATTTTCAGATTACAAGAACCTTTATCTACCATCCATATTGCACTTGTATCACCATCTCTTCGCCGAACTAGTGCACCTATACAATTTACCATTGTATTGGGTGTGTTGGGGACACAAGAGACTCTTTGTTATTTGGTTGTCGGGTTGTTTGAGAGAGACCATCTTCATCCTACGCCTCCCACGGATTGATAAACCTTAGGTCATCCACTTGAGGGAAATTTGCTGTTGTCCTACAAACCTTTGCAATCGGAGGCCCGACAACGTCTATAAGAAGAAGGTTGTGTAGTAGACATCAAGCTCTTTTCTGGCGCCGTTGCCCGGGAGGTTAGCGCTTGAAGGTATATCTTTAGATCTTGCAGTCGAATATTTTTTTCTTGTTTTATCACTACTTTAGTTTATAAAAGAAAACTAGAAAAAAATGGAATTGAGGGTACCTCATATGCTTCATCTTTTTAATGTCTTTCGTGAAAATAAGGATTCTGATAATTGTGCCAAAGTGTTAGAAGAAGAATGTATTAAAATGTTTGGCACTAAATCTTTGAATGATGAGCATTATTGCAATGTTGTTAGTATGAATTCTATGAATATCCATGATGCTAATGATATGCAAAGCCACAAGCTTGGGGATGCTATGTTTGATGAAGATGATATTTTTTGTCCCCCAAGTTTTGATGAGCAAATTTGTTTTGATGATAGCATGCCTCCTATTTATGATGATTATATTGATGAAAGTGGGTTTGGAAGAGTTTCAACTTTAGGAAGTAATGATCCCACTATTTTGGAGGGTGTTGAATCTCATTGTGATAATTATGAAAGTGGGTTTGGAGAGGTCATGACTTTAGTTAATGTTAATCCCACTATTTTGGAAGAGTGTCAACTTTGCATACATGTGGATCGTGTTAAGAATATGTTTTGTGATAGCTATATTGTTGAATTTGTTTATGATCCTACATGTAATTATTATGAGGGAGGAACATATGCTTGTAGGAATTGCAATAATATCAAGTCTCCTCTCTATGTGTTGAAAATCTTGTAGATATGCTTGTTTTGCCTTCCTATGCTAGTTGATTATTGTTCCCATAAGTTGTTTGTTCACAAAATCACTATGCATAGGAAGTGGGTTAGACTTAAATGTGCTAGTAATATTCTTCATGATTCTCTCTTTATGTTTCAATTCTTATCTTTTATGTGAGCATCATTGAAATCATCATGCCTAGCTAGGGGCGTTAAACGATAGCGCTTGTTGGGAGGCAACCCAATCTTTATTTTTTATTTGCCTTTTGCTATTGTTTAGTAATAAATAATTCATCTAGCCTCTGTTTATATGTGGTTTTATGTTTTAATTAGTGTTTGTGCCAAGTAGAACCTTTGGGAAGACTTGGGGAAAGTCTTTGCGATCTTGCTGTAAAAAACAGAAACTTTAGCGCTCACGAGATTTGCTGCTATGTTTTACTGGAGGGTGCTATTTAGTTGATTATTTTTGCAGATGATTAATAGATAAATTCCTCACGTCCATCAATTTATTTTAGAATTTTTGGGGTTCCATAAGTATACGTTTGATCCAGATTACTACATACTGTTCTGTTTTTGACAGATTCTATTTTCTATGTGTTGTTTGCTTATTTTGATGAATCTATGAGTAGTATCGGAGGGTATGAACAATAGATAAGTTGGAATACAGTATATATTACACCAATATGAATTTAGAATGAGTTCACAACATTACCTAAGTGGGGATTTATTTTCTCATACTAACGGAGCTTACAAGTTTTCTGTTAAGTTTTGTGTTGTGAAGTTTTCAAGTTTTGGGTAAAGATTCGATGGACTATGAAATAAGGAGTGGAAATAGCCCAAGATTGGGGATGCCCAAGGCACCCCAAGGTAATATTCAAGGACAACCAAGAGCCTAAGCTTGGGGATGCCTCAGAAGGCATCCCCTCTTTCGTCTTCGTTCATCAGTAACTTTACTTGGAGCTATATTTTTATTCACCACATGATATGTGTTTTGCTTCGAGCGTCAAGTTATTTTCTTTTGTTTTGCTTGCTGTTTGAATAAAATACCAATATATGAAATTCTTAAATGTTAGAGAGTATTCACATAGTTGCATAATTATTCGATTACTCATTGATCTTCACTTATATCTTTTGGAGTAGTTTGTCATTTGCTCTAGTGCTTCACTTATATCCTTTTAGAGCACGGCGGTGGTTTTATTTTGAAGAAATAGATGAACTCTCATGCTTCACTTATATTATTTTAAGAGTGCTAAACAGGATGGTAATTTCCTTTGGTTATGAAACTAGTCCTAATATGATGGGCATCCAAGATGGGTATAATAAGAACTTTCATATAAAGTGCATTGAATACTATGAGAAGTTTGATACTTGATTGTTTTGAGATATAAAGATGGTGATATTAGAGTCATGCTAGTTGAGTAGTTTTGAATTTGAGAGATACTAGTTTTAAAGTTTGTGATTCCCGTAGCATGCACGTATGGTGAACCGTTATGTGATGAAGTCGGAGCATGATTTATTTACTGATTGTCTTCCTTATGAGTGGCGGCCGGGGACGAGCGATGGCCTTTTCCTACCAATCTATCCCCCTAGGAGCATGCGCGTAGTACTTTGTTTCGATAACTAATAGATTTTTGCAATAAGTATGTGAGTTCTTTATGACTAATGTTGAGTCCATGGACTATACGCACTCTCACCCTTCCACCATTGCTAGCCTCTCTAGTATCGCGCAACTTTCGCTGGTACCACAAATCCACCATTTACCTTCCTAAAAAGCCACCATACCTACCTATTATGGCATTTCCATAGCCATTCCGAGATATATTGCCATGCAACATTCCACCGTTCCATTTATTATGACACGCTTCATCATTGTCATATTGCTTTGCATGATCATGTAGTTGACATTGTATTTGTGGCAAAGCCACCGATCATAATTCTTTCATACATGTCACTCTTGATTAATTGCACATCCCGGTACATCGCCGGAGGCATTCATATAGAGTCATATTTTGTTCTAAGTATCGAGTTGTAATTCTTGAGTTGTAAGTAAATAAAAGTGTGATGATCATCATTATTAGAGCATTGTCCCAGTGAGGAAAGGATGATGGAGACTATGATTCCCCCACAAGTTGGGATGAGACTCCGGACGAAAAATTAAAAAAAGAGAAAAAAGAGGCCATAAAAAAGAGAAGGCCCAAAAAAAACAAAAAAATGAGAGAAAAAGAGAGAAGAGGCAATGCTACTATACTTTTACCACACTTGTGCTTCAAAGTAGCACCATGATCTTCATGATAGAGAGTCTCCTATGTTGTCACTTTCATATACTAGTGGGAATTTTTCATTATAGAACTTGGCTTGTATATTCCAGTGATGGGCTTCCTCAAAATGCCCTAGGTCTTTGTGAGCAAGCGAGTTGGATGCACACCCACTTAGTTTCTTTTTGAGCTTTCATACACTTATAGCTCTAGTGCATTCGTTGCATGGCAATCCCTACTCACTCACATTGATATCTATTGATGGGCATCTCCATAGCCCGTTGATATGCCTAGTTGATGTGAGACTATCTTCTCCACAACCACCATTCCATTCCACCTATAGTGCTATGTCCATGGCTCACGCTCATGTATTGCGTGAAGATTGAAAAAGTTAGAGAACATCAAAAGTATGAAACAATTGCTTGGCTTGTCATCGGGGTTGCACATGATTTAAATATTTTGTGTGATGAAGATAGAGCATAGCCAGACTATATGATTTTGTAGGGATAGCTTTCTTTGGCCATGTTATTTTGAGAAGACATGATTACTTTGTTAGTATGCTTGAAGTATTACTATTTTTTTGTCAATATTAAAACTTTTGTCTTGAATCTTATGGATCTGAATATTCTTGCCACAATAAAGAAGATTACATTGATAAATATGTTAGGTAGCATTCCACATCAAAAATTCTATTTTTATCATTTACCTACTCGAGGACGAGCATGAATTAAGCTTTGGGGATGCTTGATACGTCTCCAACATATCTATAATTTTTGATTGTTCCATGCTATTATATTACCCGTTTTGGATGTTTATGGGCTTTATTATACACTTTTATATTTTTTTGGGACTAACCTATTAACCGTAGGCCCAGCCCAATATGCTGTTTTATTGCCTATTTTAGTGTTTCAAAGAAAAGGAATATCAAACGGAGTCCAAACGGAATGAAACCTTCGGGAGTGTTATTCTTGGAACGGAAGCAATCTAGGAGACTTGGAGTAGACGTCAGGGAAGCTTTGAGGAAGCCACGAGGTAGGGAGGCGCGCCCTACCCTTTTGGGCGCGCCCCCACCCTCGTGGGCCCCTCGTTCCTCCCCTGACCGACTTCTTTCGCCTATATATGTCCATATACCCTAAAAACATCAAAGAGCAGAATAGATCGGGAGTTCTGCCACCAGAAGCCTTCGTAGCCACCGAAAACCAATCTAGACCCGTTCCGGCACCCTGCCGGAGGGGGAATCCCTCTCCGGTGGCCATCTTCATCATCCTGGCGCTCTCCATGACGAGGAGGGAGTAGTTCACCCTCGGGGCTGAGGGTATGTACTAGTAGCTATGTGTTTGATCTCTCTCTCTCTTGTGTTCTTGAGTCGGCACGATCTTGATGTATCATGAGCTTTGCTATTGTATTTGGATCTTATGATGTTTCTCCCCCTCTACTCTCTTGTGATGAATTGAGTTTTCCCTTTGAAGTTATCTTATCGGATTGAGTCTTTAAGGATTTGAGAACACTTGATGTATGTCTTGCATGTGCTTATCTGTGGTGACAATGGGATATCACGTGATCCACTTGATGTATGTTTTGGTGATCAACTTGCGAGTTCCATGACCTCGTGAACTTGTGCATAGGGGTTGGCACACGTTTTCGTCTTGACTCTCCGGTAGAAACTTTGGGGCACTCTTTGAAGTTCTTTGTGTAGGTTGAATAGATGAATCTGAAATTGTGTGATGCATATCGTATAATCATACCCACGGATACTTGAGGTGACATTGGAGTATCTAGGTGACATTAGGGTTTTGGTTGATTTGTGTCTTAAGGTGTTATTCTAGTATGAACTCTAGGATAGATCGAACGGAAAGAATAGCTTCATGTTATTTCACTACAGACTCTTGAATAGATCGATTAGAAAGGATAACTTTGAGGTGGTTTCATACCCTACAATAATCTCTTCGTTTGTTCTCCGCTATTAGTGACTTTGGAGTGACTCTTTGTTGCATGTTGAGGGTTAGTTATATGATCCAATTATGTTATTATTGTTGAGAGAACTTGCACTAGTGAAAGTATGAACCCTAGGCCTTGTTTCAAAGCATTGCAATACCGTTTGTGCTCACTTTTATCATTAGTTACCTTGCTGTTTTTATATTTTCAGATTACAAAAACCTTTATCTACCATCCATATTGCACTTGTATCACCATCTCTTCGCCTAACTAGTGCACCTATACAATTTACCATTGTATTGGGTGTGTTGGGGACACAAGAGACTCTTTGTTATTTGGTTGAAGGGTTGTTTGAGAGAGACCATCTTCATCCCACGCCTCCCACGGATTGATAAACCTTAGGTCATCCACTTGAGGGAAATTTGCTGCTGTCCTACAAACCTCTGCACTTGGAGGCCCAACAACGTCTACAAGAAGAAGGTTGTGTAGTAGACATCAACTATTGATGATGATTTTGTTATGCCCATTGCTTGTTGTGATGATTATGATTGGGAAGATAATGATACTTCTTATAATCTTAGAAATCTTTTTGGCACCAACTTGGGAAATTATGATGATAGCAATTACTATACCGCTGGTGATATTCATACTATTAATGATGAGAATGATTATGCTTATGATATGCCAAGCCACAAGCTTGGGGATGCTATGTTTGATGAGAATGACATGTTTGAGAATTTATTTACTACAATTAATGTTTGTCCCAAGCTTGGGGGTGCTATGCTTAATGGATATGATCTTTTTAGTCCCCTTACTTTGAATGATGAAATTTGCTATGATGATTGCATGCCTCCTACTTATGATGATTATTGTGATGATACTTATGTTATAAAAAGTAGTGATAATTATTGTCATAACTTTGAATATCCTTTTACTGAACATTACTCTCTTAATGTGGGAACAAATTTTAGTATTCAAGTTTCATATGATACTCCCACTATTGTGAATGAGAATAAAATTGCTTATATGGAGAGTAGTAATTTTTCTATGCTTTTGGATCATGAAAAGAATGCTTTATGTGATGGTTATATTTATGAATCCATTCATGATGCTACTGAAAATTATCATGAGAGAGGAAATTATGATTCATGATGCTCTTGTTATGTTTCAATCCTTATCTTTTAGGCGAGCACCATTGAACTCATCATGCCTAGCTTAAAAGGCATTAAAGAAAAACGTTGTTGGGAGACAACCCAACATTTTTACCTATTGTTTTTGTGTGTTCACATGATTAGCCTACTGTAGTAATCATGTTTTATTGCTTTCGTTTCAATAAAGTGCCAAGTAAGACCTTTGGGATGGTCTATGGTGATAGTTGATTTGATCTTGCTGAAAAACAAAAACTTATGTGGTCAAGAAAATAATTCTCATTTTTAACAGAGGCATAATAAAATGACGATTCTTTTTGCAGAAGATTAATAGAAAAATTGTCCAGGTTGTCCTAATTTTTTAGAATTTGTGGAGTATCAGAAGTATGGTTGGAGTGTAGATTACTACAGACTGTTCTGTTTTAGACAGATTCTATTTTCAATGCATAGTTTGCTTGTTTTCTAGTTTCTATGGCTTATATTGATCAATATAAATTCGGAAATGATATGCTACAGTAGGAATTGTGTGAGAACAATTATGAATCTTGTCTTTGATAGTACGAAAGTGAAATGGTTTGCTCTTTATCATACTAACCTATCTCACGAAGTTCCGTTAAGTTTTGTGTCATTGAAGTTTTCAAGTTTTGGGTGAGACATCGATATGAGGAGAATAAGGAGTGACAAGACCCTAAGATTGGGGATTCCCAAGGCACCCCAAGTTAATATTCAAGGAATATCCAAGCAACAAAGCTTGGGGATGCCTCAGAAGGCATCCCCTCTTTCGTCTCCAACATTATCGGTAACTTCACTTGGAGCTACATTTTTATTCATCACATGATATGTGTTTTTATTGGAGAGTAATTTTATTTTGTTAGGATTTGCTTGCTGTTATTTAGAATAATTTTTTGCATCTTTTATTCCAATTAAAGTGGCAAGGATAGCCTTTACCATGCTATTTTGCAAGTATACATGTTGCTGTTTCAAAACAGAAAGTTTATCGCTGTTGCAAAAATTCCCTAGAAAAGTCAGGATGTGATAAAATGCTGAAACTTTTTGCACTATAAGTTTTGATAAATTTTCTACAGTGTGGTAAATTTTCATAATTTTTGGAGCAAAAAAGTATTGATACTCTTGCATTCTTTACAGACTGTACTGTTTTGGTAGATTGCTGTTATGTTTGCATATGTTTGCTTGTTTAATGATTCCATTTGAGGATAGGAGTATTAAATATGTAGAGGCATTTAGTATGCAATGTTGAATAATAATTTATTGATTTTCTATAGTAGAGAATGATAAGGTTTTTTCATTGGTTTATACTAACTTATCTCACGAGTTTTTGTTGAGTTTTGTGTGGATGAACTTTTTGAGATTTAGGAAAACCATGATATGAGAGGAATTAAGGAGACACAAAAGCTCAAGCTTGGGGATGCCCAAGGCACCCCAAGATAATATTTCAAGAAGTATCAAGCATCTAAGCTTGGGGATGCCCCAGTAGGCATCCCACCTTTCTTCTTCAACAATTATCGGTTAGTATCGGTTGAGCCTAAGTTTTGCTTCTTCACATGAGATGTGCTATTCTTGAATGTCAATTTCTTTTGTTTTGCTTGCTGTTTTAATAAAATACTTAGATCTGAAAGTTTTTAAATAAGAGAGAGTCCTCAAATAGCTACCCATTTACTTAACTACTCATTTGATCTTCACTTATATCTTTTTGGACTAGCTTGTCATTTACTCTTGTGCTTCACTTATATCCTATGAGTAAATTGTTGAATGAATTGAATATCATGAAGTTGAAATTATGTCATGCCTAGTGGTAGCTTCACATTGGGTTTAGGAAGTGAAATCTTTTGAAGATTGGCAATCACAATATTGGTCATACAAGCAATACATGAATAATTAGTATATGGAAGAGAACTTTCACATGCAAATACACTATCTTGGAAATCTTTTGTGATTGTGAGCCCCCATCAAAATATTATATGCCAAAATTGTTGACGTTGGACAAGGAAGACAACGTAATGGTTTATGTTTGTTCATATTCACATAGAAGTTATATTGTCATAGATCCTTCAACATGTGGTGCTTGCCCCCCATCCTTGCTAGCCAAAAATTCCGCACCAAGTAGAGGTACTACTTGCGCATCCAAAAACCCTTAAACCCAAATCTTATTTTCAAGAGTCCACCATACCTACCTAAGGATTGAGCAAGATCCTTCAAGTAAGGTGTCATCGGTGCAATAAGGCAATAAAAATTGCTTCTAAAAGTGTTAGATCATTTAGTGTAAGAGAAAATTGAGCATTGTACGAACTTGTGATGGCAAAGAATAAAAGCGATAAACTGATAATAAAGGTTGCTATCATAAGGGGCAGTATAACATGACGTTCTTTTGCACTAAGGGGTTGAACATACAAACAAATAAGCGCATGGCAACCTCTGCTTCCCTCTGCGAAGGGTCTATCTTTTACTTTTATGTATTTACTTTCGTGCAAGAGTCAAAGTTTTTCTCTCTATTCCATTTTATTTTTCTCTTTTGGCAAGCATCATGTGGTGAGGAAAGATCTGGGCACATATATCCAGTTGGATATGGGTAGCATGAGTTATTATTGTTGACATCACGCTTGAGATGCATACATCGGGTGGCGAAATTATAAGCCCTTATCTTTCTATGTGTCCGGTTGAAAAGTTTTGCTCATGTGTATGTGGTGAGTGTTAGCAATCATAGAAGACTATATGATGGTTGAGTATGTGGAGCTCTTACTTAGACTCTGTTGAATAAGTTGAATTGCAATTGCTTGGTGACTGAGAACATAGGTTGTTGAGTTTTAAGAGAATTCATTGTCTCAACCTTAACATGTGAATTGGTTGCGACTTTAACATGAGAAGTTTTATGAGAAAGAATTGATGTTATGATGCTAGGAAAAGTGATTGAAATTGTCATTGATTAAACTTGTGCACTTTGCTAGCATTCACACTTCATAAATTATTTCTTTTATCATTTACCTATTTGAGGACGAGTAGGAATTAAGCTTGGGGATGCTGGTACGTCCCCGACGTATCTATAATTTATAAAGTATTCATGCTGTTTTATTACCATTCTTGGATGTTTTATAGTCATTTTATAGCAACTTTATATCATTTTTTGGGACTAACCTATTGACCCAGTGCCCAGTGCCAATTGCAATTTTTTGCTTGTTTTTACATCGCAGGAAATCAATATCAAACGGATTCCAAACAATGCAAAACTTTTTGTGGATTTTTTATGGACCAAAAGACATCCATTGGGCCAGAGCAACACCTAGGGGGTGCCTCGAGGGGGGCACAACCCACTAGGGCATGCCTGGGGGCCCAGGCGCGCCCATGCGGGTTGTGCCCACCTTGGTGGCCTACTACACCCCCTCTTTGCCCTATAAATCACCAAATTTTCCAAAAACCTCGGGGTAACCCTAGATGAGAAGTTCTGCCACCGCAGGCCTCTGTAGCCACCGAAAAACAATCTAGACCCCGTTCCGGCACTCCGCTAGAGGGGGAAATCATCACTGGTGTCCATCTTCATCATCCCGGCGGCCACCACGATGAGGAGGGAGTAGTCCACCCTCGGGGCTGAGGGTTTGTACCAGTAGGTATGTGTTTAATTTCTCTCTCTCGTGTTCTTGAGATGGCCCGATCTTGATGTATCACGGTCTTTGTTAATATAGTTGGATCATATGGTGTTTTCCCCTCTCTATCTTGTTGTGATGAATTGAGTTTTCCCTTTGAGATTTCTTTCTTGTTGGATTGAATACTTTTATGCATTTGAGAGCACTTGATATATGTCTTGCAAATGAATACTCGTGGTGACAATGGGGTATTATTTTGATTCACTTGATATATGTTTTGGCACTCAACTCGCGGACTCCCAGGAGACATTGGGGTAATCTACACATAGGGGTTGATGCACGTTCTTGTCTTTGTTTCTCCGATAGAAATCTTGGGCACTCTTGGAGGTTCTCTGTGTTTGATTGAGTATTATGAATCTGAAATTTTTTGCTGTTATTTTAGTATGAACTCTTGGATAGATTGATTGGAAAGAATAGCTTTGAGGTGGTTTCGTACCCTACAAATGATTTCTTCTTATGTTCTACGCTATATAAGAACTTTGGAGTGATTCTTCGTTGCACATTGAGAGATGGTTATGTGATCCAATTATATTAGCATTGTTGAGAGATTGCACTAGTGAAAGTACAAACCCTAGGCCTCATTTTCAAGCATTGCAATACCGCTTTTGTGCCCGTTTTCTATTTGCTACCTTGCTGTTTTTATTTATTCAGATTATAAAAATATATTTCTACCATCCATATTACACTTGTATCACCATCTCCTCGCCGAACTAGTGCACCTATACAATTTTCCATTGTATTGGGTGTGTTGGGGACACAATAGATTTCTTGTATTTGATTGCAGGGTTGTTTGAAAGGGACCATCTTCATCCTAAGCCTCCCACAGATTGATAAACCTTAGGTCATGCACTTGAGGGAAATTTGCTGCTGTCCTACAAAACTCTGCGCTTGGAGGCCCAACACGAGTCTACAAGAACAAGTTGTGTAGTAGACATCATCCACTCTCCCGCAACCTGCTGTACCCTCTACTTGAACATGGTGCTTTATGCTTCATACTATTATCCAATGATATGTTGCAATCCTATGATGTCTGAGTAGATTTTTGTTGTCCTATCGGTAATTGGTGAATTGCTATGGTTGGTTTAATTTGCTTCTGGTTATGTTGTTATCCTTTGGTGCCCATCATATGAGCGCGCATGTGGATCACACCATAGGGTTATTTGTATGTTGATAGGACTATGCATTGGAGGGCAAGGGTGACAACAGCTTCAGCCTAAACATAGAAATTGATACGTATGGGATTGAAGGTGGACCAATATATATCCTAATGCTATGGTTGGGTGTTTTTACCTTAATGAACGTTAGTAGTTGCAGATGCTTTCTAATAGTTCCAATCATAAGTGCATAGAATTCCAAGTAAGGGACGACATGCTAGCAGTGGCCTCTCCCACATAAAAACTTGCTATCGGTCTAGTAACGTAGTCAATTGGAAAGGGACAATTCCGCAAATCCTATCACCACTATTCCACACTCGTTTTACTAAATTTAATTGTTTCTTTATTTAAACATCACCTAACTTTTATTTCCACGTTCTTTATTATCTAGCGAACCTATCCACACCTACAAAGTACTTCTAGTTTTATTCTTGTTCGAGGTAAAGCAAACGATAAGTGTGCGTAGAGTTGCATCGGTGGTTGATAGAACTTGAGGGAATATTTGTTCTACCTTTATCTCCTCATTGGGTTTGACACTCTTATTTATCGAAAAAGGCTACAAACGATCCCCTATACTTGTGGGCTATCAAGACCTTTTTCTAGCGCCATTGCCGGGGAGCAATAGCGTGGGGTGAATATTCTTGTGTGTGCTTGTTTGCTTTAGCACTAAGTAGTTTTTCTTTTCTTTTCTAAGTTGTTCTCTATCTTTACTTATGGATATGGAACACGAAACACCAAAAAAATTAGTTGTACTTGCTACTCATGTAGATGGGGAACCTCGTAAAACCCTCGATGCTCTCTATTTGAAAAATATTAAACACTACTTTGATAATCCCGAGAAAACCCCATTCAACTTGATATGGGAGATACATGAAAAACCTCTTTACTTGAGCACTTTATGCTTAGCTTAATGACCTTAAAGAAAGCGCTGTCAGGGAGACAACCCAAAAGTTTTAGAGAGTCATTTTATTTTGTTGAGTGCTTTTATCAAGTTTAAAAACCAAAAAATATAGAGGGGAACCTAAAGCTTCACAAAAAGAAAAGTGAAAGTGAGAAAGACGAGCATCGTGGAAGCAGGAGCATGCCTTGAACTTTGTTCATGCCCATGGAAGCTTTGTGAATCTTGAATTACAGAAACTTTTCAACAAAAATAATTATCCCCTTGTACAAATCCATTGTATTATAAAAATAATGTGCCAAGATTTACCTTTAGGATGATTAGATTGCTTGTTGGTATGTGCGGTGTAAAAATAAAACTTTGGTTGTAGTGCGCGATTTTACATTTTTTACTGTAACGTCAAAAGTTTCTGAAACTTTTTGCACAGTATTTCTATACAAATTGTTTATTTCCTATTTTTTTTAGAATTTTTGGAGTTACAGAAGTATGGTAGATGTTCAGATTGTTACAGAATGTCC
This sequence comes from Triticum urartu, assembly GCF_056163025.1. Taxonomy (NCBI): domain Eukaryota; kingdom Viridiplantae; phylum Streptophyta; class Magnoliopsida; order Poales; family Poaceae; genus Triticum; species Triticum urartu. The sequence goes on along the minus strand of NC_141877.1, from coordinate 149,910,092 downwards.
TGTTTAAGACATATTATGTTTTTGATGCATGGTTTTGCTTGTTTTGATGAAACTATCGATGAAACTATCGATTTTATCGGTGGTATAAGCCATGAAAAAGTTATAATATAGTAGTTACAATGTAAAAACAAAATACGAATGGGTTTGCAACAGTACTTAAAGTAGTGATTTGCATTATTATACTAATGGATCTTACCAAGCTTTCTGTTGAGTATTGTGTGGATGAAGTGATCAAAGATTGAGGATGTCTCGATATGACAAGAAGGAGGAGAGGCAAGAGTTCAAGCTTGGGGATGCCCAAGTCACCCCAAGTAAATATCCAAGGAGACTCAAGCGTCTAAGCTTGGGGATGCCCTGGAAGGCATCCCATCTTTCTTCAATAAGTATCGACATGTTTTCGTCTTCGTTTCGTTCACGTGATATGTGTAAATATTGGAGCATCTTTTGTGTTTAGTTTTCATTTTTGTTTTATGCACCATGCTGGTATGAGATAGTCCATTGTTGATTTATAGAATGCTTATTGCACTTCACTTATATCTTTTTGAGTATGGCTTTATAGAATGCTTCATGTGCTTCACTTATATCATTTGAAGTTTGGATTGCCTGTTTCTCTTTACATAGAAAACCGTTATTTCTAGAATGCTATTTTGCTTCACTTATTCTTATTAGAGCATGATCTTTTGTAGAAAGAACTAAACTCTCATGCTTCACTTATATCTATTTAAAGAGTCAACGGGAATTGGTCATTTGCATGGTTAGTCATAAAATCCTACATAAAACTTGTGGATCACTGAATATGATATGTTTGATTCCTTGCAATATTTTTGCGATATAGAGATGATAATATGTGGGAGGTACTAGTAAACGGTTGTGGTTAGTAAGAATATTGGTGTTAAGGTTTGTGATTCCCAAAGCATGCACGTATAGTCTCTTGTTATGCTATGAAGTTGGAGCATGATTTATTATTGACTGTCTTCCTTATGAGTGGCGGTCGGGGACGAGCGATGGTATTTTCCTACCAATCTATCCCCCTAGGGGCATGCGTAGTAATACTTTGCTTCGTATGAGTTCTTTCTGACTAATGTGAGTCCATGGATTATACACACTCCTACCTTTCCGCAATTTGCTAGCCTCTACGGTACCATGCATTGCCCTTTCTCACCTCGAGAGTCGGTGCAAACTTCGCCAGTGCATCCAAACCCCGTGATATGATATGCTCTATCACACATAAGACTTATTATATCTTCCTCAGAATAGCCACCATACCTACCTATTATGGCCTTTCCATAGCCATTCTGAGATATATTGCCATGCAACTTCCACAGCTTCTGTTTCGATGACTTGAGCATTCATTGTCATATTGCTTTGCATGATTGTAAGATAGCTAGCATGTTATTTCCATGGCTTGTAGGTTTTTTATATCCCCGCTACGCTAGATCATCGCACATCCTGGTACACTGCCAGAGGCATTCATATAGAGTCATATTTTGTTCTAGGTATCGAGTTGTAATTTTTATTTCTTTTGAGTTGTAAGTAAATAGAATTGTGATGACCATCATTATTCATTATTAGAGCATTACCCCAGTGAGGAAAGGATGATGGAGATTATGATTCACCCACAAGTCGGGATGAGACTCCAGACAAAGAGAGAGAAAAAAAGAAGAAGAAAAAAAGAAAAAAGACAAAGAGAGAAGGGGCATGCTAATTCCACACTTGTGCTTCAAAGTAGCACCATGTTATTCATATAGAGACTCTTCTATGTTGTCACTTTCATATACTAGTGGGAATTGATGCACACCCACTTAGTTTTCATATTGAGATTTCATACACTTATAGCTCTTAGTGCATTCGTTGCATGGCAATCCCTACTCCTCACATTGATATCAATTGATGGGCATCTCCATAGCCCATTGGTCAGCCGCGTCGATGTGAGACTTTCTTACTATTTTTGTCTTCTCAATATTTACCCCTATCATCATACTCTATTCCACCCATAGTGTTATATCCATGGCTTCCGCTCATGTATTGCGTGAGGGTTGAAAAATCTGAAGCGCGTTAAAAAGTATGAACCAATTGCTCGGGTTGTCATCGGGGTTGTGCATGATAAATACTTTGTGCTAAGAATACAGAGCATGACAAGACTATATGATTTTGTAGGGATAGCTTTCTTTAGCATTGATATTTTTAAAGACACGATTGTTTGTTGGGATGCTTGAGTATTGATGTCTTTATGTCAAATTATAGAGTATTGGTTTGAATAACTCTTATCTTAATATTCATGCCATGATTAGATATATGATCAATATTATGCTAGGTAGCATTCCACATCAAAAATTATCTTTTTTATCATTACCTACTCGAGGACGAGCAGGAATTAAGCTTGGGTATGCTGATACGTCTCTGTCGTGTCAATAATTTTTAATTGTTTCATGCCAATATTATACAACTTTCACATACTTTTGGCAACATTTTATATGATTTATTCGACTAATGTATTAATCCAGTGCTCAGTGCCAGTTCCTATTTGTTGCATGTTTTTTGTTTCACAGAATATCCATATCAAACGAAGTCCAAATGCGATAAAAATTTATGGAGAATTATTTTGGAATATTTATGATTTTTGGGAGGTGGAACCAACGCTAACAGAGCCCAAGGCCTCCACAACCCACCAGGGCATGCCCAGGTGTCTTGTGCCCTCCCTGTAAGTCAGTTGGGGCCCTTCTTCGAGTTCAAGAAAGATGATTTATGGAAAAAATGTGTAAAAATTTCAGCGCAATCAGAGTTAGGATATCTGGGAATTTAAGAAACGGTGAAGGGCTGGAAAACAGGAACATGAAATAGAAGAGAACAGAGGGATAGTTCCAATCTCGGAGTGGCTCCCGCCCCTCCGTCACCATGGAGGCCATGGACCAGAGGGGGAACTCTCCTTCCATCTATGGGGGAGGCCAAGGAGGGGGGGGGGTTCTCTCCTCCTCTCTCTCGGTGGCGCCGGAGCACCGCCGGGGCAAGCATCGTGTGACGACAAAATACTCCAACAACTCGGTCATCTTCACCAACATCTTCATCACCTTCCCACATCTATATTCAGCGTTCAACTCTCCCGCAACCCGCTGTACCTTCTACTTGAACATGGTTCTTTATGCTTGATACTATTATCCAATGATATGTTGCTATCCTATGATGTCTGAGTATATTTTTGTTGTCCTATCGGTAATTGGTTAATTGCTATGGTTGGTTTAATTTGCTTGTGGTTATGTTGTTGTCCTTTGGTGCCCATCATATGAGCGCGCGTGTGGATCACACCATAGGGTTAGTTGTATGTTGATAGGACTATGCATTAGAGGGCAAGGGTGATAGCAGCTTCAGCCTAAACATAGAAATTGATACGTACGGGATTGAAGGTGGACCAGTATATATCTTGATGCTATGGTTGGGTGTTTTTACCTTAATGAACATTAGTAGTTGCGGATGCTTGCTAATAGTTCCAATCATAAGTGCATAGAATTCCAAGTAAGGGACGACATGCTAGCAGTGGCCTCTCCCACATAAAAACCTGCTATCGGTCTAGTAACGTAGTCAATTGTTAAGGGACAATTCCGCAAATCCTATCACCACTATTCCACACTTGTTTTATTAAATTTAATTGTTTCTTTATTTAAACAACATCTAACTTTTATTTTCACGTTCTTTATTATCTTGCGAACCTATCCACACCTACAAATTACTTCTAGTTTTATTGTTGTTCTAGGTAAAGCAAACGATAAGTCTGTGTAGAGTTTTACCGGTGGTCAATAGAACTTGAGGGAATATTTGTTCTAACTTTAGCTCCTCGTTGGGTTTGACACTCTTATTTATCGAAAAAGGCTACAAATGTTCCCCTATACTTGTGGGTTATCACCAGCCGGCTCTCTACCACATGGGCCATGGCCCTTTTTAATTAGAGCCTAACATAGTTTAGAGGTAACCACCCACTAACCAGAGACGGACATGTGGGCCCTGTCTAATTAACTAAATCTAATTAACCTGTTTAACTAATCTAACAACCCAGTGTGATGCGGAGCATCCCAAGGCCATCCCCATGGACCTAACTACATCTCCTACGACACCTCTTGGACCCATGACACGAGCACGTGCAAGAGCCCTTGAAACCGAGGTGCCATCTCTTCTCTCACATTTCCACTTTGATGCACATGTGACATGGCTACTACCTCGTACGGACACTCTGTGCATACTCAGGTATCTTGGAGAAGCTAAGGAGCGAGGAGAAGAAGAAAGGGAAGATGGACGTGAAGACGAAGAAGAAGAGCTTCTACAAGTTCCCAGGCTCCGGACGACCGACGAACACCGGACGTCCGATGACCTCCAGGCTCCGGACGTTCGGGCCCCTCCGGACGACCGATGCTCCCACACCCGAGACGAAATCTATGGACATCCGACGCCCAACGGACGACCGACGCCCGGACGTCCGACCCCGACCGGACGTCCGACCGAAGACCACCCGAGCCGAAACTACGGACGTCCGACAGGCACCGGACGTCCGGACCCTCGCGATCCTCCAGACGTCCGGTGACCCCCGGACGTCCGACGCCTGTGCGCTGATGCGTGTTGGGCCGCATCCCATGTACCCCTTCGCCCCCTCTTTTGCACTAAGACTATATATACTCCACCTCGTCCAACTTTCTAGGGTTAGCGTTGGTTTAGCTCATTTTGAGAGATAGAGCTTCGCTCATCCACATCGGATCTACTCCTCGTGAGAGACCGCGGCCTCTTCGGAGAAGATCCCTTTGGATTCAAGACCCCTCTTTAGGGAAGAACATCAAGACCTCCTCACGGAGAAAACCGTTACCCTTGTATCGTCCTTGGTTGATTGTGTACCTTGTGAACCCTATGTATTCGAGGATCTAGCACTTTTGTGACTTGTTCTTGTTAGTTTGAGTGTTCCTCTTGTGTTTCCCCTTGTGTTTTCCCTCGTTTCCCTCCTCGTGTTCTTCGTGTTCATCACGGGATCCGCTCCTTTCGTGAAAGATCGGCCCCTAGGGTTCCTACCCTGCATCACAGTGTCCATAACACCTGGGGCCCATCTGCAGTTTGACCAGTCAACAATCAAACAATTGACTGGTGACTGGGTCAACTGGGCCCTCTAGCCCCACCTGTTAGCCACATGTGCATAAGGCTAGGTACACTTCTGTGTACCCATAGCATTTAATATTTAATATATTTTCGAATTAAATTAATTCCAGTAATTTCAGAAAATCATTTAATCTTTGAAAAATCATATAAAATAATCCGTAACTCGGATGGAAATAATTTATATATGAAAATTGCTCAGAAAAATGTGACAAATCTGAATAGGCGATCCACTCATCTTTCGCATGCCTCTAACATGATGAACATGGATCCTCCCCCTTTGTTCCATCTATCTAAAAACTACCTAACGCCGGGAAAACATTCCCAGATGTTTTCCCGCTTCGTCTATAACATGTGGAACTGCGTTAGGTCACTCCTAGCATTGCATATTGCCATGTCATGCATCGTGGTTCATTTGATTGCTTTATATTTATTGTTTCTCCCCCATCTTCTCTCCGGTAGACACCGAGATCGATGCTGCTCCTGGGTAGGACTACACACCTGACGATCAACCCCTTTCCGCAGCGCTTCCAGGCAAGAAAACCCCCCTTGATCATTCATATATTGCCCATTCTTTCTCTCTCATGCTTGCATTAGATTTTGCTACTATTGTTTGATAGCTCCTATTCTGATGCATAGCCTGTTTTTCTGACATGCTATTGTTACTTTACCTATTATCCTATATGCTTAGTGTAGGTTAGTTAGTGGTCCATCAGTGACCCCTCACGCTTGTCCTTGTTGCCCCGCTTAGTTACCAGTGACTCGATCAACGTGATCGATGTGTAGATTGATACGTCCATTTTGCATCATGCTTTTATATCGATATTTATTGCATTATGGGCTGTTATTACACATTATGTCACAATACTTATGCCTTTTCTATCTTATTTTACAAGGTTTACATGAAGAGGGAGAATGCCGGCAGCTGGAATTCTGGGCTGGAAAAGGAGCAAATATTAGAGACCTATTCTACACAACTCCAAAAGTCCTGAAACTCCATGAAAGTCAGTTTTGGAATATATAAAAAATATTGGGCGAGGAAAGCACCGGAGGGGGGCCACCCACCATCCACGAGGGTGGGGGCGCGCCCCCTGTCTCATGGGCCCCCTAGCAGGCCTCCGGTGCCCATCTTTTGCTATATGAAGTCTTTCTCCCTAAAAAAATCAGGAGGAAGCTTTCGGGAGAAGCGCCGCCGTCTCGAGGCGGAACCTTGGCGGAACCAATCTAGGGCTCCGGCGGAGCTGTTCTGTCGGGGAAACATCCCTCTGGGAGGAGGAAATCTTCACCATTGTCATCACCATCGATCCTCTCATCCGGAGGGGGTCAATCTCCATCAACATCTTCACTAGCACCATCTCGTCTCAAACCCTAGTTCATCTCTTGTATCCGATCTTTGTCTCAAAACCTCAGGTTGGTACCTGTGGGTTGCTAGTAGTGTTGATTACTTCTTGTAGTTGATTCTAGTTGGTTTATTCGGTGGAAGATTATATGTTCAGATCCTTTATGCATATTAATAACCCTCTGATTATGAACATGAATATGATTTGTGAGTAGTTACATTTGTTCCTGAGGACATGGGAGAAGTCTTGCTATAAGTTGTCATGTGGATTTGGTATTCGTTCGATATTTTGATGAGATGTATGTTGTCTCTCCTCTAGTGGTGTCATGTGAACGTCGACTACATGACACTTCACCATTGTTTGGGCCTAGGGGAAGGCATTGGGAAGTAATAATTAGATGATGGGTTGCTAGAGCGACAGAAGCTTAAACCCTAATTTATGCATTGCTTCGTAAGGGGCTGATTTGGATCCATATGTTTCATACTATGGTTAGGTTTACCTTAATTCTTCTTTCGTAGTTCCGGATGCTTGCGAGAGGGGTTAATCATAAGTGGGATGCTTTTCCAAGTAAGGGCAGTACCCAAGCACCGGTCCACCCATAAATCAAATTATCAAAGTAACGAACACGAATCATATGAGCATGATGAAAACTAGGTTGACTATAATTCCCATGTGTCCTAGGGAGCGCTTTCCTTTATATAAGAGTTTGTCCAGGCTTGTCCTTTGCTACAAAAAGGATTGGGCCACCTTGCTGCACCTTGTTTACTTTTATTACTTGTTACCCGTTACGAATTACCTTATCACAAAACTCCCTGTTACCGATAATTTCAGTGCTTGCAGAGAATACCTTACTGAAAACCGCTTGTCATTTCCTTCTCCTCCTTGTTGGGTTCGACACTCTTACTTATCGAAAGGACTATGATAGATCCCCGATACTTGTGGGTCATCATAGATACGGACACATCACCGCACACCCCCTTAGTTGTACGACTCTGCAGAGCTACTATCGAGTGCTGATAACACATAAGTATAGGGGATTTTAACTTTTTCGATAAATAAGAGTGTCAAACCCAATGAGGAGCTAAAGGTAGTATTTATATTCACTTCAAGTTCTATCAACCATCGATACAACTCTACGCACACTTAACATTTGTTTTACCTAGAACAAGTATGAAACTATTTTATAGGTGTGATGCTAGAACTATTTTCCAAGAATAAAACTAGGAGTACTTTGCGAGATAATGATAATTAGTTGTTTAGTAGAAAGATATTTATAACACAAGAGAATTCTTTGTCCATAGGCAATCCATAACTAGACTGGTAATCATCATTGCAATTTTATATGAGGGAGAGGCATGAGCTAACATACTTTCCGTACTTGGATCATATGCACTTATGGTTGGAACTCTAGCAAGCATCCGCAACTACCAAAGACCATTAAGGTAAAACCCAACCATAGCATTAAGTATCAAGTGTTGGAAATATGCCCTAGAGGCAATAATAAATTAGTTATTATTATTATATTTCATTGTTCATGATAATCGTTTATTATCCATGCTAGAATTGTATTGATAGGAAACTCAGATACATGTGTAGATACATAGACAACACCATGTCCCTAGTAAGCCTCTAGTTGACTAGCTCGTTGATCAATAGATGGTTACAGTTTCCTGACCATGGACATTGGATGTCGTTGATAATGGGATCACATCATTAGGAGAATGATGTGATGGACAAGACCCAATCCTAAGCCTAGCACAAGATCGTGTAGTTCGTATGCTAAAGCTTTTCTAATGTCAAGTATCATTTCCTTAGACCATGAGATTGTGCAACTCCCGGATACCGTAGGAGTGCTTTGGGTGTGCCAAACGTCACAACGTAACTGGGTGGCTATAAAGGCACACTACAGGTATCTCCGAAAGTGTCTGTTGGGTTGGCACGAATCGAGACTGGGATTTGTCACTCCGTGTAAACGGAGAGGTATCTCTGGGCCCACTTGGTAGGACATCATCATAATGTGCACAATGTCATCAAGGAGTTGATCACGGGATGATGTGGTACGGAACGAGTAAAGAGACTTTCCGGTAACGAGATTGAACAAGGTATCGGGATACCGACGATCGAATCTCGGGCAAGTATCGTACCGCTAGACAAAGGGAACTGTATACGGGATTGATTAAATCCTTGACATCGTGGTTCATCCGATGAGATCATCATGGAGCATGTGGGAGCCAACATGGGTATCCAGATCCCGCTGTTGGTTATTGATCGGAGAGTTGTCTCGGCCATGTCTGCATGACTCCCGAACCCGTAGGGTCTACACACTTACGGTTCGATGACGCTAGGGTTATAGGGAAAGTATGTATGCGGTTACCGAATGTTGTTCGGAGTCCCGGATGAGATCCCGGACGTCACGAGGAGTTCCGGAATGGTCCGGAGGTAAATATTAATATATAGAAAGTATGGTTTTGGCCACCGGAAGTGTTTCGGGCATCATCGGTAGTGTACGGGGACCACCAGAGGGGTCCGGGGGTCCACCAGGTGGGGCCACCAGCCTTGGAGGCCTACATGGGCCAATAGTGGGAAGGGACCAGCCCCTAGGTGGGCTGGGGCACCTCCCACCAAGGCCCAAGGCGCCTCCAAGAGGGGAGGGGAGCAAACCCTAGGGCAGATGGGCCCTAAGGCCCACCTCAGGTGCGCCTCCCCCTCTCCCCCTTGTGGCCGCCACCCTAGATGGGATCTAGGGAGGAAACCCTAGGTGGGGGCGCAGCCCTCCCTCTCCCCCTATATATAGTGGAGGCAAAGGGGCAGCCCAACACATGAAGTTCCTCCCCTGTTGGCGCAACCCCTCCCCTCCAATACCTCTCCTCCTCCGCGTGAGCTTGGCGAAGCCCTGCCGGAGAACTGCCACTCCATCATCACCACGCCGTCGTGCTACTATTGGACTCTCTTCCTCAACCTCTCCTTCCTCCTTGCTGGATCAAGGTGTAGGAGACGTCACCGGGCTGTATGTGTGTTGAACGCGGAGGTGCCGTCCGTTCGACACTAGGATCATCGGTGATTTGGATCACGACGAGTACGACTACATCAACCCCCTTCACTTGAACGCTTCCGCTTAGCGATCTACAAGGGTATGTAGATGCACTCTCCTTCCCCTCATTGCTAGATTACTCCATAGATTGATCTTGGTGATGCGTAGAAAATTTTAAATTTCTGCTACGATCCCCTACAGTGGCATCATGAGCTAGGTCTATGCGTAGTTTCTATGCACGAGTAGAACACAAAGCAGTTGTGGGCGTCAATTTTTGTCAATTTACTTGCCGTTACTAGTCTTATCTTGATTCGGCGGCATCGTGGGATGAAGCGGCCCGGACCGACCTTACGCGTACGCTTACGTGAGACTGGTTCCACCGACTGACATGCACTAGTTGCATAAGGTGGCTAGCGGGTGTCTGTCTCTCCCACTTTAGTCGGATCAGATTCGATGAAAAGGTTCCTTATGAAGGGTAAACAGAAATTGGCATATCACGTTGTGGTTTTGGCGTAGGTAAGAAACGTTCTTGCTAGAAACCTATAGCAGCCACGTAAAAACTTGCAACAACAATTAGAGGACGTCTAACTTGTTTTTGCAGCATATGCCTTGTGATGTGATATGGCCAAAAAGATGTGATGAATGATATATGTGATGCATGAGATTGATCATGTTCTTGTAATAGGAATCACGACTTGCATGTCGATGAGTATGACAACCGGCAGGAGCCATAGGAGTTGTCTTAATTTATTTATGACCTGCGTGTCAACATAAACGTCATGTAATTACTTTACTTTATTGCTAAAGCATTAGCCATAGTAGTAGAAGTAATAGATGACGAGACAACTTCAAGAAGACACGATGATGGAGATCATGATGATGGAGATCATGGTGTCATGCCGGTGACAACGTTGATCATGGAGCCCCGAAGATGGAGATCAAAAGGAGCAAAATGATATTGGCCATATCATGTCACTATTTGATTGCATGTGATGTTTATCATGTTTTACATCTTATTTTCTTAGAACGACGATAGCTTAAATAAGATGATCCCTCACTAAAATTTCAAGAAAAGTGTTCCCCCTAACTGTGCACCGTTGCGAAGGTTCGTTGTTTCGAAGCACCACGTGATGATCGGGTGTGATAGATTCTAACGTTTGAATACAACGGGTGTAAGCCAGATTTACACACGCAATACACTTAGGTTGACTTGACGAGCCTGGCATGTACAGACATGGCCTCGGAACACAGAAGATCGAAAGGTCGAACATGAGTCCTATAGAAGATATGATCAACATGAGATGTTCACCGTTGATGACTAGTCCGTCTCACGTGATGATCGGACACGGCCTAGTCGATTCGGATCATGTTTCACTTAGATGACTAGAGGGATGTCTATCTGAGTGGGAGTTCATTAAATAACTTGATTAGATGAACTCAATTATCATGAAAAGAGTCTAAATTGTCTTCACAAATATGTTGTAGATAAATAGCTCACGTTGTAGCTCCCTGTTTCAATACGTTCCTAGAGAAAGATTAAATTGAAAGATATTGTAAGCAATGATGCGGACTGGGTCCGTAGTCCGAGGAGTGTCCTCACTGCTACACAGAAGTGTAACGCCCCGAGACCGGTGTGCCAGGTGTCGTCCAGTTATTCGCTGTCGTTGCCATGCCATTTGCTTGCGTGTTGCATCTTGCCATGTCATCATCTGCATTGCATCGTCATGTTTTCAAAACTCGCATTCGTTCACGTCTCCCAGTTCCGTCCGTTGTCCGTTCTGAGCCCAACCACACTTGCACGCGCCCGTGGCATGTCCAAAATATTATTTTATAAGTGGCTGGAAAATGTTCTCGGAATGGGATGAAAGTTGGCATGCGGTGTTTTCATGTTGTAGATAGGCCGCCTGTCAATTTTCGTCGCATTCGGAGTTCGTTTGACGCCCCAACGGATAACTATAGCGGCAATATAGCCGGTCTAACGTCAGACATTTTCGGTCTCTGGAAACAGTTGCCGGGCCTCTCTCTCTTCTCTTCTCTCAGCTCGAGCCCTTCTGCACAGCCCACAAGTCCCAACCGACCCCTCGCGCGCGCGTCCGGAAGTTGTCCCGGACCCGACCCGGACTGTCGTCACCGTTGTGTCCGGATCATCCCCAAACATCTACAAAACGTCATCGTTTTCTTATTTGGACTTCCTAACCTATATTTTTCTCGACCGCCCGATTACGATCGGACGGACCAGATTAGCCCCTACCCTAATCTTATTGCAATATAAGTTTGGACAACCCTAAAATCTAGGGACCTGTCCCAAACTCCCAGCCGCGCCGCCACTCCACCAAATCCCCATCGGGATCCATCCCTCCCCAACCATCGCTCGCCAACCAGTGCATCCCCACCACTCCTCGATTCCAGCCATTTCCCTGCTCGATCCTGGAGGGGATCGAGGCCACCAGCAGCCCCGAGCTCTCGAGCGAGACCGAGCTCCCTCCTCCTCGTCCCCGTGCCGCAAGCAGCAGCAGATCCAGCGCAGCCGTGCCCGGACGTCTCTGGCAAAGCTCCGGCCAGCCAACTGCGCCTGCTCTTCCCTCCGTTTTTCTCGTTTTCTTCTCTGTATCTCTCCTCTCTGAAACTCTCTCGATTACATGTACATGCCCACAGGAGTACATCCGCTGTTGCCGATCGAGCGCCATGCGCCAGTCCCCGCCGCCTCGGATCCCGACGACCCCAGTTCGCCGTCAACGCCGCCATCTTGCTACCCTTGCCGGAGAGCACTGCGCCGCCCGAGTTGCGCCCAAGCCCCATCGCGTAGTGCCTGTCCAGCCTCTGCTTCGCCTGCCCGGAGCCCCCGCAAGCCACTGCTCCGCCCTGCTGTCTTCGTTGTTGGCCCTCGCAGCGTTGCCCCGATCCAGGACAGTGCCTGGCGTCCCTCTCCTTCCTTCTCCCCATTTTGTTTCTCCTCCTCCTCTCATGGCTCTCTCTCCCGTGGATAGCAGGATCCCGTCGCCGCGCTGCCGTTTCCGGCCTCCGGCCGCTCAAGACCCGCCTCGCCGTACCTCTGCTTCGTGCGGGATGAGACGAGACGACCGCTGCCATACGAGGGTCGCTGCGCGTTGACCCTTCCCCGATTGAACCAAGGCCGGCCGGCCCAGCGTGCCTCCTCCCGTGCCAGATCGCAGCCCAACCGGCCTCGCCTCGCTTTTGCAGCTCCCACCTCTTCACCGAACGGCCCAAGGCCCATGGTGAGGCCAGATCCAGCGCCTCTCTTTTTTTCCCTTCCCCCTGTCAGGCCAACCTCTGTTTCGGCCCAGGACATTTTTTTCCCTGAACGAATTTATCTATTATTCCGGAGAACACAGTTTTGCAGAAAAGTCCCTCTAGATCATGCATTTAATATCTCCACAACCGTGCATCGGATTAAAACAAACTTAATATGAAAGTTGCTTAGAATTTTGTCTAGTTTAATAATATGTCACTTTCATCCATGTTCAAAATGTCTAAAATGATGTTTGTTTAAATTTGCTCCTATGCCATGTTAAAATGATTAAATTCATAACTATTTAACCGTAACTCGGAATTTAATAAACTTTATATGTAAATGGGGTAGAAAAATGCCTAGTTTAACATGGTGGCCTTACTTTGCATGTTTAACAACTCTAAAATCTGGTTTAGGGCAGAACAGTACCAAATCTATAATATGCTCATGAGGAGTTTCCGGAATTGTGGTTTGTTGTTCCGGCCTCATTTAAACTTGCCTAGATAGGTAGTCTTCTTTTGCTTCACCCTCTTGCCATGTTTAACAACATTTAATATTGTTGGGTACATAAACAAGATCGAACTAAATGAATCACGTGGTGTTCCGTCAATATGCAACTCATTGCATATTGAGCTCCACTTAACTTGTAGTGTTGTTTGTGCACTTTGCCATGCCATGCTTCATTAAACCGGACATGCATCATACTTGATTGTGCATCATGCCATGTCTATGTGGTGGTTGTTTATTATGTTGTGTGCTTCTTTCCGGTGTTGCTTCTTCGGGTTGGTTCCGGTAACGTCGCGTTTGTGAGGAACCGTTCGACTTCGTCCGTTTGTCTTCTTCATGGACTCGTTCTTCATCCTTGCGGGATTTCAGGCAAGATGATCATACCCTCGAAATCACTTCTATCTTTGCTTGCTTAGTTGCTCGCTCTTTTGCTATGCCTATGCTGCGATACCTACCACTTGCTTATCATGCCTCCATATTGTTGAACCAAGCCTCTAACCCACCTTGTCCTAGCAAACCGTTGATTGGCTATGTTACTGCTTTGCTCAGCCCCTCTTATAGCGTTGTTAGTTCCAGGTGAAGATTGAAGTTTGTTCCTTGTTGGAACTTGGAGATGTTGTTCCTTGTTGGAACATGTTTACTTGTGGGGATATCACTATATATCTTATTTAATTAATGCATCTATATACTTGGTAAAGGGTGGAAGGCTCGGCCTTATGCCTGGTGTTTTGTTCCACTCTTGCCGCCCTAGTTTCCGTCATATCGGTGTTATGTTCCCGGATTTTGCGTTCCTTACGCGGTTGGGCTATTATGGGAACCCCTTGACAGTTCGTCTTAAGTAAAGCTCTTCCAGCAATGCCCAACATTGGTTTTACCATTCGCCACCTAGCCTCTTTTTCCCTTGGGTTTCGCGGACTCAAGGGTCATCATTATTTTATCCCCCCAGGCCAGTGCTCCTCTGAGTGTTGGTCCACCTGTCAGCTGCCGGTGGCCACCAGGGGCAACTCTGGGCTAGCTTACCCATACCTAAGACAATCTGAGTGTGCCCTGAGAAAGAGATATGTGCAGCTCCTATCGGGATTTGTCGGCACATTCAGGCGGTGTTGCTGGTTTAGTTTTACCCTGTCAAAATGTCTTGTTGTACCAGGATACCGAGTCTGATTGGAATGTCTCGGGAGGAGGTCTATTCCTTCGTTGACCGTGAGAGCTTGTGATGGGCTAAGTTGGGACACCCCTGCAGGGATTTGAACTTTCAAAAGCCATGCCCGCGGTTATGGGCAGATGGGAATTTGTTAATGTCCGGTTGTAGAAAACCTGAAGTTGACCTTAATTAAAATGAATCAACCGCGTGGGTAACCGTGATGGTCTCTTTCCGGCGGGGTCCGGGAAGCGAACACGGTTGTTGGAGTTATGCTTGACGTAGGTTGTCATAGGATCACTTCTTGATCATACTTTTATCGACCGTGCTTTGCCTTCTCTTCTCGCTCTCTTTTGCGTATGTTAGCCACCATATATGCTAGTCGCTCGCTGCAGCTCCACCTCCTAACTTTACCTTACCCATAAGCTTAAATAGTCTTGATCGCGAGGGTGCGAGATTGCTGAGTCCCCGTGGCTCACAGTTACTTCCAAAACCAGCTTGCAGGTGCCGATGAGTCCGTGCAGATGACGCAACCAAGTTCAAGGAGGAGCTCGATGAAGATCTTGTCCTTTGTGTTGTTTCGTTCTAGTTGATCAGTAGTGGAGCCCAGTTGGGGTCGATCGGGGACCTTTTGTCGCATTTGGGGTTCTACTTTTATTTTGGCTCCGTAGTCGGGCCTTGATTGTATCTGATTGATGTAATGCTTCATTCATGTAATTGGGTGAAGTGGCGATTGTAAGCCAACTATGTATCTCTTTCCCTTATTGTATTACATGGGTTGTGTGAAGATTACCTCACTTGCGACATATGCCTTCAATGCGATTATGCCTCTAAGTCGTGCCTCGACACGTGGGAGATATAGTCGCATCGAGGGCGTTACAAGAAGGCTTATGTCTTTGATGCACCGTTCGATGTGCAAACCCCTACAACATCGTCTGTGGATGTTGTGAACACCTGACAGACACATCCTGATGACTACTTGATAGTTTAGTGCACCATCCTTTACGGCTTGGAATCCGGATTCCAATGACGTTTTGAACGCCATAGAACATATGAGATGTTCCAAGAGCTGAAATTGGGATTTCAGGCTCATGCTCGTGTTGAGAGGTGTGAGACCTCTGACAAGTTCTTTTGCCAGCAAGATGGAGGAGAATAGCTCAGCTAGTGAGCATTAGCTCAGAATGTCCGGGTGCTACAATCACTTAAAGCAGTGGGAGTTAAACTTCCAGATAAGATAGTGATTGATAGAGTTCTCTAGCCACTATCACTAAGCTACTAGATCTTCGTGATGAACTATGACATGCAAGGGATGGAGTTGATCCCGGAGCTGTTCGCGGAGCTTAAGACCGCAAAAGGTAGAAATCAAGAAGGAGCATCATGTGTTGATGGTTTAACAAGACCACTGGTTTCAAGAAGGCAAGGGCTAGAAGGGAAACTTCATGGATGGCAAACCAGTTGCCGCTCCAGTGAAGGAACCCAAGGTTGAACCCAAACCCGAGACTAAATGCTTCTATTGTAAAGGGAACGGTCACTGGTAGTGGAATTACCCCAAATGCATGGTATATAAGAAGGCTGGCAACTTCAACAAAATTTATACGTGTTATTAATGTGTACCTCACTAGTACTCCTGGTAGCACCTGGGTATTGGATACTGGTTCAGTTACTATTATTGATGACTTGAAGCAAAAGCTACGGACTAAACGGAGACTGGCTGAGGGCGAGGTGACGATGTGTGTTGGAAGTGTTTCCAAAGTTGATGAGATCACCATCGCACGCTACGTCTGCCTTCGGGATTAGTATTGAATCTAGATAAATGTTATCAGGTGTCTACGTTGAGCATGAATATGATTAGATCATGTTCATTGCAATACGATTATTCATTTAAGTTAGAGAATAATGGTTATTCTGTTTACATGAATAATACCTTTCATGGTCATGCACACTCTGTGAATGGTTCATTGAATCTCGGTCGTGGTAATACACATGTTCACGCCAAAAGATGTAGAGTTAATAATGATAGTACCACTTTGCTGTGGCACTGCCGCTTAGGTCATATTGGCGTAAGATGCATGAAGAAACTCCATATCGATGGATGTTTGGAGTCACTTGATTTTGAATCGCTTGACACATGCGAGCCATGCCTCATGGGCAGGATGACTAAGACCCCGTTTTCAGGTACAATGAAATGGGCAAGTGACTTGTTCGAAATCATACATGCAGATGTGTGTGATCCAATGAGAATTGAAGCGTGCGGTGGATATCGCTATTTTCTCATCTTCACTGATGATTTGAGTAGATATAGGTATATTTACTTAATGAAGCACAAGTCTGAAACGTTTGAAAAGTTCAAGCGATTTCAGAGTGAAGTTAAGAATCATCATAACAAGAAGATCAAATTCCTACGATCTGATCAATGAGAATTTCTGAGTTATGAGTTTGGCAAACACTTAAGACATTGTGGAATTGTTTCACAGTTGAAGCCACCTGGAACACCACAGGGTAATGGTGTGTCCGGATGTCATAAACGAACCTTATGAGATATGGTGCGATCTATGATGTCTCTTACCGATCTACCGTTTTCATTTTGAGGTTATGCGTTAGAGACAGCTGCATTCACTTTAGATAGGACACCATCTAAGTCCGTTGAGATGACGTTGTAAGAATATGGTTTGGCAAGAAACCAAAGTTGCCGTTTCTTAATGTTTGGGGCTGCGATTCTTAAGGCTTCAGCCGGAGAAGCTCGAACCCAAAGCGGACAAACAGATCTTCATAGGATACCCAAGGGTGACAGTTGGGTATACCTTCTATCTCAGATCCAAGGGCAAAAATGTTTGTCGCCAAGAACGGGTCCTTTCTCGAGAAGGAGTTTCTCTCGAAAGAATTGAGTGGGAGGAAGATAGAACTTGATGAGGTTGTCAAACCATCACTTCAATCGGAGAGTAGTGCAACACAGAAAGATGTTTCTGTGGAACCTACGACTGTTGAAGAGGAAACTAATGATAGTGATCATGAAGTTTCGGATCAAGTTGATATCGAACCTCATAGGTCGACAAGGATATGTACTACTCCTGAGTGGTACGGTGATCCTGTCTTAGATGTCATGTTGTTGGACAACAATGAACCTACGAACTATGGAGAAGCGATGGTGGGCCCATATTCTGACAAATGGTTAGAAGCCATGAAATCCGAGATAGGATCCATGTATCAGAACAAAGTGTGGACTTTGGTGGACTTGCCCGTTGATCGGCAAGCCATTGAGATAAATGGATCTGTAAGAAGAAGACGGACGTGGGCGGTATTGTTACCGTCTATGAAGCTTCACTTGTGGCAAAGAGTTTTTCACAAGTTCAAGGAGTTGACTACGATGAGAATTTCTCACCCGTAGCGATGCTTAAGTCCGTCAGAATCATGTTAGCATTAGCTGTATTTTTCGTTTATGAAATCTGACAGATGGATGTCAAAAACAAGTTTTCTTACCAGTTTTCATAAGAAAGAGTTGTATGTGATACAATCAAAGTTTTTTCAATCCTAAGGGTGCTAAAAGGTATGCTCGCTCCAGCGATCCTTCTATGGACTAGAGCAAGCATCTTGGAGTCAGAATATATGTTTTGATGGAGTGATCAAAGCTTTTAGGTTTATACAATGTTTGCTAGAAACTTGTATTTACAAGAAAGTGAGTGGGAGCACTACAACATTTTTGATAAGTATATGTGGATGACATATTGTTGATTCGAAATGATGTAGAATTTCTAGAAAGCATAAACGGTTGTTTGAAGAGTGATTTTCAAAGGAAGACCTGGATAAAGCTGCTTACATATTGGGCATCAAGATCTATAGAAATAGATCAAGACGTTTGATGATACTTTCAAAGAACGCACACCTTGACATGTTTTTGAAGGAGTTCAAAATAGATCAGTCAAAGAAGGGGTTCTTACCTAAGTTGTATGGTGTGTCGAAGATTGACCACGGCAGAAGAAAGAGGAAGGACGAAGGACGTCCCCTGTGCTTTTGTCATAGGCTCTAAACGGTATGCCATGCTGAGTACCGCACCAGATGTGTGCCTTGCCACATGTCTGGCAAGAGCGTACAAAGGTGATCTAGGATTGGATCACCAGATAGCGGTCAAAATTATCCTTAGAGGAATAAGGAAATGTTTCTCGGTTATGGAGGTGATAAAGAGTTCGACATAAAGAGTTACGTCGATGCAAGCTTAACACCTATCCGGATAGCTCTGAGTAGAAATACCGGATACGTATAATGGAGCAACAATTTGGAATAGCTCCAAGTGGAATGTGGTAGCAGCATCTACGATATGACATAAAGTTTTGTGAAATACATAGGGATCTGAATATGGCAAGACCCGTTGACTACAACCTCTCTCACAGGCATAACATGATCAAACCCAGAACTCATTGAGTATTAGCCATATAGTGATGTGAACTAGATTAGTAAACTCTTTGGATGTTGGTCACCTGGCGATGTGACCTGTGAGTGTTAATCACATGGCGATGTGAACTAGATTATTGACTCTAGTGCAAGTGGGAGACTGTTGGAAATATGCCCTAGAGGCAATAATAAATTAGTTATTATTATTATATTTCATTGTTCATGATAATCGTTTATTATCCATGATAGAATTGTATTGATAGGAAACTCAGATACATGTGTGGATACATAGACAACACCATGTCCCTAGTAAGCCTCTAGTTGACTAGCTCGTTGATCAATAGATGGTTACAGTTTCCTGACCATGGACATTGGATGTCGTTGATAACGGGATCACATCATTAGGAGAATGATGTGATGGACAAGACCCAATCCTAAGCCTAGCACAAGATCGTGTAGTTCGTATGCTAAAGCTTTTCTAATGTCAAGTATCATTTCCTTAGACCATGAGATTGTGCAACTCCTGGATACCGTAGGAGTGCTTTGGGTGTGCCAAACGTCACAATGCAACTGGGTGGCTATAAAGGCACACTACAGGTATCTCCGAAAGTGTCTGTTGGGTTTGCACGAATCGAGACTGGGATTTGTCACTCCGTGTAAACGGAGAGGTATCTCTGGGCCCACTCGGTAGGACATCATCATAATGTGCACAATGTGATCAAGGAGTTGATCACGGGATGATGTGTTACGGAACAAGTAAAGAGACTTGCCGGTAACGAGATTGAACAAGGTATCGGGATACCGACGATCGAATCTCGGGCAAGTATCGTACAACTAGACAAAGGGAATTGTATACGGGATTGATTAAATCCTTGACATCGTGGTTCATCCGATGAGATCATCGTGGAGCATGTGGGAGCCAACATGGGTATTCAGATCCCGTTGGTTATTGATCGGAGAGTTCTCTCGGCTATGTCTGCATGACTCCCGAACCCGTAGGGTCTACACACTTAAGGTTCGATGACGCTAGGGTTATAGGGAAAGTATGTACGCGGTTACCGAATGTTGTTCGGAGTCCCGGATGAGATCCCGGACGTCACGAGGAGTTCCGGAATGGTCCGGAGGTAAAGATTAATATATAGGAAGTATGGTTTTGGCCACCGGAAGTGTTCCGGGCATCACCGGTAGTGTACCGGGACCACCGGAGGGGTCCGGGGGTCCACCAGGTGGGGCCACCAGCCCCGGAGGCCTACATGGGCCAATAGTGGGAAGGGACCAGCCCCTAGGTGGGCTGGGGTACCTCCCACCAAGGCCCAAGGCGCCTCCAAGAGGGGAGGGGGGCCAACCCTAGCCAGATGGGCCCTAAGGCCCACCTCAGGTGCGCCTCCCCCTCTTCCCCTTGTGGCCGCCACCCTAGATGGGATCTAGGGAGGAAACCCTAGGTGGGGGCGCAGCCCTCCCTCTCCCCCTATATATAGTGGAGGCAAAGGGGCAGCCCAACACATGAAGTTCCTCCCCTGTTGGCGCAGCCCCTCCCCTCCAATACCTCTCCTCCTCCACGTGAGCTTGGCGAAGCCCTGCCGGAGAACTGCCACTCCATCATCACCACGCCGCCGTGCTGCTATTGGACTCTCTTCCTCAACCTCTCCTTCCTCCTTGCTGGATCAAGGCGTAGGAGACGTCACCGGGCTGTACGTGTGTTGAACGCGGAGGTGCCGTCCGTTTGGCACTAGGATCATCGGTGATTTGGATCACGACGAGTACGACTCCATCAACCCCATTCACTTGAACGCTTCCGCTTAGCGATCTACAAGGGCATGTAGATGCACTCTCCTTCCCCTTGTTGCTAGATTACTCCATAGATTGATCTTGGTAATGCGTAGAAAATTTTAAATTTCTGCTACGATCCCCAACATCAAGTCCTCTTTACTCCCATACGCAACAACCCACTTTCTCGGGTATAAGCTTCTGTCACTCTCGCCACCCACCATAAGCAAATTATGAAAGTATTGCAACACCCTAAAGCGATAATCCCACACGCTTGCGCGACATGGAGGGCACCATAGGACAACACTAAAATAATATATAGAACTCAAACCAATCACGATCATCAATCAACCCATAGGACAAAATGAATCTAATCAAACATCATAGGGTGGTCACACATCATTGGATAATAATATGTAGCATTAAGCACCATGTTTAAGTAGAGATTACAATGGAGAGAAGAGGTGTTACATCGCTGCATAGAGGGGGAGAGAGTTGGTGATGACGGCGGCGAAGTTGTTGGTGTAGATCATCATCACGATGATTGCCCCGACGGTGTTCCGACGCCACCGGGAGAGAGGGGGAGAGAGAGCCCCCTCCTTCTTCTTCCTTGGCCTCCCCCTAGATGGGAGGAGAGTTCCCCCTCTAGTCCATGACTGCCATGGCAGCAGAGGGGTGGGAGCCCCTCCTAGATTGGATCTCTCTCTCTGTTCTTTTCTATTTCGCGTTCCTGTTTTCTGGCCGAAAATCATTTCGTAAATATCCAAAGATCCATAACTCTGATTGCGCTGAAATTTTAAAATGTTTTTTCTGGATATAAGCTTCCTTGTGGGTGAAGAGGAGACCCAACCAAATTACAGTGTGCCCACTAGGCATCACCGCGTGCCAGGGGGGAGGTCGTGCCCTGGTGGGTAGTGGAGCCCGTGAGCCTCTGTTTGCGTTAATTCCACCTCCCAGAAATCACATATATTCCAAAATAAATATCCGTAAATTTTATCGCATTTAGACTTCATTTGATATGGATATTTGATACGTCCATTTTGCATCATGTTTTCTTACTGTTATTTATAATGTTTTTAACCATAATAATGCTTTTTGGAGTAATTCTAATGCCTTTTCTCTCATAAAATGCAAGGTTTACACAAAGAGGGAGAATTCCAGCAGCTAGAAATCTGGGCCTGGAAAAGCTACGCCAGGCCACCTATTCTGCACAACTCCAAATGAGCTAAAACTTCACGGAGAATTTTTATGGAATATATGAGGAATATTGGAGCCAATAAGTACAAGAGGGGGCCCACCAGGTGGGCACAACCCACCTGGGCACGCTAGGGAGCCCAAGCGCGCCCTGGTGGGTTTTGCTCACCCAGGCCCACCTCCAGTGCCCGTCTTCTCGTATATAAGTCGTTTTGACCTAGAAAAAAAATAAGGAGAGGACTTTCGGGACGGAGCGCCGCCGCCTCGAGGCGGAACTTGGGCAGGAGCACTTTTGCCCTCCGGCAGAGCGATTCCGTCGGGGGAACTTCCCTCCTGGAGGGGGAAATCATCGTCATCATCATCAAAAACAACTCTCCCATCTTGGGGAGGGCAATCTCCATCAACATCTTCAACAACACCATATCATCTCAAACCCTAGTTCATCTCTTGTGTTCAATCTTGTTACCATAACTATAGAATGGTGCTTGTGGGTGACTAATAGTGTTGATTACATCTTGTAGTTGATTACTATATGGTTTATTTGGTGGAAGATTATATGTTCAGATCCAATATGCTATTTAATACCCCTCTGATATTGAGCATGATTATCATTTTTGAGTAGTTACTTTTGTTCTTGAGGTCACGGGAGAAATCATGTTGCAAGTAATAATGTGAACTTGATATGTGTTCGATATTTTGATAGTATGTATGTTGTGATTCCCTTAGTGGTGTCATGTGAACGTCGACTACATGACACTTCACTATATTCGGGCCTAAGGGAATGCATTGTGGAGTAGCAATTATATGATGGGTTGCGAGAGTGAAAAAAGCTGAAACCCCAGTTTATGCGCTATTCCGTAAGGGACCGATTGGATCCAAAAGTTTAATGCTATGGTTAGAATTTATTCTTAATACTTTTCTCGTAGTTGCAGATGCTTGCGGGAGGGTTAATCATAAATAGGAGGTTTTTTTTCAAGTAAGAACAACACCTAAGCACCGGTCCACCCACATATCAAATTATCAAAGTACCGAACATGAATTAAGCCAACATGATGAAAGTGACTAGATGAAATTCCAGTGTACCCTCAAGAACGCTTTGCTTATCATAAGTGACCGTTTTAGCCTGTTTTTTGCCTCAAAAGGATTGGGCTACCATGCTGCACTTTTTTTACCACTATCGTTACTTGCTCGTTAAAATTATCTTGCTATCAAACTACTCTGCTACTTACAATTTCAGCACTTGCAGACATTACCTTGCTGAAAACCACTTGTCATTTCCTTCTTCTCCTCGTTGGGTTCGACACTCTTACTTATCTAAAAGAGCCATAATTGATCCCCTATACTTGTGGGTCATCAGGGATATTTTCTGGCGCCGTTGCCGGGGAGTGACACTACAAAAAAATACACTTTTGTGATAATACGTGTCTGTCACAGTAGGTCATGCTACCTCTTGAGCATGCGTTAGTTTTCCCTTGAAGAGGAAATGGTGATGCAGCAAAGTAGTGTAAGTATTTCCCTCAGTTTTTGAGAAACAAGGTATCAATCCAGTAGGAGACTACACGCAAGTTGCCTAGTACCAGTACAAACAATCAAGAACCTTGCAACCAACGCGATAAAGGGGTTTTCAATCCCTTCACGGCCACTTGCAAAAGTGAGATCTGATAAAGGTAATAAGATAAATATTTTGGTATTTTTGTATAGATTGGAAAATAAAGATTGCAAAATAAATAGTAAACTAGAAGTATAGATCAGAAACTTATATGATGTAAAGTAGACCCGGGGCCCATAGGTTTCACTAGTGGCTTCTCTCATGATAGCAAGTATTACGGTGGGTGAATAAATTACTGCTGAGCAATTGATAGAAAAGCGCATAGTTATGATGATATCTAAGGCAATGATCATGAATATAGGCATCATGTCCATGTCAAGTAGACCAAAACGATTCTGCATCTACTACTATTACTCCACACATCGACCGCTATCTAGCATGCATCTAGAGTATTAAGTTCATAAGAACAGAGTGACGCATTAGGCAAGATGACATGATGTAGAGGGATAAACTCAAGCAATATGATATAAACCCCATCTTTTTATCCTCGATGGCAACAATACAACACGTGCCTTGCTGCCCCTGCTGTCACTGGGAAAGGACACCGCAAGATTGAACCCAAAGCTAAGCACTTCTCCCATTGCAATAAAGATCAATCTAGTAGGCCAAACTAAACCGATAATTCGAAGAGACTTGCAAAGATATCAAATCATGCATACATGAATTTAGAGAAGAACCAAATAATATTCATAGATAATCAAATTCATAAACCCACAATTCATCGAATCTCGGCAAACACACCGCAAAAGAGTATTACATCGAATAGATCTCCAAGAACATCGAGGAGAACTTTGTATGGAGAACCAAAGAGAGAAAAGAAGCCATCTAGCTAATAACTATGGACCCGAAGGTTTGTGGTAAACTACTCACACATCATCGGAGAGGCTATGGTGTTGATGTAGAAGCCCTTCGTGATTGAATCCCCCTCTGACAGATCACCGAAAAGGTCCCCAGATGGGATCTCACGGATACAGAAGGTTGCGGCGGTGGAAAAGTGGTTTCGTGGCTCTCCTGGATGTTTTCAGGGTATAAGAGTATATATAGGCGAAAGAAGTAGGTCAGTGGAGCTCCGTGGGGCCCACGAGGGTGGGGACGCGCTTACCCCCTGGGCGTGCCCCTACCTCGTGGAAGCTTCACGGACTTCTAGACTTGTACTCCAAGTCTCCTGGGTTGCATTTGTTCCAAGAAAGATCCTCGTGAAGGTTTCGTTCTGTTTGGATTCCACTTGATATTCCTTTTCAGCGAAACACAGAAATAGGCAAAAAAAACATCATTTTGCACTGGGCCTTCGGTTAATAGGTTAGTCCAAAAAATAATATAAAAGTGCATATTAAAGCCCATTAAACATCCAAAATAGATAATATAATAGCATGTAACAATAAAAAAATTATAGATACGTTGGAGACGTATCAAGCATCCCCAAGCTTAATTCCTACTCGTCCTCGAGTAGGTAAATGATAAAAACAATTTTTTTGACATGGAATGCTACCTAACATAATTTTCATTGTAATTCTATTTATTGTGGCATGAATATTCAGATATGAAAGATTCAAGATAAAATTTTAATATTGACATAAAAACAATAATACTTCAAGCATACTAACCAAGCAATTATGTCTTCTCAAAATAACATAGCCAAAGAAAGCTCATCCCTATAAAATCATATAGTTTGGCCATGCTTCATTCTCATCACACAAAATGCTCCCATCATGCACAACCCCGATGACAAGCCAAGCAATTGTTTCATACTTTAGTATTCTCAAACTTTTTCAACTTTCACGCAATACATGAGCGTGAGCCATGGACATAACACTATGGGTGGAATAGAATATGATGATGGAGGTTGTGTGGAGAAGACAAAAAGGAGAAAGTCTCACACTGATGTGGCTAATCAACGGGCTATGGAGATGCCCATTAATTGATGTCAATGCGAGGAGTAGGGATTGCCATGCAACAGATGCACTAGAGCTATAAATGTATGAAAGCTCAACAAAAGAAACTAAGTGGGTGTGCATCCAACTTGCTTGCTCACGAAGACCTAGGGCATTTTGAGGAAGCCCATTGTTGGAATATACAAGACAAGTTCTATAATGAAAATTCCCACTAGTATATGAAAGTGACAAAATAAGAGACTCTCTATCATGAAGATCATGGTGCTACTTTGAAGCACAAGTGTGGAAAAAGGATAGTAACATTGCCCCTTCTCTCTTTTTCTCTCATTTTTTGGGCCTTCTCTTTTTTTATTTGGCCTTTCTCTTTTTTCCCTCACATGGGACAATGCTCTAATAATAATGACCATGACACTTCTATTTATTTACAACTCAAAAATTACAACTCGATACTAGAACAAAATATGATTCTATATGAATGCCTCCGGCGGTGTACCGGGGTGTGCAATGATGCAAGTGACATGTATGAAAAATTATGAGCGGTGGCTTTGCCACAAATACGATGTCAACTACATGATCATGCAAGGCAATATGACAATGATGGAGCGTGTCATAAAAAACAGAACAGTGGAAAGTTGCATGTCAATATATCTCGGAATGGTTATGGAAATGCCATAATAGGTAGGTATGGTGACTATTTTGAGGAAGATATAAGGAGGTTTATGTGTGAAAGATTGTATCATATCACGGGGTTTGGATGCACCGGCGAAGTTTGCACCAACTCTCGAGGTGAGAAAGGGCAATGCACGGTACCGAAGAGGCTAGCAATGATGGAAGGGTGAGAGTGCGTATAATCCATGGACTCAACATTAGTCATAAAGAACTCACATACTTATTGCAAAAATCTACAAGTCATCAAAACCAAGCACTACGCGCATGCTCCTAGGGGGATAGATTGGTAGGAAAAGACCATCGCTCATCCCCGACTGCCAATCATAAGGAAGGCAATCAAAGAACACCTCATGCTTCAAATTTATCACACAATGGTTACCATACGTGCATGCTATGGGACTTGCAAACCTCAACACAAGTATTTCTCAATTTCACAATTACTTAACTAGCAAGACTCTAATGTCACCATCTTCATATCTCAAAACAATCATCAAGTATCAAACTTCTCATAGTATTCAATGCACTCTATATGGAAGTTTTTATTATACCCATCTTGGATGCCTATCATATTTGGACTAATTTTATTGCCAAAGAAAATTACCATGCTGTTCTAAAAGACTCTCAAAATAATATAAGTGAAGCATGAGAGATCAATAATTTCTATAAAATAAAACCACACCATGCTCTAAAAAGATATAAGTGAAGCACTAGAGCAAAATTATCTAGCTCAAAAGATATAAGTGAAGCACATAGAGTATTCTAATAAATTCTGATTCATGTGTGTCTCTCCCAAAGGTGTTTACAGAAAGTATGATTGTGGTAAACTAAAAATAAAATACTCAAATTATACAAGACGTTCCAAGAAAAACACATATCATGTGGTGAATAAAAATATAGCCTCAAGTAAAGTTATCGATAGACGAAGACGAAAGAGGGGATGCCTTCCGGGGCATCCCCAAGCTTAGGCTTTTGGTTGTCCTTGAATTTTACCTTGGGGTGCCTTGGGAATCCCCAAGCTTAGGCTCTTGCCACTCCTTATTCCAAAATCAATCAAATCTTTACCCCAAAACTTGAAAACTTCACAACGCAAAACTCAACAGAAAATCTCATGAGCTTCGTTAGTATAAGAAAATAAATCACCACTAAAGGTAGTGTAATGAACTCATTATTTATGTATATAGGTGTTAAACCTACTGTATTTCAACTTGTCTATGGTTCATACCCCCCGATACTAGCCATAGATTCATCAAAATAAGAAAACAACACACGAAAAACAGAATCTGTCAAAAACAGAGCAGTCTGTAGCAATCTGGAGGTTTCGAGTGCTTCTGTAACTCCAAAAATTCTGAACAATTAGGAAGACCTAAATAATTTGTATATTGATCTACTGAAGTTGGAATTGGTATTTTATCGCTCTCTGGTAAAAATTGAAAAATTATTCTCGTGAGCGCATACTTTCTGTTTTTTTCAGCAAGATCAAACAACAATCACCCAAGAAGATCATAAAGGCTTTACTTGGCATAAAAACACAATCATAACAGAGGATAGATGAATTATTTATTACTAAACAGGAACAAAAATCAAGGAACAAAAATAAAATTGGGTTGCCTCCCAACAAGTGCTATCGTTTAACGCCCCTAGCTAGGCATAAAAACAAGAATAGATCTAGGTATTATCATCTTTGGTATGCAATACATAAGTGGCTCTCATAATAGATTCATAAAGTAATTTAATTTTCTTTCTAGGAAAGTGTTCCATGCCTTTCCTTAACGGAAATTGGAATCTAATATTTCCTTCTTTCATGTCAATAATTGCACCAATCGTTCTAAGAAAAGGTCTACCAAGAATAATAGGGCATGTAGGATTGTAATCTATATCAAGAACAATGAAATCTACGGGCACATAATTCCTATTTGCAACAATAAGAACATCATTAATTCTTACCATAGGTTTCTTAATGGTGGAATCCGCAAGGTGCAAATTTAAAGAACAATCATCAAATTCACGGAAACCTAACACATCACACAATTTTTTTGGAATCGTGGAAACACTAGCACCCAAATCACATAAGGCATAGCATTCATGATATTTGATCTTAATTTCAATGGTAGGTTCCCACTCATCATAAAGTTTTCTAGGGATAGAAACTTCTAGTTCAAGCTTTTATTCATAAGATTGCATTAAAGCATCAATGATATGTTTAGTAAAAGTCTTATTTTGATCATAAGCATGAGGAGAATTTAACACGGATTGCAACAACGAAATACAATCTATCAAAGAGCAACTATCATAATTAAATTCCTTGAAATCCAAAATAGTGGGTTCATTGCTATGGGTACTCGGTATGTCTTGACTTGAGCGTAGATCTCCCTGGCAACGGCGCCAGAAATCCTTCTTGCTACCTCTTAAGCATGCGTTGGTTTTCCCTTGAAGAGGAAAGGGTGATGCAGCAAAGTAGCGTAAGTATTTCCCTCAGTTTTGAGAAGCAAGGTATCAATCCAGTAGGAGACTACATGTAAGTCGCCTAGTACCTGCACAAACAATCAAGAACCTTGCAACCAGTGTGCTAAAGGGGTTGTCAATCCCTTCACGGCCACTTGCATAAGTGAGATCTGATAAAGGTAATAAGATAAATATTTTTGGTACTTTTGTATAGATTGGAAAATAAAGATTGCAAAATAAATAGTAAACTAGAACTATAGATAGGAAACTTATATGATGTAAAGTAGACCCGGGGCCATAGGTTCCACTAGTTGCTTCTCTCATGATAGCAAGTATTACGGTGGGTGAAAAAATTACTGCTGAGCAATTGATAGAAAAGCGCATAGTTATGATGATATCTAAGGCAATGATCATGAATATAGGCATCAGGTCCGTGTCAAGTAGACAGAAACGATTCTGCATCTACTACTATTACTCCACACATCGACCGCTATCCAGCAGCATCTAGAGTATTAAGTTCATAAGAACAGAGTAACGCATTAGGCAAGATGACATGATGTAGAGGGATAAACTCAAGCAATATGATATAAACACCATCTTTTTATCCTCGATGGCAACAATACAATACATGCCTTGTTGCCCCTGCTGTCACTGGGAAAGGACACCGCAAGATTGAACCCAAAGCTAAGCACTTCTCCCATTGCAAGAAAGATCAATCTAGTAGGCCAAACTAAACCGATAATTCGAAGAGACTTGCAAAGATATCAAATCATGCATATAAGAATTCAGATAAGAACCAAATAATATTCATATGTAGCGACCAGACCTCAAACAGTCTGATCTCTGTGCTCCGGTGTCATCCCTGGATCAGTAATGCTGACACCACACAGTACTCGGAGGATTTATAGCAGAGTAGCAATCACACACTTATTACATCGAGTGTCTCAAAAGAGAACTTATTACAATAAATATGGCTTAAGGCCATCTAATAACGATAACAGCGGAAGGCTTGGAAGATGAGTGAGTCCATCAACTCCAACGGCATCACTGAGTATAGAACCACGACCTAAAACTCCTTAATCGTCGTCTGAAAAGTCTGCAACATTAACGTTGCAGCCCGAAACGGGTCAGCACATGGAATATGCTGGCAATGTAACACATAGAGAGTAATGGAATGAAACAGCTATACTATATGCATATATGGCTGGTGGAAAACTCTATGGTTACAGTTTTGCGTAAAGCCAGTTTTTCCCTACTTCAAAGGAATAAAATTTAATTACTATCATGGTAGTTGTTAAACATTGAGAATGGTTGACAACATTCTCAATCCCAATTAAAGTAATCATCATTAAACAAAACCCAACAAAATTAATTTAGAGTAACATGTTGAGATTCACATGATAATTCAGATACTAGATACTCAAGATGTCCATAACCGGGGACGCGGCTAACCATGATTAGTTTATTACACTCTGCAGAGGTTTGCGCACTTTTCCCCACAAGACTCGATCGCCTCCGTTTGGTTTGTCGCACTACATGGTGTTTGAGAAGACGGATGACCGAGACATAGTCTTTCAGAAGCGCTAGCACCTTACGATCGGCTAGAACGAACGAACGGATTAACACTCGCTATTTAAATAAACCAGAAAAACCGATCTATTAAAAAAACCGAATCTAAAAAAAACTGGCGAAAAACCGACGGAAAAACCGAACGGTTTTTCGAAAAAAAATAAAAAAAACATCACGGAAAACGAGGCGGCGGCGGACCTCGGGCGGCGGCGGCGTCCAGCGGCGGGGCGGCGCGGCAGCAGGGCGGCCGCGGCGGTGGCGGCGGCTTGGGGCGGCTGGGGCTGGCTAGGGTTTCGCCTGGGCCTTCCCCCGGCTATATAAAGCCTGGTCGGGCCGGAGTCCTAGTCGAACACGGCCCATTAGGTCGGTTTCTTTTTTTTAAATAATTACGATCGAAAGAAAAATAAAAAGAAATACTAAACGGACTCCAAAAATTCCGAAATAAATTTTCACGGGCTTCTAAAATCAAGTCTCACAAGGTGAACATTTATTTGGGGCCTAAATGCAATTTTTAAAAATGCACATTTTTCCTAAATTCAAATAAAACACCGAAAAACTCTGAAATAAAATCTTATTTTATTTTATTTTATTATTAAATCCTCAATATTTCTTTATTTTGGGAAAGTCATTTTATTCCCTCTCTCATATTTTTGTAATAGAAATAATTGATGATAAAATAAATAAAACCAAATGATCCTATTCTCAAAATTTGAGAAAACTCAAATATGAAAATAACGAAACCCCCAACTCTCTCCGTGGGTAATTGAGTTGCGTAGAATTTCTAGGATCAACCAAAATGCAAAATAAAATATGGTATGCAATGATGATGTAATGTATAACATGCCAAATTGAAAATTTGGGATGTTACAAACCTACCCCCCTTAAGATGAATCTCGCCCTCAAGATTCGGGTTGGCTAGAAAATAGGTGAGGGTGGTCCTTGAAGAAATCTTCCTCTCGCTCCTAGGTGGCTTCATCCTCTGTGTGGTGGCTCCACTGAACTTTGCAAAACTTCATAACTTTGCTGCGAGTAACTCGATTGGCAAACTCGAGAATCTTAACTGGTTTCTCCTCGTAGGTCAAATCGTTATCCAACTGAATAGTTTCCAATGGCACTGTGTCTCTCAAAGGTATGTCAGCCATCTCCACGTGGCATTTCTTTAACTGAGAAACGTGGAACACATCATGAACTCTTGACAATCCTTCAGGCAATTCCAACTTGTAGGCTACTTCTCCCATACGCTCCAAAACTCGATATGGTCCTACAAATCGTGGTGCTAACTTCCCTTTAACTCCAAAACGCTTTGTTCCCCGAAGTGGAGATACTCGAAGATAAGCTGTATCTCCGACTTTGTAAACTGTCTCCTTGCGTTTAGAATTTGCATAACTTTTCTATCTGGACTGGGCTATCTTGAGCCTATCGCGAATCCACTTCACCTTCTGTTCAGACTCTTTAATCAAGTCAGGTCCAAACAACTGGTGGTCTCCAACCTCATCCCATGACAACGGTGTCCTGCACCTCCTTCCGTACAAAGCTTCGAAAGGTGCCATCTTTAAACTGGTTTGGTAACTGTTGTTGGAAGAGAACTCTGCATATGGCAAATTATCGTCCCAACTAGATCCATAATCTAGCGCACAAGCTCTCAGCATATCCTCCAAAATCTGATTGACTCTCTCGGTCTGTCCATCTGTGTGTGGATGAAAAGCTGTACTGAATTCTAGCCTGGTACCCAAAGTTTCATGCAACTGCTTCCAGAACTTTGAGGTAAACTGGGTTCCTCTATCTGATACGATACTCCTTGGAACTCCATGCAAACATACGATCCTGGTCATGTATATCTTGCCAACTTAGCACTGGTGTAAGTGGTCTTTACCGGGATAAAATGAGCTACCTTCGTCAATCGATCAACTACAACCCAAATTGAGTCATAGCCTGAACGAGTCCTGGGTAATCCCGTGATGAAATCCATGCCTAGCTTATCCCACTTCCATTCGGGTATTGGCAATGGTTGTAACAATCCTGCTGGCTTCTGATGCTCTGCCTTTACTCTCTGACATACATCACAAACTGCTACATACTCTGCAATATCCTTCTTCATTCCGGTCCACCAGAAAATATCCTTCAAATCCGAATACATCTTGGTATTTCCTGGGTGAATTGAATACGGTGAGTCGTGTGCCTCTTGCAAAATCAACTTTCTGATCTCCGGGTCATTGGGCACGTAAACACGGTCTTCAAACCATAGGGTATCGTGTTCATCCTCACGAAATCCTTTAGCTTTTCCTTTGCTCAATTTCTCCTTAATAGCGGCAATATCTTTGTCGGTCTTTTGAGCTTCTCTGATTCTATCCATCAAAGTTGACTGAATCTCCAATGCTGCTATATGGCCTCTCGGAACTATTTCCAAACATAGTTCATGTAGATTTTCTGCAAATTCATTGGGTATTTCTCCCGTCATTAACGTATTGACATGGCCCTTACGGCTTAATGCGTCAGCTACTACATTGCCTTTGTGGGATGATAATGTAATCTCATATCATGATCCTTGATGAGTTCCAACCATCTCCTTTGTCTGAGATTCAACTCCTTCTGTGTGAAAATGTACTTCAAACTCTTATGAACCGTGTACACCTCACAATGGTTTCCAATGAGGAAATGCCTCCATGTTTTTAAAGCATGCACTACGGCTGCTAACTCCAAATCATGCGTGGCATAATTTAACTCATGAGGCTTCAGTTGACTTGAGGCATATGAAACAACTCTCCCTTCCTGCATAAGCACTGCTCCAAGTCCTCGATGTGAAGCGTCGCAATACACCTCATAATCTTTGGTCTGGTCTGGCAAAATCAACACTGGTGAGGTAACCAAACGTTTCTTCAACTCCTGGAAACTAGCCTCACATTCCTCCGTCCATATGAACTTGGTATCTTTCTTTAATAACTCCGTCATAGGCTTCGCAATCTTTGAGAAATTCTCAATAAATCTCCGGTAGTATTCTGCGAGTCCAAGAAAACTCCGGATCTCTCCAACTGTGGTTGGTGCTTCCCATTTAGTCACGGTATCAACTTTAGTGGGATCAACTGCTATTCCTTCTCCGGATATAACGTGTCCGAGAAATCCTACTTCCTTCAACCAAAACTCACATTTGCTGAACTTGGCATATAATTGATGTTCTCTGAGCTTTCCAAGTACCAAACGCAAATGTTCCTTATGCTCCTCTTCATTCTTCAAATAAACCAGGATATCATCAATGAACACTACGACGAACTTATCCAAAAACTCCATAAACACTTTGTTCATCATGTTCATAAAATAGGCAGGTGCGTTAGTAAGACCAAATGACATAACAGTATACTCGTATAGCCCATACCTGGTGGTAAAAGCTGTCTTCGGAATATCCTGTTCTCGAATCTTCAACTGGTGGTATCCTGATCGCAGATCGATCTTGGAAAAATACCTTAGCTCCTTGCAATCGATCAAACAGATCATTAATCATTGGTAGTGGGTACTTGTCTTGATCGTTACTTCGTTCAATCCTCGATAATCAACAACCATCCTTAACGATCCATCCTTCTTCTCCACTAGAAGTACTGGCGATCCCCAAGGCGAAGAACTTGGGCGGATATATCCCTTGTCCAGTAACTCCTTAATCTGCTTCTTAATTTCCACCAAATCCTTTGCTGGCATCCTATATGGTCTCTTTGATATTGGCCCTGTGCCTGGCAATAGCTCAATCTAAAACTCAATATCTCTATCCGGTGGCATTCCTGGCAACTCCTCTGGAAATACTTCAGGGAAATCCCTTACCACTGGTACTTCCTCCTGCACAACTCCTGTTAGGCAATTTACTTGAGTCCTCTTTGGCACATGCCGGGATACATACTTGATCCTTCTCCCTTCTGGTGTGGTAAGAAAAATTGACTTACTAGCACATTCAATATTCCCTT
The DNA here is from genome assembly GCF_056163025.1 of Triticum urartu. Taxonomy (NCBI): domain Eukaryota; kingdom Viridiplantae; phylum Streptophyta; class Magnoliopsida; order Poales; family Poaceae; genus Triticum; species Triticum urartu. The sequence goes on along the minus strand of NC_141877.1, from coordinate 149,876,224 downwards.
CATACTTTGATAACCAATCCATGCCTAATATCATATCCAATCCTTGGGATTCCAACACTATTAGGTCCGAGGGAAAAACATAGTTACCAATCCTTAATGGTAACCGATCACACCATAGACTAGCCACATACTCTGCTCCAGGCGAGGTTACTAACATGGGTGACCTAAGGGCTTGGGTTGATAGGTTATACTTATCCACAAATCCCCTTGAGATGTATGAATGCGATGCACCAGTATCAAAAAGAACGAGTGCAGTAAATGACTTAACCAAAAACTTACCTATTACAGCATCGGGCTGAGCTTCAACCTCCTCCACGCTAACGTGGTTCACCTGTCCCCTGTTGAAAGGGTTCGATTTCTTCCCAGAGCTTCCATTGCCATTTCCACTTTGTATTTCAGGACATTCATTGGCATAATGTCCGGTCTTCGAACACTTAAAGCAAATGACTTGGCTCAGGTCCTTCTTGGCTGGGGTTGATGGGTTGGTGCGATTCTGGCCGTTGCTTCCTCAATTCCCATTTCCATTCCTGGTGCCATTGTGATTGTGCGAGCTACCTCCTCCATGGGTAAGCTGAAAATGTCCTCCTGGTCTAGGGGTAAAACGTGGCTTCTGCTGAGCTCCAGAACTGTACTTTCCTTGTCCATACTTCCTCTTGCGATTCTCAATTTGCTGCTGCTTCCCTTCAATCATAAGAACACGATCTACCAACTCCTGGTAGTTGTTGAAGGTTTCTACCATCAACTGCATGCTCAACTCATCATTCAGTCCTTCCAGAAACTTCTCCTGCTTAGCTGCATCCGTAGCGACGTCATCTGGGGCATAACGTGCTAATTTACTAAAGTCCTCCACATACTGGCCAACTGTCCGTCCTCCTTGGCGCAAGTTGCGAAACTCACGCTTCTTCATGGCCATAGCTCCTGCTGAAACATGTGCAGTTCGAAAAGCCTGCTGAAACTGGTCCCATGTGATAGTGTCGACTGGGAAAGTGGCTGTGAAATTCTCCCACCATGATGCTGCGGGTCCTTCTAACTGATGTGCGGCAAACTTCACCTTCTCCGCATCTGTGCATCCTACTGTGGTCAACTCCCTAGCTGTCTTGCGGAGCTAATCATCTGCTACTATCGGCTCGGTGCTACTGGAAAACACCGGTGGATTCAGCCTAAGAAAACGGGCTAAGTGATCAACAGGTGGTGGTGGTGGTGGTGGGTTGTTGTTGTTGTTCCCCTGATTCTGATTCTGGACTAGCAACTGCATCAATGTGTTCTGCTGCTGGATCAACTGAGTGAGCTCCGGTGGAAAGGCAAATCCGGGGTCACGTCTCGGAGGCATCTGAGGGTTTAGAAAAGATGAGATGTAAGAATAGAGGGGGTCTAAAGAGAAAACACTACCCATATGCACATGATGCAAAAGCAAACAATTCACTTCATTCAATCAAACAAGGGCATACAATCGATCTATCTATCGCAAAAGTGCTCGGACTACTATATTTACATGGTGGACTACTACTACTGATGAGGTGGTCTACTAGAAATATTCTTCAGTTGCAGACTCCATGATATCTGCTCCAGCTTCATCAACATAATCATCATTGCTACTATCTTGTTCCAAGTCGGTGCCGTCGATGATGATGTAGTCTTCCGGGCTAATCTCCTTGGGTTCTTCGTCTTCATCTACTGGCGTAGGGCCTCCCATAAATATTCCAATCTTCTTGATCAGGTCGTCATTCTTCTCCACCAATACTTCAATTTCCTCTTCATAATCTTCACGTGTAGCCTTGAGTTCTTCCTCCAGTTCCTTGATTCTAGTCTTAGCCTTCTTCAGATCTATCATGTCGACGCACATCTGGTTCTCTTGTCGTCGAATGTGCTGGTTTAGCTCCTGGATAAAAGCTGCAATTGATCTATCCTTCCTGGTGCTGATCATCTCCCAGTGTTCATCTCGGCGCCCACAAATTTGGTAGATAGTATCCTTGAGATCCTTGCGGTAGACTTCTCCAATGCGTCCCATAGCGATGTGAGCTGCCATGCTCTATCCTAGACTCCAAGTTGGTGCATCAAAAGAAAACTCTATGGGTTCAGTGACTGGCATGAACGTCCTTCCTGGAACTTGAACTTGAATCATGCAGCGCTCTTCTTCAGGTAGAGTGGCATTGTAGGTTCCGGTGAAGCTTGGTACTCCTATGTTCAGGTATCTAGTGACTTCCTTCAAGTGACGTCCAAAGGGTGTATCTTCATCTGGTTGCGTGAACTTGTTCCTTGCATCCGCCATCCTAAAGAGTAGAAAAGATGAGAAGTCAGAAGAGAAGAGAGTGAATAGTGATCTAGGTCTTTTAGCTTAGTGGTCGTGTCCTACAGTCAGCGTGTGCTCTGATACCATCTCTGTAGCGACCAGACCTCAAACAGTCTGATCTCTGTGCTCCGGTGTCATCCCTGGATCAGTAATGCTGACACCACACAGTACTCGGAGGATTTATAGCAGAGTAGCAATCACACACTTATTACATCGAGTGTCTCAAAAGAGAACTTATTACAATAAGTATGGCTTAAGGCCATCTAATAATGATAACAATGGAAGGCTTGGAAGATGAGTGAGTCCATCAACTCCAACGGCATCACTGAGTATAGAACCACGACCTAAAACTCCTTAATCGTCGTCTGAAAAGTCTGCAACATTAACGTTGCAGCCCGAAACGGGTCAGCACATGGAATATGCTGGCAATGTAACACATAGAGAGTAATGGAATGAAACAGCTATACTATATGCATATATGGCTGGTGGAAAGCTCTATGGTTACAGTTTTGCGTAAAGCCAGTTTTTCCCTACTTCAAAGGAATAAAATTTAATTACTATCATGGTAGTTGTTAAACATTGAGAATGGTTGACAGCATTCTCAATCCCAATTAAAGTAATCATCATTAAACAAAACCCAACAAAATTAATTTAGAGTAACATGTTGAGATTCACATGATAATTCAGATACCAGATACTCAAGATGTCCATAACTGGGGACGCGGCTAACCATGATTAGTTTATTACACTCTGCAGAGGTTTGCGCACTTTTCCCCACAAGACTCGATCGCCTCCGTTTGGTTTCTCGCACTACATGGTGTTTGAGAAGACGGATGACCGAGACATAGTCTTTCAGAAGCGCTAGCACCTTACGATCGGGTAGACCGTACCACCTACATCCCCTACATCTGCTAGTCTACCACTGTAAGAGTTCGCATGACTTAGTCAACTATGCTAGAGCCCATAATAGCTTGTGGCTGCACACGGAAGTTTCTAGTATGAATAGTCTCATGACCCCTTTGAGCCCGGATGGCGGTCCAAAAGAAAACAGGCAAGTCCTGGAAAACCCAGGTGCCTCAATCCACCCAGATGTGTGTTTAAGTTGCCACCTTAGGTAACCATTAATTAACAAAACTCACATCTGTCATGGATATCACTCACCCAATCCACGTCTACTAGCATAGCATGATATAATAAGCAAACGTAGAAGTAACTCCCAAAGGTTTGATAATAAACGGGTAATAGGTACTACCTCATCTACTTCCCATCCCACAATTTAATTTGATCGTAACCATGCAATGTGTGAGGGTTGATCTAATGCAATAAAACTGGGTAGTAGAAAAGGTATGATCAAAGTATTACTTGCCTTGCTGATGATCCGCGAAACCTAGAGATTCGAAGTAACAAGCGGCGCACTCCGGGTATTCTATCACAGACAATAAACAAGCATACATTAAGTACTCATATAATGCACGGGTGAAACTCAAATAAGAGATCTAACCAGAAGGTTCAACTTAAGAACTCCGGTTGGCAAAAAGAATCAAATCGAACGAAACAACGAAAGTCAAACGGCGAAAGAAAACAACTTCGTTCTACTAATCTGGATCTAGGGCAAATTTTACAGTAGCAAAATCTTTTTTAAGTTGGTTAAACGGATAGAGGGTTTCGAGACGAAACTCTAGGCGCTTGAATCGCCTGATTCCGATAAACGAGCGAAAAGTTATACTAAAAAGAAAATCGGATCAGGAATCGCGATCAGAAAAATCGCGGATTTAATCCGAGAAAAAGAAAAACGACGAACATTTGCTAGAACGAACGAACGGACGAACGCTCGCTATTTAAATAAACCGGAAAAACCGATCTATTAAAAAAACCGAATCTAAAAAAACCAGCGAAAAACCGATGGAAAAACCGAACGGTTTTTTGAAAAAAAATAAAAAAAAACCGGCACGAAAAACGAGGCGGCGGCGGACCTCGGGCTGCGTGCGGCGGCGGTGCGGCGGGGCGGCGCGGCGTGGGGCGGCGGCGGCGGCTTGGGGCGGCTGGGGCTGGCTAGGGTTTCGGATGGGGCTTCCCCCGGCTATATAAAGCCTGGTCGGGCCGGAGTCCTAGTCGGACACGACCCGTTAGGTTGGTTCATTTTTTTTAAATAATTACGCTCGGAAGAAAAATAAAAAGAAATACTAAACGGACTCCAAAAATTCCGAAATAAATTTTCGCGGGCTTATAAAATCAAGCCTCACAAGGTGAACATTTATTTGGGGCCTAAATGCAATTTTGAAAAACGCACATTTTTCCTAAATTCAAATAAAACACCGAAAAACTCCGAAATAAAATCTTATTTGATTTTATTATTAAATCCTCAATATTTCTTTATTTTGGGAAAGTCATTTTATTCCCTCTCTCATATTTTTGTAATAGAAATAATTGATGATAAAATAAATAAAATCAAATGATCCTATTCTCAAAATTTGAGAAAACTCAAATATGAAAATAACGAAACCCCCAACTCTCTCCATGGGTAATTGAGTTGCGTAGAATTTCTAGGATAAACCAAAATGCAAAATAAAATATGGTATGCAATGATGATCTAATGTATAACATGCCAAATTGAAAATTTGGGATGTTACATCATAGATAATCAAATTCATAAACCCACAATTCATCAGATCTCAGCAAACACACGGCAAAAGAGTATTACATCAAATAGATCTCCAAGAACATCGAGGAGAACTTTGTATTGAGAACCAAAGAGAGAGAAGAAGCCATCTAGCTAATAACTATGGACCCGAAGGTCTGTGGTAAACTACTCACACAACATCGGAGAGGCTATGGTGTTGATGTATAAGGAGATGTAAACCACTTTTCAACTGTCGCAACCTTCTTTCGCTGGAAAAGGTCCCCTGATGGGATCTCACGGGTACAGAAGGTTGCGGCGGTGGAAAAGTGGTTTCGTGGCTCTCCTAGATGTTTTCAAGGTATAAGAGTATATATAGGCGAAAGAAGTAGGTCAGTGGAGCTCCATGGGGCCCACGAGGGTGGCTCTCCTGGATGATCTTTAATTTTAATTTTAATAGTAGGTTCCCACTCATCGTGAAGTTTGGTAGGGATAGAAACTTCTAATTCAAGCTTTTCTTCATAAGATTGCATTAAAGCATCAACCATATGTTTAGTAAAAGCTTTATTTTGACTATAGGCATGAGGAGAATTTAGCATGGATTGCAACAAGGAAATTCAATCTATCAAAGAGCAATTATCATAATTAAATTCCTTGAAATCCAAAATAGTGGGTTCATCGCTATGTAAAGTTTTGACTTCTCCAATCCCACTTTTACCAATTTTTGCATCAAGATCTAAAAACTCTGAATCATTGGGACACCTTTTAACTAAAGTTGACTCATCTCCAGTCCCATCATTATCAAGATTCATATTGCAAAACAAAGATTTAATAGGAGACACATCAATCAGTTTTAGATCTCCATCCTTATTATCATCAAAACTAGAAGAACACACTTTTATAAAGCAATCTTTTTAGCACGCATCCTAGCGGTTCTTTCTTTGCACTCATCAATGGAAATTCTCATGGATTTGAGAGACTCATTGATATCATGCTTAGGTGGTATAGATCTAAGTTTCAAAGAATCAACATCAAGAGAAATTCTATCCACGTTCCTAGCCAGCTCATCAATCTTAGACAATTTTTCTTCAATCAAAGCATTGAAACTCTTTTGCGAACTAATAAATTCTTTAATACTAGATACAACATCAGAGGGCATCTTATTTTTATTTCCATAAGAATTGTTGTAGGAATTACCATAATTATTAGAGGAATTAGTAGGATACGATCTAGGATTAAAGTTTCCTCTATAAGCGTTGTTACCAAAATTGTTCCTACCAACAAAATTCACATCCATAGATTCCTTACTATTCTCAATAAAAGTAGACAAAGGCATATCATTAGGATCAGAAGAAACACTCTTATTAGCAAATAATTTCATAAGTTCATCCATCTTTCCACTCAAAACATTAATTTCTTCTATAGCATGAACCTTTTTACTAGTAGATCTTTCTGTGTGCAATTGAGAATAATTAACCATAATATTATCTAGGATTTTGGTAGATTCTCCTAAAGTGATTTCCATAAAAGTGGCTCCTGCGGCCAAATCTAAAAGATTTCTAGAAGCCAAATTCAATCCAGCATAAAAAAATTGTATGATCATCCATAAATTCAAACCATGAGTAGGGCAATTGCGAATCATTAATTTCATCCTCTCCCAAGGTTGTGCAACATGCTCATGATCTAGTTGCTTAAAGTTCATAATATCGTTTCTAAGGGAGATGATCTCAGCGGGAGGAAAATACTTAGAGATAAAAGCATCTTTGCACTTGTTCCAAGAATCAATACTATTTTTAGGCAAAGACAAAAACCAAGTTTTAGCACGATCTCTAAGCGAAAACGGAATAGCTTCAATTTAACAATATCATTATCTACATCTTTTTTCTTTTGCATATCACACAAATCAATAAAGTTGTTTAGATGGGTAGCGGCATCTTCACTAGGAAGGCCAGAAAACGGATCTTTCATGACAAGATTCAGCAAAGCAGTATCAATCTCACAAGATTCAGCATCGTAAGAGGAGCGACCGGAGTGCTAATAAAATCATTATTGTTGGTATTGGAAAAATCACACAATTTAGTATTATCTTGAGCCATCGTGACAAACAATCCAAAACACAAGCAAGCAAGAGGCAAACGAAAAGAGGTGAACGAAAAAGAGGCGAGCAGAAAAAGAGGGCGAATAAAATGGCAAGAGTGAAGTGGGGGAGAGGAAAACGAGAGGCAAATGGCAAATAATGTAATGCGAGGGATAAGAGTTTGTGATGGGTACTTGGTATGTCTTTACTTGTGAGTAGATCTCCCCGGCAACGGTGCCAGAAATGGCTTGTTGACGGGAGATCAAATCTTGACTTGACATGGTGCAACCTCCCCGGCAACGGCGCCAGAAATCCTTCTTGCTACCTCTTGAGCACTGCGTTGGTTTTCCATTCAAGAGGAAAGGGTGATGCAGCAAAGTAGCGTAAGTATTTCCCTAAGTTTTTGAGAACCAAGGTATCAATCCAGTAGGAGACTACACGCAAGTTGCCTAGTACCAGTACAAACAATCAAGAACCTTGCAACCAACGCGATAAAGGGGTTGTCAATCCCTTCACGATCACTTACGAGAGTGAGATCTGATAGAGATAATAATAATAAGATACATATTTTTGGTATTTTTATGATATAGATTAAAAGTAAAGATTGCAAAGTAAAATAGATTGGAGACTTATATGATAAAAGATAGACCCGGGGGCCATAGGTTTCACTAGTGGCTTCTCTCAAGATAGCATAAGTATTACGGTGGGTGAACAAATTTTTGTCAAGCAATTGATAGAAAAGTGCATAGTTATGAGAATATCTAGGCATGATCATGTATATAGGCATCACGTCCACGATAAGTAGACCGAAACGATTCTGCATCTACTACTATTTCTCCACACATCGACCGCTATCCAGCATGCGTCTAGAGTATTAAGTTCATAAGAACACAGTAACAGATTAGGCAAGATGACATGATGTAGAGGGATAAACTCAAGCAATATGATATAAACCCCATATTTTTATCCTCGATGGCAACAATACAATACGTGCCTTGCTACCCCTGCTGTCACTGGGAAAGGACACCGCAAGATTGAACCCAAAGCTAAGCACTTCTCCCATTGCAAGAAAGATCAATCTAGTAGGCCAAACCAAACTGATAATTCGAAGAGACTTGCAAAGATAACCAATCATACATAAAAGATTTCAGACAAGAATCAAATATTGTTCATAGATAAACTTGATCATAAACCCACAATTCATCGGCTCTCAACAAACACACCACACAAAGAGTTACATCAAATAGATCTCCAAGAAGATCGAGGAGAACATTGTATTGAGATCCAAAGAGAGAGAAGAAGCCATCTAGCTAATAACTATGGACCCAAAGGTCTGTGATAACACACTCACACATCATCGGAGAGGCTATGGTGTTGATGTAGAAGCCCTTCTTGATCGATTCCCCCTTTGGCGGAGCTCCGGAAAAGGCCCCAAGATGGGATCTCTTGGGTATAGAAGGTTGCGGCGGTGGAAATAGGGTTTCGTGGTGCTCCTGGATGTTTTCGGGGTATATGGATATATATATAGGAGGAAGAAGTAGGTCGGTGGAGCTGCGAGGGGCCCATGAGGGTGGGGGGCGCGCCTAGGGGGGAGGCGCGCCTACTTGCCTTGTGGTAGCCTCGTTTCTTTCTTGACGTCTACTCCAAGTCCCCTGGATCACGTTTGTTCCAAAAATAACTCTCCCGAAGGTTTCATTCCGTTTGGATTCCATTTGATATTCCTTTTCTGCGAAACACTGAAATAGGCCAAAAAACAACAATTTGCATTGGGCCTTGGGTTAGTAGGTTAGTCCCAAAAATAATACAAAGGTGTATAAATAAGCCGATTTACATCCAAAACAGATAATATAATAGCATGGAACAATAAAAAATTATAGATACATTGGAGACGTATCATCATCAAATACGACCGATTAACGACGGCCCATTATTGTCGGCCCATGAACGGACGATTCCAAATCTAGCCCGCTTACGGCCCATAATGCGGTCTGTTATTGGCCCATGTTTGGCCGATTGATCATACGGCCCGTATAAGGCCCATTGATGCTACGGCCCGTATAAGGCCCATTGATGCTACGACCCATAGAAGGCCCATTGTTTCTACGGCCCTTACAAGGCCCATTATTTCTACGACCCTTAGGAGGCCCATGGTAACTAAAGTAAATATGTAGCCCATGGTTATTGTGGCTAGTTTTTAAAAATAGGTTATTGCAGCCAAACCGCGGAAAAAGAAATGCACTGACTACAGGCAAACAAATAAACAAGACTACAAGGAAATAAATAAGCAAGCAACTTACGCTAGGCTATCATGGCTATTACACATATTACATCCACTGGGCATCAAAGTTCGCCACCAGTGCAAATATAGGGAACAAAGTAGCATATCATATACACGGGTTGTCAAAGTTGGCGACCGGTGAAAATAAACTCCGCAACAAAACAATTCTAGAACTAAAACCACTTCAGAAGATCTCAAGAAACAATATCCTGGGTACCCATAATGCTAGCAAGATGCTTAGCAAGCTCATTAACTTTCTCTTGTTTGGCGCTTAAATCCTCCAGCGCTTGCTGTTGCACCAGAAAGTATGCATCTGAATTCTGCAGGGACTTCCTCAGTCCTTCAGCTTCCCGTCGCAGCACATCTGATCGATGTCTTTCAACTTGAGGTTGAGACTCAAGAAGAAGAACTGATTCAGGCAACGAGTTCGAAGAGCTTGTGCCAGTAGTAGTGGCCAGTAACTCGAATACTACATCAAGACAGGACTTTTGGGTTCTCTCACTGTCGTCAAGATAGTTTTTATCAGCTTTCTTGGAGACCAACCGATATGTCTCACTATCTTGAACCTTATCTACATTACTTCCTTTACCATTGCATAACGGGGTACTGTTCTCCAATATTTTGTCCGTATTCTAAAAGAGAAACAAGAAGACACATCACAAGTTTACCATGTTGTATATGAAACTCATTTTGGTAAATCAGTTCGGTAGTAAAGTGGACATGATAATAGCATAAAACAAACATATATCTATGTACCATGGTCACTTTATGGTCTATATCACCCTAGTTTTTGTTGCCAAATCAAGATAGAGACACATTTCGAATAATATTTGTTCGAGACAAAGCAGAATAGACATAATATAAGTGTGGGAAACTATAGATCAATAACAACACTTGTAATGTGCATGACGTGAGAACATAATTGTTTATTCAATTGAAACTGAAATCAACATAGAGCAAGTTACAACAGCAAACCAGTTAAAGAAACAGGTTTAAAACATACCTGTTGCGCCATTGGAGTTTCAATTCCATCCTTCAAATTTGAAAATAGTTGGTATGAGTAAATACAATGATGCAAGAGCAAAGGAGTATGAACCATAGCTACGGAACCTGACCTGAGAACAATTCTTCTTCTCCTTTAAGCGTTGAGTTAGGATTCTGAGTGGTGGTCCTCGTGCTTTGGGCACTGCAATTCCCTTACTAACTGATCGTCTTTGGGTGCTCTATGGTGGAGACGGTGCTGTGTCAACTGGAACTGGGTTACTATCTGCTGGGGTTGGGGTGAGAAGGGGAGTAGCTGGTTCTCTGTCCAACTGGGTAGGGGTACAATCTGCGAGAGTCTGGGTTATGTGTGGTGGGGATGGTTCTTGGGCAAGTACAACCGTAGTTCTATCTGCATCAACTGGTAGCACTATCTTTTCTGAAGACCGTGTTGTTACTCCCTTAGATACTGCCATCACCCTCTCCAATTCAAATGGCTGATAAACAAGAAAAGTAATTGAATGTAAAAACATTGTATGATAAGACAGGTGCAATGGATAGTGGGGAATAAAAGAGGGCATGAAATAACTCACATTTATGTTGTTTAACCAAACATGATAGCATGACACAATTTCACATATATGATGGCTAACTAAACATGATAGCATGACCAATTTCACATTATGATGGCTAACTAAAAAAGATGGAAAGACATAGTTCAAAATATGATGACTATGTAAACAAGATGACATGATGTAACTACATAATGTGTTTATTAAATAGGTTGGCATGCCATAATTCACATACATGCCGCCTATGGAAACATGATAGCATGATACAATTCACAGCTAGAATGACATAATTCAAAATATGATGACTGTAAACACTAAACATGATGAGATGATATAACTATATGAGGTCTTTATTAAATGGTTTGCCATGCCATAATTCAGATAGATGCTGTGTATGTAAACATGATGGCATGCTATAATTCAAATATACAATTTATATAGTAAACAAGTAAGCAGATGGCAATCCATATATGATGTAAAAACTAAGCAATGCAAGACAACATGCATGCCATGGGTAATATAACCCTGCCAAGTTTGAGCATAGACCTCAGCGGGGAAATAAGACTGGTCATCTGTCTCTGAATCCTCCTCTGAGGAGCTCTCGGTAACCAGCAAGATGTCTGCTTTAGCAGGTAGCATTGTCTGCTCTGAATACCTTGTTTTCACTCCAGATACTTCCATCACCGCTTCAAATGGCTGATGCACAAGAAGAGTAGTTGAGTATACAAATGTTGTCGACAAATGGAACACGTAATACAAAAAAATGATAGCATGATATAATTCACATACATGATGATTGGCTAAACAACATGGAATTGGATAATTCACATATATAATGCCTTTGCAACAAGATAGCATTGCATAATTCACATATATAATGTCTTGCAACAAGATGGCAATGCATAATTCACATATATGGTAATTAGACACTAAACATGTGGCATTCACACAAAGCATGTCTAAAGTAGTCAAATGACATAGCAATGCAAGACACCACACGCACGATATGAGCAACATAACCCTGCCAAGTTAGAGCATACACCTTGGGGGGGGCAAATAGGACTAGTCATCTGTCTCTGAATCCTCCTCTCAGGAGCTATCTGTAACCAACGAGATATGCGCTTTGTCAGATAGCATAGTCTGCTCTGAAGACCTTGTTTTACTCCAGAATTTTCCATCACCGTGTCAAATAGCTAATGCACACGAACAGTAGTTGAATGTACTAACATTGTTGACAAATGTAATACGTAACGAAAAAAAGGATGCCTGATATAATTCACATATAAGATGACTGGATAAGCAGGATGTCATTGCAAAATTCACATATGTGATGCCTGGCTAAACAAGATGGCGTTGCATAATTCACATAAACGATGAATAAACTAAACAGATGGCATTCACACAAAGCATGTCTAAACTAAGCAGATGACATATTTGATGTATAAAGTAAGCAATGCAAGGCACCATATGCATGATATAACCAACATCACCATGCCAAGTTAAAGCGAAGACCTCAGGGGGTAAATAGGAGTGGTCTTCTCCTTCTGAATTCCCCTCAGAACATATATCTTCCTCTCGATTACAATCTGAAATGGGTGGAGGGGGGGGGCTTCCTTTGCGCCTACCATGGAATGACGTCTGCATGAAATTTTATTGCCACGCAAGGCTCGTCTCTTTTGCTCTACATGTTCAGTTCCATTGTGTACAATAACTGGCATGCATAGGAATAAAACATAGTGAGATTATGTAAGGAGTGCATGCAGAAATCCATAGTGATGGTAGCAACCTATGGATAGACCCAAAACAATGATAGCAGGTAGATGTGCTACATGAATTGTGCTACATGAATAGGAATTTGAAAAGGAGGACAAGTGGATATTAAAATTCCTACGTTTTTTCTTTCAAGGAGACACTCAAGGAACAAATCCTATAGTTTTCCTTTGCTCCATTCCTTTGAACCAAATGCATGAATAGTAGTACCATAGGAAACTTTCCAATTCCTATGTTTTCCCTTCACTTTTCCTTTTGGCGATTCTAGTAGGCAGGCTTGAGCAAGGAAAATCCTACACTCGAAAAATGTTTTTGTGCTACTTCTACTACTTTGGACCTAGGCCACTGCCCTACTAGCTCAACTCCCAGGCCCATCGACAAATGCATAGCTCAAACGCGCAGAGATAAATAATGATGGTGTTCAAGAGAGTCCATCATGTATAGCTAAGTTGCATGGTACCTCACTGCTTGTCATATAGTAGGAGAAACTAATCGTATTTCACGTTACTGCGTGTGCTCAGTGGACAATATATATAACATATAGAGTAAAAAAGAGATGCAACAAGTGTACAACCTCTTTGGCGAAGCCATGTGAGGGAGTCCTGGACTAAGGGGTCCTTGGGCATCTGGCCTGTTAGCCATGGGCCGGACTGATGGGCTGTGAAGACACGAAGACCGAAGACTACACCTGTGTCCGGATGGGACTCTCCTTGGCGTGGAAGGCAAGCTTGGCGACCCAATATGTATATTCCTTTCTTTGTAACCGACCTTGTGTAACCCTAGATCTCCCCGATGTCTATATAAACCGGAGGACTTAGTCTGGAGAAGAGGATACTCATTACCATAGCCATACAAGCTAGACCTCTAGGGTTTAGCCATTACAATCTCGAGGTAGATCAACTCTTGTAATACTCATATTCATCAATATTAATCAAGCAGGACGTAGGGTATTACCTCCATAGAGAGGGCCCGAACCTGGGTAAAACATCATGTCCCCTGTCTCCTGTTACCACCGACCTTAGACGCACAGTTCGGGACCCCCTACCCGAGATCCACCAGTTTTGACACCGACATTGGTGCTTTCATTGAGAGTTCCACTGTGCGGTCGACGAAAGGTTCGATGGCCCCTTCAATCGTCGATAGTGACGCTGTCCGAGGAGAAAACTTTCTCTCGGACAGATCTTCGTGTTCGGGGGCTCCACACTACGGGCCAACTCGTTTGGCCACCTGGAGCAGATCGAGAGCTACGCCCCTGGCCATCAGGTCAGGTTTGGGAGCCTGAACTACGTTACGGACATCCGTGGAGACTTGATCTCCGCCGGATTCGAGACCGCGGCTACCACTCCTGGCCACCCCGAGAGACACGACCTAAATCTGTCATCGGACGGCATCCAGGAGACAGCTCCCGCAACCACTCTGGCCTTAAATCCGGAGTAGACTGCGCCATCCAAGGACCAGAGGCTCAACCCTGCCACGGAGGCCACAAATCCCCCGATGTTGGAGCCGCACATAGACTTGATCTCATACGATACCTGTGCCACCGGAACTCTGGACTCGTCTCCAGCTGTAAGTTCCGAACCATGTGAGCACGTGGACGCCGAACTGGATCGCTTATCGATCTTCGAATTCAGCACCGCAGACATCTTCCAGCACTCGCCATTGGGTGAAGAGCTAAAATCATTAAAAAATCTATCCTTCACGAAGGACTCACAGCCGAATTATATCCGGTCCGAACTAGGGGCTGACGGTGGAGAATTTTGCTTCCCACCCGCCACCCACTTCATAGCCACGGTCGAGATTTGACCGACACACTTGATTACGACTCCGAGGACATTGACGGTATGGACGACGATGCCGGAGAATAAGAGGCCCAGAACCCGCCATTCACCGGACGCTGGATGGCCACTTCCTCGTATGATGTATACATGGTGGATGCACCAAAGGAGAACAGCGGCGATGACAAGGAAGATCCGGAGGATAAACCTTCCGAAATACAATCCAAGCACCGGCGTCAGCGGCGCTGCTCTAAGTCACGCCACAGTAAAGACAGCAACACTGACACAGGAGAAGATAACACTCCAGAAGGTGCCGAAGACAACAAAGACCCCATTGAAACAACTAATGAACAAGATGATCGGGAATATGGGAAGGCTAGCCCTGGTAAACAGGCCACGCACGAAGACTCAGAGGACAGAAGTTATCTTCCGCTCTTCGAGGATGAGGTGAGCCTCGGCAACGACAATTTCATCATTCCTGAGGAACCTCTTGAGCAGGAGCGCTTCAAGCGCCAGCTAATAGCCACTGCAAGGAGCCTGAAAAAGAAGCAGCAACAGCTTCAAGCCGACCAAGATATGCTCAATGATAAATGGACCGATGTCCTAGCAGCCGAAGAATACGGCCTCAAGCGCCCAACCAAAAGCTACCCAAAGCGCAAATTGCTACCTCAGTTTGACGAGGAGGTGCTGGAACACATACCACCATCATACAATGCGGTTGACCGACCACCACGTGGTCGGGACAAAACGGAAACTCATACCGAACAGCAGCTCGCCCCGCCTCATCGCACAGGTAAGGGTAAATTAGCCCACGGCCATACATATGACCTCCGGCAGAACCTGAACAATAAAGCAGGACATACCAGATCAATCTACGGGTCACGAGGACGTGCCTCGACACGCGACGATGAACACCTATTCGGACATGACAAACTTAGTCATGCGCGGGCTGAAAACCGCAGACGGACTCCATCAGAGCTACGTCGCGATACGACCCGATATAGAGACGCCGCACACCCTCATTGCTGCACTGATGAGGTCATGGGTCATGAATTTCCAGAAGGGTTCAAACCCATGAATATAGAATCATACGATGGAACCACGGGCCCCGCAGTGTGGATCCAAGACTTCATTCTGCACATTCATATGGCCCTCGGCGATGACCTCCACGCCATCAAATACCTCCCTTTAAAACTCAAGGGGCCAGCTCGGCATTGGCTCAACAGTCTGCCTGCAAATTTTATTGGCAGCTGGGAGGACTTGGAAGAGGCCTTCCTCGATAACTTCCAAGGTACATATGTTCGACCTCCGGACGCTGATGACTTAAGCCATATAGTTCAGCAGCCCGGGGAGTCCACCAGGAAATTCTGGACTAGGTTCTTAACTAAAAAGAACCAAATCGTCGATTGTCCGGATGTCAAAGCCCTAGCAGCCTTCAAACACAGCATCCGCGACAAATGGCTCGTTCGCCACCTCGGCCAAGAAAAGCCAAAATCCATGGCGGCCCTCACGACACTCATGACCCGCTTTTGTGCGGGCGAGGATAGTTGGTTGGCCCATAGCTAAAACAATGCAAGTGAAGCCGGCACCACTGAAGTTAAAAATAGCAAAGACAAGTCTCGACGCAATAGATACAAGCGTCAAAACAACAGTGACAACATCGAGGATACGACGGTCAATGCCGGATTCAGTGGCTCTAAGTCTGGTCAGCGGAAGAAGCCATTCCGAAGGAACAATTCAGGCCCATCCAGCTTGGACCACATACTTGATCGTCCGTGCCAGATTCATGGCACCCCAGACAAACCACCCAATCATACAAATAGAGATTGCTGGGTTTTTAAACAAGCCGGCAAATTAAACGCCGAGAACAGGGAAAAGGGATCACAAAGCAAGGACGATGATGATGAGCCCCGACAACCGAACACAGGGGGACACAAGAAGTTTCCCCCTCAAGTCAAAACGGGATATACGCTACCCACATCCCCAAAAGGGAGCGCAAGCATGCGCTCAGGGACGTCTACGCGATAGAGCCACTCGCCCCAAAATTTAATCCATGGTCGTCATGCCCGATCACTGTTGATTGTCGGGATCATCTGACCAGTATCCGTCACGGTGGCTTAGCCGCACTGGTCCTAGACCCAATAATTGACGGGTTTCACCTGACTCGTGTCCTTATGGACGGAGGTAGCAACCTCAATCTGCTCTATCGGGATATATTGCGAAAAATGGGCATTAACCCATCACGGATCAAGCCCACCAGGACTACCTTGAAAGGAGTCATACCAGGTGTAGAGGCCTGCTGCACGGGCTCAATTACACTAGAGGTTGTCTTCAGATCTCCAGACAACTTCTGAAGCGAGGATTTAATCTTCGATATCGTCCCCTTCCGGAGTGGCTATCACACACTGCTCGGACGAACTGTGTTTGCTCGATTCAACGCAGTACCACACTATGCTTATCTCAAGCTCAAGATGCCCGATCCACGCGGCGTCATAACGATCAATGGAAATACGGAACGATCCCTCCGTATAGAAGAGCACACAGCTGCCTTAGCAGCAGAAGTGCAGAGCGGCCTTCTCAAGCAGAACCTTAATTCGGCTGTCGAGCCCACGGACACAGTTAAGAGGGTCCGAACCACTCTGCAACAGGAGAGCTCGGCTCGTCAGGAGCTCGACTAGAAATCCAGCCTCCGTCTCAGTCCCGATTAAGTGGTGGCATTCGTGCCGCGCATACAGAACTACACACTCAAAATCCCATGGGCATCGACGGAGGCATAGCTAGCTTGTGGTCCATAATATGGCTCAACCGACATCGGATACACACATACTTTCACTTTTACTTGCCTCCTTTTCAGGTCTCAATCCCACAGGCCCCATCTGGTGGTCTGGTCATAGGTCCTCTTGAAGGACAAATACACCAAGGCGGCAAGAAGCACATGCATATGGGGGACTTCTCTAGGTGGTTTTGTTAACGATCACTCTACCTGTTTTTCAGGACCCACATGCAGCTCTCCCTTGGTCAAGGCATCATAACTAGCCTCCTTCTTATTACATTACTTGTATAAACGCGCTTTAACGCACCAATGAAATTATAATAAGAACAGTTTGCGGCTCAAATTTTACGGCCCTAGCTTATCACTTGTTCTTCCTTTTTCCTGTTTTGTCTTTTCTGGTAACTTTATCAGGTAGCACCCGTACACTTCGGTGTGCTTGATGTTTGCCAGGGGCTTCATAGCACCCCACACTACAGCAACAAAACTCCGAACACTTTTTATAATTATAGTTCGGCACCCCGAATTTAGCATTATATGCATTGGCTCCGAATCATGTCTTTGGTCAATAGTTGGGTTGCCCGGCACCTGTGCTTGCTACCTTACGTTCTGCTATATCGGCTAAGGTAGTAAAGGGAGAACTACTACGCTTGTGCACTGGTTTATCCAAAGGAGCACCTCAGTAGTGAAAGCCGAAAACTGACTGTCATGATGCAGCGAGAGCCGGTCAGCTGTTCGGAGGTTGCAAATCGTTGGAGATTTCTTCCGCGTTACGTGAAGGATCGGTACTTCCCGATCAAATGCTTATAGCACTCTAGTTCAAAAACTAGGGGTTGCGTCCATGTTTTTATTGTCGAACTCCTATGGCTAAGTGAGGGCGTTACAGCCGCATAGTCTGGTTGCCTGGTTCGTTGTGCTAAACAACTCCTTCAAGGACCATCTAATTGGATCAAAATTGTTTAGATTCCATCCCGAACCACTACAAAAAAATACACTTCCGTGATGATACGTGTTTGTCATAGTAGGTCACTTTTTTGTCATGCATGTACATCCATGACAAATTTATGACAGAATCAAGATAGTCATACCTGTGCTGTTGTAGAAGTGTTCCATGACATTACCAAAATTATCATCACGGAAGTGTCCCCTTCCATGACGATAAATCGCGCATCACAGAAGTGCTTTCGTCAAGGGTGACCGACACGTGGCGTCCACCGTAATAGAACACCGTTAAGCTATCGAGTCAGGTTTTGGATCCGATAACCCGTTAACAGCCCCGAACAATGGGGATTTTCCACATGTAAAATCATCATTGGCTAGAGGAAACACGTGTCAGCTCGTCAGTGGGTCAGATAGGCGCCTATGATATGTCGACATGTGGCACGGCCCAACAGTGGCCCATTTAGCTTACAAAGCCGGCCCGTTTGACTTGGTCAAAATTTAACGGGCTGGCCCATGAAAAGCTTGTTAACGGTCTCTTCGCAAATAGCCCATTTTACGGCCCGTTAACTCACGACCTGATAGGCCCTAAAGGAAATCGGCCCAACAACGTCATGTGGGCCGTCGAATATAATACCAGCCCATTTCACTTTCGGCCCATGTATGGCCCATGACGTCTTTCAGCCCATATGAGGCCTTCGTATCTTTCGACCCATTACAGGCCCACGGTGACTCTAGCCCATAATGAACAGTAATTTTCTTTATACCCGTTAACGCCCGTGATTTACATGGGCCATTTCCAGGCCATGTTAGCTTTTGGCCTATTGACGGCCCATACGTTCTTGGGCCCCTTTTCGGCCCTCGTTTACTTTCGGCCCGTTACTGGCCTGTTCCCCTAATGGGCCAAATTCGGCCCATGGCAAGAGTCGGCCTGTTACTGGCCTGTTCCACTAATGGGCCAAATTCGGCCCATGGCAAGAGTCGGCCCGTTACTGGCATGTTACCATAATGGGCCAAATTCGACCCATGGCAAGAGTCGGCCCGTTTCTGGCCTGTTAACCCATTGCGCCGTTTCTGGCCCGTCCTATATTTTGGACCATTAACGACCCGTTATGCCTGTGACAGAATTAAGCCTTTGTTGCCCTACGGCCTATTAACGGCCTGTTACCGTGCTGGGCCGATACCAATTACGCCCGATTATGGCCCATGTAGACCCATTTATCCGACGGCCCGAGGCCCACCGATTACAGGCCCATTTATCGACGGCCCGTAGGAGACCCATGGATCCTACGGCCCGTATATGGCCCATGGTAGTTGCGGCCACTAGCAAACCAGGGAAAAAGAAGACTAGGAAATAAATAAGGCCGAAACTAACGCTAGGCTATTAAGGCGATTGCACAGATTACATCCACTCGGCATCAAAGATCACCACCAGTGCAAATATAGGGAACACCCTACACTATACAAAAATGGCTTGCTGTTTTCTTCAGGCGATGGCTGGATGTTAAGAATAAATTTTGTATCGCACCAAAACAAATTACAACTATATAACAAAAGGAAGGTTGGCATAAAACTTAACAGTCTAGCAGATAAATGCACCACCAGAAGTTCAGAAGCTCAGTTCATTTGACCTGACTGTTACGTTTTCATGCTGTATTGTCCGATGGAGCACCATAACCCTCGCCTTCATTTCCTCCAGGCTCCTGAACAACATAGCAAATGTTTGATAGTCTGGTTTCAAAACCATGCATATCTTGACGATATTGAGCAATGTTTCTCCTTGTTTCACAAAGGGTCTCTGTTAGGGAATGGACTTGTGTCTGGAGCGCAGATACAACATTGCTTTGAGCTTGCATATCTTGATCATGAGGCAGTTTGGACGATATTGCCTTAACAACCAACCTAGTATTACGCAAGAACGTGCTTTTGGCACTGTTAGTCGACAGGTACTGACCCACTGCAGCAAGGGCTGACATTGCGGTTATAGTTGCCTCGCCACCTTCAGAAGGTGGCGGTTCCACCATTTTTTCCATAGCTCGCTGAAAAGTTGAGGTTTTACATTAGTAGTACCAGAACAGAAGATATTAAGGAGGCAGCAAAACCAAACAAAATAGCTTTGGTCTATATACAGAACTTATTCTGGTGAACCCATGTAAAATATTAGTTGTATTTTATTGCAAAGTACATAATAAAACCAGGTTCCAAACATATGACCATGTACCATCGCTAATGTATTGTCTATTTCTTCACATTGTATTGAGGGCTAAGGATAAAGAGACGAAGTTTATAATACGGTAAGCATAGTATGACGTCATTCATATCACAAAACAACTGAGAACAGACAAACATGCAATTGTAACATTGTGTGGGCAAGTCCAGCACAGAACTAGATTATGGGTCAAGATCAAAGGAACATCACTCCTCTCTTTTAAACCTTGTAAGGTGCAATGATACGCTAAGACAATTGTGTATAAAATTGAAAAGAGTAATAGACATTGGCTGCAAACCATGCAGTTCAAGGCACAAGTCAGAGTAAGTAGTAGTTAAAAGGCATGAGGATTAAGGACATACAACAACGGCTTTGACTGGTGTAGTCATGCCCTTCTTCTTGCTGGTGTGACAGTCCTTGAAGATTTCCACAACATTTGGTTCAGGTACTTTTTGGTCCTTGCGGGCTTTCCTCTGCATTTGGACCAGGTCAATATAGATCTGATAATATGGTAAAGCGAAAAGAGTGTAACAACAACTAATTACAAGAGCCTCGCAGTGTGCAATATAGCTACGAGATCCTGTCGTCTGTTGGAATTTCACTTTCATACGGTTGGCCTTGTTCTTTGAACAGTTCACCTACAAGAAGATAGATTTGTGTGGCACATGCGTAAATAGGACTTCAACATGTGATCTGATGACATATATATATAATGTACCTGTTACTTCGGATCAGACCAGTGTTTAACGAGGCCTCTCCAGTCTTCATCAGATATATTTTCCACTGGAGATGTTTGGGCAAGTTCACTGTTAGCCTTGCCTTCAAAGTGAGTTTTCCTCAAGTTATACCGATACTGTCGCAGAGCAGACTTGAAAACATGGGTGCAAGCTTGTCTGGTTGCATCATCTTGGCTATCCAACTTGAACCTCATCTGTTGAAAATCATGGGAGTCTCATTATCAGCAACCTAGAAAGTATTGGACAGAGCAAGACGATATTACTAGTTTCCATACATAACCATACTTACAGATAAATGGTCAAGGAAGATGTTGAACTGGGTTTCGTCTTTGTCATTCCTGTACTAAATCCATGTTGGGAGGATACGTACATGACACATTATAGCAACCGTTGCCTCTGATACTAACTTGGCTGACTCTGTAGCATCACGTGGCCTTTTTAAACCTGCCTCAAAACAGATCTCCATTCTTCCTCCTCTAGATTTAGTTAACCTATCGAGCATTATCCCTGATGTTTGTTTCCTCTTGCGCCTAGGTGCTAGTCCAACAACAAACATAGGAAGTGTTAGTGTACATCAAACTGTGAGACTACATATAAAGAAGCATGCAACTGTAACTTGACTCCAGCAACTACCTTCTTGCTGTTGAAGCACACAAGGTTCATCTGATATTGCCAACTCGTCTTGTGTCAAGAGTGCTTGGGAAGTAGTGTTAGGTGGCAAGGGAGCTTGGGAATGTGCTGCGAGCTCAGTTGACGCATGAGTACATCGTGCAGTTGGTAGTACTGTGGTAGGTGTTGCAAGAACTAGGGCTGGCTCTGCTTGTTTGGTGGCAACTATTTGTTTCTGTTTGTCTTTTTTTGAACTGCGTGTAGCATGGGATGCAGTGTTTGTATAATTTTCTGCTGGACTTTGACCTTCTATTGCACCATCAGTACCAGCAGAATCTGCAGGATTCATCCGCTTCTCATTCCCTGCCATTCTGTGTTTCTTCCTCTTTCTCTATGCCATGTTAAGTCAAGCCGACAAGAAAAACGAATAACAATTTAGTTCTTCAGAACAAATTGATGCGTGATGCAGACGAACTGAACTTTGATGTTAGACAACCACATGATAGGAGGATGTAATATGTATGAAAAACAGGACGGAAGAGATAACCAGAACTATGATGTGTAAACTAAGAAGAAGACATTTCACCAAATTAGAAGCAATGCAAGCTAGACACCACATGAAAGATGCAACCAATATGACTCTGCCAAGTTAAAAGCGTCCCATCATAAATGGAATTTCAACAAATTAGAAGCAGCGCATGCTATAAATCATATGAAAGATGCAACTAATATCGCACTGCATATACTAATGGTGTCTCGTCATGTTGATTGATGCGGGATACAAAAAGAAACAATAGTTTTATGTAAGGACATGCTTAATGGACAGATGTACTATGTACTAAATATAGGAAGGCATGTCACATTAACAGGTATAATGTATAAGCTAAGCAAACTAGCACATGCAGTTTAACCAGATTGGAAGAATTACAATCTAGACACCATATGCAACATGCAACCACATATCACGCTGCCAAGTTAGAGCAAGTACCTGCGATGCTAGTGTAGGGGAAATGTTGTAATCTACTACAGAGCTACGTTCACTATCTTCATCTAGCATTTTTGTTTCTTGAGAATCATGTCGAGAGGCTGAGGCTGCATTCTTCAAATGAGTGGTCCCCTTGCCTGCCTGCCTCGTCATAAGTGATTGATGAGGGATACACACGAACATTAGTTTGATGTAAGAACATGGTTAATACACATATGTACTAGTATGTACCAAAAATATAAAGGCATGTCATATTCAAAGGTATAATGTGCAAGCTAAGCAGATGCAATTTAACCAAATTGGAAGCAATACAAGCTAGACATCTGGCTGGAGTGGTGAGCATGATCAACTAGGACCTGAGAGCCTTGTGGGAGGCGGGCTGCTTTGCCACCATCGCAGCTTTTTAGTTGGCTTCCAGGTGATGCCTATCTTTGCTGGGCTTGTCACTGGCTCGGCCAGTGCCCTGACTAGCTATTTGTCTTCTGGTGCTCACGGGATGGTGGTTCATGTAAAAAAATATCTTTCCTTATCTTACCGACTTCGGCCTTTCGAATACAAGCTAGACACCATATGGAACATGAAACCACATATGACAGCGCGAAGTTAAAGCAAGCACCTAGGATGGTGGTTCATTGCGAGCGAGGTCATCAACTCCAGAGCTACGTTCCCCGTCTCCATCTGCTGACACTACACCCTTTAAAGCGTTGAAACGTGTCTTGCCTAGCCGCACACCAAACTGGAGCGACTTCTCTCTTTTCTTTTTGGCTTCTCTCATGGGAGCAGAGTCTGAAATACCCTTGCATAAAAACACAACAATGAGAGTAAGGGTGAAGTGTGTGCAGAACTAGTGCACTGTAAAAGTAGCAGATAGCAGGTGGCTGAAAAATAAGTGACAGGAGACATATGATAGCTCTACAACATTGCATGGCAAACAAAATTAGATTCTACTCTGTATGATTTTGTAATATATGAGCACAGGAAATGCAGGTACTCCTCCAGCACACCACCACATGTGGTCATATCTAAGATAACAGTCGACTGAAAATAAATAGGTCAGTCGATTTTTTTAATGAACCGTCCGATCTATAAGGAACGGGTAGATGGCCTTCGTCTACCTCCCGCCAGTCACTATTGACGATCTTTCTCGAACCGCCAGCGACCACCGGCCTAGACCCCTGCCTCCGCCGCCCCGCCCTCCCATCGACCTCACACCACCGCCGTGCTTAGCAGCGCCCCCAGGCCATCCCTTTAATCCCGATCGACCTCCAGATCGGGCGCCAGTAGCTATAGGCCGCACACGCCCCTAATATAAACACCAAGGCGCTGCTTCCCCGGCGTAATAGGCGTACTAGCGCCTGTTACACCGGGTAATGCTTCCGTTAATTGGGAATCAAGTGGCCAGAAATTTAAATTCGGGGGGGGGGGGCGACGAACCTCTAGCTAAGGTGAAATAGTATATGAGGAGAAACCTTGTGCATCACGAGTTACTAGGAACATCTAGTATCAAGAAGAAGCGGTAAACTAGTGTCTTCTGTGGGATGAATACCGTGCAAGCAGAGACGTAAGATTTGCACGAATAAGGGAAGAGGAGTACCTTTTTCAGTTGCCGGTGTGGTCACCTCCACAAGTCGCGCCAACTTTCTTCTTTTTTATCGGGGAAACCGATGTTCTGGAGGGTGCAAGCTTGGACGAACCCATGGCCAAATTGTTGACTGTGTTGCCGTGGCCGTATGTCGGCGGAGGGAAAGCAGATCCGAGGCGGCGAAGGACGTTGTAGCAGGAACAACTCCGGTACAGTGGAGGGTGGCGAAGTTGGAGCGGCAGCGGTGAGGCGCAGGATGGCATGGTTGAACTGGCTCGTGTACGGACGGCTCGGCCTCGGCTTCAACTACTAGCCGTGGAGGGCGTTGCGGTTGAGGTTGCGATGGACGACGACGTCGGGGTATCGGCTCCGGCGTGATGGAGGAGGGCGGCGGTTGATGGGTGGGATGGGGTGGCGGACGGAGGACGCCGGGGTTTCGCGGCTGGTGGAGAGGTAGTTTTGGCGCCCACGGAGTACGAATGGGGAATCAGACGGGTGGGGGGACCATGTTTCGGTCTGGGACGCACTTGTTTTTGGCTTTTTTGAACAGAAGATGGGACGCTCTTGTTTGAAATTTGGGGAAAGTACAAACTTTGCCCCCCTCTTAAATTTCGGATCTACTACAGGTCGGGGGTAGGATGGTAATCCCAGGTGTCCCAAATAGTGGGCGGGAGCGATTTCGGCCGCGTGCATATGTGCTTAGGCGGCCATTGTGTATGAATGTTTTTGGATGCGGTTGCGTGGCGTCTAGATGAAGCTACAAACCTACCCCGGTTTAGACCTTTGGACGTCGGGCCGGTAGGTTTCACGGGTCGGAGTTATTAGAAAAGTAATTTCCTTGTACTACCAAACATTGGTCTCACGCGGTTTCGGGCGAGTAGAGGCTCTTTTGGCGCTTCGTTCGAAATTTTGAAACACAAGCATTCACGTTTAGAGTACTCTTGAACTATGAGGATTGACCTAAATATACAACGTTATATTTGACCTTGTATGTTTGAAAACCTCATTAAATTATCCGCTTCTTTTTGAAATTTGACACTTGAAAATCCTATAACTACGATTATTTTGGAATGGAGGAGCTAAATTTGAATCTATTTTGTACATGACTACATATGCTATTATGTACAAAATCAGAGCAAAGATTGGTGCCCCCAAAATTTAGGTATGGTTTACAAATGCCATGATATCAAATTCAAATAATTGAATGGACTTCATGTTGAATTCGATTTTTTAAACCACCTTAAGTTGAATTCAAATGTATGCTAGTTCATAGGTAGTAGCTATTTATAATGTCCATTGTGTAACTTTCGTATGTATAATGTGCTTTACACACACAACATGAACTGTACTCACGTTTATATTCGATTGCTAAAGCGATGCATTGTCTGGAGTTCAAAATACTAACTATGTGGATCAATTGTGTCGAATAATAACATAGACATGCTCAAATTCGATAGAATCTAGATGTCTGATGGATCAATGACCGCTCCTTACGCGAATTGCAAATATCATGATCCCATCCTAATATTTGTATACAATTTATATCTTTAATCAATGTGTAGAGCAGTCTTTTATGTGTAGTTTCACTCTCCATCGGTGGTCTCTCACACATGCTCACACACCCTCTCCCGAGGTGTATTTCCCGCACACATGCTTTAGATATAACCCTCCCTCCCTCTCGTAACCATTTACAACTGTTTCACTAACCTTTATCACAAGCACTCTTCCTCTCGCAAACATACACACGCACAATCCTCATCGACCCTTTCTATATACATGGACCTGCCTACGTGTCTCATGTACGCACATTATCTTTACGCCTGTCTCTCACGCATTGTCTCACACCACTCTTCCTAATCGACGAGTATGATTCTAGCAGAGCATTCTGTAGGATGCCCCTTAAAGTTAGGTTGGATGAATAGTAATATCAGAGATAAAGGGGTTACCTTAGTCTGAGAACCTAGGGTTACAAATCCTAGCCGACTTTGTCAGTGGACACAGAGTCTCAATTCTGCTATCTTTGTCTTGTACGACTAGTCATCCTTGGGTCTTCCTAAATGCGTCACGGGCCGACCAATGTGGCGTAGGACGGAACAGACCGAAGGGCCTCACCTCAACCCACCGGACCTCACGCGGTGACACACCCTCTGCCCCCACGTCTCATTATCTTCTCACACCCACACAAACCAACACAAACACCACACACACAGAAAATTTCTCCTGGTGCCTCTATTCCCTCCCCCCTTGCATATACACACTCAAGGGAATGTAATCTCTTGTAGTGACGTCATATTCGTCTCTCTCTCTCTAGACCACTCTCATTTCTCGTGCTATCTCTCCCACGCCCCCCGTCGGCCCCTCTATCCATGCCTCTCTCGAATACGTAATACACACAGATACCTCTCTAGGCCCCGCCAAATGCATCAACTACACATTCACACATGTTACATCACGTACCCCATTGATCTAAAAAGCCCTCTCTTCATGTTTATTTCGCATACAACATTCCTTTTGAATAAAGTGTGGCCAAAAAATTATTTTAGAGTTTCTACATATATACAACATTACAAAGTTATATGGAGGAGTACAAACGCTAATTTGCATTGTATGGTGCCCACAATGATATTTATTCCGCACTGTGAATTTGTATATTTTTACACTATATACAAAGTTAGTCATAATAAAGAGAAACGAAGAGCATCTCTCTCTCCATCGCATACCCCCCTATACGCCCCTTTCACGTATGCACACAAAACTATCTCCAGGTCCTCTAAAAGTAAGCCCCCAGAAAATTCACGCATTTTTCATCTTTCTCTCACGATATATGCAATGACGATCATTGTATTTGAAGCGAAAGCACGATACGTACATTGGACTTCAGAATCCACTCATTATGGTCACCATTTATGTTTAGTGGTTATTATGCAGTTACGGGCTCATCGTACAACTCTGTATTTGCTCATGACATGACTAGTTGACTAGTTAAACGCTCCACGTGGCACCTCTAGTGTTGCATCACATTATCTCACTACCATCGTGCCCACCTGTCGACTTGTATCTACTCTACATCTACACTCCTATAAAATACATAAAATACACTCTTATAAAAAACAGAGTTGGTGATGATGGTGTGCCTGCCATCCTGCAATATAGGCCGCTCGATTTATATCTGACGGATAGGAAAGAAACTATGACAATTTTGCAAAAAGGTACCCACACACCTCTCCACATTTGCAAATAAGGCCTTCCCTCGTTTATCCTTTTCTCTCACAAGATAAACAAGTCATACAAATGCATCTTGATGTTACATGAAACGCACGAGCATCTTGCTAGTAAGAATGAAAACAAACGACAAAAATATATTCGGACGGTGGTTCGAAGTCATGACCGCGGGCACAGCGGACAAGGTGGCCTTGTATTGTTATGCTGGGCCGTCTGTTTTAACACACAGGAGCTGGTGTGGTGATTATACAGACACGCCCACATGCACACGAACTGCATCCACGCAACACTCACACAAACACATGCACCCACGCACGCATGCAACACTCACACGTACACACGCAGCCACACACGTAGGCAACACTCACACGCACGCACGCAACACTCACACGCACACACGCATGCATGCATGCACACACCAGTACACCACATGACCAACACACACTCTCACACTCAAGTGCTCAACCTACATGTGCATGCGCACACATCAGGCCCTGACAGACACATACACAACCGGGTGATTCCCGCGCATGGCTTGGAGCCTTGTCGCGCCTGCGTAAATTTGTGTTTATCTGACCTTTTTCCTATGCGAACTGATAGGTGGGACCCACAACGAACGTGGTCAATTTATCTAGTCAACATGGAGCCACGCAGACTATTTGGCCGGTCAACAGAGTGCAATCCGATGCTTAGCTGTGAGCAAGTGACCGTATAATCAACGCAAAATGTATATAGTGACCGTAATCAGCTTATTCTGAAGTTCGGTGACCGTATTACGCTTTTCTCTCTGTAGGCCCTCCAAAACTACATCTCTTCACGTTCTCACATGTTACATCTAACAACTATGCAATACAGCACTACTACTACACTCTAACACAATAAATCATATGTGTTTTTAGTTTTACTAGATATCATATTGTTACTTATAATTATTCAGTTTGCATACATTAAAATTGCCTTTGAAATGTATGGCCAGTATCATCTACCGCGCAGGAAAAATCCTGCCCTTTCCTGTTTAATCGGGTTTGTATCGATGGATCGTGTGAAACAGCAAAATTATAGTACTATACAGTACAAGTGACAGTTCACTGGGCCGTCGTGTCGTCTACTCCTCCATCGTAAGAGTGGAGCGCTCGCTTTCATAAATCTTCTAGTACCTTTCACCGACATGTGGGACATCAAGCTACCGGGTCCACATGCCATACCGGAATACAGTGCAGAGCAGCCAGGGTGAAGCACCCCAGTCATGGCGCCGGCGTAGTAATGAGCAATGAGGCGTCAAATCGCAAAGATGCACCTTTCCCGCAGTT
Source organism: Triticum urartu (assembly GCF_056163025.1). Classification (NCBI taxonomy): domain Eukaryota; kingdom Viridiplantae; phylum Streptophyta; class Magnoliopsida; order Poales; family Poaceae; genus Triticum; species Triticum urartu. The sequence continues at coordinate 149,847,501 of NC_141877.1, read as the reverse complement.
AAGTTGGAGGGACTAAGCAACCATCATTTCACTCGTTGCTGAATCCGCTTCTCCCTCATCTTCTTCAACTTAACCACATGTTGCTTCTGCCGTTGTTCTGCCTCATGTGGGACGCAGATCGACTTGGTAAAGCACTGACATGTGGGACCGCATGTTAGCAAACCGCCAGGACAACGTCCTCCGAAAATAAGAAGCCTAATCCTAGACTTACAAAGGGCTACATAGCTGCTACGTATACTTTCCATCTAATCTATATATGCCCCCTGATTTTCAGGTGGGGTGGGCCTAATCCTCTCCTTTAATCCAATCAAATAGTCCCACATCACATCAGTTCGTAACTTTACGTAAACCATTACGTGGATGTAGCATTGCTCAAATAGGAAACCTCCCCCGCCATCCGTGCGGCAAAATCACCTCCTTTTTACTAATCTCGATTCTATAATTTTTTAGATCAATATAATTGAGATTTGTATAGATAGCACACAGGAGCAAATCCAAGTGGTACGATTAAGGGCATCCACAATGTGTAGCCAAATGTGAAAATAGCTTTTGGCATCGTGGGAACCATTGTGGACGGTGTTGCCAAAGCCAAAAAGATGGAACTGAAGCTCCCTCATTGATTGATTGAAGGAATAGAAAAATGTGACGTCTCTCCTCTTTCTCCCATGCTTGGGCGCATGTAGTACAGTATAGAGCACAGAGTCTACTCCCCTGTCCCTTCTATCACAAATCACAAAGCAGTGAGGCGTCAAATCACAAAAGCACAGACGAAGCAACCATCATTTCACTCTTGGGTGACTCCGCTTCTCCATCGTCTTCTTCGAGAAGCCATCTCACCGCATTAGGTACTCCTAGTAGTACGAGTAAAGGACTTCCTGGATGCAAATAAGGCGGTTGTCTCGGCTTGCAGGCTGCACTTGCGAATGACTTACCGTGGTCTCCCTCAATGGTGTTCTCCGTCAAACGCACTTCGCCAAACCACCAAAAATAAAATATCGTCGACGTCCCCGCAATGGGGAAGGAAGTCAAATATAGTTACTACCTCCATTTTTTTGTACACAAGGCCAGTATATCAAAATTACAATTTGCAAAGGGCCACTAACACTAATCGAGGCAAAATTGATGGGGTTAGCAACAAAGGACATTAATATCCCCTACATGCATGCGGAAGTGAGAAGGTTGGTTTGCATGGCGCTGCATTAATCAAGCGATGAGGAGTGAGATCGTTAGCTCTTTGGTCTTTGGAGAAAAATATATGCATTAATTGACACGTGAAACGAGGATTTGTATCGATTAAATCCCGCGAAGGAAAACCCAGCCTTTCTTTTTTAACACTAGTACTCCTAGTACGTACGTACTTATCCTGTTTGGGTCTAGGCCTTGCATTGCCAAACTTAGCCACACATTTTGCCAAGCTTGCCTAAAGTTTTCAAAATGAGAAGGAGGTCCACTTGCGCACGGCTATCGCGGTCGCACCACACCCTCACACGGTCGCTCCTGCACGCCGCGGTCGCACCGCACCCTCACACAGTCCCTCCTGCACGCCGCAAACCCATCCAAGGGAACGCACCCTCACTGACACGTGTTGTCGCATGTGAACACACCAAACTCAGCCATCCTATCGCTGAAACATAATTTTCGTTTCATAGAGTATGTTTATCCAACCGCATGTTGGGGAGTATCCGTACGGCCCGTGCGGTGGTCTGTTGGGGAAGAAGAAGAGGTGAGGAAGAAGGAAAGAAGGGTTAGGAGACGTAGGATATTCATCCAACCGCCTGAAATGGTAGACTGACCCAAGTCAGGCGACTTGCATAACAAATATATGTTTTTACACAGCAAAAGATCCATAAAAACAACAACATAAAGAAAAACTATCACTGCTCGCGGAGAGAGACGACCTCGTCGTCTTTGGCTGTCGGCACGAACCAGCCATCGCTGCCAATGTGTGTCTCCGCACCGTGGTTGTCCTCGGCCTCCAGCTACTCGTTCAAGCGGAGCGTGCGGGCGCTCTGCACGGACGAGAGCACAGCCCGGTTCAAGTCGAGGACGTCCGGTTACACCTGCAGGAGGGCCTCGATGGCAGCGACATCCGCGCGCTCCACGTCGAGTCGAGCCTCCGCCGCCCGGTTCAAGTCCAGGACGTCCGGTTCTGCCTGCAGGAGGGTGTCGATGAGAGCGGCATCCGCGCGCTCTGTGTCGAGTCGAGCCTCTGCTGCCCTGTTCAAGTCCAGGACGTCCGGTTCTGCCTGCAGGAGGGCGTCGATGAGAGCGGCATCCGCGTGCTCTGTGTCGAGTCGAGCCTCTGCTGCCCTGTTCAAGTCCAGGACGTCCGGTTCCGCCTGCAGGACGGCCTCGATGGCAGCGGCATCCGCGCGCTCCACCTCAAGTTGAGCCTTCGCCGCCCGGTTCACATCCACGACATCCGGTTCCGCCTGCAGGAGAGCCTCGATGGCAGCGGCATGCGCGCGCTCCGCGTCGAGTTGAGCCTCTGCCTCCCGGTCCTCCTTTAGTATCGCCATGTTGAACCGCTGGTCCGCCTGCACCATGGGGGACTCGGACGCCGGCACGAAGTCGACGTCCACCATCTCATACCCATCGGGGGCCTTCTGCACCGTGACCTCCGCCATGAACATTGGATCGGCTTCCTCCTCCTCGTAGCTTGGCTCCAGAGAACTCAGGGATTGGCCCGCCGCAAAGCGAGCTTGGGAACGGAGGTCTGTGGCGCCGACCGCCGCCGCGATTTCTGCGCGGCGCTCCGGCGTCAGCATCTTGTAGTAAGTGATCTTGCGGCGCACCATGGCTTTCCGGCGAACTAGGGGACGCTTGATGCAGGCTAGGGGATCGAAAGGTGGGGGAATGGGCTGGAGATTTGGTGTGGTTTTAGGGCAGTGGCTGGCGTAGGCCGAGCAGCGAAGGTTCTGGTGTGAATAGTGGTTCCGGTGACGACCGGTCAATCGGTTTTGACTGTAAATCGCTATTGTCGCGTTCGCGTTGCAGCCCGACACGCTGGACCCTCCACGTCGCTCACCGAGTGGAACGCACTTCGTCTTGCGTTTTCGCTCGCTTGTGGGACCGCAGTTGAGAGCAAGCCGACGTCCCTCCCCCTCCCCCACCCGCGTCTTTTATTATACCACCACTCCCTTCGTTTTATGCAGAGTAAATAAAAATAGAGGGAGTATACTACGGATGAGGATCCCCTGACGTGGCCGAACCCATTGAGTAACTGACATGCGGGGCCTAGCAAGCATGGAGTCCGCCAGTAAGTGACCAAAAGGGAGGGTAAGGCAGGGATACCTACGTCAGAGGATCCACTTCCACTATACTACTTTGACCAAATGTTAGAGTAATAATATATGACATGCAACTTACACAAATGTTAGAGTAATAATATATGACATGCAACTTACACAAAGCATACAGGGTCTAATGCGTTTTTCGAGGCTAACTTTGACCAAATGTTAGAGTAATAATATATGACATGCAACTTACACAAAGCATACGGTCAAATTCGTATGTGAAAGGAGTTTCCAATGATATAATTTTCACATTATACATCTCATGTACTATTAATCTTGTCAATAGTCAAATTGGAAACCATCTCGAGTACAAATCTAGGAGTACGTACGAATCTAACAATATTGATTGGGCGTTGTTGAATGTTGATACCTTTTTTTATCAAAGTAGATATACTTTGACTACACATAAAACTTATATGTAAACTAGAAAGGATAGGAGGGAGTATATTGTACGTTCAAAAACGAAACGAACATTGAATACCCTTTATATATGATTTCCGGATGCTATGATCACCGGTTCAAATTTTGAATCCGCCTTAGGTATCACGTGCCCCCACTCGTTCCCTCTCGATTTCATCTCGGGGTCCGGAGATCTATTGAAAGAGGACTAGGGTGGGTACATGCGAATGATACTCGGCGGAATGTTCAAATGAGGCATGCGGGAGGATGGACTCGACTGGAGGGCTACATGATCGATGGAGAAGAGGGTTGGAGAGGAATGAGAAACAAGCAAACGCCACATGATTATACTTGAACGACTCAAATAAACAATAAGTTGTCTCGCTTGTCCTACATAGTGAAAGTCCTAATGCACAACACGGAGCACTGACACTCGAATATGGCCGGGAAAACAGGGAAACAGACATGTGGGGCACACCCGTCGGGATGACGTAGCGTAGACTAGTCCAATGGAGGAGCTGGCTCATGACCTCCTCGCCACCGACAACCGTTCATGTGGGTCATTGGGGCCAACAACGGGGCGCAGCTCCAGCACCGCCTCTGGACACGGCGACCGCGGTGAGCGACACACTCATATCGTCGCTAAACACGGTCGGTTTCAGTTTGCCAAGGGTGGCGTTAGTGCTGTGGCACGGCCAACGATATGTTTGGTTTGTGCCCAAGGTTGCCCCATCAAAGCATTGGGTAGCCAAAATTTTGGTTGAGGTATTGGTTGCCCATGATTTGGCCGACATTGGCAAGAAAAATGAACTTGAGTTGGCTAGAGTTCATTGGCATGCCAAAGAAATGGCAACCATCCAAACAAAGACCAATCTTTGGGTCATGACCAAAATTTTGGTTGAGGTATTGGTTGCCCATGATTTGGCCGACATTGGCAAGAAAAATGAACTAGAGTTGGCTAGAGTTCATTGGCATGCCAAAAAATGGCAACCATCCAAACAAAGACCAATCTTTTGGTCATGACCAAAATTTTGGCAAGGTGCACTTTGGCCACAATCCAAACACACCCCAACACCCGACTCGTCGAGGATGCACGGGGCGCCGCGACGTGTCCGCGGAGTGGTGTAGCGCGGCCAACTGCATCCTCTGGGCCTGAGACCATGCTGGGTCGTCTTGCTTTTTTCAATGACATGCGGGGATCGCATGTGAGCAAAGGGCATCTCCAACGTTGCCACGACCGCAGCTGACTACCCTGGCACACCAAAACCCTCGTCCCTCGCGTCGTCGCGTGGTGCGTTCACAGCCGCCGCCAGCTGCCCGCATTCCTGCCGTCCATTCGTATGTCGTCATTAAGAGGCTCGGTGCCCGCGGAAGCAACTCCGGCGACTTAATGACGCACCCGGACGCTTGGCCTCACCAGAATGCGCTACTTAAAGCGGCAAGGCCAAGCTAACCTCCACACCATAGCGCATCGTCCTCCTACCTGGAACCACATCCGCCATGACCACAAGCGCGAACGCTCTGCGGGAGAGCTTGTCTTCGGGGATGGAGCTCGAGGTTGCCGCCCTCGCTCAAGTCACGGCACAAGCGGTGGCCACGCTGGCGGCCGATGGCGGGAGCACCGTCAGCCACGCGTCCTACTTGCCACCGTCCAACGTCCGGCACCGCCGAGGTCGGGGACTCCTCCGAGGATGAGTAGGGCATGGGAGGCGGCAGGGCATGCTGTGCCAACTGGCCGGTCCATCTCCCGTGTTCTACTTTTCCTTGCCGGAGACCGCACCTTCACTTCACGGGTCTTGAACCCCGCCCCCGTACATGGAGATCACAGATGGAGGACGTCGGTCGCCGCCGTGGAATAGGTTTAGGGCCGGGTTTCTTTTATTTTTTTGTCCTATAAAAGTTCGAAATGTAATGAAAATCTGTCGTGTTTGCATTAATCTCGGCCGGTGTATATGAATTTTCACAATAATATACATATTGTAGGAGTACTAGCAAGATGCCCGTGCGTTGCACGGAAGATCAAGATCTTGTGGGAGAAAAGGATGAACGAGGGAAAGCCTTTTTTGCAAATGTGGAGAGGAGTGCGGGTAAATTGTCATAGTTTCCTTCCTATCTGTTAGATATAGATCGGATGGCCCATATTGCAGGATCGGACACATCTTTCTACATCTACGGGAACCTACGAAAGGGTTAACGTAAATTGCCTCTCTCTCTCTCCTCCCCTGATTTTCATGGTGGTGGGCCCCTCCCTCCCCCCAATCTACAATCAACAGCTCACACGTTTCACATTACGTTAATTACGTAACTGGGATTACGTAGGTGTAGCATTACTCGTCCTAAAAAAACCCAACCAAGCCAACCTCCTAGCATATCGCGCGGGAAAAGACCCGGCCGCGCCATTTTAGTCGGGATTACCGGATTACTAGTAGTAGTATCGATGGATCGCGTGAAGCAACAAATTTTTTTGAGGGGGCGAAGCACCTAGTTTAAAAGGAAAAAAAGCGGTACACTCACAGCACTCCTGTCACGGTCGCATTGTACCCCACACACGTTCGGTCCTGCACATGGCTCACACAAACGGAACGCGCTTCGGCTTGCTTCTTCACTGACACGTGGGACTGCACTTGGAGAAACCGACCATGCGCCACCCCCCCGCCCACTGCGCGAAAATCCTCCCCCACACCCAAAAATTCCCCCCAAATCCGATTCAACCGCCCTTCGGCCAACTAGCCAATAATATTCCCCAAACCCCCTCCCCCCATCCCCCTCCACTCCATTCGCTCCGCCAAAGCCGCCCTCCCCGCCGCTCCGATACGTCGGTGCCGCGGTTCGGTGGTCCTCTCGCTCCCACAGTACGCTCTCGTAGACTGCCGTCCTCTAGCCGCGCCGCCACCTCTGGCTACGTTCTTGTGGAGGCGCCCGGCGGTCAGCACCGCCACCGCTGGCGACGTTCGTGTGGAGATGCACGGCGGTCAGCTTCTCCCACGCTACGCGCAGTCTAGACTGAGGCCCCGTTCATGTCGGTGTAGTGCTGAATGTTAGCTGATAGACGCTGTTAATCTCACTGTTTGCCAAAGTAGTTTACTGTCAATATGCTCTACTTAAGAAGCTTCCTTGCCCTGTTCTGCACTCAAGCTGCTTAGCTGAGATGGCATGCCAAGGCCGATTAGTTGCTAAAATATCCTGCCATATATTTATTGTGACGTAGATTGCCATGGTCTGGTAGCCAATCTGTTAGCTGAAATAGCTCTACACCGTTTTATACTCGATCTTTGTTGCGGCGATGGCCTTCGATAGTTCGATGGTTGTGTGCTCGGCCTCATTGACTACTGAAACAGCCTGCCATAATTTGGCACTCAAATCTGTTTGCTGAATTAGCTTTACATATATTTCGTTACTTAGATATGCTCGTCCAAATATCTTGTCATAGCTTTAGACATCGACCTAGGTATTTTTTTTGGACTTCATAAAAAAGCATATATGTTTTTCCTGTAATATCTAGTAGAAGAACTAATTTGTATGTCTAACAGATGGACAAGACTTGGATAACTTCTGCTCGAAGATTCTCCGCTGCATATGTCGAGGGGGTTGAAAACTTCATGAACTTTATCAGAGCTAAGTACGGTGGTCCGAAATCAGATGTGCTCTGCCCGTGTAGCAGTTGTATGAATTCAGTTACAAGACCCCAGTCAACTGTGCAAAATCATCTACACTTGTATGGGATGTCGGTCACATATACTAGGTGGGTTCATCATGGTGAAGCTGCGAACGTCAATGTTATTGACTACATGGAAGCAGCAGATCACCATCTTGATCTGCCTGATGCTCAGGTGGAAGAGGAGGTGGTGGTGGTGGCGGAGCCAGTGAGTTTGAACAACATTGAAACAATGCTACGAAATGCTCGTGCATTCCGTGAACTTTCACCTGCAGAAGAAAAACGGTGGGCGCGCATGTTGGAACAATGCAACATTGTTGTCACCCCAGGAAATAAGCTGTCAGTATTCTCAGCTATGGTCACCTTTCTTCAGGTGAAGACATCTGAGCGGATGACTAACAAATCATTCGATGCGATGTTGGCTGCTTTCCGCGAATCTTTCCCAGATGCGTCTGAGCTTCCACACACCTATAGTAAAATGAAGAATTTCCTTCATGCAGTTGGAATTGGATATGATATGATCCATGTTTGTAAGAATAATTGTGTTCTGTTCTGGAAGGATTATGCCAACTTAAGTGAATGCCCGAAATGCAAATCATCAAGATGGAAAGATGGCGATGCTGTGAAGAGGATTCCTCATAATGTTCTGAGACATTTTCCAATTACACCAAGATTGCAGAGGTTGTTTCATGATGCTGAAACAAGAGAGGATGTACTGTGGCATTCTAGGAACCAGGAGTACAGAGATCAGAATGTAATGAGCCATCCATCTCATGGTAGTGAGTGGAAAAGCTTCAATGATAAACACAAAGAGTTTGCTGCTGACCCGAGAAACATTAGACTTGGCTTAGCTTCAGATGGATTTAACCCATTTGGCCACCAGAGCGCCACATATAGCATGTGGCCAGTGCTTGTTATCCCTTACAACATGCCTCCAAATGTCTGCACCAAAGAATCAAACTACATGATGGCCTTGCTCATCCCAGGTCCAAAAAGTCCTGGAAAGGATTTTGATTTGTTCATGGAGCCTCTTGTGGAGGAACTTCAACAGCTATGGAAGGGTGTTCTCACTCGAGACCTATATAGCAGCCCACCAGCTGATTTCTTTCTGCGTGATGTTATAATTTGGTGCATCCATGATTATCCGGCTTTGGGCACTATGTCAGGGTGAATGACACATGGTTACAATGCATGTGTTCGCTGTGACAAGAATCTGCTGTCATACGGAATACTTAGCAAGATCTGTTACATTGGACACCGCCGTTTCCTTGCCAAGGACAAGCCGCATCCTAGAAAATACCGAAGACATGTGTTCAATGCAAAGCATGAAAACCGTGATGCGCCAAAGAGGCTCACTGCCGATGAGTTGCAAGTGGAATTAGAGAAGGTCATGCATATTACACCGGGAAAACATCCTGGTAATGGTAGCGGGAAAAGGAAGCGTGGCAGGGTAGAAGAGAGATTATTGTTTACCCGCAGGTCCACTTTGTGGGACTTGGAGTATTGGAAAGATTTGGATCTGCGGCATAATCTTGATGTGATGCACATCGAGAAAAATATATGTGACAGCATTATCGGCACACTTCTTAATATTGAAGGCAAGACGAAAGATACCTTAAAATCTAGGATTGATTTGACACACCTGGGTATCAGAAAGGATTTGCAGGTGCAAGATGAAGGTAAACCACGGGATATGGCACCAGCTGTGTATGTCTTGGACAAGGTAAAAAGAAAAGAATTTTGCGAGGTCCTGTCACGTGTGAGATTGCCACATGGATTTACTTCCAACCCTGAAAGGAGAGTCAGTGCAGATGGAAACAAGGTACAAGGGTTGAAAACTCATGAATGCCACGTCCTACTTCAAAGGGTTTTACCTGTTATCCTTAGAGGATTGGGCCGCCCTGACTTATACAGAGCAGTTGCAGAGTTGGGACAATTCTTCAGGGAACTCTGCAGTAGGAATAGCAGGATAGATGCTTTGGAGCATCTTAGAGACAAGATACCAACTATCCTATGAGACCTTGAGAAGATATATCCTCCAGCCTTCTTTGATGTGATGGTGCATTTGGCTGTTCATCTACCTGATGAGGCACTACTTAGAGGTCCAGTACAGTATGGCTGGATGTACCCTATTGAAAGGCGGCTAGGCACTTTCAAGGGCTATGTTAGGAACAGAGCTAGACCCGAGGGTTCCATTGCAGAGGCCTACATTGCTACAGAAGCATTGACATTCTGCTCAAAATACATTGAAACAGCTGATCAGCTTAGCAAAGAGGTGGGTGAAGACAATCACGGGCTCAATGTTTTCGATTATTCTGTTCGAGTTACAGGGAAGAGTCGACAAGAGGACAAACCTAAAGATTTGGACAAAATGGTTTGGTATCTGTTGAATAACTGTCCTGAGATACTACCTTATATCATGTAAGGGCAGTACTGCAGCTTATACATCATAATCTCTAAAATTGCAGCACATTTATATATATTTAGATGTTTGACGCGATCACTATGTTGTGCAGCATCTACAAAGAGGAGTTACTGCTGCAAAATCCAAGAAACATTGACAAACTGGTTATGGCAGGATTTGCGAAATCGTTCAAGAACCACGTAAGCTTTTGAAGTGCACTGTCAGTTTTTTTAATATATTGAGTACATAAGATGATCATCTTGTCTATTTTCTAACCATAGGTTAAGAAGATGCGGGAGGATGGGCAGGCCGTTGATGATGCCCTTTACTCACTAGCAATGGGTCCCGAATCTTGCGTTGTTGGAGATGTGTGCTACAACACCCTTGCACGAGACGAAGGTAGGAAGACACAAAACAGTGCCATCATGTGCATGGATACGTATGACAAAGAGACAACTGAAATGTATGCTAACATAGCAGACATTATTCAGTTGCAGTATATCTCCAGTTTCGAGGATCATCGGTGTGTGGTTCTGTTGTGCTGTCGTTGGTATAACCTGTTTTCCAGGATCGCAAAACCCAGAGTTGATGATTATTTCAAATCCATCAATATCAAGGCGGCGTACCAGACCAACAAGCCTTTTATTTTGGCAAATCAAGCAACACATATATTTTTCTTGGAAGACACATTTGCATGTAGCGATGACTGGAGAGTATTGCAAAGGTTTGAGCAGAGGAATTCGTTTAATGAAGTTACACAACAAGATGATGCTTACACTGCTCCCGATGTACAAGATAACACAGATGTTCCTAATATCTTTGAGAACCATCACGTCAATGACGCCGGCGAAAAGATTGCCTGTCGTGTTGTGGACATACAAGAGTTGATCAAGAAGAAGCCAATGTTCGAGGACGTTGAGGACGAAGAAGAAGATGACACCATGGGGAATTACGATTCAGACTGATACACATGGCGAAGATGTTGACGCTGCTGCCGCGGATGATGTCATTGCTTTTGTCGTATTTGCCTGTCAGAAGATGTTTTTTATCTACTATGTGAAATTGTGTTTGCTATGACAACTGAAACCTGATGAACATGTTGTTTAGTATTTTGCTGTGAGAACATCACTTGTTTTGTATGCTGATTTGTGTTGGGTGATTGTATGACAACTAAAACATGATGACATTGTTGTTTAGTTGTACTCATATTTGGCTGTGAAACATGAATTTGATGACATAGTTTGCTGTTGGACTGCAATTTGCTCGACGACTTCGAATGAGAACAAAGCTGACCCGACAGGGCCTCTGCTATTTATTTATTTATATGAGCAAAAGGGGATACCCCCTGATTTCCGTTAATAGAAATCATTAGATGTTCACAACACTACGCCTAGCCTGCTACACAGGTTTCATTCATTACTAGTTTCAGCAAAGTGCTCATGTCGTAGCCACTGAATACATCACGAGTTCTACATACACTGCAAATAAAGAGACAATCATCCTACAGAGCACATCGATTTTGCCCATTATCTTCACAAGCTCTTTCATCTCCTCATTGCTGTCAAGGCCGTTCAGCAGCTGTTGCTTGGCCATGATCAGAGGAACTGCATCTTTAACCTTCTACTCTGCATCTTCCTCTTCTGCCGTTCCTTCAGTTACTTGTCCAACACCCCAACCTGCTGGTATTGGGATTCCTCGGCTAACCAAATAATCAGCAACTTCCCAGAAATACAACTCACATGAATCTTCCCTTTTCTGCACGAATCAAATTGGCAGATCATCAACCAAACTATTAAAAAATTAGCAACTGAAAGTAGCAGAACAACACTTAAACATATTATTACCCCATGATTCGGGCATTTGTAGAAGACTTGGCCAGGGCTACGGATTGTGGTTGAGATGCGACGGATGACTCTGCGTGATTTGCAGCAGTGGCACCACACCAACGGCAGCGGGTTGCGATGAGCAATCGGCTGCGGTGCGCGTGCCGGCGAGGGTGTGATGAGACCCACAGGCGATGGTGTGGGTTGCGACTTGGCGCATATCTGGTTGTTGCCTGCTGAAGAGCAGGTGGACAAGTAGCCAGCGGACATGGTTGGTGCGGCCAGAGCTTCTGATGCTAGGCAGAGTAAGTAGAGAAGAGGAGAAGCGAATGTTGGATATGTCAGTTTCGTTACTTGCAGAGTAGCATAGCACCATATATAGTCATAGTCTGGGTTTGGATTCAAACCAGCTACAGGAGCACGTCTTTCTTTTTTCTAAAACTCGGCAACGTCTCATTACTGGTACACTAGCTTGTTCTGTACGCCTTCCAAAGTCTTTGATTTTCTTTCCCTTTTTTTGCGAGGAAGGAAGGAGGACAAAATTGAGAGTTCCTGGGACTCGAACCCAAGACCTCTCGGTTGAAAACCAAGGGTGCTAGTCACTTATGTGGCGAACGTTCCCTGTGAGGAGGACGGCAGACGAACGCATTTTCCTCGCAGTTTTCTTCCTATATATAAAAAAGTATGCTACTTGGTGTCCGCTTAGTCAACAAACGATTGTGCCAACCTTGACCGTTGGATTGACATTCAACGCTGTCGCATTTCTTTAGTCTCTTCTTCCTCAAGCCGCCAAAGCCAAACCAGCGCCGGCGGGACCGCTTGCTCCCGCCTCCCACGGCTGGCTGTGATCTGCCCCGGCTCCTGTTCGTTCCCGTCCGAGGCCTCACCATCGTCCTCCGCCTTGGTTCGCTCGCCGCGGCGCCGCCCCCCGGTGTTGTCAACATGGTCAACAACCGAGAGGAATAAGGATATGACTGTAGATGGTGAGGATGACAGTAGGGACCCAGCAGTGTGCGCAGTAATTTTGTTTTCTCGGGACAGAGAAGGGTATCAACTGGGTTGTGCGGGACCCGTGGCCCGTCTAGCCCAGGCTTTTATATCATATGTTTAGCACATGACCAGCCTAGTTTGTTTTTTTCCTTTCTAAAAAATTGCTAGCCAGCTATTTTGTTTTTTGCAGAATAACCAACATAGGCCTACTTGCTTTTCTATGCCCTGCTGGGCTGGAAATCTTTCAAGACGAGGAGGGATGCATTTTGCCCAGAAAATGGGCTATAAGTAATAAGAAATGGGCTATAAGTAATAATAAATGGGCTGTAAAATGGAAAAATACAGCAAACAAACAATTAGTTCCAAAATACTTTTTTCTTTCAGATTTTGATATTTTAAATTTCATTGTTTTTGTGCAGGTAAAATTTCATTGAATTTAAATTAAGGTATATTTAGATTTAAAATTAATTTGAATCTGGCTAGAAATTTCGGGCTGTATGCTGTTTGGGACAGATTTGGAGGCTGACTTGTGGGTCTACTAGGTTGACGTGTACTTTGGCTTTGTCAACTTAGTCCACAAACGATTCTAGCAGCAGTGACCGTTTGATGTTAATCCAACAGCCGTGTTGCTTCTTCAATATCTGATCTTCTTGCTCCAGCCGCCCAAACCAGCTCCGGTGGGACTGCCTGCTCCCGCCTCCCGTGGCCGGCTGTGCTGCCGCACAGGCCGCACCACCCCACCCTACTTCATTGCTGGCCAGGCCATTCCTCTACTCACCCACACCTCCTGTTATTTTCCGGTGACGGCAGCCGGACCAGTAAACCCTCGTACTCCCCACCGCGTGGGCAACCATTGCTGAGTCTTCCCCGGCTCCGTGTCGTTCCCTTCCAAGGCCTCGCGGTCGTCCACCGCCATGGTGCTCTCGGCGCGGCCTGGTCAACTTGGTCAAAGAACGACATCCATCGGCCGTGGACTGTACGTGCAAAATAATGATTCCTCCACCTGACAGCTGGGACCCACCGGAAGGGCCTCTGTATTTCGCGGAAAAAATGTTCCCCCCACTGACATGTCGGACCCGCCAGCTATATCTTCGCACGCAAGGAAGTACCTCCTTACTACGCACAAAAAAATGAATACCCCCTGCTAGCTAGGACCCACCATAGTGGGAGGATGACTTGTGGGCCAACAAAGTTGACGGGGACGGAGGGCTTTGTCAACTTAGTCAATATGAACGATTCTAGCTCCAGTGACCGTACGATGCCCATCCAACGGCCGTAGTGCTTCTTCAACCTCTGGTCTTCTTGCTCCAGCCGCCCAAAGCAGCGCCGGTCGTGCCGCATGCTCCTGCCTCCCATGGCCGGCTGTGCTACCATGGAGGCCTCACCGCCCCCTACTATTCCCACCGCTGGCCAGGCCCTGCGGCAACGGCAGCCTCACACCGTAGCCGAACCAGTGAACCCTCGTACCCCTCTCCGCGCGGGCTTTCACTACCGCGTCTTCCTCGGCTCCGCGTCGTCCCCTTCCTAGGCCTCACCGTCGTCCACCGCCGTGGTGCTCTCCGCGCGGCGTGGTCAACATGGTCAAGGAACAACTTCCATCAGAAGAATACTGTACGTGGAGAGGCTGACAGCTGGGTCCATGGCCACAGCCCAGTTTTTTTTGTGATTTTGCCAAGTAAGTCGCTTTGTCAGGCCTGTTGGGCTGCAAATCTTTCAATACGAGGAGAGCTTTCATTCGGCTGGCCGTGAAAATGGCCCATCAGTAATGAGAAATGGGCTGTACATTTTTAAAACACATCAAACTGGCAATTAGTTTCAAATATCTTTTTTTTTTCATTTCAAGATTTTAAATTACATTAATTTTTATGCATGGAGAATTTGTTGGATTTTATATTGATATACATTTATTTGTAAAATCAGTTTGAATGTGAGTTGAAATTTCGGGATTAAAAACAGTTCGGACCGCACCGAAATGTGCAAAATTTCGTATAATTTTTTAACCGTGGCCACAATTTGGTCTGTAATGCTAACAAAAAGAATATGGGCTCCAAAAAAAACCCTTAAGAATTAGCAAATGGGCTGAAAATTATTAGAAATAATGGCAGATGGGTTGTATACTGTTTTCCACAGATTTGAGGCTTTCCTAAAAAAAGGTTGACGCACAAGTAGTGACTGTTGGATGTCCATCCAACGGCCATCATGCTTCTTCAATCTCTGCTCTTCCTGCTCCAGCCGCTCAAACAAGCGCCGGCGGGACTGCCTGCTCCCTCCTCCCCGCGGCCGGCTGTGCTGCCGCGCAGGCCTCACCGCCCCACCGTACTCCCATCGCTGGCCTAGCCATCCCTCTACTCACCCACACCTGTTGTTATTCTCCGGCGATGGCAGACGAACCAGTAAACCCTCGTACAGTCATACTCCCCTCCGCGTGGGAAACAACTGCCGAGTCTTCCCTGCCTCCGTGTCATTCCCTTCCTAGGCCTCGCCGTCGTCCACCGCCCTGGTGCTCTCGGCACGGCCTGGTCAACGTGGTCAACGACCGACATGCATCTGAAGTGGACTATACATGGAGAGGCCGACAGCTAGGTCCACGGCCGCATGCAAGGAAATGCCTCCTTATTATGCGCAAAATAATGATTCCTCCACCTGACATCAGGGACCCACCAAAAGGGCCTCTGTATTTCGCGAAAAAATGTTACCGCCGCTAATAGCTCGGACCCACCAGCTATATCTTCGCACGCAAGGAAGTGCCTCCTTATTACGCACAAAAAATGAATACTCCCCCTATTAGCTGGGACCCAGTATAGTGGCAGGCTGACTTGTGGGCCTACTAAGTTGACGGGGACAGAGGGCTTTGTCAACTTAGTCAATATGCACGATTCTAGCTCCAGTGACCGTACGATATCCATCCAATGGCCGTAGTACTTCTTCAACCTCTGGTCTTCTTGCTCCAGCCGCCCAAACCAGCGCCGGTCGTGCCTCGTGCTCCTGCCTCCCATGGCCGACTGCGATGCGGCGGAGGCCTCACCGCCCCCTCCTACTCCCACCGCTGGCCAGGCCATCCCTCTACTCACCCACACCCCCTGTTACTCTGCGGCGACGGCAGCCTCACACCGCAGTGAACCAGTTCCCTCATACTCCTCTAAGCATGGGCATCCACTGCCGCGTCTTCCCCGGCTCCGCGTCATCCCCTTCCTAGGCCTCACCATCGTCCACCGCCCTGGTGCTCTCGGCGCGGCGTGGTCAACGTGGTCAAGGAACGGCTTTCATCAGACATGGACTGTACGTGGAGAGGCTGACAGCTGGGTCGATGGCCGCAGTAAGGAAGTGCCTCCTTATTACGTGCAAAATAATTATTCCTCCACCTGACAGCCGGGACCCACCGAACGGGCCATCGTATTTTGCCCCCCTGACTGCTGGGACCCACCAGCTACATCTTCGCACGCAAGGAAGTGCCTGACAGTCGGGACCCACCTGGTCGAAGCATACGTAGCGTTGTCATTCTGGTCGCGAACATGTACGTACATATATACTAGTGGATGTAGAGGCGCACACATGTCATAGTAGAGGTGGCCAGGGTGCAAGAAAGAAAATACGGCCACATATGTGTACATATGGGTGGGGTCTCGAACGCCTACTCGCGCATACGTACGGCGAGGGCTCGTTGACATGGCGGGGTCGGAACGGAGAAACATCGTCGTCGTCGTGTTCATGGGAAGGCAACGGAATGCGTTGTGTTCATGGGGAGGCAACGGAATGCGTCGTGTTCATCGGGAGGCAACGGAACGCGTGGGAGCCAACCGGCTGGGTCGGAATGGAATGCGTGGTCGTGTTCATCGGGAGGGCTTGGACGGAACAGGCGATGGAAACGAGGCATGGCGTGCTGCAAAACGGAGGAAACGACCTTGTGTTCGACCGGCCACGTTCGAAACGGGATCCTGTTCATCGGGAGGGGTTTGGCGTACCACAAAATGGAGGAAACGGACCTCCTACAGTCGAAACGGGGGTCCTGTTGATCGGGAGGGGTGTGGCGTACCGCAAAACAGACGAAACAGACTTGTGTTGGACCGCTACGGTCGAAACGGGGGTCCTGTTCATCGGGAGGGGTGTGGTGTACCGCAAAACGGGACTCCACGGGATACTGTTCATCTCCACCGTCGACCCCCTCCAACCTCCACGAGCTACTGTTCATCCACCGTCGACCTCCTCCAGCCTCCACCTACGACTGTTCATCCACGGGCTCCTGTTCATCGAGCCTCCACCGCGCGCTACTCCACCGGCTACAGTTCAACCAGCCCTCTCCACGGGCTCCTGTTCAACCACCCCTCCACGGGCTACTGTTCATCCTGCCCTCCACGGGGTGGTCCAGTTCATCCAGCCCTCCACGGGGTCCTGTTCGTCCAGCCCCAACCGACTCAATCGATCGGGGTCCTGTTCATCCAGAGGCAACACCACGGGGTCCTGTTCATCCACCCCCACTGGGAACTGTTCATCCACCCCCACTGCAACGCTCACTGTTCATCCAGAGGCAGCATCGATCGGCTTCAGTTAGCAGCAGTAGCGAAGGAATCGCTCGATCGGGTTCAGTTAACAGCCATCGATCGATCGCTCGGGTTCAGTAATGCGTAGCCTGCAGTACAATCACTCGGGTTCAGTTAGAGCCCAACGCCTCGCTCGGGTTCAGTTAGAGCCAACGCCTCGCACACACGCGCATACGTGTACGAGAGAAACGCACATCGCTCGGCCCCTGACCTCCCACCGTAACCGGGAACTCCCCGAAATTTTCCACGCCTTCGCTTCTACCACAGTTTTTTCCGTCATGGACGGCCCAAAGAATGTCATGCAGCTGCGTCTCCGGCCCGCCCAGGACGAAAAGCCCATTTTGTGTCATGATTTTTTGTCATAGAAGTAGGAGCCCACCACATCTATGATGATACTGGGTTTTGTCACAATTATCGTCATAGAAGTGTCATATGTATGACATAAAAAATTTCGTTCGACCCAAAATGTCACAGATGTGTCTTTTTTTTGTAGTGAACATCCCCGTACTACCTACGTGGGGGCAGAAGCCGATGACTGGTTAACCCTTAGATTTCATACAACACGGCCGCACAGGAAGTAAAAATCTAAAAACATAACCAACATTATATTGCACAATCACTTTGTTTTATCATACAAGGCAGAGGGAGCTCGAATACATTCATTCAAAGATAGTGTCTTTCGCATAATGATCCGCAACAATGTGGGACCCCTCCAAGACATCGCCGAAGTATCACCCGGGTGCGCGGTACTCCTTGCCCTCCGGCGGCCCCTCGATCGCTAATTTGACAAGATCCAGCTTCGCCCACCAGAACTTGCAATAGGAGAAGGCCAGACATGCGCCCTCGATGCAGACGGACCGGTTGATGACATCCAGCCGAGGACAGGCATCCACCAGTGGCTTCACAAGGCCGAAGTAACTGCCGGGTATAGCTTCGGCTGGCCACAACCGGATTATTAAATCCTTCATGGCCAGTTCAGCCACCCTATGTAGCTCGACCAGATGTTTTAGCTGATCGCCGAAGGGCACCAAATGTTTTGGCGCGAGATATTGCAACCAGAACAGCCTCTCCATGGAGCGCCCTTCTTCGGCTCGGAAGAACTCTGCGACATCAGCCACACTGCGTGGCAGATCAGTAAAAGCCCCTGGGGAACTCCGAATCCGGGTTAGTAAACGATATTTCATCTTAACATTCTTGCTTTGCATATTGAATGCCTTAACCGTCGCGATCTTCCTGGCCTCCTGGATCTCCTAGATCTCCTGGAGGGCGCCTTGGGCCTCATTCCGAGCTGCCTCCACACTCTGACGAGCCTTGGCAAGTTCGGTCTCTTGAATCGATGCATCGCGCTCCAAGGCCTCGCACTTCTTCACCGCATCCTCGAGCTCCTATTGGACCTCATTGAACCGGGCCTTGAGCTTCTTCCGAGCGGCCTACTCCTTGATAGCCTTCCCTTCGGCTTCGACCAGGGCCTCTCTCAAGGCCTCGACCTCGGTCGTCGCTTCTGTACATATCATGGCACTTTAGTCAAATGCATGTAATTTTACTTTTTTTCGAATACATAGCGGGTTATCACATACATTGTTTTCTTGAAGCTGCCTCCTCACCTGGCCGAGCTCCTCCTTGGCCTGCTTCAGTCTCCGCTTCAGTTCGGAGACCTCGGTAGTATGTGAGGCAGCGGCCAACAGCGACGCCTGCGTATTCATTATAGACAATTTAGTTAGTTTCCTGCAATAAAGGATTGATCCTCTGTCCAGCTTTTATTTCCGAACACTGGACAGTGTCTCAGGGGCTACTGTCTATATTGGGTTTTTCTCCTTTTGTGTCGCTTACCTCAAAACCTGTCAGCAGGCTGCTGCAGGCTTTGGTTAGTCTGCTCTTGGCGGACTGAACCCTCTCAATCACCGTGCCCATAAGAACATGGTGCTCATCCATAATGGAAGTGCCTCACAGCGCTTCCAGCAGATTATCTGGTTCCCCTGGTTGGACAGGGGTCACTGGTGGAATAGGCATACCCCCTTCTTTCAAATGAGGTTGCGTGCTGGATTCCGGAGCCGTAACGGTCTTCGGGATCGAGTACGGTTGAGGGCCGAACTGAATACGGCCCTCACCCCCAGTCTCCATGGGGATTGGCTCCCCCTAGTGTTCAGCGACGGAGGCTTCACCTTCTGGCGCCTCCTGAGCCTCTCCCCAGCCTCGGAGGGCCCGTTGGGAGAGCACCTCGTCGTCTCCCTTGGCCTTGGGAGAGTAAGTGGCCGGCGGTGTCTCGCTGGCCATCTCCTTTGAGTCCAACGAGCCTATTGATGCGGATCGCTGGGAGCTGTCATGGGCCGGACTGCAATAGCATAATTAATCATGTCAATACGACAAAGAGGAGAGGCTAGATTTATGGGCATGCACGAGTCTTAGCACTTATGATGCGGCTCGAGGCTTGGTACGGGGGCGTCGCTCCGTACTGCTGTCGGCGTCCCATGTGCAGCTGCTCGCAAGCGGGCTTTTCCCCTTCTTGGGCGCCTCCGCCTCCAGAATTGTGGAGGCCGCCCTCTTCTTCCTCCCTCCATCAGAGGGAGAGTCGCTCTTCTCCTCCTCATCGTCGTCGTCTTCGGCGACGGTGGAACGGGTCTTGTCTTTGGACGTCGCGTCCGAAGCACCCTTGCGGCGGGGCCACTCCGGACCCGCTTGGCCTTTCCTGTGGCCTTCTTCACCGGCACCAGCATCTTCGCTAAACGCGGAATGACTGGTTCTTCAAGCAGCGGAGCCGGACACCGTATTTGCTTCGCCCTCTGCATCTAGTCCTGAAGAAGCAATAATAATAGCGTAGATATCATCCTTGAAACAAGCAAGTAGGGGATGCGTTAAAAATGACATACCTTGTTGGCGAGGTGATTGATGTCGTGCCCACGGTCCGAATCCGTGGCCAACGGTGTCTCGTTGCCCTTGAAGAGCAACTTCCAGGCGTCTTCGTGAGAAGTTTCGAAGAGCCTCTTCAGGGTATGGTGCTTCTTCGGATTAAACTCCCATAGAGGGCGGCTTCGGCTTTGGCACGAGAGAATCTGGTGAACTAACATCACCTGGATTATATCGACAAGCTTGATATCCTTGTCCATCATACTTTGAACGCGCGTCTGTAGCGCTATCAGCTCATCTCACGATGACTAATTCAGACTCTTCTCAACCCAGGAGGTGAGCCGCATTGGAGTGCCGGAGTTGAATTTGGCAGCGACGGCCCAGTTTGCGCCACGTGGTTGTGTGATGTAGAACCACTGTTTCTTCCATTCCTTGACAGTCTCCACGAAAGTGCCTTTCGGCCAGGAGACATTAGTCAGCTTGCTCACCATGGCGCCTCTACACTCCGCGTGCTTGCCATCCACCACCTTCGGCTTCACATTGATGACCTTGAGCCACAACCTGAAGTGGGGTTGGACGTGGAGGAAGGCCTCACACACGACGATGAACGCCGAGATGTTGAGGAAGGAGTTTGGGGATAGATCATGGAAGTCTATCCCATAATAGTACATCTGCCCATGGACGAAAGGATAGAGTGGAAACCCTAGCCTGCGAAGGAAGTGGGGGATGAACACCACCCTCTCATTGGGCTTCGGTGTGGGGACGACTTGCCCCTGGGCTGGAAGACGGTGGGCGATTTCCTTTGCCAGGTACCAAGCCGCCCGAAGCTCAGTAATGTCCTCCTCCTTGACGAAGGAGACCATCCACTTGCCTTGACCTCCGGATCCAGACATGGTTGAGTGCTTGCTCGAGACGGAGAAGATGAGAACTTGGGCGCTAGAGCTCAAGAGTGGGAGGGCAGAGGAAGAGAGAAGGCGTGGGTGAAGAAAAGGGATTCTTATCTCCTTATAAAGGCAGTAACTATCGAACGCCTCCCCACTCGCCTTAAAATTCGCCTACTCCCAAGGGCTGTGTAAATGGCACGGTTGGGTTACCCACGCCCGCATTGATGAGAATTACGCAATAAGGGGACATGATCTCTGCTTTGACAAGACTTGCCAATAGAAATAGCATCTCGAAACACGGGATGGTAGACAAAATGGTTCAATATAGTGACTAGGCAGACGATGTCATGTTGTAAAACAGTTGTCAGCAGATTGGACTCATGGAATATTATATTCTCTCTACGGTTGTGCATGGTGTGTGTTACAAGTCCGGACACGTTTGATACATCCGAAGACTATCTTGGAGTTCGGAAGAAGGAACCCGCCTTGCAATGCCAAAGACAGATCTACGCGCCAGATACCTTGTCATTCAAGCCAGGTTCAGGGGCTACTGAGGGAGTCCTGGACTAAGGGGTCCTCGGGCGTCCGGCCTGTTAGCCATGGGCCGGACTGATGGGTTGTGAAGACACGAAGACCGAAGACTGCACCCATGTCCGGATGGGACTCTGCTTGGCGTGGAAGGCAAGCTTGGCGACCGAATATGTAGATTCCTTTCTTTGTAACTGACCTTGTGTTACCCTAGATCTCCCAATTGTCTATATAAACTAGAGGACTTAGTCCGGAGAAGAGGATACTCATTACCATAGCCATACAAGCTAAACCTCCAGGGTTTAGCCATTACGATCTCGAGGTAGATCAACTCTTGTAATACTCATATTCATCAATATCAATCAAGAAGGACGTAGGGTATTACCTCCATAGAGAGGGCCCGAACCTGGGTAAAACATCGTGTCCCCTGTTTCCTGTTACCATCGACCTTAGATGCACAGTTCGGGACCTGTCGTGGAATTGTCACGGCAGATGTCCTTAGTGTCAGGACTTAGTCGCGAGGCCAACGCATCTATGTGGTAGGTTGAGAGGGGTTGAGCGGGATGAGAGACGCGATGTTTTACCCAGGTTCGGCCCCTCACGGTGGAGGTAAAATCCTACATCCTGCTTCATTGATATTGATGATGATGATCACGGTTACAAGAGTGCTCTATCTCGAGAGCTATTGTCTAAACCTAACTTGTCCAACTTGTGGAACTTGTCAATCTTGTCCCTCTTGGGGTGCCCTGCCCCTCCTTATATATGTTGAAGGGGCGGTTTACATGACTAGTCCTATTAGGATTAGGATTACTCTATTACAAGTGGAGTCCTAGTCTTGCTTCCTTTGTAAGGGAATATTCCTTATGCTTTCCTCATAAACCGGCCCACCATTTAAACGTGAACCGACCTTCTGGGCCTTGGTCCTTGTCATCCATCTGACCCGCCCGTCGGGTCACAAGTGAGCCATAATGACCAGGCGGGTTGCTTGTAAACCGCCAGGTCAGGGCGGGTCGCCAGTGAACCGCCAAGTGTCAGCCGGATCTCAAGTAAGCCGCCAAGTGTCAGCCGGGTTATACTTCCAGCCGGTTTACGCCGCGGGGTATATCCCCGACATTAGCCCCTAGTTTAATTTGGATTTATCCATGTTAAACTGATCCTGTAAAATAAACACAAGAGCAAATTTGACAGATTATGCTCCGGGTTAAGAATTCTTGTAAACCGGCATCTGATGATCCTTAAGTCCTTGTCATTTCCTCCTTCTAGAAAATCTGGGTTAACAAGCCAGCTTCATACTCAATTTGTTGACATTGGTTTCTCACAGAGAAATATTGTGAAGAATATTCCACTTGAGCCGGCTTCCAAAGCGTCGGTTTAAGAAATATGGGTCTTGAAATACTTATCTGATATTCAGCCGGTTTGAAGATGTAAAACTTGCCGGTTTAATATTACCAAAATGGCCGGTTTATAAATATTGATGGCACCGGGTCATAATTGTTGTCGACACCGGGTCATGTAATTGATCTTCCTGATTTGCTCAAAACTGATAAAATGAAGATGTTCCTCCTTTACATGCATAATATCTGTAGCCCCCAAGTCTTAAGAGGAGAACATAGTGATAACTTAAGACTTTCTCCAATAAGTGTTTCAACCTTGAAGAAATCCGGTTTGTTCATCTCAATCGTATAAACTGAATACTCCATATATGTAGCCCCCAAGTGTCGGGTTGTCATGCTTGTAGCAACCTGGGACTTGTAATTGCTTATAAAAACTTCAATCAGTGTAAGCCCCAAGGGCCGGGTCATTATGCAATAATGAGCAGGAACTTTGTAAAAATAATTATGTAGATTTTAGAAGTGATGTGTAGCCCCCAAGGGCCGACTTAGTAAGATAATACTGAACCGAGACTTGATATGTACTTCAATGAAAATAACATCTTATAATGTAGCTTCCATCGTAGGGCTTGAATCCACGTCCACAAGGTTAAGAGCTTTGTGCTTTACCAACTGAGCAATGGATCCTTCAATATTATGGACGAAAACTTGTGTACCTTGAATTATTGACAGGAGCAATTGGTAGCCCCCAAGGGCCGGCTCATTATAATATGATGAGTCGGGTCTTCAATAAGACTAGTAAAAATGACTTTGCATTAGTCCCCAAGTGTCATGATGCATGCTTGCAGCGACATGAGACTTGCATGTAATCTCGATTTGAATAATGTAGCCCCCAAGTGACGGGTTGTAAGCCTGCAGCGACTCGAGACTATTCCTTCCATTGTATAATAAATCATATCCTTTGATAAAATAATAGACATTGCGCTAAAGCGACTTTGAAAACTCAATAATACCGGTTATTAATAACCATAAAAATCTAGCCATGTTGGCTATTCAAGATAATATAATCTGGTGAAAACCTTATTCATTCAATATCATAATGAAAATTCAGCCAAGTTTGGCTATTTGAATAATATAACCCAATGATTTATAAGCGCATGATTCCAATGGCGCAATCCAAATATATATATATATATATATAGTGGCGACTTATAGTCCAAAGCTAGGCCGGTTTAACAAACCTGTTTCTGCATACAACAAGTTTAAAGTGTCCTAGCGGTTTACCGTCGGACGGGTCATAATGCCCAACATATAACCCGGGTTTATAACCAAGGCTGCACTTAAGAATAATCAAATATGAAATATATCATACCTGTGACATTGAATCACATTGTTGGTTTTACCAACTTTTTGTAGTAAAGGTGATAACCCCAATCTTGAGTACTGATAACTCCTTCCATATTGTGCCGGTTTAGGATAAAACCGTACGGGTTGTGATAAACACCGGATTATCCATATTCGATGCTGGCGACTTGTAGTCAATACCAGGCGAGGTTAATAATCTCTGGATTGTAACTTGTACTGACAACTTATAGTTGACAGCCTAACCGGGTTGAGAAAACTCCGGTTTATAATTGAGTTTGTACTAACAACTGATAGTTGAAAGCTTGTGCCGGGTTAAGAAATACCGGACTGATGAAATGACTTATAGTCTGGCTGGGTCAATGGACGCCGGTTTACCTTAAAACCTTATCAAAGGAGAAGAAACTTTGACAAAAAGAAAATGAAAAAACTTGTAGTCGAGGCTTTTCAAGGGCTGCCAGGCCCAAACTCGAGGCTTTTCATGGGCTGCCAAGCCGCTGAGTTAAACCATTTGACAAAGCCTTTTAAGATGGTCCTCCAGCTAACCAATTGTCATTTTAACTTTGACAAGTTCAGGGTCTGTATAAGAGTAACTTGTCAAATGTTCGGCGGGTCATGCCAGAATTACCTGGATAGGAGTGGCTTACTTGATGAAGGCAGGTTAACCCAGGGTTTTAGGTGAATACACCAGGCTTCCAAGCCGTGGGTCGATACCCAATTACAAGGGTCCTTTCAAACTCTTTGTTACTTTACACAAAGAGCCCCCAAGTAACTTTGTGAGCTGTGCTCAATGGGTGCCTATGTTTGAGTTGTGCGTAGCAACAAGACTCTCTTTGGCCCCTTGGGTGCGAAGCTCCCAAGCTTTGTTGTGGCGTGATAGCCGAATTAATGGACAGGACTCCGCTTTGCAAGCAGAAGCTCCCATGTGATATATTTCTAAGCTGTGCTCGCCAGGTGCCTATGTTTGAGTTGTGGTGTGCAACAAACTCTCTTTGGCCCGTGATGATAATATTGTCTTGATAGCCGCATCAAGAGGGTAGTAATGCCATGTTCTCTTTGGTGAATACACCTATGTTTGAACAGGAAGCCTCCAAGTAATCATATGAAGATGAGCCCATAAGGCAGAACACCCATGTTTGAACCGCGCATCATGGCTGCAGGTCCTCTTCGGCAACCTTTAACTTTTTGCAAGAGATAAATTCTTCTTGAACCGGGATTTTGAACCGGATATTGAGAGCTCCAATGTTTTATGGGAGACATCTTTCCCTTGAACCGGATTATAAACCGGAACCTTCATTTTCAGCCGGAAATTTTCTGACGGCCTTTCAGCTCGAACTTGCGAGAGATTAATTCCTCTTGAACCGGAAATTCTTAAACCGGATTTGAGAGCTCCAGAGCTTTGTGGGAGAATAGATTTCCCTTGAACCGGATTTTAAACCGGCATTCTTTATTTTGAACCGGAAATTTTCTGACGGCCTTCAAATTGCCATCAATATGGTAGTAGCCTCCAGGATCGGGTTATCTTTCCCTCCAATGTCCTGGGGTTCTTGACTTCACTGAAAACCGGCAACATTTGCTGAGTCATATTACTGTAGCCCCCGAGTCTCAAGCTGACTCGAGGAGTTGACTTGAGATTCTCCATTTTTGACCGTGATATAAACCGGTATGAGTCCTTTAACAGCTCAGTGATATAATTTGTCCTACATTGAAGAACATGGTGAAACTGGAATCAATCACGGCCGAGTCGGCCGCGGGTGCCAACAGATCTGTCGGCCGTGGCGTTTTAAACCGGTGTGGATGGGAGAGTCGACCGCGGCGTTGTAACCGGTGCGGTCGAGAGAGACGGCCACGACATTGTAAGCCGGTGCAGCCGCAAGAGATGGCCACGACGCTGTAAGCCGGTGCGGGAGTCCGTTGAGTAACGACGACCACCTGTGCCAAAAGATGTTGGCGTGCCTCCATCTCCGCGGTATAATATCACTTTTTGTCATAAATAATTGCCCTGCATAAACAATATTGCAGACCAAGGCAAAGATAAACTTGTTCTTTGACAAAAACAACATGTGCTAATAAATCAAACTTGGATGGATAACACCTGATTTGTTTGGACGACGGATGATACATTTATCGCGGCAGAGGTGGCTCGGGCAGACCAGCGACTCATTATAGTTTCGGCAGCTCAGGCAGACCGGCGACATAGGTAGACCGGCGACTTAATATAACCCCAGTGGCTCAAAGCGGCAAGGGCGGCTCAACGCGGCTCCGGCGGGTTGACGTAGATTAAGCTGCACGGGCAGCGACTTGCGCACAGCTGTTCCATCAGTAAGCGGGCGCAGATGCCGGTGCATGATGGTGCTGACGTATGCTCCATAGGCACAACATGGCACGTCCTTTGTACGGAGTTGATGATCAGTTGATCACCACGGTGAAGCGGCATGGTAAACCGTGCGGACGGGCAAGTTAGCCGCATTGTGTTGATATAGAATGGGCCGCGCGGGCGGCGGTTTGCGCACACCTATTAAGCAGTGCGCAGTCACAGTCCCGAGTCAATTGTAGACCAGGCCACACAGGCGGTGACTTGCGCGCGCCCATAAAACAGCAAGTGGGCACGGACGCCGTTACACAATGATGCTAGCGCCCGCTCCATATCTGCCACATGGCATCACTTTTGTAGTGAATAACTGTCCTGCAAAACAATATTACATGCCCAAGTAGTTGTTCTCACACGGATTAACACATTGATGAAATACAAAAGAAAGATATCACCTGATGTTTCAGAAACCGGTGAGCCATGGCAGCGGCTTTGGCGCGGTCCTTGGCGGCTCAAGATGGCCGCAACGTCGACGGTTCAACGTCGATGGCTGCATCAGAAATCTTGGTCTTGGCAACTTGGCGATTTGACAGCTCGATCGACGGTGGCCGTTTCAAAGCGGTCTAGCAGTTTAAAATTGCAGCAGAAGCGAGGCGGCTCTCAAAGATCCATGGCGATGCGTGCGCAACAATAGAGATGGGCGGCTCTCCATCAGTGATTTTGTAATACATACATGCGAGGCAGCAGGTCGGTGAAGGCCGGCCAAGGTGAGGTCACGGCAGCAATTTCGTGCTGGCAAGGCGGAAACAGAGACCGGCGGCTCGACAAAGCAAGGAGCGGTCACAGGTGACTTGCAAGCCGGCGAAGGCGGCTCACGGCGAGGACAGTTTGAGACGTGTCGGACTGTCAGGGCGGCTAAGTACAGTTGACGCAGCTAGGTCGTGGGGCGACTTGAGTAGGTAGATGGCGGCGAGGTGCGGCTGGATCAGCGGCGGGTTGGAGAGACGCTGGTCAGGCGGGGCCGCCACCGTGCGGCAGTTTAAAGGCGCGCCTGGCGGCTCAGGGACACAGACAGAGGCAAGACCGAGTCCGTGGCCTCGTCCTTCCATAGTTTTTGAATCAGCCTCCTGGTGTTTTCCTTGTGTGTGGGTAAGAGTAAAAACCTTGGTCCTTGTGCCATTGGGGCAGTACATGGAACCAATACATACAATTTTTTGGAGGTCCTGTTGAATTGACTTGCCAGGCGTACGACTCTGGCCGCAACTCGGCGGATCAGACTGAGCGGTTGCAGCAGGAATCTCTTGTTTTGTCCTGATGACGGTCAGCTGCAGCAGCAGCGTACAATGATTTTTTTAGCAGAATCAATTTGCAATTGAGCTGATCACAGATACATCTTTTTGCTTGCAGGGACGGCCGGCGGAATCTTAACAGCGGTGGCTGATGCTGGCGCCTCAAGGCGAACTTAGAGACTAGGTTGCGACCGTTCTGTTTCCGGTTCAAAGTACTACTTGAGATTTCCTTGGATTTGGCTCGGCCTTCACTTTAGAAAAAAGGGATGTGGCCACGGTTGATTTCTCTCAAGTGCCGTACATACGACACGGCGTACACATCTCGCCCAAGGCCGACACCATGAAAAATCTGTCTCGATCTCGGACTCGGTGGATAACCATGGCGCGTGAGGCGGCCGCACAACATATAACCCTAAAATAATCTCAATCTCATACGGTCATACCTGCTGCCGCAAAACACTTTGTCAAACTTGACTGATGAACTCATAGTTGATGTGAATTTTTCCACGCCGACTCTTGTTGAGCAAGTTAATTACGAACTTCTCGAATCCTAGAAAAGATCCCTTCAAGAACTCAACACCACCGTACGCAGGCCTCATGGTGGGCGCCAACTGTCGTGGAATTGTCACGGCAGATGTCCTTAGTGTCAGGACTTAGTCGCGAGGCCAACGCATCTATGTGGTAGCTTGAGAGGGGTTGAGCGGGATGATAGACGCGATATTTTACCCAGGTTCGGCCCCTCACGGTGGAGGTAAAAGCTTACATCCTGCTTCATTGATATTGATGATAACGATCACGGTTACAAGAGTGCTCTATCTCGAGAGCTATTGTCTAAACCTAACTTGTCCAACTTGTGGAACTTGTCAATCTTGTCCCTCTTGGGGTGCCCTGCCCCTCGTTATATATGTTAAAGGGGCGGTTTACATGACTAGTCCTATTAGGATTAGGATTACTCTATTACAAGTGGAGTCCTAGTCTTGCTTCCTTTGTAAGGGAATATTCCTTATGCTTTCCTCATAAACCGGCCCACCATTTAAACGTGAACCGGCCTTCTGGGCCTTGGTCCTCGTCATCCATCTGACTCGCCCGCTGGGTCACAAGTGAGCCATAATGACCAGGCGGGTTGCTTGTAAACCGCCAGGTCAGGGCTGGTCGCCAGTGAACCGCCAAGTGTCAGCCGAATCTCAAGTAAACCGCCAAGTGTCAGCTGGGTTATACTTCCAGCCGGTTTACGCCGCGGGGTATATCCCCGACAGGACCCCCTACCCGAGATCCGCTGGTTTTGACATCGACACCATGTCAGTCTCAGCGTGATTGGGTTGGTCGGTGAGGATGATCCGGTTGACTTGGCTGTCAGAGGAGGGGAAGAAGATCTTAGGCACCTTGAGATGGAGCCTGGGGTACTGCTCCGCTGTTGTGACGCCCCTAGACCGTTGCGCCAGGTGTCTTTGTAACGCCCTCGATGCAGCTATATCTCCCACGTGTCGAAGCACGACTTAGAGGCATAACCGCATTGAAAGCAATGTCGCAAGTGAGGTAATCTTCACACAACCCATGTAAATAATTAAAAGGGGAAAAGATACATAGTTGGCTTACACTCGCCACGTCACACAAATACATGAATAGCATTACAATCATCCAATACACTCATGGTCCGACTGCGGTACCAAAATAAAGATCAACCCCCACATGCGACAAGGTCCCCGATCGCCCCAACTGGGCACCACTACTGATCATCTGGGAAAGACACATAGTAACGACGAGAGTCTTCATCGAACTCTCACTTGAGCTCAAGCGCATGGTCTGGAGCGGTATCATCGGTCCCTGCATCTGGTTTTGGAAGTAATCTGTGAGTCACGGGGACTCAGCAATCTCGCACCCTCGCGATCAAGACTATTTAAGCTTATAGGTAAGACAAGGTATGATGTGGAGCTGCAGCAAGCGACTAGCATATATGGTGGCTAACATACGCAAATGAGAGCGAGAAGAGAAGGCAAAAGCACGGTCGAACAACTATGATCAAGAAGTGATCCTAGAACAACCTACGTCAAACATTACTCCAACACCGTGTTCACTTCCCGGACTCCGCCGAGAAGAGACCATCACGGTTACACACGCGGTTGGTGCATTTTAATTAAGTTAAGTTTCATGTTATCTACAACCGGACATTAACAAATTCCCATCTGCCCATAACCGTGGGCACAGCTTTCGAAAGTTCAAATCCATGCAGGGGAGTCCCAACTTAGCCCATCACAAGCTCTCACGGTCAACGAAGGATATTCCTTCTCCCGAGACATTCCGATCAGACTCGGCATCCCGGTTACAAGACATCCTCGACAATGGTAAAACAAGTCCAGCAACACCGCCCGAATGTGCCGACAAATCCCGATAGGAGCTGCACATATCTCGTTCTCAGGGCACACTCAGATGAACACTACATACAACTAAAACCAACCCTCAAGTTTCCCCGAGGTGGCGTGCAAGTGGCTCTGTTTTTGGACCAACACACAGAGGAGCATTGGCCCGGGGGGGTTTAATAAAGATGACCCTTGGGCTCCGGAAACCCAAGGGAAAAGAGGCTAGGTGGCAAATGGTAAAACCAAGGTTGGGCATTGCTTGAGGAGTTTTATTCAAGGCGAACTGTCAAGGGGTTCCCATTATAACCCAACCGTGTAAGGAACACAAAATCCGGGAACATAACACCGATATGACGGAAACTAGGGCGGCAAGAGTGGAACAAAACACTAGGCAAAAGGCCGAGCCTTCCACCCTTTACCAAGTATATAGATGCATTAAGATAACCAAGATAATATTGTGATATCCCAACAATAAGCAATGTTCCAACAAGGAACGATCTCCGATCTTCACCTGCAACTAGCAACACTATAAGAGGGGCTGAGCAAAGCGGTAACATAGCCAATCAATGGTTTGCTAGGACATGGTGTAGCGACCCGACCCGAATGGATCAAGTCTCTGTGCTTAAGTGTCATCCCTGGATCGGTATGCTGACACACACAGTACTCGAGGATTTATAACAGAGGTAAATCACATGTAAAAGTAACACAAATACTATTACCTCAATCCAAAATAGCGGAAGTAACAAGGTTGTGGATTCCCATCAACACCAACGGCAAAAGTGAGTGTAGAAATCGTAACCCTAACGTATCACTTACTCGTCGTAAGATAATGCTGCAACATGAGACGTTGCAGCCACAAAGGGTCAGTACATTGAATGTACTGGCAAATTCACACCATAGAGAATGATGAATAAAGGCTATCACTACATGCATATTTGGCTGGTGGAAAAGCTCTCTGGTTATAGTTTTGCGTAAACCCAATTTTTCCCTACTGCAAAGGAATAAATTTTATTTAACTATCATGGTGGTTGTTAAACATTGAGAATGGTTGACATCATTCTCAATCCCAATTAAGCATCATCATTAAAACCCAACAATATTCATTTAAAGTAACGTGATGAGATTCACATGATAATCCAGGTACTAGATACTCAAGATGTCCATAACCGGGGACACGGCTAATCATGATTAGTTTATACACTCTGCAGAGGTTTGCGCACTTTTCCCCACAAGACTCGATCGCCTCCGTTGGATTTCTCGCACTACATGGTGTTTGAGAAATGGATGACCGAGACATAGTCTTTCAGAAGTGCTAGCACCTTACGATGGATAGACCGTTACACCTACTTTCCCCTACATCTGTTAGTCTACCCTGTAAGAGTTCGCACGACTTAATCAACTATGCTAGAGCCCATAATAGCTTGTGGCTGCACACAGAAGTTTCTAGTATGAATAATCTCATGATCCCTTTGAGCCTGGGTGGCTGTCCATAAAAAAACAGGCAATCCTGGTCTACCCAGGTGCCTAGACAGGCAATCCTGGAATACCCAGGTGCCTCAATCCACCCAGATGTGTGTTTAAGTTGCGACCTTAAGTAAACCATTAATTAACAATCTCACATCTGTCATGAATACTCTCAAAACCCAATCCACGTCTACGAGCATAGCATGGCAATGTAAGCATAATGTAATAGTAACTCCCAAGGGTTTGATAACAAACAGGTAATAGGTACTACCTCAACTACTTCCCATCCCACAATTTAATTAGATCCTAATCATGCAATGTTTGAGGATTGATCTAATGCAATAAAAACTGGGTATGAAAGGGATATGATCAAAGTGTGAACTTGCCTGCAATGTTAATGAAGACGATTCGCACTCATAAATCTTGATAGGTCTGCTCGTCACACTCCGGCCAATCTATCGTAATCAAGCAATAGTAACCACACATAAGCAATCACTCAAAAGACCAGAAAGATAAAAATAAAAAGAAAAATACTAAATAACGGACGTTCATTACCGAACGCTAACGAACGAAAACCGTTCGCTACAAACCATAAACTAGCGAGCGTTCGCTATATAACTAAACCTATTAAAAAACAGATCTAGGTTTTCTGAATAAAACCGAAAACGAAAAAAAATAAACCGGGGAGGTTCGCGGTTTATACTGGTTGGGTTTTTGTCGAAAACCAGCGGTTTTCGGCGGCGGATCGAGTCCGGCGAGATCGGGGCAGTGGCGTGCTCCGGCGATGGCGGCGACGGATGCGGCGCGGGGCAGCGCGGCAGCGAGGCGAGCAGGCGGGCGCGGCGCGGTGGCGAAGCGAGGCGGTGGTGTGCAGGCGGTGCCGCTGGTGGAGTGCGGCGACGTCAGCGGCGCGGCGGCGGGCTCAAGCGGCAGCTGCGCGGTTCGGGCGGCGGCACCGGCAGCAAGTGCGGTGGCGGCGGCGCGAGGTGTGGGCGGCAGGCTGCGGATCCGGTGGCGGCAGACTAGGGTCCAGGGGCCCCGGGGTGAGGTATATATAGTGGGGGGCGATGGACTTCGGGAGGCGTGCCCGGATCGGAGTCCCGCGGCGGTGGCGACGTACATGAGCTGGTCTCCTGCCGGAGGTCGGTGGTGGCGCGACGCGGGCTGGCTGCGACCTGGCTGGCTAGCTGGGCTGGCCCAGTTGGGGAGGGAAACGTTTTTTTTATAAAGATTTTTTTTCCAGACAAACAAAGCCAATAAAAACAAACAGAAATAAAAATATTATATAGGCATATAATATACCAAAATTTGTAGAAAAAGATTTTCTACAACATGGACATTTTTAATATGCCAAATAAAATCCTCACAAAATCATTCTAAAAATACCAAAATGATCTCAAATTAATTTTTCTCCAATTTTCTAATGTAGGGAATCATGTTACCCTATTTTCCATATATTTTATTTTTGGAGAAAAATAATTTGAATAAAACTCAAATAAATCCAAATTGAAAATTAATTCCAAAAGGACCTTGAAATTGATCCTTTGAAACTCCCAACTCATATTTCATATAATTTGAATAAGTCATTTTATCTTCGCTCGTGAAAATCATTGAGTTGCATAAAGTTTCAAAATTGGAAATATTCTCAAATGAAATTCAAATATTTTCAACACCCCTTGTCATTTAAATAAATGGAAGAAGTCATGTCATCTTCTCTCCAGGGTTTCGTGATGAAAAAGTATTTGAATTCACGGAGAGCATAAATGCAAAAATGAAAGTTTGGGAAAGTCCTTTTATTCCCTCTCATTTAACTTCCAAAAAGTTTCGAATTTCACTCACTTTCAGTCAATCAATCAAACAGTCAATCAAATCTATCTATTTATTATAACATTCCAAAATTTAGAATTTTGGGATGTTACACATGGTGGGTTAGAGGTTTGACATGACAATTTGGGAGGCATGATAAGCAAGTGGTAGGTATCGTAGCATAGGCATAGCAAAAGAGCGAGCATCTAGAAAGCAAAGATAGAAGTGATTTCGAGGGTATGGTCATCTTGCCTGCAAAGTTGTCAGAGTTGACTTGATCCTCGTAAGCGAAATCAACAGGCTCCTCGTTCACGAACTCGTCTCCCGGCTCTACCCAAATAAGAACAACAAGCAAACGGAACACAATCAACCACGTGCAATGCTCAAACAACATGATGCAAACATGGTATGGTATACGGGATGCGGTATGTGATGCATATGCAAGATTTGACAAGGAATGATTGAACCTGGCCTGAACTTGGAAATCCAAGAGTGCCACTGGAAAGGTGAGGTGATTTAGGTTGAAATTGATATAAAGATCACCGGAATCGGATGCACGGTTTGGAAATGGCAAGCAAAACAAATATGGCACCGGTCTGTGATAATTAGCAAGTGACCAACTAAATGCATCAAGATAAATATGCTACAACACTCAAACATGACAACAAATTACATGGAAGGGATCCATTCATGATGCTTGACAAAATATGAACACTGAGCTACGGCTAATTCATCCATTAACAGGTTCAAACAAGCATGGCAAAAGGGCAAATGATAACAGGTTTCAGACTTTTCAGTGAAATTAACACAAGTCTGGAATTTATCATCAGGAAGCACACTTTAGAGCATGAAAACTATATGCTACAGGAACTTAACATGGCAAAGAAAGGCATGGCATGAAGCTACTTTAAGCACTTAACAAAAGTCCCGTAGTGACCTTGAGCCAAAAGGGATCAGAAAATACAATTGCAAGCATGTGAACATAGCAAAAACACAAACAGATTCAGACTTAGTGAAAAACTGGAGAATGCAAAACAGTCAACGAGTAGGCATGTTTACTTGCTCGATGCACTCACTACAGAGCATGGAATGACAAACTAAGCATACACCCATCAAGAATACATGGCATAGAAGCTAGACATGGCAAGAACAACATCATAGCATGCACGGATCAATAGCAACATCCTCGGCAAAATCGCTAAACATGTCAACAATCTGCCAGGATTATTTTATAGCAAAAGTAGAGCTCGATTGACTCAAGCTAGGGTGCTCCATAAATGCAAACAAAGACATGGATGGATAGAGCACTACAATATTAACAAAACATCCTTACTGATCATCCTCAAAAGAGGCATGGATCACTAGGAAACAACATGAACATATGGCATAACAACAAAATCAGGATAAGGACTTGGTGAAATTCCAAGTCCCTGAAATCAGCATTACCGATTACACTACTTTGCAAGCTTGTGCTAGTCACCAAAAAGATCACAAAAATACATGGCATACACCCCTGTAAATATGGCATGGCATATAACAAAACACATGTAGAGCTCAGGATCATAGCATGCACACATTAAACATGGCAAAAATGGCAAAAGGCCATTTGCTGAAACAGATCTGACAAATTCATCACATAGCCCTCTTCCAACAGCATTTTGGGCATCAAGATGAACTCAAATTAAAATGATTCAATGAGATGAAATGATGTACTCATCGAGACGAACATTTTGATATGCTACACGCATGAATCGAAGCTACAGATGCAGAGTTATGGCATGACGAAAAACGCTAAAAATTACGGGAGTTGGATAGAAAGTCAACCCTCAGATCTAGGGTTTCACTATAGCAACCGGGCGCACTGTAGCAGATCAGGAGTCGCCGGAGTTCGTTGCCGGTGCCGATGGCCGCGGTGGCCGGAGACGACGAAGATTGCCGGCGGAGCTCGTCGGACCCGAGGGAGAGGACGGAGATGGAGGCGGCGGCTCCCTGGCGCGGCGACCGAAGCCTCGGGGCGGTGCGGGCGCGCTTGGCAAGGTGAGGCGGAGCGGCAACCGGAGCGGCGCGGTCGCCGGTGATGGCGATGCGGTGGCGCTGGGCGGCTCGGGCGGCCGGAGATGGAGGAGAGGGGCGGCGCGGGCGTCGGGCGCCTCGGCCCGGATCGGCGGCGGGGAGGGCCGGAGATGGGCTCTCGGGCCCGCGGCGGTGAAGTGGGGCGACTGCGCCACATGGCGGCCGGTGAGATGCTGGCGGCGGTGGCGGACGTTGTTCGGCACGGGCCGGACACGTCCGGTGCGCGGAGGAGCGAAAAATTAGGGTTAGGGTAGGGGAAGATCCGAAATTTTCGGGGGAGGTCTAGTTTTATAGGTAGAGGGAGCTAGGAAGCTCCAAATGAGGTGCGGTTTGCGGCCACGCGATCGTGATCGAACGGTCTAGGTGATAGAATAGGCTTAGGTGGGTTTTGGGCCACTTTGAAAGGGTCTTGGGCTGCAACACACACGAGGCCTTTTCGGTCCCTCGGTTAACCGTTGGAGTATCAAACGAAGTCCAAATGGTATGAAACTTGACACGCGGTCTACCGGTAGTAAACCAAGCCGCATGGCAAGTCTCGGTCCAATCCGAAAACGTTTAACACCCATACAAAAAAAGAGGTAGAAAGGGGCACCGGGTGACATAGGAGCGCCGGATTGCAAAATGGATAACGGGGAAAATGCCCGGATGCATGAGACGAACATGTATGCAAATGAAATGCACATGATGACATGGTATGCAATGCATGACATGCAAGCACATGACAAGGCAACAACAACGAATAACTGGAGGACACCTGGCACATCGGTCACAGGGTGTTACAACACTCCACCACTACGAGAGGATCTCGTCCCGAGATCTAGGACTGGAAAAACGCTGGGTACTCAGAACGGAGGTGATCCTCGCGTTCCCAGGTGGCTTCACGGTCGGAATGGTGTGACCACTTGACTTTGAGGAATTTTATTGACTTGTTGTGAGTCTTGCGCTCAGTTTCTTCAAGAATAGCAACTGGGTGCTCACGATAAGAAAGGTCTTCTTGGAGATCAATGTCTTCGAAGTTGACGGTGCGGTCAGGGGTATTGAAGCACTTGCGGAGCTGAGAGACATGGAACACGTCGTGCACATTTGCAAAGTTGGAGGGAAACTCGAGTTGATAGGCGAGATCGCCTCTCTTGTTGATGATCATGAAAGGACCCACGTATCTAGGGGCAAGCTTCCCTTTTATACCGAAGCGACGAGTACCTTTCATTGGAGAGACACGGAGGTAAACATGGTCTCCGATCTCGAAAGCCAAATCACGATGCTTACTATCATAGTAGCTCTTCTGGCGTGATTGCGCTGCTTTGAGGTTATCACGAATGACTTTACACATCTCTTCTGCCTCTGTGATCAAGTCATCTCCAAGAAGTTGAAGTTCACCAGTCTCTGACCAGTTAAGAGGAGTACGACACTTCCTGCCATAGAGAATTTCAAATGGGGCCTTGCCCGAACTCGCTTGAAAGCTGTTGTTGTAGGAAAACTCGGCATATGGAAGACAATCTTCCCACTTCATGCCGAAAGAGATAACGCAAGCCCTGAGCATATCTTCAAGAATCTAATTGACACACTCGACTTGGCCGCTAGTTTGAGGATGAAAAGCTGTGCTGAAACGGATGTTGGTGCCCATGGCCTTCTAAAAAGAATCCCAAAACTTTGAGGTGAAGATGCTGCCACGATCTGAAGAAATAAACTATGGAATGCCGTGTAGAGAGACAATCCGAGAGGTATAAAGCTCCGCCAATTGAGCTGCAGTGATAGACTCTTTGATAGGCAGGAAAGGAGCCACTTTAGTGAGTTTGTCGGTGACAACAAATATAGCATCATTGCCATGCTTGGACTTTGGAAATCTAGTCACGAAGTCCATGTCAATGTGGTCAAACCTCCATTCTGGAATGGCAAGAGGTTGGAGGAGACCAGCTGGTCATTGGTGTTCTGCCTTCACTCTTCTGCAGACATGACATTCATTCACGAACTGAGCAATCTCGCGCTTCATTCGAGTCCACCAATGCGCCTGCTTGAGGTCCTGGTACATCTTTGTACTCCCAGGGTGGATAGAGAGGAGTGAATTGTGAGCCTCGTTCATAATGACTTTACGAAGGTCATCTTTAGGCACAACAATGCTATCCTCGAAGAATAGAGTATCCTTGTCATCAAGGCGATAACACTTGTACTTGGGTTGACTCTTTGCAATCCCAATCTTCACCTTCTTCACCATAGCATCAAGAAGTTGAGCCTCGCGGATCTGATCTTCCAAAGTAGGAGAGACTTGGAGGTTTGCGAGAAATCCTTGAGGAACAACTTGCAGGTTGAGTTTGCGGAAAGCTTCACAAAGCTCAGGTTGGTAAGGCTTGAGAATCAAACTGTTGCAGTAAACCTTCCTGCTCAATGCGTTGGCAATTACATTGGCCTTGCCTGGAGTATATTCGATGCTCATATTATACTCTTGAATCATTTCAACCCAATGAGTCTGCCTGAGGTTGAGATTAGGCTGAGTGAAGATGTACTTGAGACTCTTGTGGTCAGTGAAGATGTCCACTTTTTTCCCAATAAGAGATGTCTCCAAGTCAAAAGAGCATGAACAACTGCCGCAAACTCGAGGTCATGAGTGGGGTAGTTCTTTTCATTGGGCTTCAACTGGCGAGAAGTATAGGCCACAACTTTCTTCTCTTGCATCAACACGGCACCAAGACCTTGAAGAGAGGCATCACAGAAGACCTCGAACGGTTTGGATTCATCAGGAGGAGTCAGAACTGGAGTAGTGACTAATTTCTCTTTCAAGGTGTTGAAAGCGATGTCACATTCAGGAGACCAAACGTACTTGACGTGTTTCTGGAGAAGGTTTGAAAGAGGCTTCACGATCTTTGAGAAGTTCTCAAGGAACCTTCGACAGTAGCCCGCGAGACCAAGGAAGCTGCGGAGTTGCTTCACGTTCTGAGGTGGTTCCCAATTTACAATTGCAGACACCTTCTCAGGATTCACCGCTATGCCCTTGGCAGAGATGATATGCCCAAGATCTCGCGGACGAACCCTAGATCTTTCTCCTCTGCGCGCCGGACATGTCCCCTCCGCCGGCGGACATGTCTGCCGGCCACCTCACCCCGACCTATCACAGGCCTGCACGTCGCCCCGCCACCGCTCCAAGCCAATCACCGCCCGCCACCTCATCCCACGCCCGCCTCCTCTCTCTCATCCCTGCCGCCAGGCCCGCCGCGGCCCGGGTCAGGCCCTCCCGGCCCGCTCGCCTCGAGCCGCCCGACGCCGCTCGCGCGCCACCCGCCGCCCTTCGCCCGGCTCGCCTCCGTGCTTCTCCGCCCTCGCCGGCCGCCGCTCGTGCGCCACCCGGCTCGCCGCCGCGTTTCTTTGCCCTCGCCGGCCGCCGCTGCGCCTCGCCGCGCCTTCGCCTTCGCCTGGCGCCACGCCGCCCGCGCCGGCTCTGCCCCTCCCGCGCGCCGTCCTCGCCTCTAGCCGCCCGCGCCGCACTGCTCCGACGACCGTCGCCGTGCCTCAACGACCGCACCCCTCCCTCCGGCGAACTTCTCCGGCGAGATCCGGCCGGAGTAGACCAGATCCACCAGGAGATGAACCAAACACGTCCCCACGTCCCGGATGCCCTCGTCCCGCGTTGACTTTTCCCCGAGGTCCATTTTTGTCATTCAGTCCCAGATCTGTGATATTTTCAGGCCATGTTCATCGCATCATAACTTCATCATCGTAGCTCCGTTTGATGCGCATGATATATCAAAATGTTCATCATGATGTCCTCTTCATTTTGTTCCATTGCACCATGCTTGTTTGAGTACATATTGATGCCCTAATTGTTGTTGCACGAGTGCTTCATAATGTTAGGTGCTGATTCTTAGCAGTTTATGAGCTTTTGTCATTTTTGCCATGTTTAATGTGTGCTGCATATGAGCATGAGCTCTAGATGTGTTTTGGGCTATGTCATGCCATCTATACAGGGGTGTATGCCATGTATTTTTTGTGATAAATGTGGTCACTAGCACAAGCATGCAAAGTAGCTCTCGTGATGTTGCTGATTTCAGGGACTTAGAATTCTTCTAAGTCATTTCCCTGATGTTATTTTTATGCCATGTATTCATGTTGCTACAGAGTGATCCATGCCTCTTTTGAGTGTGTTCAGTAAGGATGATTTTGAGATATTGTTATGCTCTATCCATCCATGTCTTTGTTTGCAATTATGGAGTGCCCTAGCATGACACAATCTTGCTCTACTTTTGCTATAAAATGTTCCTGGCAGATTGTTTACGTGTTAATCAATTTTGCCAAGGTTGTTGTAGTTGATCCAAGCATGCTATGAGATTGTTCTTGCATGTTTAGCCTTTTGATCATGTCTTCTTGCTAGGAGTATGCTTAGTTTGTCATGCAATGCCTTGTGTTGAGTGCATCGAGCTCGCAAACATGCCTACGTAACTCTGTTTTTGCCATGTCTAGTTTTTTCTGCTAAGTCTGAATCTGTTAACGAAACTTGCTATGTTTACATGGGTGCAATCATATCTTCTGATCCTTTTTGGCTTATAATCAGTAAGGGAATTTTGTTATATGTTTTGAGTAGATTCATGCCATGCCTTGTATTGCTATGATCTGATCCTGTAGAATGTTGTTAGCTTGCTCTAAACATTGCTTCCTGATGTTAATTCCTGGCATGTTAGTATTTTCACTAAGTTTGTGAAGCTGATATGTTTTGCACATTTGCCATGCTTGTTTGAACCTGCTATTGCGTGATTTAGTCATAGCTCAGTGTCCATCTTTTGTCAACCATCTTGAGTAGATCACTGCCATGTGCTTTGTTGCTATGTTGGGGTGTAGTAGCTTAGTTTCTTTTTGCATTCTAGATGGCATCATGCTGTTAATTGCAGAATCGTGCCATTCTTGTTTTGCTTGCCATTTGCAAACCGTGCATCCGATTCCGGTGATCTTTATATCAATTTCGACCAAAATCAACTCATCTTTCCAGCAGCACACTTGATTTTCCAAGTTGAAGCCTGGTTCAATATTTTCCTTCGGGAGCATGCATATGCATTGCATAGCACATCCCGCATATCATGCCATGTTTTGCATCATGTTGCTTGCGCATTACACCGTGGTTGATTGTGGTTTTCTTTGCTTGTGTTCTTGCCTTGGGTAGAGCCGGGAGACGAGTTTATGATCAAGGAACCCGTCGAGTTCGTTTACGAGGATCAAGCTTTCGTCTTCTCGGAGAACTTTGTAGGCAAGATGACCATACCCTCGAAATCATTTCTATCTTTGCTTGCTAGTTGCTCGCTCTATTTCTATGCCTATGCCGCGATACCTACCACATGCTTTATCATGCCTCCCATATTGCCATGTCAAACCTCTAACCCACCTTGTCCTAGCAAACCGTTGTTTGGCTATGTTACCGCTTTGCTCAGCCCCTCTTATAGCGTTGCTAGTTGCAGGTGAAGATTGGAGTTTGTTCCTTGTTGGAACATGTTTATTGTTGGGATATCATTATTATATCTTGTTTACTTTAATGCACCTATATACTTGGTAAAGGGTGGAAGGCTCGGCCTTATTCCTGGTTTTTTGTTCCACTCTTGCCGCCCTAGTTTCCGTCATACCGGTGTTATGTTCCTTGATTTTGCGTTCCTTACGCGGTTGGGTTATAATGGGAACCCCTTGACAGTTCGCCTGGAATAAAACTCCTCCAGCAAGGCCCAACCTTGGTTTTACCATTTGCCACCTAAGCCTTTTTCCCTTGGGTTTCGCGGACTCAAGGGTCATCTTTATTTTAAACCCCCGGGCCAGTGCTCCTTTGAGTGTTGGTCCAACTTGTCAGCCGCCGGTGGCCACCAGGGGCAACTCTGGGCTGGCCTACCGGAAGTTTGGACAATCCGGTGTGCCCTGAGAACGAGATATGTGTAGCTCCTATCGGGATTTGTCGGCACATTCGGGCGGCTTTGCTGGTCTTGTTTTACCATTGTCGAAATGTCTTGTAACCAGGATTCCGAGTCTGATCGGGTCTTCCTGGGAGAAGGAATATCGTTCATTGACCGTGAGAGCTTGTGATGGGCTATGTTGGGACACCCCTGTAGGCTTTTGAACTTTCTAAAGCCGTTCCCGCGATTATGGGCAGATGGGAATTTGTTAATATCCGGTTGTAGAGAACTAGACACTTAACTTAATTAAAATGCATCAACCGCGTGTGTAGCCATGATGGTCTCTTTCCGGCGTAGTCCGGGAAGTGAACACGATTCTTGTGTTATGCTTGAACATAAATAGTTTTAGGGTCACTTCTTGATCTTTGTAGCTGACCGACCACTCTCATTTGCGTAAGTTTGCCACCATATATTCTTAGAGCTTGCTGCAGCTCCACCTCACTACCTTTTCCCACCCATAAGCTTAAATAGTCTTGATCGCGAGGGTGTGAGATTGCTGAGTCCCCGTGACTCACAGGTTACTTCCAAAACTAGTTGCAGGTGCCGATGATAACTGTGCAGGTTACGCAACCTAACT
Organism: Triticum urartu; assembly: GCF_056163025.1. Lineage (NCBI taxonomy): Eukaryota > Viridiplantae > Streptophyta > Magnoliopsida > Poales > Poaceae > Triticum > Triticum urartu. The sequence goes on along the minus strand of NC_141877.1, from coordinate 149,805,655 downwards.
CAAGGAGGAGTTCGTTGAAGATCTTGTTCGTTGTGTTGTTTCGTTTCCAGTTGGTCAGTAGTGGAGCCCATTCGGGGCGATTGGGGATCTTATGCATTTGGGGTTGTCTTTATTTTGGTTCCATAGTCGGACCTTGATTGTATTCTGGATGATGTAATGCTATATTTATGAATTGTGTGAAGCGGTGATTGTAAGCCAACTCTGTACCCCTTTCTTATTCAGTACATGGGATGTGTAAAGATTACCCCTCTTGCGACATGCCTACAATGCGGTTATGCCTCTAAGTCGTGCTCCGACACATGGGAGATATAGCCGCATCGTGGGTGTTTCAAGTTGGTAATCAGAGCCTTCCCCGACTTAGGAGCCCCCTGCTTGATCGAATCGCTAGCGTTGTTGAGTCTAGAAAAAATGTTTTGAGTCTTATAGGATTATATATATCGGAGAGTAGGATTCTTTTTACTCCTCAGTCCCTTCGTCGCTCTGGTGAGGCATCCTGATGTAGAGTTTTGATTCTTCTCTTCTCAAATTTCACTAAATTTGTTTTAGGATCACGCGGGTATCTTGGAATCATTCCGATGGTTTTGTGACGAGAACATTGCTTGGTGCCTCCTGACATTTGGGGGTTGTGGCAGTGTCCCGGGGAGTTGAGCTCCGAGGTGTTGTCGTCATAATTTTGTCGTTGCAGTTCTGGAATACCTGAGTTTCGCCGACATCGAAAATCTCTTTTATGCAGTTGTTGGTGAGATATCCTCGACGCCACCCAGTACTGGGGCGGGAGTTCGGGAGTATTGCCATAACTCTTATAACGGATGCTTTTCGAAGGTTGAGGTAAATGATTTCCGAAGGTTTCTTGGTTATGTGTTGAAGGATGGATACAGATGGATGTAGGATTTGCTAGTTTTGCATGAGATATTATGCTTCCCCTGTATCCCCAACACCTGATTGCATAACTGGAAAGTTTGGGGAGTTTATAAGTGGGAATTCAAGTAGCTCCTAGAATATCTTTTCGACAGATGTATGATATGAAATTGGGGTTCGACGTCTAGTGGTCCGCCTATCCACGGTTGGTTTTACAGTGGTCTCATTGTGTCTTAAAGAGTCCTTGGCTATGCTGACTCGGGGACGCTTCATATGTCATGTGCACTGCCTTGTACATGATGGTGATGTACGATCGAGACCGTGTGGGCCCCACCACAAAAACTTTGGACGAAATCTCTATCATATGTTTGTTCTGGCTTATTTTGCAAGACAATCCATTGTTTTGTTTTCAGTTGTGGTATTCGAGTTGCTTCAAAGTCAAATGTGGTTTCCATACCTTTTCTAAGTGGTGTTCTCACATTTCTATATGAATACTAATCCTTCTTGATCATCGAGATTGTCATGTCAATCCTTTTCAACCGGCGTGCTTCTCGTCAAGTGGATCCGATCATTTCAACATTTGCAAGACCACCTTTCAGTTCTTCTCAACGGTGTTCGTTTCATCCGTCTGCAAGTTGACTTTGTTTTCCCACCCTCCCACCCTTGTTTCTTCAAGGACTAAGATTTCTTAATCAAGTATCCTTTTATTGATGGGAAGTCTCTCAATTCTTTACCGTCAATATTTTTACCCGGTGGTTCTCATGAAGATGCTCTACTAGTTCATCATTCTTCATTCTTTTCCTTCTCCGGTGGATTCAATTCAAGCCTTGGTATTGAGCATAGTCCTTCCATTTTTCCCAATGCTTTTCTTATGCCGGTGCACCTCTTAATCATTCCCCGCTTGCTATTCAATTGTTCCGGAGTGCTGAAGATATCTTAGAAGATTCACATTTCCATTCTCGATCCATTCAAGCTATTTCGAGGTTGTTATCTCTTTCAAACCATTTAAATCAACCGATGCATTATCTCTTCCTAAGTAATCATTCAACGGTGTTTCTTTTGAGTGGGCCCTAACCCATAGGTCTTTTCCCAGGATCTTACCTGACTCTTCTTATTTTACCAGAGATATTCTCAAATCTTTAAAAGTGTGAGGTAAGAATGAATTTTCATCAATCAATTGCTTTTCTCCAAGATTCGGTCAAATTTTATCATCGTTGGTTCAACCTTTCTAATTTTCATCCCGGAGTATCTCAACAATTCATGGTGGTGTTTCTCATCATCATTATCAACATTTGAAGACCGAAGAAGAGTTTTCCTCCATATCTTGCTCCATTCTCTTCAAGATTCATGGCTCTAGCTTCGTGCTATCCTCTCATAATTATTTTCGATTGTGAGAATTCGTTTCAACCATCCGGAGCAATTCAGGAGTCTTTTCAGTTTGATTCTCCGGAGCCCATCATTTCAGAAGAATTATTCATTCTTAGCTTTCAGCTCTCATTCTCGAAATCTTACTGTTGCATCGCTCAAGTATTCTCTAATCGTCTCGTCAGCTATTCGTTCTCATGTATCTAAATTCCTTCAAGTATCTTCATTCGTTTTTTCCCAATTCTTCCTGGTGTTTTGTTCTCTTTTCTTCAATTGTTTTCAATTCTTACGGTGGTTTGTTCAAGATTCCTCCTCTTGGTTATCATATCAATTCATTCATTCTTTCCAATACCGACCGGTGGGTCGTTGAAGACCTTCTAAAGTTTGCGCTATATCTATCTTAATCCTTTCTATGAGAATAAGTTGTATGCAATCCATTGCTTGTCATCAATTTAAATTGTTGAAGGATAAGCATAATGTAATTCTTATTCTTGTTTCATCGAGTAAATTCAATTCCTTATTCCGGAGGTTCATCAAATTCTCGTTTTCAATTGGTTCATCTTTTCTTTTCCTGGAGTTCCAAGATCTTTCAAGTATGTCACCATGAAGATCCATCTAAATCATCGCAAGGCTTCACCTTGTGTTTTCAACTTCTCTTTCCTTCGTTATTCTTTTCTTACCGGAGTTCTTCATGGAGGCTCTACATGATGGTTGATCAAGGATTCAATTTCTTCTCAAAGTGTTCATTGAGATTCTTTTCAGAGGATATCAAGCATTATGCATCTTGCATCCCAAAGTCCTATTCGTTCTATCTTATCTTTTGAGGTGGTGTTATGTCATTGTTGATAATTTTGCCTTCGTGTTTCACGATTCACATGTTTTTAAAGAGTGACATATCTAAATCCATCATTTTTTCTTCGCTCAAGACATCTTTTCAACCAATCAACCTCGGCTTTGGAATTATCTTAGGTTATATTTCACCTAAAGCCTTCCCTAAGGATTGTTGCTATCTATGGTGCTTATAAATGATCCAAGTTCTTCATTTATCCTCCCGGTGAAATAAGTTTCTCGTCTCCTTGTTCTTATCAATCAATCTATTGTTTTCCGTTAGTGGCGGAACTTCACCTCATAGTTTTGATATGTTCTCCATAAGCCCTCTACAAGCTTATCCTTTTCGTTGTTGATAATCCAACAACTCCGTTCTAGCATTTGTTGTAAGCGTGCTCCCTCAAGATATTGTTTTCTCCTCCGTTCATTCCATTCCATCCTCTCATTTCTTCCGGAGGCATTGTGATATTGCTCTCTTCACTCATCATCTCGAAGTATGAGGATCGTGTTCTTTTCATGCTTATCCATTTAACCGGAGTGTTGTGCCCTTTGCTCAAGTTCTTTTCATCCTATCAAGTCTTGCATCTCTTTTCATCCGGAGTGCTGTCCGAATTTGTTCTTCCTTTTTCCTCTTTTCTAATGGAGAGTTATCAACTTCGTTCATCTCAGTTGTATTCTTTTCTCGAAATAGATTAACCTTCCAAGGTTCTTTGGTTTCACTCATTTGTCAAAGAAGCAACTTAGTTTTACCTGTTATCTTCCTCTTTCGTTTTCCCTCCGGTGCCATCCTTGATCTCGGGACGAGATCCTCTTGTAGTGGTGGAGTGTTGTGATGCCCGAGACCGTTGTGCCAGGTGTCTTCCAGTTATTCGTTGTTGTTGCCTTGTCATTTGTTTGCGTGTCTTGCATTTCATATCATGTCATCATGTGGATCGCATTTGCATGCATGTTCATCTCATGCATCCGAGCATTTTCCCCGTTGTCCGTTTTGCAATCCGGTGCTCCTATGTCCTCCAGCGCCTCCTTTTGCCTCTTTTCATGAGCAGGTGTTAAACTTTCTCAGAATGGACCGAGATTTGCCAAGCGTCCTTGTTTTACCACCGGTAGACCACCTGTCAAGTTTTGTGTCATTTGGAGTACGTTTGATACTCCAATGGTTAACCGGGGAACTGTAAAGGCGTCGTGTGTGTTGCCGCCCAACACCCCTCCAAAGTGGCCCAATAACCCATCCAAACCCTCTCCATCCACTCGGTCGTTCGATCACGATCGCGTGGCCGAAAACCGCACCGCATTTGGACTCTCCTAGCTCCCTCTACCTATATATAAGTGTCTCCTTCCGAAATCTCGCGGACGAACCCTAGATCTTTCTCCTCCGCGCGCCGGACATGTCCGCCGGCCACATCACCCCGACCTATCACAGGCCGCCACGTCGCCCCGCCGCCGCTCCAGGCCAATCACCGTGCACCACCTCATCCCGCGCCCGCCTCCTCTCTCTCCTCCCCGCCGCCAGGCCCGCCGCGGCCCGGGTCGGGCCCTCCCGGCCCGCTCGCCTCCAGCCACCCGACACCGCTCGCGCGCCACCCGCCGCCCTTCGCCCGGCTCGCCGCCGCGCATCTCCGCCCTCGCAGGTCGCCGCTCGCGCGCCGCCCGCCGCCCTTCGCCCAGCTCGCCGCCGCGTTTCTCCGCCCTCGCCGGCCGCCGCTGCGCCTCGCCACGCCGCCACCTTCGCCCGGTGCCACGCCGCACGCGCCGGCTCGGCCCCACCGGCGTGCTGTCCTCGCCTCTAACCGCCCGCGCCGCACTGCTTCGGCGACCGGCGCCGCGCCTTGGTGACCGCACCCCTCCCTCCGGCGAACTTCTCCGGCGAGATCCGGCCGGAGTGGACCAGATCCACCAGGAGATGAACCAAATACCTCCCCACGTCCCAGATGCCCTCGTCCCGCGTTGACTTTTCCCCGAGGTCCATTTTTTCACTAAGTCCCAGATCTGTGATATTTTCAGGCCATGTTCATCGCATCATAACTTCATCATCGTAGCTCCGTTTCATGCGCATGATATATCAAAATGTTAATCATGATGTCCTCTTCATTTTGTTCCATTGCACCATGCTTGTTTGAGTCCATCTTGATGCCCTAATTGCTGTTGCAAGAGTGCTTCATAATGTTAGGTGCTGATTCTTAGCAGTTTATGAGCTTTTGTCATTTTTGCCATGTTTAATGTGTGCTGCATATGAGCATGAGCTCTACATGTGTTTGGGCTATGCCATGCCATCTATACAGGGGTGTATGCCATGTATTTTTTGTGATCAATGTGGTGACTAGCACAAGCATGCAAAGTAGCTCTCGTGATGTTGCTGATTTCAGGAACATAGAATTCTTCTAAGTCATTTTCCTGATGTTATTTTTATGCCATGTATTCATGTTGCTACAGAGTGATCCATGCCTCTTTTGAGTGTGTTCAGTAAGGATGATTTTGAGATATTGTTATGCTCTATCCATCCATGTCTTTGTTTGCAATTATGGAGTGCCCTAGCATGACTCAATCTTGCTCTACTTTTGCTATAAAATGTTCCTGGCAGATTGTTTACGCGTTAATCAATTTTGCCAAGGTTGTTGTAGTTGATCCAAGCATGCTATGAGATTGTTCTTGCCATGTTTAGCCTTTTGATCATGTCTTCTTGTTGGGAGTATGCTTAGTTTGTCATGCAATGCCTTGTGTTGAGTGCATCGAGCTCGCAAACATGCCTAGGTAACTCTGTTTTTGCCATGTCCAGTTTTTCTGCTAAGTCTGAATCTGTTAACAAAACTTGCTATGTTTACATGGGTGGCATCATATCTTCTGATCCTTTTTGGCTTATAGTCAGTAAGGGACTTTTGTTATATGCTTTGAGTAGATTCATTCCATGCCTTTTATTGCTATGATCTGATCCTGTAGCATGTTGTTAGCTTGCTCTAAACATTCCTTCCTGATGTTAATTCCTGACATGTTAGTATTTTCACTAAGTCTGTGAAGCTGATATCTTCTGCACTTTTGCCATGCTTGTTTGAACCTTCTATTGTGTTATTTAGTCATAGTTCAGTGTTCATCTTTTGTAAGCATCTTGAGTAGATCACTGCCATGTGCTTTTTTGCTATGTTGGGGTCCAGTAGCTTAGTTTCTTGTTGCATTCCAGATGGCATCATGTTGTTAATCACAGAATCGTGCCATTCTTGTTTTGCTTGCCATTTGCAAACCGTGCATCCGATTCCGGTGATCTTTATATCGATTTCGACCGAAATCAACTCTGCTTTCCAGCGGCACACATGGTTTGCCAAGTTGAAGCCTGGTTCAATCTTTTCCCTTCCGGAGCATGCATATGCATTACATAGCACATCCCGCATATCATGCCATGTTTTGCATCATGTTGCTTGCGCATTGCACCATGGTTGATTGTGGTTTCCTTTGCTTGTGTTCTTGCCTTGGGTAGAGCCGGGAAGACGAGTTCGTGATCGAGGAACCTGTTGAGTTCGTTTACGAGGAACAAGTTTTCGCCTTCTCGGAGAACTTTGCAGGCAAGATGACCATACCCTCGAAATCACTTCTATCTTTGCTTGCTAGTTGCTCGCTCTATTGCTATGCCCATGCCGCGATACCTACCACATGCTTTAGCATGCCTCCCATATTGCCATGTCAAACCTCTAACCCACCTTGTCCTAGCAAACCGTTGTTTGGCTATGTTACCGCTTTGCTCAGCCCCTCTTATAGTGTTGCTAGTTGCAGGTGAAGATTGGAGTTTGTTCCTTGTTGGAACATGTTTATTGTTGGGATATCATTATTATATCTTGTTTACTTTAATGCACCTATATACTTGGTAAAGGGTGGAAGGCTCGGCCTTATGCCTGGTGTTTGGCTCCACTCTTGCAGCCCTAGTTTCCGTCATACCGGTGTTATGTTCCTTGATTTTGCGTTCCTTACGCGGTTGGGTTATAATGGGAACCCCTTGACAGTTCGCCTGGAATAAAACTCCTCCAGCAAGGCCCAACCTTGGTTTCACCATTTTCCACCTAAGCCTTTTTCCCTTGGGTTTCGTGGACTCAAGGGTCATCTTTATTTTAAACCCCCGGGCCAGTGCTCCTCTGAGTGTTGGTCCAACTTGTCAGCCACCGGTGGCCACCAGGGGCAACTCTGGGATGGCCTACCGGAAGTTTGGACAATCCGGTGTGCCCTGAGAATGAGATATGTGCAGCTCCTATCGAGATTTGTCGGCACATTCGGGCAGCTTTGCTGGTCTTGTTTTACCATTGTAGAAATGTCTTGTAACCGGGATTCCGAGTCTGATCGGGTCTTCCTGGGAGAAGGAATATCCTTCATTGACTGTGAGAGCTTGTGATGGGCTAAGTTGGGACACCCCTGCAGGGTTTTGAACTTTCGAAAGTCATGCCCCCGGTTATGGGCAGATGGGAATTTGTTAATATCCTGCTGTACAGAACTTGACACTTAACTTAATTAAAATGCATCAACCGCGTGTGTAGCCGTGATGGTGTCTTTCTGGCGGAGTCCGGGAAGTGAACACGGTTCTTGTGTTATGCTTGAACGTAAGTAGTTTTAGGATCACTTATTGATCTTTGTAGCTTCCCGACCATGCTTTGCCTTATCTTCTCGCTCTCATTTGTGTATGTTAGCCACCATATATGCTTAGTGCTTGCTGCAGCTCCACCTCACTACCTTTTCCTACCCATAAGCTTAAATAGTCTTGATCACGAGGGTGTGAGATTGCTGAGTCCCCGTGACTCACAGATTACTTCCAAAACCAGTTGCAGATGCCGATGATACCCGTGCAGGTGACGCAACCCAACTCAAGGAGGAGTTTGTTGAAGATCTTGTTCATTGTGTGGTTTAGTTTCCAGTTGATCAGTAGTGGAGCCTAGTCGGGGTAACAAGGCGCGGGTTGAAATTTCCGGACAAGCCTAACGTGTAATGTACCAAATCAGTTTTTACTTCCGTCCACGAAAAAACAAAAAGAAATCAATTCGCAGCACACAAGAGAGTCTAGTACCGTGTACTGTACCAAATCAATTTGCACTACAAATGTCATTCAAAACTTTGAATTCATGTTATGTTCAATTAAAATATTTCACTACGTGTATAATGCACGCAACCTGCTACTCAAATGAACGTTTTAGTGCATTCCAAACGTATATACTACCGCTTCAATATGAACTAAATTTGAATTTGTTTCTCTATTTGAATAAGATCTACAATAATGATTGTTGTGAAGTCAAACCATTTGAATTCGTTTCTCTATTTTAATAAGATCTACAATCATCATTATTGTCAAGTTAAACCATCGTTTGTGTATTATCTTCACAACACACCACATGATTACTCTCGACTTAGATATTAACTATGTGTACTATATGAACTCGAACTCGATTTTTTGAATCCACTTTATGTTGTTTTCAAATCACAGTACATTTAAAGCTTTAGCTAGATCTTCATAATCTAAACCATATCTCATATGTATAATGTGTTTATAACATAATGTATGGTGCCCCGCCCCCTACGCCTACAAGTATTTAGATGTGAGTTGCAAACACCACACATTACCACAAATTCAAATAAAATGTGAGATTGTTTGATATATAGTATTGTTTAGATTGTTCGATATTTAGTTGTAAGATGCAAACGCCACACATTATCACAAATTCAAATAAAATGTGAGATTGTTCAATGTATAGTATGGTTTAGATTGTTCGACATTTAGCTATGAGTTGCAAACGCCATGCATTATCACATTATTGTATAACATGTGCAAAACCACAGCACGTGTATCACCGCTATATTCATGCATGCATATGTTTATAACACTATGATCTCCTATTCAAATATATGAATCCACTTTCATATCAAATTATGATCTTTGTTAGTCTCTTACACCCACAAAATCCTCTAACCATTGTAGCTAGCACTAACTTTCTCTCGTGCATGCACACCGGCACACACCCTCCTCACCCTCCCCCACCCTCAGCATTATATCCATCGCACACTTTCATTTTTTTCTTTAGGTTGTTCTCCCACAGTCTCCACAACTCCTTTCCGACACACACTGATCGATAAACCTCTCCAGCGATGTCTGCCTACAACATACACACGCACCTTCCATCTCCTCCTTTTTGTGTCCATGCCTCGTGTCTCTCATACGGTCCCACACACGTGTAAACTCTCGCCCCTCTTTTCATTGATCTCACAACCGCACACTCCTCCCCCTATCTAGCTAGTAGCTCGGCCTCTCGCACCACCTCCTAGCTCCATTCTCTCTGTCTATCCGTCTCGCTGGGCCTTATTTGCCTCTAACAAATGGATGTACACCGACCGATCTCCCGCTATACATATAGCTAGCTAGGTCCTTATAACTCATTTTTCCCCACGCGTCGATCGATCTACCTCGTTAGTTATGTCTCTCCCTTCCTCTAACAAACAACAATTGATCTACTGATCTAGTTAGGTTTGCTTACCAAACACATGGTTCCCCTTCATCATCCATGCATGCGTCCCGACAGATCTATCACGCACAGGCACACACAGAAACACATCACCACTCTTATTGATAATATTGTAGTTCTACCCTAAGTTTTTCTAGTAGGCCTCTCCCACCATCTTCGAGAAGCAACTCCATCACCCATCCATCACCCATCCAGCACTCTACCCCTCTCTCTCTCCTCTCTCTCTCTCTGTCCCAACCTATTTCCCGTCCTTCAGTTATGTATGGATGTCGACTGCTCTCCCTCAAGACATAGCTGGGTCTCTCCTTCTCAACACATATATGAGTCATTCTACCTCTCTAGTTAGGCCTCTGCCTCCCCCGTCCCCCCACCCCCCAACACACACACCGATACATTGAGTGCTCTAGTCATGTCTCCCTGCTACACACAAACTTGCCCTGTGCCCTCTGACATTCCGGTTGGTCAGTCGCCCTATATCTTTGACTTGCACACACACAATTCCGATGGCTCTCTTCATCGATCTCGCACCCACCCACTTGATCCTCTCTTCGACTCTATCGATATCTATGATCCCTCCCTCTCTTCTCGTGGATCGCCCCCTCTATATATGATATGGATAGGCCTCTATTTCACACACATTGCATGCAAAATTTTGTTTGAGATGTCATCGACACATATTCCCACAGATACATTCATGAAATCACCCCCCCCCCCAAACAAAAAACACTCACGAATGCACACACCATCTGTCTAGGTTTGTATCTCTCTCACACACACCCACGTAGGTGGGGGACGTGCATGAAGAGAAGAGGTGCACGCACGACGCCCGTCTCTTTCCCAACCACACCCGCGCGGGTACACGGTGGAGCTCATTTCTGTACGAAAAGGCAGCCCACGTGGTAATTTGACACGTGTACTGGTTGTCCACTTTGGAGGATCGTCGACCACGGGTGGACAAACAAATTGTGACTTGACGCATTATGTTAAAAAAGAGGCAAACCATGTGGGGCCTACCTTAGAGGCAAGGTTCTATACACTCGAGATGCTCTGTGCGTATGACTTTTGATGTATCCCTTCAACTCGCAGAACGAGGAGAAGCTTGCTTACTACGCCGTCTCCCCCGCCCACGGGCGTGGTGGCTCGCAGGATGAGGTGAAGCTTGCTTACTACTACTCATTGTACTATATTGGTTTATTGGCCCCCATTGTATATTTTGTCAAATTTTGACTATAGATTGAACTAACAAAACGTTCGTGCATGTTACCAAAAATTACATCATTGAAAACTATGTTGAAATACGAATCCAACGATATAATTTTTGTTGACATGCATTAAAATTTTGGTAGCTAAATATTTGGTAAAAATTTGGCACAAACTACAAAGGTGACCTATAAACCTGGACGGAGGTAGTAGTACTACGCCTTACGCCCGCTCCCTCGCTCACGCACGTGGTGGCTCGCAGGACGAGGAGAAATTTTTACTACTCCCTCCGTTTACTCCTCGTCCCTACCTTGGTTAGAGAGATTATCATATTGTTTGGAATATATGTCCTTTAGTAGATTTCAATATGAACTACTAGTACATACTCCAAACACTGATGTATATGGACGTATTTTAGAGTGTAAATTCACTCATTTTGCTCCGTATGTAGTCCATATTGAAACAGACGTAATAGTATGCACTCTCCCTCGTCCACGTGGTGGACGTGCAGCAATTCATTCGGTCTCATATAGCCAGAATGATATATACCACAGTACTATTATTGCTCGACTTCCCGAAGAGGCCAAGAACCAATCGCAAGGTTAATATTTTGGAGATGCCAAGCGCAAGATTTATAGGAGAACGAGTAGTAGGTGCCGCGTCATTTATAAATAAAGTTTTTTTGTTCAGTGGCACATACGCAATATAAATAGGTTCATATGGAGAGAAAAGGAAACCACTCCACTATATACATAGGCAGGACGAGCCTACACGGTTGCTTGCTGGGGTTTCTCTCTTCACACTCTCTCTCGCACAAAACGACTGTGGCCACATCTCTAACATCCCGACGGATCACGTCAGCCGGGGGAAGGGGTGGATGCTTAGTGTAGATGTGGCCGCCATCGCCGATGGTGAAAACCCACTATCGGCACGTCCTGATCAGGGGTGCCCGCCGTCCTCTCTCACAAAGCCGGTGAGGTTGCCTTCATCCCTTGCTCACTGCCGCGACGTGGGCAGTTGCCGCCTCCCGCCGCCCTCCTCTAGGTTGAGATACGTCCCGACATCCCTCAGGTACAACTCCCTTTATAGCCGGTTTGCACCACTGCTCCAGCTACCCACATCACACCATGTGGATATTTCTCTACTTCTTTGCCCCGCACATACCTCTACTGGCTTCTACGTACTATATTTGTGATGAGTTTATGTCTCATCAACTAGTCCCAGTAATCTTATTCTAATCACGCTTCTTCAATTTCTTTGCCACAAGGATGCTCATCTCGATTTTGGTGAAACTGCAAAAAATGATCCGATGGGCAAAGGGTTGCAAACTTCATTTCTTCGGAAGCTCCAACATTGCCAGCAAATTAAAGCCTGGTTAGGGTTTATGGTTCAAGGGCTTAGGACTGCATGGATAATTTTTTTCTTTAGTTGTCTCTGTTCCAAAATAAGTGTCAACTTTAGTAGTAGTACAAAGTTTGCATAAAGTTGAGACACTTATTTTGGAACGGAGGGAGTACATATTGGCTATGATCTGTTAATCATTGAGATGCAATAGCATGCATGTTAGTCTCCTTTGTATCTGATGAAATGTTGCAACGGGCAACCTTGGATGCAAGATACATGAAACAGAAGCTGGAAGCTTCATAGCATTGTACAAATTTATCTAGCTGATAAATTACAGTACGTACTATACTAGTAGTCGTACTATGTGAAGAGTTAGGTGTCGCATGTTGTCCAGAAAATATGGTGATAATGTGAGGTGGGCCATGTAATCACTAAGCCTGCGTGTTTTCACTACCCTCACACTCGTCCACTGTAAGAATGGAGAAATTTGTAATCTAGTAGTACCTCCTTTCGCCGAAAGTGTGGGACATCCAGCAGTCCTACCACATCAGTAATAATGACCAATGAGCTGTCAAATCACATAGACCCAGCAGTAAGTTGGACGGACGAAGCAACCATCACTCTTGAACCCGCTTCTCTCTTCAACCCAGGCGCCAGTGAGAGGTCGCGTCCGCTCTGCCCGGGCATGAATGCGGCACCGTTTCTTTGGAGCGGCGCTGACCGTTTCGGGCGGGAAGCGCGCACGGGCAATGGAGGGGCTTTGGGTGGGCCAGGCTGTTCAGGAGCGGGCGTGGCAGCGGTCCGCCTTTCCTGACCGGATGCCCGAAAGAGGATGCACCAACTCTCGTGGCTAAATCGTACACTACACACCATCTCCCTGTAGGAGTAGTAGGTCGATGTGTCGCTCTCTCTAACACACACATGTTGTTGAACACACATGCACACGCACACACAGGTTCATAGAATAGGAATATCGTGCGAGTTACTTAGGGAGCGTTTGGATCCTTAGCAAGAACAGTTTATAGACTAGCCGGGCAAGGTTAGGCGTTTGGAACTAAGCAATGTAACCAAACGCTTACTCTGCCTTGTTATCTCCCCCAGAAACCCAATGCATGGAGCGCAACTATGCGTTGATCAGTCAAGAAATCAAAGTCGGCTTGCATGCGAGTTAATACGTGGCCCTGCATGGTAGCTAAAACAGCATCTCTTAGTTGGGATTAATTTTTGCATTTAGAGACACAAATCAGGGTTTTGATTGGAGGAAAGACCGGTCAAGTTTCTCCTTCTCCTCCAATCTGCTTGAACCTTGGTCCCGCTGCACCTTCTAACGTGACTGATTACACCTAGACGGAGGGAGTAGTACGAGATACGGTGGCACACTGACTTAGGTCGAATACAAGTGCCCAAAATTGTGTGCATGTTATAATAAGGATTCACTTAAAATAGTATGTGAGCGAACAGAGGGATCAATTGGGCAGTGTTCACGAGCAGTAGCGAGATGTGTGAGGTAAGATACACCGTTGGCGCTTTTAGTTTATCTTATTAATTTGTTTGTTTCACCCTCTGACTGGTGGGACCCAACATACTACGTGGAGAGAGGTAAGGTGACTAAGGCTGCATTATTTCTGTACTACCAACACTACTTTAAATCCCAAAAGACCTTACCAACAAAGCCACATGACACGATTATGATTTAAATCCCAATGACTCGCACGCAAAAAAAACACGGCATGCTTGTCACACGAATGCAGGAATGTATAAAAGGTTATTTTCCTATTGTTGAACATAACGGGAGGTTGATGTAGTTGGTTAGCCTGTTCGCTCATCAAACATGAGGTCTCGGGTTGGATAACTACACTTGAGCATAATTTTGTTTTTGTTTGACTTGTTTCTTCCATCCAATGACAAGTAGGCCCCGCATGAAAGAGAGAGAAAGTGATCTGGGGCAGTGCCAGGAGGATTCTTTGACTGGTAAAATGGATGGATACAGAGCTATACGATCTCGTAGTGACTTTATAATCACCTTATCACGTATACGCTACAGCCTCGGCGCTTGTTTTCTAGGTTTGCACTCTTCACACTCTCTCTCCAGTATATATATACACGCTGGAGCCTCAGTGCTTGTAGTTGCTCTCTTCACACACTCTCACCCTCTCTAGATCCAAACAAGACTTCGTTGGCCTCTCTCTCCCCTCACTGCTAGTCAAAGAGCCGGCAGGATCCGTCCACCGGGAAGGGAAGGAGGCTTAACATTGTCGCCGTCGGCGAGGGAGGGAATCCACCACCGGTGCAGCTGTTCTCTTTCACCCAGTGGTGGCGTGGGAGGGCCTCCAACCCCTTATTACTCGCCGCCGTACGTAGTGTGGGCCGAATGGCCTCCAGACGCCCACCGAACCACACCCCAAGAACCTTACGGTATAATTTACTTATTCCACATGCATTGCTCTAGCTGCATGTGGGTTTTTCTGCTTCTACACTCGAATCCGAGTGTTGGATCAAAGAGGAAAGTAGTGGGGAAAGTTTTATAGCATGAATCTAGGATGTGGTTCAAAGAGGAAAGGAATGGGGGAAAGTTGTGGGGAAAGTTGTATAGCATGAATCTAGGACGTGGTTCAAAAAGGAAAGGAAGGGGGGAAGTAGTGGGGAAAGTTGTATAGCATGAATCTAAGACGTGGTTCAAAGAGGAAAGGAATGGGGGAACGTAGTGGGGAAAGTTGTATAGCATGAATCTAGGACGTGGTTCAAAGAGGAAACGATGGGGGAAAGTACTAGTACAGGCTGGCTATCCAGCACCTACGTTGGTCGAAAAGGGAAAACAATGACAAACGTAGTACGCACATCTATAACAAACTGATCTTTTTGTTTTGGGGGACAAGGCTGTAGAGTTTGTTCATGACTAGATTTGTTGTGTTCACATAGGGAAAGGTGCCTAAAGATAACAAAACTGGGACCATCACAAATATGCTCCTTGGTTGTTTGTTCTTTGTTGCAACATAATGTGCATCACCCCTTCATACATCGGTAGATGCACATGGTGCTGGTGCGTCCACTGTCCCGTGCAACTCTTTAGCTGTTGTTAATCTAAGGCCCTGTTTGGTTAAAAAGTCCCTAGTCCCTACATGCTTGGTTCCAGGGACTAAACATGGACTAGAGGTTATTAAATAACATGCTAAAAGACCATGTTACCCCTAGTAATGAACTAATAGAGACAAGGTGCGATGTGGGGCAGGGGCAACTGTTGGAAAAAGTCCCAAAAAGACTCTCCATCGGGGTCTTCTTTCTTTAGTCCCAAATGCCCACTTTTAGTCCCTAAAAGTCCCTCCTGTTTGGTTTAGATGGGACTGACAAGGACTTTTTTTAGTCCCTACACCAAAAAGTCCCTGTAAACAAACACCCGCTAATAATGCCGCTGGAAAATTGATGCAATGCCACAGTTAAAAGCAAATTACATGTTTAATGAATTTTATTGTTAATATAATCTCTCTGTTAATATTAATCACTGCCTCCGTTTGAGAAATGCTACTGTCTTGCTTTCTTTCCCATTTAGATACGTTAGATGCTTCTTTTTGTTGGCTTATGTGTCATCCACCGTTATTGACCACTAGTTGTTTCCTTTGCACCTCTGTGTAAACAGGGTTATCTACTTCACCTCGTTGCTATTGTGACCTTTTGTTGCACTGGAAAAAACACTTTTGTTTTAAGAGTGTTTTGTGCAGTTCAACCAAAATGCCACACCGACAACGTTGCTTGATTGCTTGATCTTAGTGGAACTGCACAAGAAGATATCTTACTTCCTATCCGTGTTGGCAAATTTGGTTCAGATCTTCTTCTTGTGAGTTGTTTGAATTCCGCATCATGAGAGGTCAGTACTAGCTTTCTTTCACATGATTGTGCGGTGTGCTTTCATATGTTGTGCTACTTGTAAGGTAATGTTGCTTGATTTTAGTTAACTGCACAAATGGAGACAAGACTTCCAATCTGTATGTGCACCATAATATCCCATTGAGGTAAGATAAGGATATTTCATAACTGTTGGCCTATATGTTGCCACTTTCATCAGAAAATTAATGTCGTTGTTTAGTGCTATACTTGTGCTCCCTAATTGACATGCCAAATCTTACATTGAAGGCGAAGCTTGTCTGTTATTGAACCAAGTGATGAAGGGGAAGAACAAACGGAAGAAAAACAAAAATCAACTCTCGGTGCTGTAATGAAGCACTGGAACTGTGATTGTCGGGGTTCTGGGAACGGGGGTCCCCAGACTTGCCTGCTTGCGACCCACGGCGTGGCTCCTCTAGTGGCCTGGTACGACCCATCTTCACCAGCAAACACTCAAGACCCTCGCGAGGGGCCAAGCCTCACGAGGCGGACGATAGAAGACCTCCTCAGGGGTAGCCTCACTAGGCTGGCTCGCGAGGAGGAGAGAGATCAAGGCGAGGGGCACCTCGTGAGGTTCCCGTGACGTGAGCCATGACGACCAAGGCTAGGCGGGTGCCAGGCGGGCACCAGCGGGTGCAGAGCACCAGTTGCCTCTTTGGTGCTAAAGGAGTAGGCACAGGCGAGGAGTCCCGAGGCATTAGGCAAAGGTTTCCATATCGGTGCAACAAGACCAAGACCAGCAGGACGGAGGTCATCGCGGAGCCCATGACGGTGTCACCACTAGAGCCTTTGGCAGGAGAAGACCACATTTTGTCAGGGTAGCTTGTACTACCTGCCCCCCTTCAAATTGGCCATTGTGGGATCCCTTCCTACCTAATATTTGGGAAGAGGACCAGGGCCTCTATAAATAGGGCTAGCCACCACCGTGGTCAAGGATCGGCTTATCTAAGAATGGATCATTCAGATCACCCTCATACGCACCAGCTCACCGAGCTTAAGGACACCTCTCCTCAGGAGGTTGTTCTTCCCTTGTACTTGTTCATCCTAAGCCTACAAGGCAATCCACCACACCACACTGGAGTAGGGTATTACACCACATTGGTGGCCCAAACCAGTATAAACTCTTGTGTCCCTTGTTCTTCGAGTCCGATGAGCTGAGCTTTGAGATCGTGGTGAGTGAGTGAGATAGGGGGAAGGAGAGATCTTCGTGTGCACCCCAGAGTTTGAACCTTAAGGGTTTTGCCGGAACCTGAAATCCAACATTTGGCGCACCATGTAGGGGTGCGCTGAAGCTTTCCCTTCGTCCATCCACGTTCCGCAGCTCTATCACATCCATGTCAGACACTCGCCGAGCTCACGCCGAGCGCCGGGCCGCCCTGGCCACTCGTGTCGCCCAGACGGCGCTCGTTGGCGGACCTCCCCGCCATTCTCCATCACCTGTTGCCAACACCGCAGGCCCGACAGCAAACGAGCACCAATCGTCGTCGCTGCACCCCTCTATGTGGCGGGACGGCCGCACCACCACCCCGTCGCTGACTCTGGCCTGGTCATCGTCTCACGCTCGTCGTGCGCCCACGGATGCGCAGGCCGCGTTGCTCATGGCACGCGAGCTCCTACGCTACCGCTCGATCGACGAGCTCTACGAAGACTGGCTGGACCGCATCGCCGAGCTCGTCAGTGCCGCTGGGGGCTCTCCTGCACCATCCCTCTCGCTGCCTTGCCCACCTCCAGCCGCGGGAGACTTAGCTCACGGAGTGCCTTCGCCGCCCCTGCATCAAGACGGTACCCTTGCAATGAGACGCGCGGCTCACGGAGCGCCCCCACCTCCTCCACACCAAGACGGTGTCCTCGCCCCAAGATGCGTGGTCCCGCGGTGTGATCCACCATGCCATGTGCCCGCGCATGAAGAAAGAAGCTGCCAAGAAGTTCCCCGACCGTAGGAAAACGCTCCTGCACTCCCTGCACCACCACGTCAAGGCCGCGTGCCGCCTGCGGTGGCGGTGCGTGGGTACCAAGACCAGGCTCCACCGCCACGCCGGGCACCGGTGACCATTGCAGGCTGCCGAGCCTTTACCCCTGAGCTGCCGTCATCCGGCCATGCAAGTTCAAGCCAGACCTGCCTCCGTGTTGTAGCTCTACGAGCTGAGCATCGAGGCAGCCAACAGAGACGAGAAGGTCATGGCGAATTGGTTTCCCATGGCTCTCAAGGATGGTGCTCACTCGTGGCTCTTGAACCTGCCCGCGAGATCGATCTCCTCCTGGGGCGAGAAGTGCGAGCATTTCGTTGCCAACTTCCAGGGCACTCGCGACCGCCCTCCGGCCGCGGGTGACCTGCGCCGCATCAAGCAGCAGCCGGGAGAGAACCTGCAGAAGTACATTCATCGCTTCAACAGTGTTCGCCTCAAGATCCCCAAGGTGAGGGACGAGGCCATCATCTCAGCATTTTCCGATGGCGTCCGTGACGTCAAGATGAAGGAGGAGCCGGCCATCCACGAGGAGCTATGCATGGCTCTGGAGATGTTCAACATGGCGACCAAGTGCGCAAGAGTTGAGGAAGGGCGCCTCTCCCTCCTCGAGATCCCCGTTGCCGACCCAGAAGAGAAGAAAGCCAAGTCCAAGGTCGTGAAGCACAAGGGAGTAGCTGTGCTCGCTGCGGAGCTAGACATGAAGCACGGCCGGGACCACCCCGAGTCGTCCAAGAGCAGCCGTCCGTTCTGCACCTTCCACAACGTACACAGGCACATCACCAACGATTGTCAAGAGCTCAGCGCCATCCGAGATGGACGCTTCGGTCGACGCCCCGAGCGCAACGACCGGGGCTACGGCAGAGGAGGAGGACGAAGTGGAGGACGCTGGGACAACCACGGCCCCCACCAGGAGTGGCGCGACTGGCCTCGTGTGAAACACTAGCAGGAGCAGCCTCGTTACGGCGCCTGGAGGGAGCAGCCTCACGAGGACCATCCTCAGGGCAATCCTGGCCTCCCTCCGCCGCCGCCACCACCAAGAAGGAACATCGACCACCATTAGGACGAGGGGGCTGGGGGCTTCCAGGAGCCGCGCACTATCGCCTGCATCCTGGGCGGTGCTCAGGCCCCAGCTTCCCAGCGCACCTTCAAGCAGTTTGCTCGCTAGGTGAACGCGGCCCCCCCCAGGCTCAAGGCCACGTGCCTGCTTAGGTGGTCCAAGTACGCCATCACCTTCAGCTCAGCAGACCAGCTCAAGAGTGTGGCAACCGCCGGCGTCCTCCTGATGCTCTGTTCACCCGTCATCAGCAACGTCCAAGTCACCAAGACCCTCATCGAAGGCGGCGCGGGGCTCAATGTCCTGTTCGTCGAGATGTTCGACAGCCTCCAAGTGCCATATGACCAGTAACAGCCTACCAAGCCTTTCTCAGGAGTGACCGACGGCTCCACCACCCCAATAGGGCAGGTCCGCCTCCCTGTCACCTTCAGCCAGCGCGACAACTACCGCACCGAGCTCATCGACTTCGACGTCGCCCACATCCGTCTGCCGTACAACGCCATCCTTGGGTATCCAACGTTGGCCAAGTTCATGGCTGTGACCTACCATGGCTACAACGTCCTCAAGATGCCAGGAAGCGGCGGAATCATCACAGTACCCTGCGAAGAAAGAGATGCGGTGTGCTCCCTGGAGCGCGCCTTCCAATCCGCAGCAATCAAAGCCCCGATAGTGAGGGCATCCTGTACCCTCCTGAGGCCACCCCCAAGAAGAAGAAGAAGCAACTACTCTGTATAGGGCATTAAGAGAGCGGCGTCTCCAGCAGCGCCGCCGCAGCATCAACGCCCACACCTGGGGTGCCTCCCTCCCTCGCATAGGAAGGCGCGCTCGACACCCTCCTCAGGCAAGGCTCGGGGGCTCTCTTCTGGAGGGCCTCGGACCTAGCCAACATCATGAGGGAGGCGCTCGGGCACCACATGGAGGCGTGCTTCGCTGCACGTTTCCCTCAAGAGGGCACAGGGCAAGGAGCGCGAGGTGCTCAGGAGTTCATCACCAAGGCAACCCAGGAGCTTTAGGAAGCAAGGACCATACGCGGCGACCGCCGCCCACCACCCGGCGCAGCTCCCCATTTTGGCGAGGGCGGCTGGCTACATGTTTGCGTCGACATTCCAGGGCTCAATAGGGCCGTGTCTCAGGAGCGCTTCTGGCCTTTGCATGTTAGCCAGTGCGAGGGCCCACCTCATAGCTACGTTCGCATGCCGTTTGGCCTGCCTAACACGGGTGTCACCTACCAGCATCATCTCTGGAGCATCCTAGCAGCTCAGGAGGCCAGACACCACGCAGTCTTGGTGGAAATGGCGACGGTCCTCAAGGAACCACCCGAGCCCCCAGAGCCTCCTGAGGCTCAGGGCCCTGGTGGCTTGTGAGGAGCGACTCTTCGACACGCATCATCAGATACTTCAACACTCCTTCGACAACGGTACCAGGTGACATTTTCTGGTTTACTCAGCTGGGAGCGCCCCTCAGGCTGCATCATTCCCAGGTCACACGGGCTTGCCCCTGCGGCATGTATCTTTCTGCATCTTTAGCTTACTTTGCTGGGGGCGCCCCTCGGCCTGCATCATGCCAGGTCGCTCGGGTCTGTCCCAGTGGCATGTATCGGTTTCACATCTATCTGGACTAGCTTATATCCTTGCGTGGTTCTCTTATGGCTATCGTTTGCTTGATTACATCTCGCGGCATCCCGCGTTGCTGACCAATCTCCTGTTTACCTCGTGGCAAAAACTCCACATACTGGCACGGCGCTTGTGCTCGGGCCCGCCCCTGCAACACTGATAAATCTGAGAGATCGAGCTCTGGCTCGTGGCCCGCTCTGCACACGTCACCTCATCAGACCCTCAGTGCCTTCGTCTTCTTGTGGGGCAATTAGCAACTGGGTAATAGCACGACCATGGGCTGTGCTCTCTCTCCGTCTAACCTACAGGAACCTCCCGAGGATGACAGCGGGCGGTACCACGGGCTCCTTCTTTTCCCATGCAATTCGCTTGCACATTAAAGGGGGGCACCTGAGCATCATGCCTCAGGAGCCCTTACTGGCTCTATAGCCCTCACCCCTGGCCTTGACCGCGGCATCGCGACTTGGCATACCAGCGGCGGCTAAGCTCGCTCGAGGGCCGGGACCCGAGGACATAGAGCACACGAAAGAGCGTGGTAAAGAAGGGAAAGCTCGCACGGACCTAGCCCGACTACACTATGGCCATTGAGGCACGAGCCTGGCACAACACAAGGAATCAACTCTGGACCGCTAAGATAAGTTTTCGCACTCGGGTCAGCCAAGCGCTGCGGCATAGGATTCCCATCTCTTGCAACCTTGCTACAATGCCACCGCCTTCCTTTCCAATCCTTAGCTAGCTGCTTGCGCGCTAAAGGGGGCCTCTTGAGCATCGCGCCTCAGGAGCACTTACTGGACCTCGGGCCGCTCACCTCCTGGCCTTGAACACGGCATTGAGACCTGGCATACCAGCGACGGCTGCAGCCTGCCTGGGGACCGAGACCTGTCGGCGTAGAGCACCAAGCTACCACGAGATTGGAAAGGGGGGACTGAGCCGGATTAGGACATGCAGTCGTACATCTTCATTATAAGGACAATATTAACCAAAGGGCACTAGAGATCCTTTACACGCCCCCATGGGATTCGTCTCGATTCCTCGCAGGGAACAAAAGAAGAAGGTTTCTAGGAGCCCTATCTACAAGCGTCAACGCCACCGACACCATCATCAAAAGTGGGCCACGGGAGGCCGACGCCAACCCCATCCAGATCAACGACGACGGCGGGCAGACGCCATAGCCACACTCCGGGCACGGCGAGAGCTCGTTGGCACGTAGCTGTCGTTGCTCATCTCTGGAGTCTCGCAGGGCTCAGGAGAGTCGCTAGACTCCCAAGCATCATCGCTTCTACTGGAGGAATTGCCAGCTAGGCCAGTGGCAGGCCTGGCTCCGCTGCTGTGCCGTCCTGATAACCCCCTCCAGGCGAGAACTCCAGGCGGCGGCCTTCCTTGTCAAATTCCTTGAAGAACATCGTGGAGGCGCCATCGTATTCGAAGTGGATGGCGAGGGCGCCCTCCGCATGACAAACCCGGGCGACCTCACCCCATCCGCGGGTCATGAAGATCTTACCCGGGGAGACGACCTCAACCTCCACCCCTGTCGCCGGGGCATCGCACTCAGCGTGCTGCAGCCATGGCTCGAGGGACCCCTCGATGGCATTTCAGCAGAGAAGAATGGAGGGAACCGGATCCACGTGCGTGGTGGCATCGCCGCCCACACCATGAGTTCACGCGAGGAGCCCTCGGCGTGGGTTCGCGGGGCGGAGGCACACGCCACCACTGCACAAGCACTGCGGCCGTGGCGCGAGGGGTGTCGGTCCCAGCCCCCCTCTGGAGTCCACTGCCTGGGCGTACAAGGGCAGCGGATAGCCGGGGGAGGCCGTTCGTGCCAAGGCCTCGACACCTTCGGCCTTACGACGACATCGCAAGGGCGGGCAAGCCTCTTCTTCGGTGGGAGAGGCACAGGCTCTTCACGGGGGGCTTTTCCCTTCTCGGCATCTGAAAACCTCCGTATTGGCGCCATGGATGACTCAACGAAGAAGTGAAGCAAGGAAGAAGAAGCAAGCAGAACGGAGGAAGAGATGGGCGACGGGGGCTCCGCCCCTCCCCATTTATAGCGGGAGAAGGCCAGCCGACGACCCCCACGATCGCAGGTAATGATGGCTTTTCTGCATGCACCAGGGACTCATCAAGTCGGGCAGTTGCCGAGGTAGCGCGTGGGAAGCAAAGACGCCCACGTCCCGTCAGTCGCCACACGTCAACCAAGGCCGCAGGCGATTGGGGCCCGCAGTGCTCCGCACTTGCCCCTTGGCTTTGCCTCGAAGCCAAGTCTGAGCGCGCCTTGGGCCCGGGGTCTACTGTCGGTGTTCTGGGAACGGGGGTCCCCAGACTTGCCTGCCTACGGCCCATGGCGTGGCTCCTCAAGCGGCCTGGTACGACCCATCTTCACCAGCAAACACTCAAGACCCTCGCGAGGGGCCAAGCCTCGCGAGGCGGATGACACAAAACCTCCTCAGAGGCAGCCTCACTAGGTTTGCTTGCGAGGAGCAGAGTCAAGGTGAGGGGCACCTCATGAGGTTCCCGTGACGTGAGCCATGACGACCAAGGCCAGGCGGGTGCCAGGCGGGAGCTAGCGAGCGCAGAGCACCAGTTGCCTCTTTGGTGCTAAAGGAGCAGGGGCAGGCGAGGAGTCCCGAGGCATCAGGCAAAGGTTTCCATATCGGTGCAACAAGACCAAGACCGGCAGGACGGCAGGACGGAGGTCATTGCGGAGCCCACGACGGCGTCACCACCAGAGCCTTTGGCAGACGAAGACCACCTTTTGTCAGGGTAGCTTGTACTAGCTGTCCCCTTTCAAATTGGCCGTTGTGGGATCCCTTCCCGCCTAATATTTGGGAAGAGGAGCAGGGCCTCTATAAATAGGGCTAGCCACCACCGTAGTCAAGGATCGGCTCATCTCAGAATGAATCATTCAGATCACCCTCATACGCACCAGCTCGCAAGCTTAAGCACACCTCTCCTCAGGAGGTTGTTCTTCCCTTGTACTTGTTCATCCTCAGCCTACAAGCCAATCCACCACACCACACTGGAGTAGGGTATTACACCACATCGGTGACCCAAACCAGTATAAACTCTTGTGTCCCTTTTTCTTCGAGTCCGACGAGCTGAGCTTTGAGATCGTGGTGAGTGAGTGAGCTAGGGGGAAGGAGAGATCTTCGTGCGCACCCCAGAGTTCAAACCTTAAGGGTTTTGCCGGAACCCAAAATCTGACAGTGATGACACAAGTAATGATATAGTTTTGCATCTTAATTTATTGCTATGGCTGGAACAAGCAATTGTTTTGCCACAGATTTGATTCCACTCTTAATGTAATATGTAATTATCTCTACTTGTGCAAATAGGGAGCTTCTTTGAAGATACCATATATTTTAGTGGAACTGCATAAGAAGATGTTGGAAACATTAAACTAATCGAGGAGTATATAGTAAGCATGACAACCACAGTAGATAACAGCAGATGGTTCCGGAGAAGTGCTTGATCTGTATGCTCTACACAATAAGCCTCCTGACAAAGGTTGGTACTAGCCCACGTATTTCATCAATATGATTGAGCTTTGTCATCTCTATTGGTGTTGTACTAATGTTTAGATACTATCATGAGAAAGTGGCATTGTCCTTGAGAAGTGCTTCATTTGTGCGGTTTTAAATATTTCCTTTCCTTTTTTCCTAGCAAACAGAGATGCTAGCATTTAGTTGTCCTCTTGTCTTTGCACAACAGGATCATCCTCCTCTGAAGAAGAATATGGAGTACATGAAGTGACTAGTTCCGATTATGCCAGGATGAAGAAGCCATGTCTATCTTCTCATCAGAAGGAGCAGCTGAAGGATGGTTACATTACTCCCCACAAGACCAAACTAACTTCAGCTCAGAAGGACTGACATATCTCCATCTTTTTGTTGTGATGCGCAAGTACAATGTTGTTCTAGGATTCTTTTCGGTGAGTTCCATTTTTTAAAAGTGTGCTCTACACGGACCATGTAGGTGCCTGTTTAAACTATCAATTCATAGTACAGTTTGCTTTATACTAATCACTTTTTTGTATTGTGCAAACAGGGGTGCTCAGCTTGACTTTAATGGGAACTTCACAAAATGTTGATGAATACATCGAATCATTCATTTCAACCACAGAAAGGAGGTGCCCATATGGTCAAGGTGTTGCAACATATAAGGGCGAAATCATACAAGCTGCGCGCGAATTTGGTTGATTTTGGTGGGACTGCCAAAAAAGAACAGTTGGTTTATTTAGCACGAGGTGCCATGTCAATGTCCGAACTGATGGCAAACCCTGCTCATTCCACAATCACATGCATTTGATATTTCGGAATGGGAAAACCTTGTCAAAGTTTGCTCATTGATGTACACAAAACAACAAGCATTTGACATTTTGGAATGGGAAAACCTTGTCAAAGTTTGCTCATTGATGTACGAAAAACAACAAGCATTTGACATTTTGGAATGGGACAACCTTGTCAAATTTCGCTCATTGATGTTAGCAAGAAGACATGCGTTTGATATTTTCGAATGGGACGCCCTTTGCTGTCAGCAGCGTCGATCTATTTTTCTTTATTCTTTAGTTGTGAAGTAAATATTGGCTCTGACATGTGAATCGCTGAGATGCATAATCATCAATTGTTTTGAATGTTATCTATGAATTGCCAGGCCTGTGTGTTTGATTGCAATGTACAGGAACGCTAAAAAGCTACTCAAACTCTTTGTACTATGGTCAAAGTAGAGATACTTTGACTACAGGTAAAACTTGTACGCGGACTAAAAAGGGCCGGAGGGAGTACATGTGAAACTGCTACAAACAAGGTGATCACCCTGGGAATAATGCTAGTACGTTTTGTTTTGCATGTTCATCGAATGCCAGTGATACAAGAATTCGAACTAATCGAACTAATTAAATTCATTCATGCACGATCGTATTTCATATAAACATGCTGGATTTCATTACATTTCAAACATTCTTCAACTAAAAAGGGGTAGAAGCAGCGTCCTTCTCCAACATAGCTCTTCGACTCCACGTCGCCGCCAAGAAGCTAATCGGCCGTCATTGGTCAACCCTCCTAGCTTGGCTTGAACTGGAGGGTAGCAGCGGTGGCCTTACTTGGACCCGAGCGGCGGCGACCTACTGTGTTCTACTCTTCCTCGTTTTCTGTGTGGCGCGTCCTCGTTGGCAGCGGTGCGAGGCCTCGATGGAGCCGGTGGTGCCCTCTATCTTGTTGCCGGCGGGGCGGCGCCTCGGCGGAGCGGGGGAAATCCTCCCCTTCGTTTCCGGCAGGGTGGGGCCTTGGTTGAGCTGGAAATGTCCTCTGCCTTGTTGTTGGCGAGCGGGGCCTCGATGGAGTAGGGCCTCCGCCTCGTTGCCAGCAGGGCATGGCCTCGGTGGAGCCGGCAGTGCCCTCTGCCTCGTTGTTGGCACCGTGGGGCCTCGACGGAGCAGGGCCTTGTCAACGCCAGCGAAGCGGGGACTCGTCCAAGCTTTCATTGTCCTCTGCCTCGTCCTCGGTTTCGCCAAACAGCGCCTCACCCACTTCATCACCCTCTTTGTAGGTGGCCGCAGCCTTCGCCACCCACATGCGGTACTGCCAGCGCTCGAGGAGGCCCTCGCGGGCTGAGCGGTACGAGTCGAGCAGCTCCTCCTTCTCCGCCCGCTCTGTGGCGATCTGCTCCTCCACCTGCACGTGCTCCTGGAGGAGATGGTGGTTGCAGGCGGCGTCGGCCTGCGCCTCCCGGAACTGCTCCTCACGCTTCTGTCTCACTGTGTCAATGTATTGGGCATGGGCCTCACCGATGGTCATGGTGCAATGCATAGGCGAGGATGGCACGGAGAAGGGGGTTGGCGCAGAATCGTCGACTAGCATGTTCTCCATTGGCACGTCGTCGTCCTCCGGCTGCTTGCCGGCCAGGCAGTCGGCAGCAATGGCTACCATCTCCTTGTCGTCCATCGTCCGCCCGTCCCGAAGAGTGCTGGAGCACGAGGAAGCCATGGTGGGCAGTAGTGGTGTGGTCAGGAGAAAGGGAACGGAGGCGGATGACTGCGGCTATGGCCGGCGCAGAATTTCATATAGCAATGGTGGGTGGCAGAGGGACAGACGTGTGGCACCGGAGTAGCTGCCTCAGTAATTGCGTATCATTAATGTGGGCGGCAGATGGATGGACATACGGCACTTGTGTCATTTGAAGGCGGAGCAATCTCCTGCACGGGGAAGTAGGGTGGGCGACACTGACTGTTTCGGGCGGAAAGCGCGCGCGGGCGAGGGAGGCGGTCTGGGTGGGCCAGGGCAGTCAGACTCGTTCTTGGCAGCGGGTTGGTCCAGCAGCCGGACATGCTGGCTTGCCAGCAAGCTCGTCGAGCTGAGCGACGACAATCAGACAATGGACGTAGCTTCCGACCAAGAGCCAGCGCCACTGTCTAAGCCGGTTCATGTCATGTTCACAAAAGAGCAGGTGCGGTCGCACTTTGACGCCCTAATGGCGGAAGAGCTACCAGCGGGAGGACCCATGCTGCAACCTCCGCCTCGTCAATGAGCACCGGTGAACAAGAAAACGACAATGTCATCGCGGACATGTGTCCCTATGATCCTGGCTTCCTGAATGAGCATCGGGCGCTGTATCAGACCATCTGTAGGGCCTGCGAGGCCCTCTCCATCGTCCTTCGAGTTGTTGCGCTCGTTGTGGTGCCACCGTCTCGCATTGTGAACATGGTCAACAGACATGAGGAATGACGAGATGACTTTACTTGGAGAGGATGACAGTGGGGACCCACCAGGGCCATAGCCGCATGTACGCAAGTGCCTCCTTATTATATACTACAACTATATTTTTTTGCTTCCTCCTGGTTTCTTGACATCAGGGTCCCACACCATTGTCAACCTATGTAGTCAATAAATGAGAGAATTGTGCAAGGAGCGGCCGAAAACTGGGACCAAGCAACTCGAGCAGTATTTGTATTTTTGAGGTGTGAGCACTGCAGAGTTTTTCTTGAGCGATGTTTTCATTTTTTTTAGACAAGAGCGATGGTTTCGTTGTTGTTCAGAGGAGAGCAGGGTATTAACTGGGCGGGCTGTGGCCCGTCTAGCCTAGGCCAGATATCCAGCCCAGATATTAATTTTTTTCAAGCTGAAAATGGCTAGCCCAGCTATACTTTTTTTGAGGAATACACAGGCAAGGTCAACTTGTTATTCTCCGCCCCACTAGGCTGCAAATCTTTCCTAGGAGGGATGCATTAGGCTTAACAATAAAATGGGCTTTAAGAAAATAATAAATGGGATGTAATTATAAAAACTAGGCTGTAACTAAAAAGGCACCAAACACGTAATTAGTTTATAAAATATTATTTTTGGATTTTAAATTTTTTAATTTCATTAATTGTTGCACGCGCAATGTTTCGTTTGATTTTTTATGTAAGACAAATTTATATTGAAATTGTATTAATCTGAGTAGAAATTTCAGGATAAAAATATTTCGGACCACATCAAAATGTGGGAAATTTTATTGAATTATTTTTTGAACGGTTGGTTGAAATTATTAATCGTTGTCCTACCTAGAAAATGGGCTGTACTTTTAACAAATTGTAAATGGGCTGTAGTAAATTCCATTAGAATTCAAAAATGGGCTGTACATTCTTATAAATCTCAAATGGGCTATAAGTTCTCTGCCACACACTTGTGGGCCTACTAAGTTGACGTGTCCCCTAAAAAAATAAGTTGACGCGTATGCAAGGCTTTATCAACTTATAGGCAACACACGGTTCTAGCAACAGTGACCGTTGGATGTCCATCCAACGGATGTTGTGCTTCTTCTTCAACCTCAGATATTCTAGCTTCACCCGCCCAAAAAATGATTCCTCCCCCTGACATATGGGGCGCACCGTTTCGGAGGCTGACCTGTCGGCCTACTAAGTTGATGCGTACCAAGTGCTTTGTCAACTTAGTCTATATAAACAATTCTAGATGCAGTGACCGTACGATGTCCATCCAACGGCCGTCGTGCATCTTCAACCTCTGGTCTTCTTGCTCCAGCCGCCCAAAGCAGTGCCGGTCATGCCGCCTGCTCCTGCCTCCCGTGGTCGGCTGTGCTGCCGTGGAGGCCTCACAGCCCCCTACAACTCCCACCGCTGGCCAGGCCCTGCGGCGACGGCAGCCAAACACCGCAGCCGAACTAGTGAACCCTCATACTCCTCTCCGCATGGGCATCCGCTGCCGCTTCTTCCCCGACTTCGCGCCGTCCCCCTCCTAGGCCTCGCCGTCGTCCACCGCCCTGGTGCTCTCGGCGCGGCGTGGTCAACATGGTCAATGAACTACTTCCATCCGAAGAGTACTGTATGTGGAGAGGCTGACAGCTGGGTCCACAGCCGCAGCAAGGAAGTGCCTCCTTATTATGCAGAAAATAATGATTCCTCCACCTGACAGTAGGGACCCACCGGACGGGCCACTGTATTTCGTGAAAAAAATGTTTCCCCCCTTACTGCTGGGACCCACCAGCTACATCTTCGCACACAAGGAAGTACCTGACAGTCGGGACCCACCCGGTCGAAGCGTACGTAGCATTGTCATTCTGGTCGCGAACGTGTACATACATATTGGGCGATGTAGAGGCGTGCACGTGTCGTAGTAGAGGCACGCACGTGTCGTAGTAGAGGCGCACACGTGTCGTAGTAGAGGCGCGCACGTAGCATGTACATGTACGTACAGCCGCCAGGGTGCACGAAAGAAAATACGGCCACATACGTACATACGGGCGAGATCTCGAACGCCTAGTCACGCATACGTATGGCCAGGGCTCGTGTACATGGCTGGGTCGGAATGGAGAAGCTGCGTCGTCATCGTGATCATGGGGACGCAACCGGCTGGGTCAGGACGGAATGCGTCATCGTGTTCAACGGGAGCCAACTGGCTTGGATGGAACAACCGATGGAAACGAGGCCTGGCATACCGCATAGTGGAGGAAACGGCCTTGTGTTCGACCATCCATGGTCGAAACGGGGTACTGTTCATCGGGAGGGGTCTGGCATACTGCAAAGCGGAGGAAACGGAACTCCTACGGTCGAAATGGGGTCCTGTTGATCGGGAGGGGTGTGGCATACCGCAAAACGAAGGAAACAGACTTGTGTTGGAGCGCTACGGTCGAAACGAGGGTCCTGTTCATCAGGAGGGGTGCGGCGTACCACAAAACAGGAGTCCACGGGATATTGTTCATCTCCACCATCGACCTTCTCCAGCCTCCATGGGCTCCTGTTCATCCACTGTCGATCTCCTCTAGCCTCCACCTGCGACTGTTCATCCACGGGCTCATGTTCATCCATCCTCCACCGCGCGCTCCTCCACCGGCTACTGTTCACCCAGCCCTCTCCACGGGGTCCTGTTCAACCACCCCTCCATGGGCTACTGTTCATCCAGCCCTTCATCGGGTACTGTTCAACCAGCCCTCCACCGGCTACTGTTCAACCATCCCTCCATGGGGTCCTGTTCATCCAGCCCTCCATGGGGTCCTGTTCATCCACCGGCTCGACCGATCGGGGTACTGTTCGTCCAGTGGCAACGGCCTCTACTACCACGGGGTCCTGTTCATCCAACCCCCCACCGGGAACTGTTCATCCAAACCCCCCAACAACCCTCACTGTTCAACAAGAGGCAGCATCGATCGGCTTCAGTTAGCAGCAGGAGCGAAGGAATCACTCGGGTTCAGTTAACAGCAAGGGATTAATCGATCGCTCGGGTTCAGTAATGCGTAGCTTGCAGTGCAATCGCTTGGGTTCAGTTAGAGTGCAACGCCTCACACACACGTGCATATGTACGAGAGAAACGCGCATCGCTCGGCCCCCGACTATTGGAAATATGCTGTGACGCCCCGAGACTGATGTGCCAGGTGTCCTCCAGTTATTCGTTGTTGTTGCCTTGTCATTTGCTTGCGTGTTGCATCTTGCCATGTCATCATGTGCATTGCATCATCATGTTTTAAAACTTGCATCGTCCTGGTCTCCTTGTTCCGTCCGTTGTCCGTTCTGAGCCCAGACACACTTGCACGCGCCCGCGGCATTTCCGAAATATTATTTTATAAGTGGCCGGAAAATGTTCTCGGAATGGGATGAAAGTTGGCGTGTGGTCTTATTATAGTGTAGAATTGTAGATAGACCGCCTGTCAAGTTTCATCGCATTCGGAGTCCGTTTGATAGCCCAACCATTAAACTATAGTGGCAATATAGCCGGTCTAACGTCGGACGTTTTCGGTCTCCGAAAAGTCGCCGGGCCTCTCTCTCTTCTCTTCTCTCAGCTCGAGACCGTCTACACAGCCCACTACCTACCGCCAGTTCCAACCTAACCCTCTCTGCTCAGCGCATCGACCCCCGCGCGCATCCGAAAATTGTCCCAGACCCGACCCGAGCAGTCGTCACCGTCGTGTCCGGATCATCCCCAAACATCTACAAAACATCACCGTTTCTTTGTTTGGACTCCCTAACCCATTCATCTCCGACCGTCCGATTTTGATCGGATGATCCAAAATACTCCTCCTATCTATATTCTGGTATTTATAGACCACCCCTAACCCTAAATCCTAGGACATTTGTCCCCCTAGCCGTCGCCGCCCACTCACAATTTTCCCCTCGGGATCCATCCCCACCTATCAGCATCGAGGCCACCACCGCCTCCGCCCGAGAGCCACCAGCAGGACCCCGTCAAGCCCCCGCCTCGTCGAGTTTTCCTCGCCGCCCGGATCCTTTACCCTACCGTCGGACCTCCCTACAAGCACTCGCCCGCCCCCATGCTTGTTTTGGTTCGGGAGAGGAGCTCCTGACCATGCCTCCCACGTTGCCGCCTGCTCACCGGAGCGCCGTCGCCGGTGACCACCTTCAGCAAGACCCCCGCGCCCCTGCCTCTCTTTTTCTTCTTCGCTGAAGCTCTCTCTCTCTCTCTTTCCCTCACGATCTCTCTCTCTCTCTGTGTGTCTTCACAGCATCGCCAGGGATGACCTCCCGCCCATCCGCCAGGTCGACCCCTCTCGGGATTTTGCTGCTGCTCCTCCCGCCGGAGAGCACCACCAGCAGCGCCGCCAGGCCTCTGATCCATTCCTTTTTCCTTCCCTCTGGCCCGAGCAGAGCTTCGCCTCCGCTTGATCTGCTGCCCTCCGTCTATGCCTTGCCCCGCGCCTTGGGTCCTACCGAGAACCGGCTCCCCGTCATCAGGACTTCTCGGATCCGCGCCGTCGCCTCGCGATGCCCCGACCTCGAGCTCTTCCCGCTACCGTCTGCTTCCTGCCGTCGAGCGCCGGGACGAACGAGAACAGCTCCAGCCTCGCCTCGCCTCCATCCGTCGCTGCCGCCTTGGCCTCGGACCTGTCGGGTCCCTCGCCCCTCGCCGCTCCCTGTTGACTTCGCCGGAGCAGCGCCTCCCATTGCTTGAGAGCACCGGCCATCTCCCTCGCCGGAGTCGCGTCCTGCTTCCGGTCGAGCAGCGCCTTGTCATGCGCCTCCTCTGCCTCTGTTCGAGAGGAGATGATGCAGACGCGCCCGGTCGCTCGCGTTGACCGCGACATGCCCTTCTCCTTTGCCTCCTGGGCCACCAGGAACCTCCCCAACCCGGCCTGCTTCGGCCTCCCTCCACCACCGGCCCGACCTGGCCCTCTGGTGAGAAGCCCAGTCCGCCTAGGATGCAGCCCAGTTTCTGTTTTTTTACAGATCTGTGAATTTAGTTATTATTCCAGTAAAACAGTTTTGCAGAAAAGTCCCTCTAGATCATGCATTTATTATCTCCACAACCATGCATCGGTTTAAAACAAACTTAATATGAAACTTTCTTAGAATTTCATCTAGTTTAATAATATGAAACTTTCATCTATGTTTAAGATGTTTAAAATGTTGTTTGTTTAAATTTGCTTAAATAACTTGCTAAAATGTTTTCATTCATAACTAAATAACCTTAGCTCCGAATTTAATAATCTTTATATGAAAATGGGGTGGAAAAATGCCTAGTTTAACATGGTGTACTTGTTTTGCATGTTTAACAACCCTAAACTTGTGTTTAGGGTAGAACAGTACCAAACCTAATATATGCATAAGGGGATTTACCGGAATGTGTTGTTTTGTTATTCCGGCCTCATTTAAACTTGACTAGATAGGTAGTTTTACTTTGCTTCACCCTCTTGCCATGTTTAACAACATTTAATATTGTTGGGTACATAAACAAGATCGAACTAAATAAGTCACGTGGTGTTTCGTCAATATGCAACGGAGTTGCATGTTGAGCTCCACTTAATTTGTAGGATTGTTTGTGCATTTTGCCATGCCATGCCTCATTAAACTGGACATGCATCATGCTTGGTTGTGCATCATGCCATGCTTATGTGGTGGTTGTTTACTATGTTGTTTGCTCCTTTTTGGTGTTGCTTCTTCGGGTTGGTTCCGATAACGTCGCGTTCGTGAGGATGCGTTCGACTACGTCCGTTTGTCTTCTTCATGGACTCGTTCTTCTTCCTTGCGGGATCTCAGGCAAGATGATCATACCCTCGAAATCACTTCTATCTTTGCTTGCTAGTTGCTTGCTCTTTTGCTATGCCTATGCTGCGATACCTACCACTTGCTTATCATGCCTCCCATATTGTTAAACCAAGCCTCTAACCCACCTTGTCCTAGCAAACCGTTGTTTGGCTATGTTACCGCTTTGCTCAACCCCTCTTATAGCATTGTTTAGTTGCAGGTGAAGATTGAAGTTTGTTCCTTGTTGGAACATGGAGATGTTGTTCCTTGTTGGAACATGTTTACTTGTTGGGATATCACAATATCTCTAATTTAATTAATGCATCTATATACTTGGTAAAGGGTGCAAGGCTCGGCCTTATGCCTGGTGTTTTGTTCCACTCTTGCCGCCCTAGTGTCTGTCATATCGGTGCTATGTTCCCGGATTTTGCATTCCTTACGCAGTTGGGTTATAATGGGAACCCCTTGACAGTTCGCCTTGAATAAAACTCCTCCAGCATGGCCCAACATTGGTTTTACCATTCGCCATCTAGCCTTTTCTTTCCCTTGGGTTCTGCAGACTCAAGGGTCATCTTTATTTTAAACCCCCCTGGGCCAGTGCTTCTCTAAGTGTTGGTCCAACTGAGCAATGTCCGGAGCTACCAGGGGCAACTCTAGGCTGGCCCACCCGACGTCTTGCTCATCCGGTGTGCCCTGAGAACGAGATATGTGCAGCTCCTATCGGGATTTGTCAGCACATCTGGGTGGCTTTTCTGGTCTTGTTTTACCATTGTCGAAATGTCCTGTAACCGGGATTCTGAGCCTGATCGGGTCTTCCCGCTAGAAGGAATATCCTTCGTTGACCGTGAGAGCTTGTGATGGGCTAAGTTGGGACACCCCTGCAGGGATTTGAACTTTTGAAAGCCGTGCCCGCAGTTATGGGCAGATGGGAATTTGTTAACGTCCGGTTGTAGAAAACCTGAAGTTGAACTTAATTAAAACACATCAACCGCGTGTGTCACCGTGATGGTCTCTTTCCGGCGGAGTCCGGGAAGTGAATACGGTGTTGGAGTTATGTTTGGCGTAGGTTGTTCTAGGATCACTTCTTGATCATAGTTTATCGACCGTGCTTTGCCTTCTCTTCTCGCTCTCATTTGCGTATGTTAGCCACCATATATGCTAGTCGCTTGCTGCAGCTCCACCTCATACCTTTTACCCTACCTATAAGCTTAAATAGTCTTGATCACGAGGGTGTGAGATTGCTGAGTCCCCGTGACTCATAGATACTTCCAAACCAGCTTGCAGGTGCCATTGAACCGTGCAGATGATGCGACCGAGCTCAAGGAGGAGCTCAATGAAGATCTTGTCCTTTATGTTGTTTTCGTTTCCAGTTGATCAGTAGTGGAGCCCAGTTGGGGTCGATCGGGGATCTGTGTAGCATTTGGGGTAGTCTTCTTTTATTTTGGCTCCGTAGTCGGGCCTTGATTGTATTTGGATGATGTAATGCTTTATTCATGTAATTGTGTGAAGTGGCGATTGTAAGCCAACTATGTGTCTCTTTCCCTTATTGCATTACATGGGTTGTGTGAAGATTACCTCACTTGCGACATTGCTTTCAATGCGGTTATGCCTCTAAGTCATGCTTCGACACATGGGAGATATAGCCGCATCGAGGGCGTTACAAGTTGGTAATCAGAGCCTTCCCCGACCTTAGGAGCCCCCTGCTTGATCGAATCGCTGGCATATTTGAGTCTAGAAAAATGTTTTGAGTCATTTAGGAATTATATATATATCGGAGAGTTAGGAATTCTATTTACTCCCCAGTCCTTTCGTCGCTCTGGTGAGGCATCCTGACGTAGAGTTTTGACTCTTCTCTTCTCAAATTTCACTAAAAAAATTTAGGATCACGCGGGTATCTTGGAATCGCTTCGATCGATTTGTGACGAGGACATTGTTCTTGGTGCCTCCTGTCATTTAGGGGTTGTGGCAGTGTCCCGGGGAGTTGAGCTCCGAGGTGTTGTCGTCACAATATTATCGTTGCAGTTCTGGAATACCTGAGTTTAGTTTCGCCGACATCGAAAATCTCTTTTATGCAGTTGTTGGTGAGATAACCTCGACGCCACCCAGTACTGGGGCGGGAGTTTGGGAGTATTGCCATAACTTGTATAACGGATGCTTTTCGAAGGTTGAGGTAGACGATTTCTGAAGGTTTCTTGGTTATGTGTTGAAGGATGGATATAGTTGGATGTAGGATTTGCTAGTTTTGGGTGAGATATTATGCTGCCCCTGTATCCCCAACACCTGATTGCATAACCGGAGAGGTTCGGGAGTTTCATAGGTGGGAATTCAAGTAGCTCTTAGGATATCTTTCCGACAGATGTATGATTTGAAATTGGGGTTTGACGTCTAGTGGTCCGCCTATTCACGGTCGGTTTTACAGTGGTCTCGTTGTGTCTTAAAGAGTCCTTGGCTATGCCGACTCGGGGACGCTTCGTATGTCATGTGCACTGCCTTGTACATGATGATGCTGTACGATCGAGCCCGTGTAGGCCCCACCATGAAAACTTCGGACGAAATCTCTATCATATGTTTGTTCCGGCTTATTTTGCAAGCCAATCTTTTGTTTTGCTTTGAGTTGGGGGTATTCGAGTTGCTTCGAAGTCAAATGTTGATTCCATCCCTTATCTAAGTGGTGTTCTCATATTACTATGCGAATACCAATCCTTCATGATAATCGATATTGTCATGTCAATCCTCTTCTCAACCGGTGTGTTTCTCTTCAAGTGGATCCGATCACTTCAACATTGGCAAGATCAATTATCAGTTCCTCTCAACGATGTTTGTTTCATTCATTCCAAGCTGCCTTTGTTTTTCCCGCCCGCCCACCCCTTTTTCCTCAAGGACTCAGATGTCTTGATCAAGTATCCTTTTATTCTTGTGAAGTCTCTCCATTCCTTTTCCGTCAATGTTCTTATCCGGTGATTCTCATGAAGATTCTAACGGAGCTTCAAGTTCATCATTCTTCGTTCTTTTTCTCCTCCGGTGGATTCAATTCAAGATTTTGGTGTTTCTTTACCCTTTTCCTCATTTCAAGGTTTTCTCATGCCGGTGCAATTCTTAATCGTTCACCTCTCGCTATTCTATTGTCCCGGAGTGCTCAAAATATCTGAGAAGGCTCGTCTTTCATTCATGATCAGTTCAACCTATTTCGAGGATGTTATCTCATTCAAGTCATTTAATTCAACCGGCGCAATCTATCTTTTAAATTGTTCAACTGTGTATATTTTGAGTGGGCCCTAACCCACATGTCTTTTCCCAGGATCTTACCTAACCCTTCTTATTTTCCCGGAGCTATCCTCAAATTTCTTTTCAAAGTTTGACGTGAGAATGATTCATCATCAGTCATATGTATTTCTCCAAGATCTTCCAAATTCTTTTCATCGTTGGTTCAACCTTTCCAATTCTAATTCCGGAGTGCCTCTACAATTATTGTTGGTGTTTATCGTCATCATTCTCAGGTTTTGAAGACCGAAGAAGAGTTTCTCTTTAATCTTGCTCCATTCTCTTCAAGATTCGTGATTCTAGTTTGAGGCCATCCTCTCATAATTGTTTTTGATTGTGGGAATTCTTTTCACCCATCCATAGCAATTCAGGAGTCTTTTCAGTTTGATTATCCGGAGCCCGTCATCTTAGAGTTATTCATTCGCAGCTTTCAGCTCTTGTTCCCCAAATCTTACCGCTGCATCATTCAAGTATTCTCAAATCAGCTCGGGCTCTCTTCGTTCACTTGTATCTAAATCCCCTCAAGTATCTTCATGCGTTTTCCCAAATTCTTCCCGGTGAATTGTGACTTTGCTATTTTCATTTTCAATTCTTACGGTGGTTTGCTCAAGATTCTCTTCCATGGGTATCATATTAATGCATTCGCTGTTTCATCATACCGGTGTTTCGTTGAAGACCTTCTCAAGTTTGTGCTATATCTATCTTAATCCTTTCTACAAGAATAAGTTGTATTCAATCCATTGTTTGTCATCAATTTAATTGGTGAAGGATAAGCATAATGTAATTCTTATTCTTGTTTCATCGAGTGAATTCAATTCCTTATTCCGGAGGTTCATCTTATCACACTCTCGGTTCAAGATGCTTTATCTTTCCTTCCGGAGTTCCAAGTTTCCACTTTATCTCGTCGCAAAGTTTCATCCAATCATTGCAAGGATTCACCTTGTGTTTTCAACCTCTCTTTCCATCCGTTTGATCGTCCTTTTGTTACCGGAGTTCTTCATGGAGGCTCTACATGATGGTTCTTTAAGGATTTAATTCCTTCTCGGAGTGTTCATTGAGATTCTTTTTAGAGGAGCTCAAGCATTCTTCATCTTGCATTCTAAAGTGCAATTCTTTCTACCGTATCATTTGAGGTGGTTTTATGTCATTCTTGATCATTTGAGTTCATGTTTCATGATTCACATGTTGTTAAGAATGAGGTATTTTAAACCCATCAACCTCTTCGTTGGAGTTACCTTGGGTTATATTTCACCCAAAGCCTTCCGTAAGGATGTTGCTATTTATGGTGCTTATAAATGACCCTAGTTCTTCATTTATCCTCCCGGTGAAATGAGTTTCTCGTTTCCTTGTTGATATCAATTCAAATCCATTGTTTTCTGTTAGTGGCAGAATTTTCACCTCATAGTTTTGAGATGTTCTCCATAAGCCCACTACAAGCTTACTCTTTTTCATTGTTGTTTTTTCCAACAACTCCG
The DNA here is from genome assembly GCF_056163025.1 of Triticum urartu. Classification (NCBI taxonomy): domain Eukaryota; kingdom Viridiplantae; phylum Streptophyta; class Magnoliopsida; order Poales; family Poaceae; genus Triticum; species Triticum urartu. Next base: position 149,767,863 of record NC_141877.1, on the reverse strand, counting down.
TTTTGAACCTTCTCCTAAAGATGCTTTTACGAGCTCATTTAAGGTAGAAGATGTTGTTTTCTCCTCCGTTCATTCCATTCCATTTCTCTCTTTTCTTTCGGAGGCATTGTGCTGTTGCTCTCTTCAACCCTTCTTCTTATTTTTTGTCAGGACCTTTTTGCTCAAGTTCTTTTCGCCTTATCAAGCCTTGCATCTCTTTTCAGTCGGAGTGCTGTCCAAATTATATCATTCTTAATCCTTCTCTATCTTGTTTTAACCGGAGTGGTTTCAATATATATCTTGCCCTTCAACCTCACGGTTTTTTCGCAATGTTCTTTGTTTCTCTTTTCTAATGGTGTATTTTCGACTTTGTTCACCTTCGTTGTTTTCTTTCTTGAATTTGTTCAACCTCGCAAGGTTCTTTGTTTTCACTCATTCGTCAAAGAAGCAACTTAGTTTTACTTCTTCTCTTCCTTTTCCGTTTCCCCCGGTGCCATTCTAGATCTCGGGACGAGATCCTCTCGTAGTGGTGGAGTGTTGTGACGCCCCGAGACCGATGTGCCAGGTGTCCTCCAGTTATTCGTTGTTGTTGCCTTGTCATTTGCTTGCGTGTTGCATCTTGCCATGTCATCATGTGCATTGCATCGTCATGTTTTAAAACTTGCATCCGTCCCAGCCTCCTCGTTCCGTCCGTTGTCCGTTCTGAGCCCAGACACACTTGCACGCGCCCGCGGCATGTCCGAAATATTATTTTATAAGTGGCCAGAAAATGTTCTCGGAATGGGATGAAAGTTGGCGTGTGGTCTTCTTATAGTGTAGATAGACCGCCTGTCAAGTTTCATCACATTCGGAGTCCGTTTGATAGCCCAACCGTTAAACTATAGCGGCAATATAGCCAGTCTAACGTCGGACGTTTTCGGTCTCCGAAAAGTCGTCGGCTTCTCTCTCTTCTCTTCTCTCAGCTCAAGACCGTCTACACAGCCCACTACCTACCGCCAGGCCCAACCTAACCCTCTCTGCTCAGCGCATCGACCCCCTCACGCGTTCGAAAATTGTCCCGGACCCGACCCGAGCAGTCGTCACCGTCGTGTCCGGATCATCCCCAAACATCTACAAAACATCACCATTTTTTTGTTTGGACTCCCTAACCCATTCATCTCCGACCGTCCGATTTTGATCGGATGATCCAAAATAATCCTCCTATCTATATTCTGGTATTTATAGACCACCCCTAACCCTAAATCCTAGGACATTTGTCCCCCTAGCCGCCGCCACTCACTCACCATTTTCCCCTCGGGATCCATCCCCACCTATCAGCATCTAACCCCTGATCCCCTCCTCTCGATCTCATTCGGATCGAGGCTACCACTGCCTCCGCCCGAGAGCCACCAACAGGACCCCGTCAAGCCCCTGCCTCGTCGAGTTTTCCTCGCCGCCCGGATACTTTCCCCTACCGTCGGACCTCCCTGCAAGCACTCGCCCGCCCCCATGCTTGTTTTGGTTCGGGAGAGGAGCTCCTGACCATGCCTCCCACGTTGCCGCCTGCTCACCGGAGCGCCATTGCCGGTGACCACCTTCAGCAAGACCCCCGCGCCCCTGCCTCTCTTTTTGTTTTTCGCTGAAGCTCTCTCTCTCTTTCCCTCACAATCTCTCTCTCTCTGTGTGTCTTCGCAGCATCGCCAGGGATGGCCTCCCGCACATCCGCCAGGTCGACCCCTCTCGGGATTTCGCTGCTGCTCCTCCCGCCGGAGAGCACCACCAGCAGCGCCGCCAGGCCTCTGATCCATTCCTTTTTCCTTCCCTCTGGCCTGTGCAGAGCTCTGCCTCCGCTCGATCTGCTGCCCTCCGTCTATGCCTTGCCCCGCGCCCTGGGTCCTACTGAGAACCGGCTCCCCGTCGTCAGGACTTCTCGGATCCGCGCCGTCGCCTCGCGATGCCCCGACCTTGAGCTCTTCCCGCTGCCACCTGCTTCCTTCCGTCGAGCGCCGGGTCAAACGAGAACAGCTCCAGCCTCACCTCGCCTCCATCCGTCGCTGCCGGGTCCCTCGCCCCTCGCCGCTCCCTGCTGACTTCGCCGGAGCCGCGCCTCCCCTTGGCTGAGAGCGCCGGCCATCTCCCTCGCCCGAGTCGCGTCCTGCTTCCGGTCGAGCAGCGCCTTGTTATGCGCCTCCTCTGCCTCTGTTCGAGAGGAGATGATGCAGACGCGCCCGGTCGCTCGCGTTGACCGCGACATGCCCTTCTCCTTTGCCTCCTGGGCCACCAGGAACCTCCCCAACCCGGCCTGCTTCGGCCTCCCTCCACCACCGGCCCGACCTGGCCCTCTGGTGAGAAGCCCAGTCCGCCTAGGATGCAGCCCAGTTTCTGTTTTTTACAGATCTCCGAATTTAGTTATTATTCCAGTAAAACAGTTTTGTAGAAAAGTCCCTCTAGATCATGCATTTAATATCTCCACAACCGTGCATCGGTTTAAAACAAACTTAATATGAAACTTGCTTAGAATTTCATCTAGTTTAATAATATGCAACTTTGATCTATGTTTAAGATGTTTAAAATGCTGTTTGTTTAAATTTGCTTAAATAACTTGCTAAAATGTTTTCATTCATAACTAAATAACCGTAGCTCCGAATTTAATAATCTTTATATGTAAATGGGGTGGAAAAATTCCTAGTTTAACATGGTGTACTTGTTTTGCATGTTTAGCAACCCTAAAATTGTGCTTAGGGCAGAACAGTACCAAACCTAATATATGCATATGGGGATTTACCAGAATTTGTTGTTTTGTTATTCCGGCCTCATTTAACCTTGACTAGATAGGTAGTTTTACTTTGCTTCACCCTCTTGCCATGTTTAACAACATTTAATATTGTTGGGTACATAAACAAGATCGAACTAAATAAGTCACGTGATGTTTCGTCAATATGCAACGGAGTTGCGTGTTGAGCTCCACTTAATTTGTAGGATTGTTTGTGCATTTTTCCATGCCATGCCTCATGAAACCGGACATGCATCATACTTGGTTGTGCATCATGCCATGCTTATGTGGTGGTTGTTTACTATGTTGTTTGCTCCTTTCCGGTGTTGCTTCTTCGGGTTGGTTTCGATAACATCGCGTTCGTGAGGATCCGTTCGACTACGTCTGTTTGTCTTCTTCATGGACTCGTTCTTCTTCCTTGCGGGATCTCAAGCAAGATGATCATACCCTCAAAATCACTTCTATCTTTGCTTGCTAGTTGCTCGCTCTTTTGCTATGCCTATGCCGCGATACCTACCACTTGCTTATCATGCCTCCCATATTGTTAAACCAAGCCTCTAACCCACCTTGTCCTAGCAAACCGTTGTTTGGCTATGTTACCGCTTTGCTCAGCCCCTCTTATAGCGTTGTTTAGTTGTAGGTGAAGATTGAAGTTTGTTCCTTGTTGGAACATGGAGATGTTGTTCCATGTTGGAACATGTTTACTTGTTGGGATATCACAATATCTCTTATTTAATTAATGCATCTATATACTTGGTAAAGGGTGGAAGGCTCGGCCTTATGCCTGGTGTTTTGTTCCACTCTTGCCGCCCTAGTTTCCATCATATCGGTGTTATGTTCCTGGATTTTGTGTTCCTTACGCAGTTGGGTTATAGTGGGAACCCCTTGACAGTTCGCCTTGAATAAAACTCCTCCAGCAAGGCCCAACATTGGTTTTACCATTCGCCACCTAGCCTTTTCTTTCCCTTGGGTTCTGCAGACTCAAGGGTCATCTTTATTTTAAACCCCCCCGGGCCAGTGCTTCTTGAAGTGTTGGTCCAACTGAGCGATGTCTGGAGCTACCAGGGGCAACTCTGGGCTGGCCCACCCGATGTCTTGCTCATCCGGTGTGCCCTGAGAACGAGATATGTGCAGCTCCTATCGGGATTTGTCGGCACATCTAGGTGGCTTTGCTGGTCTTGTTTTACCATTGTCGAAATGTCTTGTAACCGGGATTCCTAGCCTGATCGGGTCTTCCCACTAGAAGGAATATCCTTCGTTGACCGTGAGAGCTTGTGATGGGCTAAGTGGGGACACCCCTGCAGGGATTTGAACTTTCGAAAGCCGTGCCCGCGGTTATGGGCAGATGGGAATTTTTTAACATCCGGTTGTAGAAAACCTGAAGTTGAACTTAATTAAGACACATCATCCGCGTGTGCAACCATGATGGTGTCTTTCCGACGGAGTCCGGGAAGTGAACACGGTATTGGAGTTATGTTTGGCGTATGTTGTTCTAGGATCACTTCTTGATCATAGTTTATCGACCGTGCTTTGCCTTCTCTGCTCGCTCTCATTTGCGTATGTTAGCCACCATATATGCTAGTCGCTTGCTGCAGCTCCACCTCATACCTTTTACCCTACCTATAAGCTTAAATAGTCTTTATCGCGAGGGTGTGAGATTGCTGAGTCCCCGTGACTCACAGATACTTCCAAACCAGCTTGCAGGTGCCATTGAACCGTGCAGATGACGCAACCGAGCTCAAGGAGGAGCTCAATGAAGATCTTGTCCTTTATGATGTTTTCGTTTCCAGTTGATCAGTAGTGGAGCCCAGTTGGGGTCGATCGGGGGTCTGTGTAGCATTTGGGGCAGTCTTCTTTTATTTTGGCTCCATAGTCGGGACTTGATTGTATTTGGATGATGTAATGCTTTATTCAAGTAATTGTGTGAAGTGGCGATTGTAAGCCAAGTATGTGTCACTTTCCCTTATTGCATTACATGGGTTGTGTGAAGATTACCTCACTTGCGACATTGCTTTCAATGCGGTTATGCCTCTAAGTCGTGCTTCGACACGTGGGAGATATAGCCGCATCGAGGGCTTTACATATGCCCTAGAGGCAATAATAAAGTGGTTATTATTATATTTCTATGTTCATGATAATTTTCTATTGTTCATGCTATAATTGTATTAACCGGAAACCGTAATACATGTGTGAATACATAGATCGTAATATGTCCCTAGTAAGCCTCTAGTTGACTAGCTCGTTGATCAATAGATGGTCATGGTTTCCTGACCATGGACATTGGATGTCATTGATAATGGGATCACATCATTAGGAGAATGATGTGATGTACAAGACACAATCCTAAGCATAGCACAAGATTGTGTAGTTCATTTGCTAAAGCTTTTCTGATGTCAAGTATCATTTCCTTAGACCATGAGATTGTGCAACTCCCAGATACCGTAGGAATGCTTTGGGTGTGCCTAACGTCACAACATAACTTTGTGGCTATAAAGGTGCACTACAGGTATCTCCGAAAGTATCTGTTGGGTTGGCACGAATCGAGACTGGGATTTGTCACTCTGTATGACGGAGAGGTATCTCTGGGACCACTCGGTAATGCATCATCATAACGAGCTCAATGTGACGAAGGAGTTAGCCACGGGATCATGCGTTACGGAACGAGTAAAGAGACTTGCCGGTAATGAGATTGAACAAGGTATAGAGATACCGACGATCAAATCTCGGGCAAGTAACATGCCGATAGACAAAGGGAATTGTATACGGGATTGATTCAATCCCCGACATTGTGGTTCATACGATAAGATCATCGTGGAACATGTGGGAGCCAACATGGGTATCCATATCCCACTTTTGGTTATTGACCGGAGAGATGTCTCTGTCATGTCTACATGCCTCCTGAACCCGTAGGGTCTACACACTTAGGGTTCAATGACACTAGGGTTATAGGGAAAGTATGTACATGGTTACCGAATGTTGTTCGGAGTCCCGGATGAGATCCCGAACATCGTGAGGAGTTCCGAAATGGTCCGGAGGTAAAGAATGATATATATGAAGTGAGGATTTTGGACACCGGAAGTGTTCCGGGCATCACCGGTAATGTACCGAGACCACCGGTAGGGCTCCGAGGGTCCACCGGGAGGGGCCACCGGCCCCGGAGGCTTGCATGGACCAAGCGTGGGAAGGGACCAGCCCCTGAGTGTGGCTGGTGTGCCTCGCACCAAGGACCAAGGCGCGGCAAATGGGGAGAGGGTGGAAACCCTAGGCGTAGATGGGCCTAAGGCCCACCCTAGGGCGCGCCCCCTCTCTCCCCCTCTTGGCCGCCCCCTCCATCCCATCTAGGGCTGCCCCCCTAGGGTGGGAACCCTAGAGGGGCACAGCCCCATCCCCTCCTCCTATATACAGTGGGGGGTTTGGGGCTGCCATACATGAAAGTCTCTCTCTCTCTCTCTCTCTCTCTCTCTCGGCGCATCCCTACCTCTCCACCTCCTCGTCTTTCGTAGTGCTTGGCGAAGCCCTACTAGAGAACCACGCTGCTCCACCACCACCACGTCATCGTGCTGCTGCTGGAGTTGTCTTCCCTAACCTCTCCCTCCTCCTTGCTGGATCAAGGCGCGGGAGACGTCACCGGGCTGCACGTGTGTTGAACGCGGAGGCGCCGTTATTCGGCGCTTAGATCAGAATCGACCGCGATCTGAATCGATGCGTGTACGACTCCACCAACCGCGTTCTTGTAACGCTTCCTCTTAGCGATCTTCAAGGGTATGAAGATGCACTCCCCTTCTCGTTGCTGGTTTCTCCATAGATTGATCTTGGTGATGCGTAGAATTTTTTTGAATTATTGCTACGTTACCCAATAGTGGCTTCATGAGCTAGGTCTATGCGTAGATTCTATGCACGAGTAGAACACAAAGTAGTTGTGCGAGATGATTTGTTCAATTTTCTTACCATTACTAGTCTTATCCTGATTCGGCAGCATTGTGGGATGAAGCAGCCCGGACCGACCTTACACGTACGCTTACGTGAGACTGGTTCCACCAACTGACATGCACTTGATGCATAAGGTGGCTAGCAGGTCTCTGTCTCTCCCACTTTAGTCGGATCGGATTCGATGATAAGGGTCCTTATGAAGGGTATATAGCAATTGGCTTATCACCGTTGTGGTTTTGCATAGGTATGAAACGTTCTTGCTAGAAACCCATAGCAGCCACGTAAAACTTGCAACAACAATTAGAGGACGTCTAACTTGTTTTTGCAGGGTATGCTATGTGATGTGATATGGCCAAAAGGATGTGATGAATGATATATGTGATGTATGAGATTGATCATGTTCTTGTAATAGGAATCACGACTTGCATGTCGATGAGTATGACAACCGGCAGGAGCCATAGGAGTTGTCTTAATTTATTGTATGACCTGTGTATCAATGAAAACACCATGTAATTGCTTTACTTTATTGCTAACCATTAGCCATATTAGTAGAAGTAATAGTTGGCGAGACAACTTCATGAAGACACGATGATGGAGATCATGGTGTCATGCCGGTGACGATGGTGTTCATGTCGAGGCGCAAGATGATATTGGCCATATCATGTCACTTTATGATTTGCATGTGATGTTTGTCACGTTTACATCTTATTTGCTTAGAACGACAGTAGCATAAATAATATGATCCCTCACTAAAATTTCAAGAAAAGTGTTTCCCCTAACTGTGCACCGTTGCGAAGGTTTGTTGTTTTGAAGGACCACATGATGATCGGGTGTGATAGATTCTAACGTTCACATACAACAGGTGTAAGCCAGATTTACACATGCAAAACACTTAGGTTGTCTTGATGAGCCAATCATACACAGACATGGCCTTGGAACACGAGAGACCGAAAGGTCGAACATGAGTCGTATAGTAGATACAATCAACATGGAGATGTTCACCGTTGATGACTAGTCCATCTCACATGATGATCGGACACGGTCTAGTCGATTCGGATTATGTATCACTTAGATGACTAGAGGGATGTCTATCTGAGTGGGAGTTCATTAAATAATTTGATTAGATGAACTTAATTATCATGAACTTAGTCTAAAATGTATTTACAATATGTCTTGTAGATAAAATGGCCCACGCCAATGTTTCCCTCAACATCAACGCATTCCTAAAGAAAACCAAGCTGAAAGACGATGGTAGCAACTATAGGGTTGGGTCCGTAACTTGAGAATCATCCTCATAGCTGCCAAGAAAGCATATGTCCTTGAAGCACCGCTAGGTGAAGCACCCATTTTCCCAGCAATTCAAGATGTTATGAACGTCTGGCAGTCGCGTAGTGATGATTACTCCTTGGTTCAGTGTGGCATGCTTTACAACTTACAACCGGGGCTCCAAAAGCGTTTTGAGCAGCACAGAGCATATGAGATGTTCCAAGAGCTGAAAATGGTTTTCCAAGCTCATGCCCGGGTCGAGAGATATGAAGTCTCTGACAAGTTCTATAGTTGTAAGATGGAGGAAAACAGTTCTGTTAGCGAGCATATACTCAAAATGTATGGGTTGCACAACCACTTTTCTCAGCTGGGAGTTAATCTTCTAGATGACTCAGTGATTGACAGGATCCTCCAATCTCTTCCACCTAGCTATCAGAACTTTGTGATGAACTACAATATGCAAGGGATGGAGAAGTCCATTCCTGAGTTATATTCAATGCTGAAATCAGTGGAGGTGGAAATCAAAAAGGAATGTCAAGTGTTTATGGTGAATAAAACCACTAGTTTCAAGAAAGGCAAGGGTAAAAAGAAGTTCAAGAAGGATGACATGGGAGTTGCCAAGCCCGGTAAATCAGTTGCCGGGAAGAAGCCAAAGAATGGACCCAAGCCCGAGACTCAATGCTTTTATTGTAAGGGAAATGGTCATTGGAAGCGGAACTGCCCCAAGTACTTCGCGGATAAGAAGGCCGGCAATGCCAAAGGTATATGTCATATACATGTTATTGATGTGTACCTTACCAGCGCTCGTAGTAGCTCCTAGGTATTTGATACCGGTGTCGTTGCTCATATTTGTAACTCAAAATAGGAGCTGCGAAATAAGCAGAGACTGGCGAAGGACGAGGTGATGATGCACGTCGGGAATGGTTCCATGGTCGATGTGATCGCCATCGGCACGCTCCCTCTACGTCTACCTACGGGATTAGTTTTAAACCTCAATAATTGTTATTTAGTACCAGCTTTGAGCATGAACATTGTATCTGGATCTCGTTTAATGTGAGATGGCTACTCATTTAAATCCGATAATAATGGTTGTTCCATTTATATGAGAGATATGTTTTATGGTCATGCCCCGCTGGTCAATGGTTTAATTTTGTTTAATCTCGAACGTCATGTTACATATATTCATAGTGTGAATGCCAAAAGATGTAAGGTTGATAATGATAGTCCCACATACTTGTGGCACTGCCGCCTTGGTCACATTGGTGTCAAATGCATGAAGAAACTCCATGCAGATGGACTTTTGGAGTCTCTTGATTATGAATCATTTGACACGTGCGAACCATGCCTCATGGGAAAAATGACCAAGACTTCGTTCTCCGGAACAATGGAGCGAGCAACCAACTTATTGGAAATAATATATACTGATGTGTGCGGTCCAATGAGAGTTGAGGCTCGCGATGGCTATCGTTATGTTCTCACCCTCACTGATGACTTAAGTAGATATGGGTATGTCTACTTAATGAAACACAAGTCTGAGACATTTGAAAAGTTCAAGGAATTTCAGAGTGAGGTAGAGAATCAACATGACAGGAAAATAAAGTTCTTATGATCACATCGTGGAGGAGAATACCTGAGTCACGAGTTAGGCACACACTGAAGGAAATATAGAATTGTTTCACAACTCACGCCGCCTGGAACACCTCAGCGAAATGGTGTGTCCGAATGTCGTAATGCACTCCATTGGATATGGTCCCATCTATGATGTCTCTTACCGATCTACCTCTATCTTTTGGGGGTTATGCTTTAGTGACTGCCGCGTTCACTTTAAATAGGGCTCGGTTGAAATCTGTTGAGACAACACCGTATGAATTATGGTATGGAAAGAAACCTAAGCTGGCATTTCTGAAAGTTCGGGGATGCGATGCTTATGTCAAGAAACTTCAACCTGAAAAGCTCGAACCCAAGTCGGAAAAATGTGTCTTCATAGGATACCCTAAGGAAACTACCGGGTATACCTTCTACCTCAGATCCGAAGGCAAGATCTTTGTTGCCAAGAATGGATCCTTTCTAGAGAAAGAGTTTCTCTTGAAAGAAGTAAGTGGGAGGAAATTAGAACTTGAAGAGGTACTGCCTATTGAACCGGAGAGTAGCGCAGCTCAGGAAGATGTTTCTATGGTGCCTGCACCGACTAGAGAGTAAGATAATGATGTTGATCATGAGTCTTCGGATCAATCTACTGAACCTCGTAGGTCGACAGGACACGTTCCGCACCAGAGTGGTACAACAACCTTTGTCCTAGAAATCATGTTTTTAGACAACGGTGAACCTTCGAACTATGAAGAAGCGGCGACGGGCCCGGACTCCAACAAATGGCTTGAAGCCATGAAATCTGAGATAGGATCCATGTATGAAAACGAAGTATGGACTTTGACAGACTTGCCCGATGATCGGAAAGCCATAGAGAATAAATGGACCTTGAAGAAGAAGACTGACGCGGATGGTAATGTGACCATCTATAAGGCTCGGCTTGTCGCTAAGGGTTATCGACAAGTTCAAGGGGTTGACTATGATGAGCCCTTCTCACACATAGTGAAGCTGAAGTCCGTCCGAATCATGTTAGCAATTGCCACGTTCTATGATTATGAGATATGGCAAATGGACGTCAAAACGGCATTCCTTAATGGTTTCCTTAAGGAAGAATTGTATATGATGCAGCCGAAAGGTTTTGTCGATCCTAAGAAGGCTGACAAGGTATGCAAGCTCCAGCGCTCAGTCTATGGGCTGGTGCAAGCATCTCGGAGTTGGAACATTCGCTTTGATGAGATGATCAAAGCATTTGGGTTTATGCAGACTTATGGAGAAGCCTGTGTTTACAAGGAAGTGAGTGGGAGCTCTGTAGCATTTCTCATATTATATGTGGATGGCATTCTATTGATGGGAAATGATATAGAACTTTTGGAAACCATAAATGTCTACTTGAATAAGTGTTTTTCAATGAAGGACCTTGGAGAAGTTTCTTACATATTAGGCATCAAGATCTATAGAGATAGATTGAGACGCCTCATTGGTCTTTCACAAAGCACATACCTTGACACGATATTGAAGAAGTTCAATACGGATCAGTCCAAGAAGGGGTTCTTGCCTGTATTGCAAGCTGTGAAATTGAGCACGGCTCAATGCCCGACCTCGGCAGAAGATAGAGAAAAGATGAGTGTCATCCCCTATGCCTCAGCCATAGGGTCTATTATGTATGCCATGGTGTGTACCAGACCCGATGTAAACCTTGCCATAAGTTCGGTAGGGAGGTACCAAAGTAATCCCGGTATGGAACATTGGACAGCGGTCAAGAATATCCTAAAGTACCTGAAAAGGACTAAGGATATGTTTCTTGTTTATTGAGGTGATGAAGAGTTCGTCGTAAAGGGTTAGGTCGATGCTAGCTTCGACACAGATCTGGATGACTCCAAGTCACAAACCGGATACGTGTACATTTTGAATGGTGGGGCAGTCAGCTGGTGCAGTTGCAAGCAAAGTGTCGTGGCGGGATCTACATGTGAAGCGGAGTACATAGCAGCCTCGGAGACATCACATGAAGCAGTCTGGATGAAGGAGTTCATCACTGACCTTGGAGTTATTCCCAATGCGTCGGGCCCGATGACTCTCTTCTGTGACAACACTGGAGCTATTGCCCTTGCCAAGGAGCCCAAGTTTCACAAGAAGACCGGGCATATCAAGTGTCGCTTCAACTCCATTCATGAATATATTCAGGATGGAGACATAGATATTTGTAAAGTGCATACGGATTTGAATGTCGCAGATCCGTTGACTAAACCTTTTCCGCGAGCAAAACATGATCAACACCAGAACTCTATGGGTGTTCGATTCATCACAATGTAACTAGATTATTGACTCTAGTGCAAGTGGGAGAGTGTTGGAAATATGCCCTAGAGGCAATAATAAAGTGGTTATTATTATATTTCCATGTTCATGATAATTGTCTATTGTTAATGCTATAATTGTATTAACCGGAAACCTTAATACATGTGTGAATACATAGATCATAATATGTCCCTAGTAAGCCTCTAGTTGACTAGCTCGTTGATCAATAGATGGTCATGGTTTCCTGACCATGGCCATTGGATGTCATTGATAACGGGATCACATCATTAGGAGAATGATGTGATGGACAAGACCCAATCCTAAGCATAGCACAAGATCGTGTAGTTCGTTTCCTAAAGCTTTTCTAATGTCAAGTATCATTTCCTTAGACCATGAGATTGTACAACTCCCGGATACCGTAGGAATGCTTTGGGTGTGCCAAACGTCACAACATAACTGGTTGGCTATAAAGGTGCACTACAGGTATCTCCGAAAGTATCTGTTAGGTTGGCACGAATCGAGACTGGGATTTGTCACTCCGTATGACGGAGAGGTATATCTGGGCCCACTCGGTAATGCATTATCATAACATGCTCAATGTGACTAAGGAGTTAGCCACGGGATCATGCGTTACGGAACAAGTAAAGAGACTTGCCGGTAACGAGATTGAACGAGGTATAGAGATACCGATGATCGAATCTCGGGCAAGTAACATGTCGATAGACAATGGGAATTGTATACGGGATTGATTGAATCCCCGACATCATGGTTCATCTGATAAGATCATCGTGGAACATGTGGGAGCCGACATGGGTATCCAGACCCGCTATTGGTTATTGATCGGAGAGATGTATCGGTCATGTCTACATGCCTCCCGAACCCGTAGGGTCTACACACTTAAGGTTCGATGACGCTAGGGTTATAGGGAAAGTATGTACGTGGTTAATGAATCTTGTTTGGAGTCTCGGATGAGATCCTGGACATCGTGAGGTGCTCCGAAATGGTCTGGAGGTAAAGAATGATATATAGGAAGTGAGGATTTGGACACCGGAAGTGTTCCGGGCATCACCGGTAATGTACCGGGACTACCGGAAGGGCTCCGGGGGTCCACTGGGAGGGGCCATCGGCCCCGAAGGCTTGCATGGGCCAAGAGTGGGAAAGGACCAGCCCCTGAGTGGGCTGGTGCGCCTCCCACCAAGGCCCAAGGCGCAGCAAAAGGGGAGAGGTGGAAACCCTAGGCGTAGATGGGCCTAAGGCCCACCCTAGGGTGCGCCCCCTCTCTCCCCCTCTTAGCCGCCCCCTCCATCCCATCTAGGGCTGCCGCCCCCCTAGGGTGGGAACCCTAGAGGAGGCGCATCCCCCTCCCCTCCTCCTATATATAGTGGGGGTTTTGGGGCTGCCATACACGAAAGTCTCTCTCTCTCTCCCTCTCTCTCTCTTGGCGTAGCCGTACCTCTCCACCTCCTCGTCTTTTGTAGTGCTTGGCGAAGCCCTGCTGGAGAACCACGCTGCTCCACCACCACCACGCCGGCGTGCTGCTTCTGGAGTTTTCTTCCCCAACCTCTCCCTCCTCCTTGCTGGATCAAGGCACGGGAGACGTCACCGGGCTGCACGTGTGTTGAACGCGAAGGCGCCGTTGTTCGGCATTTAGATCGGAATCGACCGCGATCTGAATCACTGCGTGTACGACTCCACCAACCGCGTTCTTGTAACGCTTCTGCTTAGCGATCTTCAAGGGTATGAAGATGCACTACCCTTCTCATTGCTAGTTTCTCCACAGATTGATCTTGGTGATGCGTAGAAATTTTTGGAATTATTGCTACATTACCCAACACCGACCACCCACTGTAATGAGGAACTCCCCCGATATTTTCCTCGCCCTCGCTTCTACCACGGTTTTCTCCGTCATGGACGACCCAAAGAATGTCATGCAGCTACGTCTCCGGCCCGCCCAGGACGAAAATCCCATTTTCTGTCATGATTTTTGTCATAGAAGTAGGAGCCCACCACATCTATGATGATACCGGGTTTTGTCACAATTATCGTCATAGAAGTGTCATAAGCATGACAGGAAAAAAATTCGTTTGGCCCAAGATGTCACGGATGTGTCTTTTTTTGTAGTGTGAAGCGCCTTTGGTAAGTGGAATTTGGTAAGGAAACATTTATATAGTGTGCTGAAATTTATTGTCACTTGTTACTATGGAAAACAATCCGTTGAGGGGTTTGTTCGGGGTATCTTCACCTTGACCGGAACCACAATTAGCTACCCCTCAACCTACTGCACCTACTGAAAATATTGAATATGAAATTCCTTCGGGTATGATAGAACAACTAGTAGCTAATCCTTATGCAGGAGATGGAACCGAACATCCTGATATGCACTTGATCTATGTAGAACAAATATGTGGATTGTTTAAGGTTGCAGGTTTACCGAGGGATGAAGTTATGAAAAAGGTTTTCCCTTTATCTTTGAAGGGAAAACCACTGGCATGGTATAGGCTATGCGATGATATTGTATCTTGGAATTGTAATCGTTTGAAATTGGAGTTCCACCAAAAAAATTATCCTATGCATCTCGTTCATCGTGATCGGAATTATATATATAATTTTTGGCCTCGTGAAGGAGACAGTATCGCTCTAGCTTGGGGGAGGCTGAAGTAAATGTTATATTCATGCCCCAATCATGAGCTCTCAAGAGAAATTATTATCCAGAACTTTTATGCTCGGCTTTCTCGTAATGATCAAACCATGCTTGATACTTCTTGTGCTGGTTCTTTTATGAAGAAGACTATTGAATTCCGGTGGGATCTTTTGGAAAGAATTAAACGCAACTCTGAAGATTGGGAACTCGACAAAGGTAAAGAGTCAGGTATTAAACTTAAGTATGATTGTGTTAAATCTTTTATGGATACCGATGCTTTTCAAAAGTTTAGCACTAAATATGGACTTGACTCTGAGATAGTAGCCTCCTTTTGTGAATCATTTTCTACTCATGTTGAACTCCCTAAAGAGAAGTGGTTTAAATATCACCCACCTATTAAAGAAGAAACTAAAGAACCGGTACCGGTTAAAGAAGAAACTATACTTTATAATGTTGATCCAGTTGTTCCTTCTGCTTATATAGAGAAACCACCTTTCCCTGTTAGGATAAAGGAACATGCTAAAGTTTCAACTGTGGTTAACAAAAGCTATATTAGAACACCTGAACCTGATGAACAAATTAAAGTAGAACCTAGTATTTCTATGATTAAAGATCTCTTGGAAGAAGATATGGATGGGCATGTTATTTACTTCTGTGAAGAAGCTACTAGAATTGCTAAACCTGACAAAAAAGATAAACATAGACCTGTTGTTGGCATGCCTGTCATCTCAGTTAAAATAGGAGATAACTATTATCATGGTTTATGTGACATAGGTGCTAGTGTGAGTGCTATTCCTTACGCTTTATATCAAGAAATTATGAGTGACATAGCACCCACAGAAATAGAAGACATAGATGTTACTCTTAAACTTGCTAATAGAGATACAATATCACCGATTGGGATTGTTAGAGATGTTGAAGTCTTGTGTGGGAAAATAAAATACCCTATTGATTTTCTTGTTCTTTGTTCCCCACAAGATGACTTTTGTCCCATTATATTTGGTAGACCTTTCTTGAACACTGTTAATGCTAAGATAGATTGTGAGAAGCAAACTGTCAGTGTTAGTTTTGGTGAAGAGTCTCGTGGATTTAATTTTTCCAAGTTTGGTAGAAAGCTTCATGAAAAATAATTGCCTAGTAAGGATGAATTAATTGGTCTTGCTTCTATTGTTGTACCACCTACTGATCCTTTAGAACAATATTTGCTAGACCATGAAAATGATTTTCTTATGCATGAAAGAAATGAAATAGATAAAATTTTCTTTGAACAATGTCCTATGCTTAAACACAATTTGCCTATTGAAACTCTAGGAGGTCCTCCTCCACCTAAAGGTGATCCTATGTTTGAATTAAAACAATTGCCAGACACTTTGATATATGCTTATCTTGATGAAAAGAAGATATATCCTGTTATTATCAGTGCTAACCTTTCAGAACATGAAGAAGAAAGATTATTGAAAGTTCTAAGGAAGACCAAGCTGCTATTGGATATACTCTTGATGATTTAAAGGGCATTAGTCCCACTCTATGTCAACAAAAAATTAATATGGAACCTGATGCTAGACCCATTGTTGATCACCAACGTCGGTTAAGATGAAAGAAGTGGTAAGAGCGGAAATATTAAAACTTCTAGAAGTAGGTATAACCTATCCTATAGCTGATAGTAGATGGTAAGTCCTATTCATTGTGTCCCTAAGAAAGGAGGTATTATTGTTGTTCCTAATGATAAGAATGAACTTATTCCACAAAGAATTGTTACAGGCTATAGAATGGTAATTGATTTTAGAAAATTGAACAAAGCAACTAGAAAATATCATTACCCTCTGCCTTTTATTGATCAAATGCTTGAAAGTTTATCTAAGCACACACACTTATGCTTCCTTGATGTATATTCTGTTTTTCACAAATACCTGTTTCTCAACCTGATCAAGAAAAGACCCCTTTTACTTGTCCCTTTGGAACTTATGCTTATATATGTATGCCTTTCGATTTATGTAATGCACCTGCTACCTTTCAAAGATGTATGACTGCTATATTCTCTAACTTTTGTGAAAAGAATGTTGAGGTTTTCATGGATGACTTTTATGTCTATGGGAAGTCTTTCGATGATTGTTTAAGCAATCTTGATCGAGTTTTGCAGAGATGTGAACAAACATATCTTGTCTTGAATTGGGAGAAGTGACACTTTATGGTTAATGAAGGCATTGTCTTGGGTCATAAAATTTCTGAAAGAGGTATTGAAGTGGACAAAGCTAAGGTTGATGCAATTGAGAAAATGCCATGTCCTAAAGATATAAAAGGTATTCGTAGTTTCTTAGGTCATGTTGGTTTCTATAGGAGATTTATCAAAGACTTCTCTAAAATTTCTAGGCCTCTTACTAGTCTCTTGCAAAAGGATATTCCTTTTGCTTTTGATGATGATTGTTTAGAAGCCTTTGAAACACTTAAGAAAGCCTTAATCTCTGCACCTATTGTTCAACCACCTGATTGGAACTTGTCTTTTGAAATTATGTGTGATGCTAGCTAGTGATTATGCTGTTGGTGCTGTTCTAGGACAAAGAGTTGATAAGAAACTTAATGTAATTCATTATGCTAGTAAAACTCTAGACAATGCTCAAAGAAATTATGCTACTATTAAAAAAAGAATTCTTAGCAGTTGTGTTTGCTTTTGATAGATTTAGACCTTATATTGTTGATACCAAAGTAACTATTCACACAGACCATGATGCTATTAAATATCTTATGGAAAAGAAAGATGCTAAAGCTAGACTTATTCGATGGGTTCTCTTATTACAAGAATTATATTTACATATCATTGATAAAAAAGGAGCTGAAAACCCCATAGCTGATAATTTATCTAGGCTTGAAAATGTGCTTGATGACCCACTACCTATTGATGATAGTTTTTCTGATGAGCAGTTAGCTGCAATAAATGTTGCTCACAGTACTCCTTGGTATGCTGATTATGATAATTACATTGTTGCTAAATATTTACCACCTAGATTTACATACCAACAAAAGAAAAAAATTCTTCTATGATTTAAGACATTACTTTTGGGATGACCCACATCTTTATAAAGAAGGACTAGATGGTATTATTAGACATTGTGTACCCGAGCATGAATAGGGACAAATCCTACGGAAATGTCACTCCAAAGCTTATGGAGGGCACCATGGTGGAGATAGAACTGCTCACAAGGTATCGCAATCTGGATTTTATTGGCCTGCTCTCTTCAAGGATGCCCGTAAGTTCATCTTATCTTGTGATGAATGTCAAAGGATAGGTAATATTGAACCATTTGATGTTTGGGGATTTGATTACATGGGACCTTTTCCTTCCTCTAATGGGTATACACATATTTTGGTCGGTGTTGATTATGTTACTAAATGGGTAGAAGCTATTCCATCCAGTAGTGCTGATCACAACACCTCTATTAAAATTCTTAAGGAAGTTATTTTCCCAAGGTTTGAAGTCCCTAGATATTTAATGACTGATAGTGGTTCACACTTTATTCATGGTGCTTTCCGTAAAATGCTTTCCAAGTATGATCTTAACCATATAATTTCATCACCTTATCATCCTCAGTCTAGTGGTGAAGTTGAAATTAGCAATAGAGAAATAAAATTAATTTTTCAAAAGACTGTCAATAGGTCCAGGAAGAATTGGTCTAAGAAATTAGATGATGCACTTTGGGCTTATAGAACAACATATAAAAATCCTATGGGTATGTCTCCATATAAAATGGTTTATGGAAAATCTTATCATTTGCCTCTTGAGTTAGAACATAAAGCATATTGGGCAACCAAAGAACTCAATTATGATTTCAAACTTGCCGGTGAAAAGTGGTTATTTGATATTAGCTCATTAGATGAATGGAGAACCCATGCTTATGAAAATGCAAAATTATTCAAAGAAAAACTTAAAAGATGGCATGACAAAAGAATCCAAAAGCTTGAGTTTAAAGTCACAAAATATGTTCTTCTGTACAACTCTTGTTTCAGATTCTTTGCAGGAAAACTCCTCTCAAAATGGGAAGGCCCATATGTCATCGAGGAGGTTTATCGGTCTGGAGCCATCAATATAAATAATTCTGAAGGTACTAACCCTAAGGTTGTCAATGGGCAATGAATAAAACATTATATCTCAGGTACGCCCATTAATGTTGAAAGTAATATTATCCAAACTTTGACACCAGAAGAACACATAAAAGAGTCCTTCCGGAACACTCCAGAATCGTGAAAATAAGGAGGTACGTGATACGGTAAGTTAATGAACTCCGAAAAATCTGCAAAAATATTTTTTATCAGTTTTGGAATATTTAGAAAATTTGGAAATAAAGAAACTTCCAGGAAGTGTACACTGGTGGGCATAAGAAACCAGGGTGTGCCAGGCTCATGGGACACCTTCCGTACTCCGTTTTTCTTCCGTATCGTGGAGAAATCCTCTGTTCTCTTTTCTATTGTTTTTCTGCCAGATCCCATCTACCATGGCCACCTCAAGTTCCTCCAAGGACAAGTTCTTCAAGAATGTCATCAACCCATATATGCGGGAGGTGGTGCAGCACCCTCAGACCATCCAGATGCATGAGGGGGTGCTTCACCTCCGCGATGTGCCATGTCCAAAGGGGACGGGTGAGGGAGTCCTGGATTAAGGGGTTCTTGGGTATCCGGGCTATGTGATATGGGCTGGATTGATGGGACATGAAGATACAAGGTAGAAGACCTTCCCCTGTGCCCGAGTAGGACTCTCCTATGCGTGGATGGCAAGCTTAATATCCGGATGTGTATTTTCCTTTCTCTGTAAACCGACTCTGTACAACCCTAGGCTCCTCTGGTGTCTATATAAACCGAGGGGTTAGTCCGTAGAGGCTATCAGAATTCATACAGGCTAGACATCTAGGGTTTAGCCATTACGAACTCGAGGTAGATCAACTCTTGTAACCCCAATACACATCAAATACAATCAGGTAGGATGTAGGGTTTTACCTCCATCAAGAGGGCCCAAACCTTGGTAAACATCGTGTCTCCCTTTTCTCCTGTTACCTTCGATCCTCAGACGCACTGTCTAGGACCCCCTACCCGAGAGCGGCTGGTTTTGACACCGACATTGGTGCTTTCATTGAGAGTTCCACTATGCCGTCGACAAAAGGTTTGATGGCTCGTTCGATCATCAACAATGATGCCGTTTCCAGGGAAACTCCCTCCCGGCCGGATTTTTGTGTTCGGCGTCTTTGTTCTGCATGCCAACTCAATTGGCCACCTCGAACAGATCGACAACTACGTCCCTGGTCATCATATCAGTGTCGTGGACCTAAATTATGTCGGTGATATCCAAGATTTGATCTTCGAAGGGTTCGCGACCCAGACTACCGCTTTGGCCTTAGATCCGGAGCAAATCACCAGGTCCGAAGATGGGAGTTTGGAGCCCGCCGGACTCTCTGCTACGAAGCCCACTACCGGAGATCCGGAGGCGATTGTGTCCTCTACGAATTCGGAATCATACTGGGTTCCCCCATCATTGAAAGGTCGGACTCGCCCCCGGACTCTAGCTTCAAACTCTCGAAGTCCGCACCAAGCGAGCATGGCCAGGAGGCCTTTGCCCTAGCTAGCCCCGCGGACTCTCGTTTCCCCGTCCAATCCTCACTCTTAAACGAGACTCTAGACTTAATGCAGTCCCTCGCCATTATAGAGGAATCACCTCCGAACTATACCCAGCCCAGATTAGGGGCTGAGAGCAGGGAATTTTACGTCCCACCCACCACCCACTTCATAGACACCGTCGAGGACTTAACCGACATGCTGGATTACACCTCCGAAGACATCGACGACATGCAAAACAATGGCGGAGTGGAGCAAGGCCAAGACCCGCCATTTACTGGACGCTGGACGGCCACCTCCACATACAACGTGTATATGGTGGATACACCCAAAGAGGATGACGGCGAAGGCAGGAAGGATCCGGTTGAGGACAAACCTGCTGAGGCACCACCGAAGCGTCGATGCCAGCAATGCCGCTCAAAATCGCGTTGTGAAAAAGACTGTAATACCAGCACCGGAGACAATGACACTCCAGAGAACGCCGAAGACCCTAAAGCCCCCGTCGAGCCCACATCCGAACATGATGATGTGGAGGAGGGGCAAGTTAACTCCAACGATCCAGTCGGGAACGAGGATTCGAAAGATAGCAACTATCTACCCCTCTCCAAGGATGAGGTTAGCCTCGGCAACAAAGATTTCATCGTGCTAGAGGAATGCCTCGAGCAGGAGCGCTTTAAGCACCAACAAATCGCCACTGCAAGAAGCCTAAAAAAGCAGCTGCAGTGGCTCCAAGCCGAACAGGATACACTCAATGACAGATGGACCCAGGTCCTAGCTGCCGAAGAATATGGCCTCCAATGCCCAACAAAAAGTTATCCGAAGCGTCGGCTACTACCACAATTCGACGATGAGGCCTTCGAGCCAATACCGTCAAAACATGACCACGCTGATGAACTAGACCAGCTACCACGTGGGCGAGATAAAACGGCCACGTACGCCGAACACCAACCCACACCACCCTGCCATAGGAACAGAGAGACAACGGCTCCAGGATACACTTACGACCTATGACAAGACATGAGCAATAGAGCAAGCTAAGCGAGATCAATCTATGGATCAAGGGGACGCGCCCCAACTCGAGAAGACAGCCGTCAAGCCTTGCGTGATAGGCATAACCTCACCAAGGCCGAAAATAGCATACGAATGTTATCCGAACTCCGTCGTGACGTTTCCCGATACAGACGCGCCGCACACCCCTTATGCTTTACCGACGAGGTAATGCAACACCAGTTCCTAGAAGGGTTTAAACCTGTAAATTTCGAATCATATGATGGCACGACAGATCTCGCGGTATGGATCGGAGATTTCCTTCTCCATATCCACATGGCCCGCGGTGGCGATCTCCATGCCATCAAATACCTCCCCTTAAAGCTGAAAGGACCAGCAAGGCACTGGCTATTAGCTGGGAAGATTTGGAAGATGCCTTTAGAGAAAACTTCCAAGGTACCTATGTCTGGCCTCCGGACGCCGATGAGCTCAGTCACATAGTCCAACAACCCGAAGAGTCAGCCCGGAAGCTCTGGACCAGGTTCTTAACTAAAAATAACCAAATTGTTGATTGTCCGGATGTTGAAGCCCTCGCGGCCTTTAAGCACAACATTCATGATGAGTGCCTTGCCCGACACCTCGGCCAAGAAAAACCAAAGTCCATGGCAGCTCTCACCGCACTCATGACCCGCTTTTGCGCGGGAGAAGATAGCTGGCTAGCTCGCAGAAGCAACGGCACCAGCGACCCTGGCACCTCCAAAGCCAGAGATGGCAACGGTAGGCCACGACGCAACAAACAGAAGCTTCAAAGCAACAATGAAGATACCGAAGACACGACGGTCAATGCCGGATTCAGTGGCTCTAAATCCGGTCAGCGGAAGAAGCCATTCAAAGGAAACAAAGATGGTCCATCCAGTTTGGACAGAATACTATATCGGCCTTGCCAGATCCATGGCACCTCGGACAAGCCTGCCAATCATACCAACAGAAATTGTTGGGTCTTTAAGCAAACCGGTAAGCTAAACACCGAACATAAGGGGAAAGGGCTGCCTAGCGAGGATGAAGATGAGCCTCGCACAACAAACATAGGGGGGTGAAAGAAATCCCCCCTGAGGTAAAAACAGTGAATATGATCTACGTCACTCATATCCCCAAGCAAGAGCGCAAGCGCGCACTAAGGGATGTTTATGCCATAGAGTCAGTCGCCCCAAAATTCAACCCATGGTCGGCCTGTCCAATCACTTTTGACTGCAGAGACCATCCAACCAGTATCCGTCGTGGAGGTTCGGCAGCATTGGTCCTCGATCCAATCATCGACGGATTCCACCTCACGCGAGTCCTCATGGACGGCGGCAGCAGTCTTAACCTGCTTTATCAAGACATTGTCCGTAAAATGGGTATTGATCCCTCAAGGATCAAGCCCACAAAAACCCCCTTTAAAGGAGTAATACCCGACGTAGAGGCCTGCTGCACAGGGTCAATAATGCTGGAGGTAGTCTTCAGCTCACCGGATAACTTCTGAAGCAAAGATTTGATCTTCGACATCGTCCCCTTCCGCAGTGGTTATCACGCATTGCTCGGACGAACCGCTTTCAATGCAGTCCCGCACTATGCCTATCTAAAGCTCAAGATGCCCGGACCACGCGGTGTTATAGCAATCAATGGAAACATGGAGCGCTCCATCCATACTCAGGAGCATACCGTGGTGCTTGTAGCTGAGGTACAGGGTGGCTTTATCAAGTCGAATACTTCATCGGCTATCAAGCCCCCGGACACTGTCAAAAGAGTCTGGTCTACCCTGCAGATGGATAGCTTGGTTCGTCCAAAACTAGATTAGCAATTCGGCCTCCATCAAAACCCCCACTTAATCGCGGTATAAGTACCACGCGTACATAACTACGCACTAAAAATACCATCGGAAAGGATGGAGGCACACTAAGGACAAATTCCACAATCCGGCTCGACCCTATTCAGACCTTCATATTCTTCCTTTTTCTCTTTTTTATTTTTCAGGTTCTTTAAAACCCAAAACACTTTTCGATGGTACCAAGGGCCCTTTCCCAGGCCCCTTCTGTATACTTGATCATTGATCCTCTCAAAGGATCCTACACCAAGGTGAAAAGCAGCGCAGATGTGCGGCAGGGTGTCCAAACGATCTTCAAGACCACCTTTTTTAGGACGTGTATACAACTTTCCCTTGTTCTCAAATTCTCGGCTTGTAAAATAGCCTTGATGATTATGGCATTCTCTGTAAGAACACGTTCGACGTATCAATCAGACTATAGCGAAAACAGTTTTGTCCAACCTTATTCGGTATTGGCTTATTTCATAATCTATATTCCGTCTTCACGATAGACTGACATATACAGCTCGGCATAAATTGCCAGGGGCTCTATTCGGCCACATATATTCTTCAAAAACAAAAGTCTGGAAACTTTTATAGTATAGTTCGGTGTCCCGAATACCACATTATATGCATCGGCTTCGAATCATGTCTTTGGTCAATAGTTGGGTTGCCCGGCTCCTATGGTTACCACCTTACGCTTCGCTTGTTCGGCTAAGGTAGTAAAGGGAGAACTACTATGATTGTGTTTCTGGTTTGTCCGGTCAAACACCTCAGTAGAGAAAGCCAAAAACTGACTGTCATGATATAGCGAGAGCCAGTCAGCAGTTCGGTGACTTACTAAATCTTTTGTGATTTTTTCGTATTACACGTAGGACTGGCCTCACCCGGTCACTCGCCTAAAGCATCCAAGTTTGGAAAACCGAACGCCCACCAAGGGCTAGCTCATAGTCCCTTTGTCAAACTCCTATGGCTAAGTGAGAGTGATAAAGCCGCATAGTCTGATTGCCTACTTCGCTGCATGATCACCTCCTTTACGGACCAAGACGTTGGGACAAGTGTGGTCATGTGCTATTACGAACACCCCCGTAGTATCTATGTGGGGGCTGAAGCCGACGACTGGCAAACTTTCAGATACAAAATATGGCCGCACAGGAGGAAAATAAGTTTAGATAAACACGCAAGTATATTATAGAAAGGCCTTCTTTCATAACAAAAAGTCTGGGCAGCCCGGATGCATTCATTCAAACATAATATCCTTCGAGCATTGACCCTCTATTAAATGGGCACCCTCCAGGACGTCCTCGAAGTATCGCTCTGGCTTGCGGTAGTCCTTGCCCTCGGGTGGACTCTCAACTGCCATGACGGCGGCCTTCATCTTCGCCTAGTGCATCTTGACGCGGGCAAAGGCCATCCGCGCACCCTCTATGCACTCCGAGCGCTTCACAGCTTCAACTCGGGGCAAGGCATCGCCGAGTCGCTTGACCAAGGTGAAGTAGCTGCTCGGAATGGGTCCGGCTGGCCATAGCCGGACTATGATGTCCTTCATGGCCAAACCAGACATCCTATGCAGCTCCGCCAACTGCATCATCTGGTAGTTTAGCAGCGCTGGCCTTTCTGGCGCCAGGTACTGGGACCAGAAGAGCTTCTCTGTGGTGTTTCCCTCCTGGGATCGGAAGAATTGTGTGGTGTCGGTCGCACTCCTTGGGAGATCCACAAAGGCGTCTAGAGAACTCCATAGTCGATTAAGCAAGGCATATCTCCGACCGCCAAATATACTCTGTAAAAGAAAGGGCTTACAGGCCGCTATCTGGCTGGCTTGCTTGATCTCCTCGCGAGCCGCCCGGGACTCAGTCCGCGCCTCCTTGGCCTCCTGAAGAGCCTTGGTGAGATCGACCGCTTGGGCCTTATTCTTCTCCTCCAAGGTCTCACACTTGTTGCCGGCATCTTGGAGCTCCTGCTCCACTTCTGTCACCCGTTCCTCATACTTGCGGCGGGTGACCTTCTCGGTCTCTAAATCCGCAGCCGCTTTGTCAGCGGCCGCTTGGCTCACCTGCGCCTGCTCCTTGGCTTGGGTGAGGGCGCTCTTCAGGGCCTCGACCTCGGTCGCACTACCTGCAAATATGATCAGGACAACACAGGAGATTAGACCCCGCATTGGCATGTTACTTTAGGTGCATAAACATTTTCTTCAAAATATACCTTGCGCCTCATCAAACTGCTTGTTGATGCGGACGAGGTCCTCATCAGCCCGCTCCAGCTTCCGCTTGAGTTCGGACACCTCGGCGGCCTAGGCGGATGCCGCTAATAGTGAAGCATGTTTATAAAAATAGACAAGTATATTATCTCTTGCGAATACTACTTGATCCTCTGTTCGGCCCTTCTTTGCAAAAGCCGAACAGAGTCTCAAGGGCTACTATCTATACACAGGCATATTTTTGCATATACAAAGCAGCTAAGAATATTACATCACGTACCTCAAAGCCTATTGATAGGCTGGTAAAGGCTTCGTTCAGCCCTCTTTTGGCAGACTGAACCTTCTCAACCACCGTACCCATGTGGGTACGGTGCTCCTCCACAATGGAAGCGCGCCGAAGCGCTTCCACCAGGGTGTCCGGTGCCTCTAGATTGATAGAGGTCACCGGTGGAGTCGACACTCCCCCCTCTTTCAAAGGAGCTTGCTCGCTCGATTCCGGAGTCATATGGGTCTCCTGAATAATATTCGGTTGGGGTCCGGATTGGTCATGACCCTCGTTACCGGTCTCCATGGGGGTCGGTTCCCCCATATTCTCAGCAGCCGATGTGTTACCCTCTGGCGTCGTCTGGGAAGCCTCCCGCGCCTCTCCATGGTCCGAAGAGGCTCTTCGAGACAACACTTCGGTGTTGTCCATGGCAGTTGGCGGGGAGGCTCGTGGAGGCGTCTCGCTCTCCACCATCTCCGGCCCCAGCGAGTTCCTAGAAGACAATGATAGTTGGGGTAGATCATGGGCTGGACTGCAGCATGCAATTTAAATGAGTTAAAACTGCAATCATAAAAACCAGATATATATATATATATATATATAGTATACTTGGACACTTACAATGTGGCCAGGGGCTTTGACCTGGGGTGCCATGCGGGGAGGACTTCGGCATCCGAGTCTGAGTCGTCTGGAAGGGAAATCTTCCCCTTCTTGGACGCCTCCGCCTCTAGGTCCACGGAGGCCGCCCTTTTCTTCTCCCCCCTTAAGGGGAGAATTTCTCTCCTCCTCCTCCTCCTCTTCATCTTCATCTCTCTCATGGGAGGAGGGTGCTGTCGGTGTTATGGGAATGGGGGTCCCCAGACTTGCCTGCCTACGGCCTGCGGCGTGGCTCGAGTGGGGGCCCAGTGCGGCCTAGCTTCATCACCTCAAGCTCAAGACCCTCGCAAGGGGCCAAGCCTTGTGGGGCGGACAACAGGAGGCTTCCTCAGGAGCAGCCTCATCAGGCAGGCTCGCGAGGAGGCGGAGAGATCAAGGCAGGGGTGCCTCGCAAGGAGCCTGTGACGCAAGCCATGACGATCGAGATTAGGCGGGCGCCTGGCGGGCGCCGGCCTGCGCAGTGTCCTTGTTTCCCCTTCGATGCAAAGGGAGCAAGCACAGGCCAAGGCATCCGGCAAAGGTTACCATTCCGGTGCAATGAGACCAAGACCAGTAGAGCGGCAGAACGGAGGTCACCGTGGAGCCCATGACGGCGTCATCACTAGTGCTTTTGGCAGCCGAAGACCACCTTTGGTCAGGATAACTTGTACTAGATGTTCCCCTTCAAAATGGCCAATTGTTGGTGCCCTTCCCGCTCATTATTTGGGAAGAGGACCAGGGCCTCTATAAATAGGACTAGCCCCCAAAGAGAAAGGGGGAGAGAGATCCGGACCAAGTAGAACACACCGCACCAGCTCTAGAACGCCTCTCGCGAGGCCGTTCTTCCCCTGCATTGTTCATCATCGGCCCCTGAGGCAATCCACTACACCACACACTGGAGTAGGGTATTACACCACATTGGTGGCTCAAACCAGTATAAACCTCATGTCCTTTGTGTGTTCTTCTTTTCGGCCTAGATTTCTTGCGAGCCATAGAAGCGCGAGTAGGTAGGGGAAAGATCTCCGTGCGCACTCCAGAGTTCGAACCTTAAGGGTCTGCCGGAACCCAAAATCTGACATTTGGTGCGCCAGGTAGGGGTGCGCAAGAATCCTTCTTCCTCCGCGTCGCGTTCCGTCGCCTCGCTGTTCAGATGTCAAGCGAGCCGGCTGCTAACGCCGACCGCTGGGCGGCGTGGCCCGCCCACGCCGTGTCGCCGGCTTAGGGCGACCTCAACCTTGCGCCTCAGGCAGCCCGCGCTCCACAGGGCGCTGCGGGGCGCGGGCGACGCGGCCAGACGCCGCCTGCCCTCACACCACGACAGGTGCGGGCCGCGGTAAGGGCCTCAAACCATGCCGCGGCCACAGCGCCGCAAACCCGACGGGAACAGTCGAACTGCAGGGCCACGCTCACGATGGCCCGAGAGCTGCTACGGTGCCGACTGCTGGAGGGCGGCCGCGACGTGTTGTTGGAGCGAGTAGCCAAGCTCCTAGACTCCACCGCCTCAGGAGCACCTCCTTTCTGCATCCAGCTGCCGCCCTAGATCCAGGGCGGGCCGTATGGCGGCATTATACGTGCTCACGCAACTTCAAGCGAACTCCAGGGCCTGTTCAGCGCCAACGCCTCCGTCGGCACCGGGCGACAAGTCGCACTGGCCCCATCTTCGGCCAGCGAAGGGGTGCACACCGCGGCCTTCGTCTTCGGCGGACCACCGCGCCATCACCCCCAAGACGACGCTCCAAGTCGGACTGCGTGGCATGCGGGGCACTACGGCGAGGCCCCCGAGGCGGTGGCCCCAGAAGCTTATGTGCCCCGCATGGTGGATCAGGGCTGCGCACTGGAAGAAGATCATGGCTCATTCCTCGGGCCAGGCTGGGGCGAGGAGGCACCAGAAGCTGAACTCTTTCAGGAACCCCAAGAGAGCCTCGACAACCGCACCGGCGGCAGCAACTATCGGGTACCACTCATTCCTCAGGAGCAAGCTTATGCTAACCATGGGTCACAGGAGATGCAGGTCACCGCAGTAGATGGCTGCCCCAATGCTGCAGCCTCCTATCCCTCAGGAGGAGGGCGCAGGGGGCTACAGGAGAGGGGCCGAGATCCGGGTTCGCCCCTGCGGCGGTCGGAGCAAGGCGCTCTCAGGAGGTAGGCCCTCTACCGGGGAGGTGCCCCAGGGCCTGCCCCCGGCAGAGGACCCGTGGTCGTCGGGGGAACCGTTGGCGACCGCTCTACCCCATTGGCGTCGTCCTTGGTCTCCGGCCACCGTCAATGGTGGTTGAGTGAGGCGCAAGGCGGGGCCCTCATCAGGCGATATGAAGCAAGGCCAGTACATGTGAAGAAGGCCCAGTGCCTGTGAAGCTCGCCGCCCGTGACACTCTCACGTAATAATGAGTGGGGCTGTACACGCCCCGGAGTCTCCGGAGAGCCGCCCTCGGGCCTCGGGGGCTCCCGCCCATGCCCAGTGGCAGCACTTAGCTCCACGCTGGTGAGAAGACGTCGAAGACTAGACTAGGTGCCGGACGCGGCCTTTTGCTTTTTGCTTCTTCCTTGTTGACAAGTTTCTTCGGTTTGGATTTAAGTTGGATTTGAGCTCGAGACTTGCGTGTGTTTGGGGAAGGGGTGTTTAGTCTCGTTCGAGCAATCTCTCGTGTTCTGATTTCGGCTTTGCCTCCAAAGTTAGCGTCGGCTGCCCCCCCCCCTCACGAGCCCCTCGCGAGCCGGGCCGGGCCAGGCACGTCTACAGACGGGACTGCTGTCACCGCACCCTCTCCGGAGGTTCTCATTGCAGGATCAACAGGATAATCAGAAGACACCCGAGGTGCGGCGGCCCCCGCAGGCCTGCTCGGGACTCATGGAGTCGAAAGGTAAACAAGTCAGCTGACCCATCACTGGGCTAGCAGCTAAGCTCACACGCAACGTTATGTTTACCAGGGTACTGATCGCAAACCTTTACATGAGGGGCCTCCCCTCCCATAATGCTCTTACATTCTTCAGGGCCGAGCCCGAACCTTCTTCGTGGAGGGTAAACAGCAGCGACATACGGTCAGTCAGACATGTCACTCACCGCGTCTTCTGGGGCACCCCCGGAGGCATCACTGGCGTCGCTGACATCGTCGCTGCCACCGCCAACACCTCCGACAGCGCCAAGCTTGTCCACAACGCCGCTGTCATTGGCGGCCACGATCATGCCGTCATCGTCAGACGCAAAGGCCCTGACGAGGGCATCCACGTTGTCCTCCACCCATTGCGCCAGGTCGCCCCGCACTGCTATGGGCACGAGTGCGATGGCAGCGTCGAAGTCGAAGTGGGGTCCCTGCCCTGCAGATAGCTGAAGACATGGGAGAAGGCACGCCCGAGCAAGGCTTGGCTCCTCCCTTCGACAAGCCAACTGGACCTCTCGGAGCGGTTCTCCAGAAGCGTCACCACGTCGGTGAAAAACTGGAGGTTGCCGGTGTAGCTGGCCTCATGCGGCTCCTTAGCGGAAGCCTCACAAAGGTTGCCCAAAGCTATGTTAGCCCTTTCCCTGAGCGTTCAAAGCATGGGGGCTTGCTCGTGTTCCAGAACCCGCCACTGACAGATCTCATCCTCATTCCGCTGCGTGATGGCCTCGACGTCATCAACCCTCTGTTGGAGAAGAAGCAGCTCGGCCCGGGAAGAGGCCAGCTCCGCCTGCGCTGTGCCAAGGGTGGCTGCGGATGAGTCTGCACGCCGCGTCACTTCAGCCAGTTTGGCCCTGAGGGCCGCAGTCCTACCCTCAACCTCGGCCCTGATCAGCCCCAACCTTGCTTTGTATTCGTGCTCGAAGGCCGAGCGAGCTTCCGCCACGCGGCAGTCGACCTCTTCCTGGGCCCGGACTTCGCGTGCAGCAACATCATCCTCCGCCTGAGCCACCAGGCGCTCCCTCGTCTCCAACCGCTCAAGGTCAAGGTTGCACTCGGCGACCTCCAGCGTCAGTGCCTCCTCGCGCTTCAGCAGCTCCGCCCGGTCGATGGAGGCCGCCTTCAGCAACTCAAGGGCCGCCTAGCGCAGTTCCACTTGCTGCTCCAGGGAGTTGCTCCAGGCTTGGAGCTCCCATGCGCGCTCCTCCGCATCTCTGCGCCAACGGTTTGCTTCCCGAGCCTCCTCGACGGCCTAGGAGCAGGCCTCCCGCGAAGCCACCAGTGACGCTTCAGCCTTCGCGTTGTCAAGATCACGTTGGTGACGCGCGAGGGCGACGGCTACCTTCAATTTGCACATGTCCTCAGCAAGGCGCAAACCTTCGGCCTCGAAGCGCGCATCCTCGCTAGCAAGCTCTGCCCCGATCTGGCTCACCGCATCCGCCGCCCCCTGGAGGAACTCTTGGTGAAGGGCACGATGCTCCCGAGCGCGCCTGAGCACGTATTCCGCATCACCCTCTTCCATCGGAGTATGCGGAGGGCCCCGAGGCGGCATGCCCCCTCCCGGCGCGGGGCTGGGGGTTGGCGCCCTAGCCATCGCCAAATGGACCCCTCTAGGAATCCAGCCTGGCATCGGTCCACCCACGGAGGAGGAGCTGAACGTAGAATTCAACCATTCACCCTCTATGATCAGAGGAGGAACGCGGGGCAAGCCGGATGTGCCCCAGGAGGACTCATGAAAAAGGACAGCGGGCGTATAGGCTCAAGGTGCCCGGTGGAACGGACCACTCCATCGACCGGTCCAGCGGGAGGGGTGACGCTCGAGCTTGGCGCGCCCAGAGCCAGCGGAGAAGGCGAAGCTTTAGGGGCTGGCTCCCGGGCCGACTCGGCGAATTTGGCAGGACGGGGCCTGAAAGGCCGCAATCAGCTACAGGGATAGTAAAGTAAATGAGCAGAGAAAGAAGAGGACTTACTCGTCCATGGCGAAGTACTTCATGCGCTTCAACAAGCGGCAAGGGCAGTCATCGCCACCCAAGGCCTCCTTCCTCTTGCGGAGGGCCTCGAAATCTACACGGAACCGACCTAAGCACCCGACGCAGGGGTCGGCCTGGGGCGCGGAAGAAGCATCAAGACGATCAGCGCCGAAGGAGTCGGCCTGAGGGATGCCATCAGGCGTCTCCTCACGAGGAACGGCCGGGGCCTCGGGATCCCCGGCCTCAAGAGCCGAGGGCCCCAACTCCGCGCCTTCCGCCGCTCCAGGGCGGGCCTCGGGAGGCGCCGCCTTCAGGGCTTCTCGCGGCATCGGCACCTCGACATCAGTCGCCTCAGCTCCCGCCGGTTCTCGTCTCCCCGCTCTATTGCCTGAGGAAGGACCACTGTGGACGATAGGGGGAGCAACCACGGTGGCTGGGTTCTCACGGGGCCTCGTGAAGCCAGCCGGGTGCAGCCCCCACTCGTCGAAGCTAGGCATCTGCCTCACAAAATCAGCCCTACTAGAGCAAAGATACAAAAGGGCACCATCACACCGAAGGCTGCTTGGGGAAGGGTCACCAGTCAAGACCCTGAGAACCGTCTGTAGCACTTCAGGCGCCAAGTCCTCCTCCTGAAGTCGCATGCGGTCTCTGTGCCCCGCAAAGTCCCACATCCGGCGAGAGTGGCACTGAAGAGGAGCAATGCGGCATTGGAGGAACTCCTTCACCACCTTGGGTGCTGTCACATTGAGCGCCCTCAAACTCTGGAAGCGGCACCAGACGAAGGCGAGCCGGGGGCTCGTGAGCATCTCATGGTCCTAGCCCGAGTGGGGAACAGCAGGCGAGGTCGGGTGCGAGAGCAGAGGGTTGGGCACTCCGACGTCCACATACAGCCACCGCTCTCTGAACCTGGCCTCGGGAGGAGGAAGGCCGAAGTCGATCCCTGAAGCTGCCATCTCTGGCAGGGCGAAGAAGCCCACGCACACTGAGCACTGAGTGGGGTCGCTCAAGCGCAAAGAAAAGAAGTGGTGCAGCAGGGCAACGGAAGGAGGAATGCTACCATTGCCTCGCAAACAAAAGCAAAGACAACTAGAAGGGTAATGGACTCAGGCCTGAGGTGCATCATGCGGATCTGATAATGGGAGAGCACTGCATTGAAGAAAGTGGAAAAGGGGGGAACCAGACCCGCCCATAGGGCATCAGCGAATAATCAGACCTCCGTGACGATCCTATCCAGGGAGGCATGGGACGCAGGCCAGGCTGTGGTCCTGCCGCACTTGTTGAAGATAGTGGCAAGGGCAGAGCGGACCTTGTTCAAGGCTTCTGGATTGAGTATGATCGACCGATCAACGGCGGGGGACGCCACCGGAGGTGAGCGAGGCGAAGGTGCGGGCGTCTTCCCCTTTCCTTTCTTCGTTGGCGCCATGG
Source organism: Triticum urartu (assembly GCF_056163025.1). Lineage (NCBI taxonomy): Eukaryota > Viridiplantae > Streptophyta > Magnoliopsida > Poales > Poaceae > Triticum > Triticum urartu. The sequence goes on along the minus strand of NC_141877.1, from coordinate 149,735,619 downwards.
CGATGGAAAGAGGGAAGAGCTCGAGCCGGATTGGCGACGGAGGTTGGAGATCGAAGAAGAAGGAAAGGTAGGAGGCGAGCGAGCAGCGGACAGGGGAACAAGTGTGTGCAACTACGGGTCCGCTTAGTCGGGCGCGTAACAATGCGTCATGGGGAAGCGCAGACGCCTGCGTCCAATCAATCACCATGCGGCGCCCGAGGCCGCAGGCTATTGGGGCCCGCGGCGCTTCGTGTTTGGCCCTTCGCTTCTCTGCTAAGCCAAGCCCGGGCACGCCTTGGGCCCGGGGGCTACTGTCGGCGTTCTGGGAATGGGGGTCCCCAGACTTGCCTGCCTGCCGCCTGTGGCGTGGCTCGAGTGGGGGCCCAGTGCGGCCCAGCTTCATCAGCTCAAGCTCAAGACCCTCGCAAGGGGCCAAGCCTTGCGGGGTGGACGACATGAGGCTTCCTCAGGAGCAGCCTCATCAGGCAGGCTCGCGAGGAGGCGGAGAGATCAAGGCAGGGGTGCCTCGCGAGGAGCCCGTGACGCCAGCCATGACGATTGAGATTAGGCGGGCAACTAGCGGCCGCCAGCCTGCGTAGTGTCCTTGTTTCCCCTTCGGTGCAAAGGGAGCAAACACAGGCCAAGGCATCGAGCAAAGGTTACCATTCCGGTGCAACGAGACCAAGACCAGCAGAGCGGCAGGATGGAGGTCACCATGGAGCCCAAGACGGCGTCATCACCAGTGCTTTTGGCAGCCAAAGACCACCTTTGGTCAGGATAACTTGTACTAGATGTTCCCCTTCAAAATGGCCAATTGTTGGCGCCCTTCCCGCTCATTATTTTGGAAGAGGACCAGGGCCTCTATAAATAGGACTAGCCCCCAAAGAGAAAGGGGGAGAGAGATCCGGACCAAGTAGAACTCACCGCACCAGCTCTAGAACGCCTCTCGCGATGTCGTTCTTCCCCTGTATTATTCATCATCAGCCCCTGAGGCAATCCACTACACCACACACTGGAGTAGGGTATTACACCACATTGGTGGCCCGAACCAGTATAAACCTCGTGTCCTTTGTGTGTTCTTCTTTCCGGCCTAGATTTCTTGCGAGCCATAGAAGCGCGAGTCGGTAGGGGAAATATCTCCATGCGCACCCCAGAATTCAAACCTTAAGGGTCTGCCGGAACCCGAAATCCGACAGGAGCTTTAGTATCTCTGGATGCAGTGTCCGAAGTAACTTTACGGCGAAGGCCACTTTTGGCCTCCTCGCCCTTCTTCTTGGCCTTCTTCTCCGGCGCCTGGTATGGCACCGGGACCAGCATCCTCATTAGCAGAGGAATGGCTGGGTCTTCGGGTAGCGGAGCCGGACACTAGATCCGCTCTGCCTTCTTTGTCCAGCCCTGAGGGAAGGATGGAAGGCTCAGCATACCATTTGATTTACGAAACTGAAGTTATGTCCAGAAATTAGAAAACTTACCGGGGTGGCCGATGAGCGCAGTTGAGGCCGATGTCTTCGATCATCTTCGGCCACGATTTCTGGGCCTCGAAAAGAAGCTTCCACATCTCTTCGTGCGTCGTGCCGAAGAATCGCTACAGGGTCCGCGGACAATCCGGATTGAACTCCCACGTGTGGAGAGGCTAGCGCTGGCAGGGGAGAATCCGGCGGAACAACATCACCTGAATCACATCAGTGAGACTGGTGTTCTTCTCCATCATACTTCTTATGCGCTTTTGCAGCATCATCACCTCATTGGACGACGCCCAATCCAGGCCCTTGTTAATCCACGACGCGAGCCACATTGGGGGTCCGGATTTAAACTCAAGAGTGGCTGCCCATGTGGCACCGCGAGGTTCGGTGATGTAGAACCACTCATGTTGTCATCCCTTCACAGTCTCCACAAAGGCCCCTTTGGGCCAGGTGATGTTGGGGAGCTTGCTCACCATGGCGCCGCCGCAGTCCGCATGTTGCCCGTCGACCACTTCGGGCTTCACGTTGAAGACCTTAAGCCATAGGCCGAAGTGGGGGGATGCGTAGGAGCGGCTCGCACACGACGATGAACGCCGAAATGTGGAGGAAGGAATTTGGGGCTAGATCATGGAAAGCTATCCCATAATAGAACATGAGGCCGCAGACGAAGGGGTGGAGAGGAAACCCAAGTCCACGGAGGAAGTGGGGGATAAACACAACTCTCTCACTGGGCTCCGGAGTAGGGATGATCTGTTTTTTGGCAGGGAGCCGATGCGCGATGTTCGCGGCCAGGTACCCCGCGTCCCGGAGTTCCTTGACGTTCCTCTCCATGATGGAGGAAGTCATCCACTTGCCCTACGAGCCGGATCCGGCCATGGCTAGAAAGGTTGGGCGGTGGTAAAGATTGAAGCTTGGGCGCTGGAGCTCGAGGATGGTAAGGCTGAAGAAGGAAGAAGGCATGGGATAAAAAGATGGATCTTTATCCACTTATATAGGAAGTGAATATGAAATGCCCCCACTAGCCTTAAAACTTGCCTGTTCCCAAGGGGTCGTGCGAATGGCACTGTTGGGTTACCCAAACCCGTATTGATGAAAATCTCACAATAAGGGGACACGATCTCTGCTTTGACAAGACGTGTCAATGGAGGCTGTGCCTCGAAACACAAAGCGGGAGGCCAAAAAACGGCTCAAAATAATAAAAAGGCTAGACGTGACATTTCACCGAAAAAGCTGTCAGTTATGCCTTATTAAGTATTATACCCTTGTGGTTGAGGGTTGTGACTATTACACAAAGCCGGATAAAGTTCTTTTTCTTAGAAGACCGCTTTGTACATGGAGAAGGAACCCGCCTTGCAATGTCGAAGACAATCTGCGAGCCGATCACATCGTCATTGAAGACAGGTTCAGGGGCTACTGAGGGAGTCCTGGATTAAGGGGTCCTCGGGTTTCCGGGATATGTGATATGGGCCGGACTGATGGGTCGTGAATATACAAGGTAGAAGAGCTTCCCCCGTGTCCAGGTAGGACTCTCCTATGCGTGGTTGGCAAGCTTAATATCCGGATGTGTATTTTCCTTTCTCTGTAAACCGACTCTGTACAACCCTAGGCCCCGAGGGGTAGTCCGTAGAGGCTATTGGAATTCATACAGGCTAGACATCTAGGGTTTAGCCATTATGATCTCAAGGTAGATCAACTCTTGTAACCACTATTCTCATCAAATACAATGAAGCAGGATGTAGGGTTTTACCACCATCAAGAGGGCCCGAACCTAGGTAAACATCGTGTCTCCCTTGTCTCATGTTACCTTCGATCCTCAGGCGCATAGTCTGGGACCCCCTACCTGAGATCGGCCGGTTTTGACACCGACAATGGGAACCGTGGAGGCCAGGCTTGAAGCCATGGAGTGGGACATGTTCCGGTGCAAGGGGATGGTGCAGCATGGACTCAACGCCAATCGCCTTATGATCACGGACCTCTCCCGTGATCTCAAGGTGGATGGCTAGCCCATGAAGGACATCGTCTTCACTCTCAACGAGAAAATCAACTTCCTCCAAAGCCAGATCTATGACCTCCAAAACCAAGTCTTAATATGAGGCAAGGTTTAAAGGTATGAGTCTGGCTACTAGTTGCAGGATGCGTGAGACTCACTCCTCCTGTTATGATGGTGGACCACTGCCATGGAAATCCGAGGACAAGATCCCTTCTTCATCACCAACATCATCTTCTCCACCACCAAAGGAGGACTGAGTATCGGGTATGGGCACTCCCCTTGGCTTCCGCCAAGCTTGGGGGAGGTGCCCCGGTATCATATCATCCCACTATCTTTTTTGCTTTTACTTATTTTAGTTTGATCTTTTTGCTTTAGATGAATAAAAGTTAGTTCGATCCTTTCTTCCTGGAGAGTTTTCTTAGTGATCTATCCCTGTAATAGTGTGCAAGTTATATAATAAAGTTTAGTTTGAGTTTTTGCTTTCTTTACTTTCATGTTGCAAATTAAAGAAAGGAAATGAGAAAGAATAAAAGAAAGAAATAAATAAAAAAGGAATGAAATAATGAAAAGATCATATACTAATCCTATGGTAGGTGATGACACCACATAAGGAAAAGTATAAGTAGAAAATTTTATTAGAGATTGACAAACATATCATTAGTTAATGATGCAACCCATGAAACAATTAATAAGGGAAGAGAAGATTCACATATAAATATACTATCCTAGAAATCTTTTGTGATTGTGAACCCTCATCAAAATATTATATGCCAACATTGTTGATGTTGGACAAGGAAGACAACTTAATGGTTTATGTTTGTTTATATTCACATAGAAGTCATATTGTCATAGATCCTTTAACATGTGGTGCTTGCCCCCTATCTTTGCTAGCCAAAAATTCCGCACTAAGTAGAGATACTACTTGTGCATCCAAAAACCCTTAAACCCAAATCTTATTTTCATGTGTCCACCATAACTACCTAGGGATTGAGCAAGATCCCTCAAGTAAGTTGTCATTGGTGCAAAAAGGCAATAAAAATTGCTTCTAAATGTGTGAGATCATTTAGTGTAAGAGAAAATTGAGCGTTGCATGAACTTGTGATGGTGAAGAATAAAAGCGACAAACTGCATAATAAAGGTCGCTATCACAAGGGGCAATGTAACGTGAAGTTCTTTTGCACTAAGGGGTTGAGCATACAAACAAATAAGCGCATGGAAACCTCTGCTTCCCTCTGTGAAGGGCATATCTTTTACTTTTATGTATTTACTTTTATGCAAAGAGTCAAATTTTTCCTTCTATTCCTTTTTATTTTTCTCCTTTGGCAAGCATCATGTGCTGAGGAGAGATCTAGGCACACATGTCCAGCTGAATATAGATAGCATGAGTTATTATTGTTGACATCACCCTTGAGGTGAGTACGTTGGGAGGCAAAACTATAAGCCCCTATCTTCCTATGTGTCCGGCTGAAACATTTTGCTCATGTGTATGCGGTGAGTGTTAGCAATCATAGAAGACTATATGATGGTTGAGTATGTGGAGTTGCCTAAAGGCTCTGATACGTGACCCTTCCTGAAAAGATGATGATTGTAGTTGCAAAGTTGAGTGAGGACATAGTTTGTTGGTTTGTAATAGAGTTTTTGCTTTATACTTTGATTGTGTGATGAATTGTTAATTATTCATGAGAAGTATATGATAAAAGTTTTATGATAAAAGTCTTATGATAAAAGTCTTATGTTTAACCTTGTTGTTGTCATAATAATCAACATGATGCTTCTATGCCCGTATTTTGTTTTTATCGACACCTCTCTCTCAAAGCATGTGGACACGTTTTTTGATTTCGGTTTTTGCTTGAGGACAAGCGAGGTCTAAGCTTGGGGGAGTTGATACGTCCATTTTGCATCATGTTTCTTACTATTATTTATAATGTTTTTATCCATAATAATGCTTTTTGGAGTAATTCTAATGCTTTTTCTCTCATAAAATGCAAGGTTTACACAAAGAGGGAGAATTCCGGCAGCTAGAAATCTGGGCGTGGAAAAGCTATGTTAGGCCACCTATTCTACACAACTCCAAATGATCTAAAACTTCACAGAGAATTTTTATGGAATAGTGGAGCCAATAAGTACCAGAGGGGGCCCACCAGGTGGGCACAACCCACCTGGGCGCGCTAGGGAGCCCAGGCGCGCCCTGGTGGGTTGTGCTCACCCAGTCCCACCTCCGGTGCCCATCTTCTCGTATATAAGTCATTTTGACCTAGAAAAAATAAGGAGAGGACTTTCAGGACGGAGCGCCGCCGCCTCGAGGCGGAACTTGGGCAGGAGCACTTTTGCCCTCCGGCGGAGTGATTCCGCCGGGGGAACTTCCCTCCCGGAGGGGGAAATCATCTTCGTCATCATCATCAACAACTCTCCCATCTTGGGGAGGGCAATCTCCATCAACATCTTCAACAACACCATCTCATCTCAAACCCTAGTTCATCTCTTGTGTTCAATCTTGTTACCGGAACTATAGATTGGTGCTTGTGGGTGACTAGTAGTGTTGATTACATCTTGTAGTTGATTACTATATGGTTTATTTGGTGGAAGATTATATGTTCAGATCCAATATGCTATTTAATACCCCTCTGATCTTGAGCATGATTATCATTTGTGAGTAGTTACTTTTGTTCTTGAGGTCACGAGAGAAATCATGTTGCAAGTAATCATGTGAACTTGATATGTGTTTGATATTTTGATAGTATGTATGTTGTGATTACCTTAGTGGTGTCATGTGAACGTCGACTACATGACACTTCACCATATTTGGGCCTAAGATTATGCAATGTGGAGTAGCAATTAGATGATGGGTTGCGAGAGTGATAGAATCTTAAACCCTAGTTTATGCGCTATTCCGTAAGGGACCGATTGGGTCCAAAAGTTTAATGCTATGGTCAGAATTTATTCTTAATACTTTTCTCATAGTTGTGGATGCTTGCGAGAGGGTTAATCATAAGTAGGAGGTTTGTTCAAGTAAGAACATCACCTAAGCACCGGTCCACCCACATATCAAATTATCAAAGTACCGAACATGAATTAAGCCAACATAGTGAAAGTGACTAGATGAAATTCCCGTGTACCCTCAAGAACACTTTGCTTATCATAAGAGACCATTTTGGCCTGTCCTTTGCCTCAAAAGGATTGGGCTACCTTTCTGCACTTTTTTACTACTATCTTTACTTGCTCGGTACAAATTATCTTGCTATCAAACTACTCTGCTACTTACAATTTCAGCACTTGCAGACATTACTTCTGCTCCTCGTTGGGTTCGACACTCCTACTTATCGAAAAGAGCTACAATTGATCCCCTATACTTGTGGGTCATCAATATTCTGCGAAAAAGAAAACATGCAACAAACATGAACTGGCACTGGGCACTAGATCAATATGTTAGTCCCAAAAAAATATAAAATGTTGCCAAAAGTATATAAAAGTTGTAGAATATTGGCATGAAACAATCAAATATTATACGTACGACAGAGGCGTATCAAGTGCTGAGGGTGATAGCTCGTAATGTACTCCTGGTGATATCTCTATAGAGTAGCAAATCGGTCGTGGATTACGAAGGGTGATTCCTGTTGGGAAACGTAGCATGCAATTCAAAAAATTCCTATGCTCACGCAAGATCAATCTAGGAGATGCATAGCAACAAGAGGGGGAGAGTGTGTCCATGTACCCTCATAGACCGAAAGCAGAAGCATTTGACAACACGGTTGATGTAATCGAACTTCTTCTAGATCCGACCGATCAAGCACCGAATGTACAGCACCTCCGAGTTCTTCACACGTTCAGCTCAATGACGTCCCTCGTCCTCTTGATCCAGCAAAGGAGTCGAGGAACAAGATGAGTTCCATCAGCAAAACGGCGTGGTGACATTGATGGTGATGTGATCCTCGCAGGGCTTCGCCTAAGCACTACGAAGATATGACCGGAGGCGTAAACTGTGGAGGGGGCACTGCACACGGCTAACAATTGTTGGTATGTGTTCTAGGCGCCCCCTCCCCACATATATATATAGGTGGGAGGGGGAGGGGAACAGCCTTGGGCGCCCCAAGTAGGAGGAATCCTACTTGGGGGCCCTATTCCAATTCGGCCTCCCCCCTTCCTTATTTCCGGAAGGGAGAGGAAAGAGGGGAGAGGGGGGGAGGAAGTGGGAATCCTATTCCCTCTCTTTCCTTCCCTCCTCCCCTTTTCCTTCTCCACTTAGGCTGGCCCATATGGGGGGCACTAGTGAAGGAAATATGCCCTAGAGGTAATAATAAAGTTATTATTTGTTTCCTTATATCATGATAAATGTTTATTATTCATGCTAGAATTGTATTAACTGGAAACATGATACATGTGTGAATACATAGACAAACAGAATGTCACTAGTATGCCTCTACTTGACTAGCTCGTTAATCAAAGATGGTTATGTTTCCTGACCATAGACAAAGAGTTGTCATTTGATTAACGGGGTCACATCATTAGGAGAATGATGTGATTGACTTGACCCATTTCGTTAGCTTAGCACTTGATCGTTTAGTTTATTGCTATTGCTTTCTTCATGACTTATACATGTTCCTATGACTATGAGATTATGCAACTCCCGTTTACCGGAGGAACACTTTGTGTGCTACCAAACGTCACAACGTAACTGGGTGATTATAAAGGTGCTCTACAGGTGTCTCCGAAGGTACTAGTTGGGTTGGCGTATTTCGAAATTAGGATTTGTCACTCCGATTGTCGAAGAGGTATCTCTGGGCCCACTCGGTAATACACATCACTTAAGCCTTGCAAGCATTGCAACTAATGAGTTGGTTGCGGGATGATGTGTTACGAAATGAGTAAAGAGACTTGTCGGTAACGAGATTGAACTAGGTATTGAGATACCGCCGATTGAATCTCGGGCAAGTAACATACCGATGACAAAGGGAACAACGTATGTTGTTATGCGGTCCGACCGATAAAGATCTTCGTAGAATATGTAGGAGCCAATATGGGCATCCAGGTTCTGCTATTGGTTATTGACCAGAGAGGTGTCTTGGTCATGTCTACATAGTTCTCGAACCTATAGGGTCCGCACGCTTAACGTTCATTGACGATATAGTACTATATGAGTTATGTATGTTGGTGACCGAATGTTGTTCGGAGTCCGGGATGAGATCACAAACATGACGAGGAACTTCGGAATGGTCTGGAGATAAAGTTTGATATATGGGATAATAGTGTTTGGTCACCGGAAGGGTTCCGGAATTCACCGGAAGGGGTTCCGGATGTTTGCCAGAATGTTTGGGTACGAGAACACTTTATTTGGGCCAAAGGGGAAAGCCCACAAGGTTTTTGGAAAGCGCAAAAGGAAGTTTTGCAGAGTCGAGGGGCCAGACGCCAGGGTCCCTGGCGTCTGGGTCCAGACGCCGGGAACCCTGGCGTCTGGCCCTGGAGTTCGAGAAGGACTCTTGCCTTTCGGGTGAAACCGACTTTGTGGAAGCTTTGACTCCAAGTTTCGACCCCAAGGCTCAACATATAAATAGAGGGGTAGGGCTAGCACCCAAGACACATCAAGAAACACCAAGCCGTGTGCCGGCTACCCCGTCCCCTCTAGTTTATCCTCCATCATAGTTTTCATAGTGCTTAGGCGAAGCCCTGCGGAGATTGTTCTTCACCAACACCGTCACCACGCCGTCGTGCTGCCGGAACTCATCTACTAGTTCGCTCCTCTTTCTGGATTGAGAGGGCGAGGACGTCATCGAGGTGAACGTGTGCTGAACATGGAGGTGTCGTACGTTCGGTACTTGATCGGGACGGATCGTGAAGGTGTATGACTACATCAACCGCGTTGATAAACACTTCCGCTTACGGTCTACGACTATACGTAGACAACACTCTCCCCTCTCGTTGCTATGCATCACCATGATCCTATGTGTGCGTAGGAAAATTTTGAAATTACTACGTTCCCCAACAGTGGCATCCGAGCCAGGTTTTATGCGTTGATGTTATATGCACGAGTAGAACACAAGTGAGTTGTGGGCGATACAAGTCATACTGCTTACCAGCATGTCATACTTTGGTTCGGCGGTATCGTTGGATGAAGCGGCCCGGACCGACATTACGTGTACGCTTACGCGAGACTAGTTCTACCGACGTGCTTTGCACACAGGTGTCTAGCGAGTGTCAGTTGCTCCAACTTTAGTTGAACCGAGTGTGGCTACGCCCGGTCCTTGAGAAGGTTAAAACATCACTAACTTGATGAATTATCGTTGTGGTTTTGATGCGTAGGTAAGAACGTTTCTTGCTCAGCCCGTAGCAGCCACGTAAAACTTGCAACAACAAAGTAGAGGATGTCTAACTTGTTTTTGCAGGGCATGATGTGACGTGATATGGTCAAGGCATGATGCTATATTTTATTGTATGAGATGATCATGTTTTGTAATCGAGTTATCGGCAACTGGCAGGAGCCATATGGTTGTCGCTTTATTGTATGCAATGCAAACGCCCTGTAATGCTTTACTTTATCACTAAGCGGTAGCGATAGTCGTAGAAGCATAAGTTGGCGAGACGACAACGATGCTACTATGGAGATCAAGGTGTCGCGCCGGTGACAATGTTGATCATGACGGTGCTTCGGAGATGGAGATCACAAGCACAAGAAGATGATGGCCATATCATATCACTTATATTGATTGCATGTGATGTTTATATTTTATGCATCTTAGCTTGCTTTGATTGGCGGTAGCATTATAAGATGATCTCTCACTAAATTATCAAGATATAAGTGTTCTCCCTGAGTATGCACCGTTGCGAAAGTTCTTCGTGCTGAGACACCACGTGATGATCGAGTGTGATAGGCTCTATGTTCAAATACAATGGATGCAAAACAGTTGCACACGCGGAATACTCAGGTTAAACTTGACGAGCCTAGCATATAACAGATATGGCCTCGGAACACGGAGACCGAAAGGTCGAGTGTGAATCATATAGTAGATATGATCAACATAGTGATGTTCACCATTTAAACTACTCCATCTCACGTGATGATCGGACATGGTTTAGTTGATATGGATCACGTGATCACTTCGAAGATTAGAGGGATGTCTATCTAAGTGGGAGTTCTTAAGTAATATGATTAATTGAACTTAAATTTATCATGAACTTAGTACCTGATAGTTTCTTGCTTGTCTATGTTGATTGTAGATAGATGGCTCATGTTGTTGTCCCTTTAAATTTTAATGTGTTCCTTGAGAAAGCAAAGTTGAAAGATGATGGTAGCAATTACACGGACTGGGTCCGTAACTTGAGGATTATCCTCATTGCTGCACAGAAGAATTACGTCCTCGAAGCACCGCTAGGTGTACCACCTGCGCCAGCAACTGCATACATTGTGAATGCCTGGCAGTCACGTGTTGATGACTACTCGATAGTTCAGTGTGCCATGCTTTACGGCTTAGAACCGGGACTTCAACGATGTTTTGAACGTCATGGAGCATATGAGATGTTCCAGGAGTTGAAGTTCATATTTCAAGCAAATGTACGGATTGAGAGATATGAAGTCCCCAATAAGTTCTACAGCTGCAAGATGGAGGAGAATAGTTCTGCCAGCGAGCATATACTCAGAATGTCTGGGTACTACAATCACTTGACTCAACTGGGAGTTAATCTTCCGGATGATAGCGTCATTGACAGAATTCTTCAATCACTGCCACCAAGCTACAAGAGCTTCATGATGAACTATAACATGCAAGGGATGGATAAGACGATTCCTGAGCTCTTCGCAATGCTAAAGGCTGCGGAGGTAGAAATCAAGAAGGAGTATCAAGTGTTGATGGTCAATAAGACCACCAGTTTCAAGAAAAAGGGCAAAGGGTAGAAGAAGGGAAACTTCAAGAAGAACGGCAAACAAGTTGCTGCTCAAGAGAAGAAACCCAAGTCTGGACCTAAGCCTGAGACTGAGTGCTTCTACTGCAAGCAGACTAGTCACTGGAAGCGGAACTGTCCCAAGTATTTGGCGGATAAGAAGGATGGCAAGGTGAACAAAGGTATATGTGATATACATGTTATTGATGTGTACCTTACTAATGCTCGCAGTAACACCTGGGTATTTGATACTGGTTCTGTTGCTAATATTTGCAACTCAAAACAAGGGCTACAAATTAAGCGAAGATTCGCTAAGGACGAGGTGACGATGCGCGTGGGAAATGGTTCCAAAGTCGATGTGATCGCAGTCGGCACGCTACCTCTACATCTACCTTCGGTGTTAGTTTTAGACCTGAATAATTGTTATTTGGTGCCAGCGCTGAGCATGAACATTATATCTTGATCTTGTTTGATGCGAGACGGTTATTCATTTAAATCAGAGAATAATGGTTGTTCTATTTATATGAGTAATATCTTTTATGGTCATGCACCCTTGAAGAGTGGTCTATTCTTATTGAATCTCGATAGTAGTGATACACATATTCATAATATTGAAGCCAAAAGATGCAGAGTTGATAATGTGTAACATCCCAAAATTCTAAATTTTGGAATGTTGTATGAAATAAATATTTGTGTTTGTTTGTTTGATTGAATGCTTGATTGATTGATTGAAAGTGAGTTTAATTTAAAACTTTTGAGAGTTTAATGAGAGGGAATGAAATGACTTTCCCAAAACTTTCACCTTGCATTTTGATCCCCCCAGGAATTCAAATTCATTTCATCACAAAACCCTAGAGTGAGGATAATATGACTTCTTTAATTTAAAAATGAAAAGGGTTTTGAAAAGTTTTGAATTCCATTTGGACATATTTCAAATTCAGAAGCTTTATGCAACTCAATGATTTTCATGCGAGAAGATAAAATGACTTCTTCAAATTATATGAAATAGAGTTGGAAGTGGTTTGAAATTCAAGTTCAAAACCATTTAGGAGTTATTTGGATTTTATTCAAATTAATTTTTATCCGAAAATAAATTATTTGGAAATTTGGGTAAAATGATTCCCTACAATATAAAATTGGAGGAAAATAAATTTTAAACCATTTTTGGTATTTTAAAAATGATTTTTATTGGGTTTATTTCAACAGCAGCACTGTTTGACTTTTGTGAAATTTTTTGTGTATTTTATTTGTCTCTGAAAAATAGTTCATTTAGGACTTATTTTTCTGAATATTTTGATATATTATATGCCTATATAACATTTGTATTTTGTTTGGTTATGTTTTTTTCCTACTATATGTTATAAAAAACGGCCGTAGCCAGCGGACCGTGGCCCACCTCCCCTTCTCTCTCCTCCTCGGCCCAATCGAGCGCTCGAGTCGCTACATGTCGATCGCCCGACCCTTTCCCCTCTTGCCCGCGATCACTAACGCCGGGCCCCACTCCTCATCTTCTTGCTCGGGATGCCGGGCCGAACCCAGTGGCCATTCGTCGCGTCGCCGTATCCCGGATCTCTCGGGATCGCGGATCTCCTTCGCCCAACCCCTCCTCCAAGGCTTCCCCCAATAAAACCCCTTGCCCCTCATCCGATCCCCCCTAAAGCCCCCTGGCCCTCTCTCTCATCTTGCCAGAATCGCTCGCCGGAGTTGCCCGAGCTCGCCGCCGCCATTGCAGTCCCCCTGATCCCTGCAGCCATCCCCAAGCCTCTCTACCACCACCATTGCAACCGCCGTCGTCGTGTGCACTTCCCGTGCAGTCGCCGGAGCTCTAGGACCACTAGAGTGCCGACACCGCCGACACCCGAACGCCAACACCGTCTCGACCTCACCGCCGACCTCCTCCGTCCACCTACGCCACAACTTCGACCACCGCTGGACTCGTCGTCGAACGCCGCGTCCACCCGTGCCCTCGCCGGAGATCACCGATGACCGGAGCGTCGCCGCCGACGACATCTGAGCCGCATCGCCGGCGACCACCCCACTGTAAGCCGGCCAACTCCCCACCTCCGTTCGATCTTATTTCAACGCTCTAGATTAGATCTATCGAATAGTTAGGTTTTTTTCTATATAGATCGATTTAGTACGGTTTATTATCTGTTTAGATCGAACCGCCTCACCAGTTTCTTTTTATTAAACGTGCATGCACGGTTTTGTTAAGTATCGCCCGGGCGCAGTTTAGTTACCGAACGCCCACCTATTTAGCCCGATAGCAGTAGGCCACGTAGCTAGTGCCCGATTTTTTTTCATTTCTGTTTTAAAAATAGAATAGTTCTGATTTTATATTGCTTATAACTTTTACGTTTTAGATCCAAATTGATTGATTCTTTTTGCACTGTGTCACAAATTTGTTGAAGTTTCCGTTTGTGTACTTGGCTTTAAATTTTGAGTAGTTGTAGTTTGAATTTGAATGAATTTGCCTTAAACACTATTTCGACCATAACTTGAGTTTGAAAGTATATTTTAAGTTTATTCTTTTTGCTCCAGGTCACTAGGACTTTTGCCTATCCGGTAGATTATAGTGATTTATTTTTAGTTTATCTAAATTAGGGTTTTAGTGAAAAATAGTATTGTTTTCTATGTAGTTTTGTTTTGCTTGTAACTTAGTAAGTTTTATTTAGATTTAATTAATTCTTTTTGCAAAGTTTTGTTGATTGAAATATACATATGTTAGACTTCAGTACATAATTTTAGAAATTATTTTTATTAGTTTTGCTACTGTTTAGGATTTCAATTTAGCATAGCTAGTATATAGCGTATGTAGTAGCTAGTATTGTAGTTATTTTTGCTAGAAATTATTTTAGATAATTTATTTCTGTTGTTTTAATGGTAATAGATTTTATTTTCTGTTAAGAAATTGTTTAGATTAATTTAGTGTGGTTATGAAAGTTATTGGTTGATAGTGTGATTGGTTTTCCCTACTTTTCTTTAAAGTTTTCTTTGGATATTTATTTTGGTCTTCTTTGATTTCATTTTTTCTCTATTTATTGTATCTAGTTGAGTGTTATTTTGATTGATAGTATTGATTGCTAGAATTGATTGTTTATGTGAATACTACGTTTGATTATATAGATTCCAACGGAGTGACGAATAGTTTTACAAGTCATTATTTTTTAGAGCGTATTTATCTTCATCAACTTACCAGGCAAGTTCACTTTGACCATGTTTTCCATACCTATGTTTATTTGCATGTAGTAGCACCCTTTCAACAATCCCTCCAGTAGTGTTATTGAATCTTGTAGTTGAGTAGAATGCATGAGGTAGAAACCCATCTCCCTGTTACCAAACCCGGGATGTTATATAGTTTTAATGCTATGGTATAGTAGACGGGGTTTGGTATGAGTGCATGAGAGTGGTGTGAAGAAGGAGGACTCTACGTCAATGGCGACAACTTCATGATGGCACCGGCAAGGACTGCATCTTCAGGACTCCTCAAGATTTCGAGACTCGAGACCAGAATTCAATACACACTACTGGGTGAAGGACGGTTGACGGGCACCCTGGAGAAACTAGTGGTTGGTCGGGATGCATGGAGAAGCGCCATGACATCTTGTGGAAAGCTTCACCCAGACTCAAAGAGACGGAAGAATACTTCATGCCCGGAAGCTTACCTGTGCAACCGCAAGTCACTATGGGCTCTGGCTTGGTTGAACTTAGTTGTGACTCTGGCTGGGATGGTGCTAGCAGATGTAGAACTACGGTAGGATTGGATGAGCACCAGACAGTGGTCAAAGGAACTCTTCGGAAGACCATGTTTCGATCGTCCTATTCTCAAACATCATGAAGTGTGAGGACGAAAGGGGAGGGATTGAATCTTGCGGGTAAAGTGTACAAACCTCTGCAGAGCGTTAAAACCTAATCGATTAGCCGTGTCCCCGGTTACGGACAATTTGAGCCTCTGGACTTGGATCTATCTCGGAACTCTCAACACCAGACTGATAACTTAATTGTGGGCAACTTATGATGATTTTGGGCTATGAGACATCGGTTGGCGGGACCATGTCATGATAGGAAATTCGGTAGTATAGATTCCTAATATTCCTTTGATGTAGGGAAAATAAAAAACCAGCTTTTGTGCAAACAAAACTCAGATACAGAGCCACAAAGCCATATTGCATATAGTACAATTTATCATTTGTTTTCCCGTATTGTGATCTTGCCGGTACATTCAATGTACTGGCCTACACGGCTGTAACGTATCATGTTGCAAATTTCTTCGACGAGTAAGAGTTATGATACAGGGTTACGGTCTACACTCAACTTGCCGATGGCGTTGATGGGACTTCACACCCGTTGATTGTTTTCCGCTGAGACTTATAAGGTATATATCAGTTTTACGTTATTTATACATGTGATTGCCCTTTGATATATACAATGATGTACTGTGTGTGCCAGCATACTGATCCAAGGATGGCACAGATACACAGAGGCTTGACCGTCTAAGGTCGAGTCGCTACAGATATGGTATCAGAGCACAAGTTGACTGTAGGACGTGACCCTAGAAATCGGAAAGCCCCATGGACAGGAAATCTCTAAAATTTTATTTTCAAAAAAAACATCCCTTAGTTCTTCTCTTTTCTGATTTTATAAAATATCCGCTCTTACCTCAAATAGTTAGAATATACCCCTTTCCCTTTTGACCAAACGGAGGATCAACTGAAGCCGCTCCAAGAAGTACAAGATATCGGAAAACTGATGACCATTTCAGAGTAAACAGGATTTGACCATGCATTAGAAGAGTTGAAGCTACACCAGTTGAAGACTCCAACGACTTGAAGAACCAGAAGAATTATTTGACCGTTAGAGGACCAAACCCTTGTTATACACTTACGTTAGATGCGACGATTTGTGAGCTATCATTTGTTTGATGTTTTTCCGACAGCCGCAAATAAAACCTATTTTGAAAACTATTGTTTATATTATGTGTATATCGCTCCACTCTTCTCTCGTATCTCATCCAAAAACCTTTGGATCCAATAGATGGTGAATGAAGAAGGACTAGTATTCTCTGGACCGAAAACCCAGCCGGAGGCAGAGCTATGGATTCAGAACATGGAGAATCACTTCGGGAGCAATTTGGTTTCAAGGAAGAATGAAGTATCGTACGCTCTTCAGTACTTTGAAGGAAGTGCTGCAACATGGTGGCAAATGCATCAAGCTATATAGGGATGGAATGGAACAAGGACTTGGGAAGAATTCAAGAAGACTCTGACAAGATCTCGTCTTATCCGGAAGCACCATGATACCCCAAGAAATAAACCTTGTGCCTGCAAGATTTGCGGAGAAATAGGACACAGCCAGGAGGAACACAAGGATGGATGCCCTCATTGTGAGGGGAAATACCCAGCTGAGGAATTCCCAACTAGTCAGGTGACTTGCTTCTTGTGTGAAGGAACCACCCACTACCCAGCTCAGTGTCAAATTTACCCCATGATGCAACAAACTATTCAGAAGCAGGAAGAAGGAATGAAAGAAGCCCTTCGAGAAGTTATGAAAGAACATGTTATTAAGGAAAGTGTTGAAGACCCTTGATGGAGAAAGCCTCAACAGATTTTACTCCAATGCATGTTATTCATGTGGAGAAGAAGGACATTTTTCACAGTATTGCACCAAGGAAAGAAAAGAGTATCTGGGATACTTCCCGACAGAAACAGTGGAGTTTGATCCATAGGGAATAGAACGTTTGATCAGAACAAAGAAAGCCAGGAAGAGAAAACAAAGACACCCTCAGAACAACCCAATTTCTGCAAAGAGGGACAAGAGTCATATTACCTGTTTTGAATGTAAGTACATCGGGCATTATGCCAATGATTGTCTCAAATGGAAGCAAGGAACTCAAGGAGCAGGCACCATCACCAAGAAGCCTTGAGACATGCCGGAAGTTATTTGTTTTCGTTGCAAGGAAGCAAGACATTTTGCTAGGGATTGTTCAAATCATGAGAAAGCTGGAGCTGAGTAGTGGAGATGTTGATATCAGTAATAAGGGTAGTAAGGAAAACACTTTTTCATGAGAATGTGGGGTTGAGTTATGTAATAGATTACTCAGAGATTGTAATAATTCATGACTCAATAAAGTTGATATGTCATATGCTGAAAGGCTTTAAGGAGTTGTTATGTTTTATCTTGGAAATTAATATTCTCGGTGAACATGGAAGAAAATGAGTTGTGATGCATAAACTGGATGTTGGAAATTGAGTTTGAAGTTTTGTTTGGATGATATGAATGTGTACCCAAGGAGATATGTACCTTATTCGGAGTACCATATTTGTTTTACAACTGCAGATGGCAACCATTTATGAGTCTTTCCTTAAGGGCCCGGAAACGATCATGACCCTGACAAGTGATCATGATTACCCGAAGATCCTGAAGGACATGATGAAGCATATTCACCTTGAAGGAGATGCAGTCTACAAAGGCTACCCCTTCATGCAAAAGGGAGTGGAACTTTGGTATGTGGAGGTACACCACCACCGTATGAAAGGAGTTTGCCTAACGACGATGGGGCAGTACTTTTTCATCTCACGTGTACCACAAGCAACTTTCTACGATGTTGTTCGTGAAGCAGCCATGGAAGCCATACGCCAGATCGGAGAAATACTTGAAGCAAGACTCCGTTATACTCAGGAATACCTAAGAGAAGTGCATGTAGAGATGATGGAGATGAAGCTCAAGGCCACCATGATGAAACAGAAGATTGAAGATTTCAAGGCGCATGTCGCACAATTCCAATGGGACTGAAGAATCCTCAAGGAGGAAAAATTAATAAAGTTGGAAGTAATGCCTGACCATACCAAATCATGTGGGTGGCAGCATTTGTAATAAAGTACTTTTCGGAATTGGGATTTACGAAAAATGGTTAAGGATGTAATAAAAGATTTGATATGAAAATAATATGATTTATGGATAAACTAGTGAATTTTTTTTTGGTGTGATAGTGCTCCGTAAAGCCATAGGATCAATGAAGAAAGAAATGTGTTATTCATGACGGTCCATAGAAGGGAGCTGGACCAAATAAGTTGGAGTTTTGTATGATCGTCGCCACAAGGGTATGAAGGAAGAAGTACTATTGGATTTAAAGGAGATGTAATGTTGGAATACAGAATGATAATCCTCGAAAGGATGAGTTAAATTTGTACAAGAGTTGAAGTGGGCCATAACCCACACGCCCAGGAGTTAATAAGAAGCAAGCACACTCTAGCTGAAGGAAGATATTTTGGAAGAAAACCCTGAGTTAATCAGCCAACATTTTTAGGAAGATACGAAAACCCGAGAGTTGTGAAGAAACATTAGATGTCTTGTTCAGCTTGCAGAAAACAATGGATTTATTCAAACTCAGTTCATCGACAAGAGAAATTCTGCAATGCTTGTGAGTATGCCCAAGTGTTAGAATACGTGATTCGATGTCTGCATATGTAGTAATGGTTCAAGTACGAGATGGATTGGCCCCCATACCGGAGACTTCTATCATGAACTATCATATGTTGATGGAAAATCAGAGAGCCTTGAAAACCTTAGAAGTGGGTCGACACGTCAAGCCATAAAACCATAGAATGGTAGGATGATGGAACCCTTTACAGGCAACCGATGCCAATCGTAGGATATACGGTGAGATTCAACCCCGGCCATTTTTCCTGCAGGAGAAGCCATAAATTGTTGACCGCCAGGAGGTTCCGATAGTTTCTTAGTATTGACGACAGACATGTCATATATGAAGACCCACTCTTCGGAAGAACCTCACCAGGATTGAGAGGACACAAGATTTTGGGAAAAGGTCATGCCCCTACTAGGAGAGCACAAGTGAAAGAGTTATTCCGGAGAATATGAGAAGACCGACACCGTCAACCGAAAGGATGGAGTACATGAATTTTGTCAGAACCATAGCATTGCTTTCAAGTGTTGTAGCACACTAGACCATACCGATCAATGGATTTGCTGGAAGACCCCCAAACCCTAACCTTTTGTTTGTAGCCTCTTCGAATCTCGAGGATGAGATTCATTTTAAGTGTGGTAGGTTTGTAACATCCCAAAATTCTAAATTTTGGAATGTTATATTAAATAAATATTTGTGTTTGTTTGTTTGATTGAATGCTTGATTGATTGACTGAAAGTGAGTGAAATTTGAAACTTTTGAGAGTTTAATGAGAGGGAATGAAATGACTTTCCCAAAACTTTCACCTTGCATTTTGATCCCTAGGAATTCAAATTCATTTCATCACAAAACCCTAGAGTGAGGATAATATGACTTCTTTCATTTAAAAAATGAAAAGGGTTTTGAAAAGGTTTGAATTCCATTTGGACATATTTCAAATTCAGAAGATTTATGCAACTCAATGATTTTCATGAGCGAAGATAAAATGACTTCTTCAAATTATATGAAATAGAGTTGGAAGTGGTTTGAAATTCAAGTTCAAAACCATTTAGGAGTTATTTGGATTTTATTCAAATTATTTTTTCTCTGAAAATAAATTATTTGGAAATTAGCGTAAAATGATTCCCTACAATATAAAATTGGAGGAAAATAATTTTTAAACCATTTTTGGTATTTTAAAAATGATTTTTATTGGGTTTATTTCAACAGCAGCACTGTTTGACTTTTGTGAAATTTTTTGTGCATTTTATTTGTCTCTGAAAAATAGTTCATGTATTAGGACTTATTTTTCTGAAAATTTTGATATATTATGTGCCTATATAATATTTGTATTTTTTGGTTATGTTTTTTTCCTACTGTATGTTATTAAAAAAACAAAAAACAACAAACGGCCGTAGCCAGCGGACCGTGGCCCACCTCCCCTTCTCTCACATCCTCGGCCCATTCGAGCGCTCGAGTCGCTACGCGTCGATCGCCCGACCCTTTCCCCTCTCTCCTGTGGTCACTGACGCCGGGCCCACTCCTCATGTTCTTGCTCGGGACGCCAGGCTGAACCCAGTGGCCGTTCGTCGTGCCGCCATATCCCGTATCTCTCGGGATCGCGGATCTCCTTCGCCCAACCCCTCCTCCAAGGCTTCCCCCTATAAAACCCCTTGCCCCTTGTCCGATCCCCCCTAAAGCCCCCTGGCCCTCTCTCTCATCTTGCCAGAATCGCTCGCCGGAGTTGCCTGAGCTCGCCGCCGCCATTGCAGTCCCCCTAATCCCTACAGCCATCCCCAAGCCTCTCTACCACCACCATTGCAATCGCCGTCATCGTGCGCACTTCCCGTGCACTCGCCGGAGCTCAAGGACCAATACAGCGCCGATACCGCCGACACCCGAACACCAACACCATCTCGACCTCGCCGTCGACCTCCTCCGTCCACCTACGCCGCAACTTCAACCACTGCTGGACTCGTCGTCGAACGCTGCGTCCACCCGTGCCCTCGCCGGAGATCACCAACGACCGGAGCGTCGCTGCCAACAACGTCTGAGCTGCATCGCCGGTGACCACCCCACTGTAAGCCGGCCAACTCCCCACCTCCGTTCGATCTTATTTCAACGCTCTAGATTAGATCTATCGAATAGTTAGGTTTTTTCTATATAGATCGGTTTAGTACGGTTTATTATCTGTTTAGATCGAACCATCTCGCCGGTTTGTTTTTATTAAACGTGCATGCACGGTTTTGTTAAGTATCACCCGGGCGCAGTTTAGTTACCGAACGCCCACCTGTTTAGCCCGATAGCAGAAGGCCACGTAGCTAGTGCCTGATTGTTTTTTTCATTTCTGTTTAAAAAACAGAATAGTTCTGATTTTATATTGCTTATAACTTATACGTTTTAGATCCAAATTGATTGATTCTTTTTGCACTGTGTCACAAATTTGTTGAAGTTTCTGTTTGTGTACTTGGATTTAAATTTTGAGTAGTTGTAGTTAGAATTTGCATGAATTTGCCTTAAACACTATTTTGGCCATAACTTGAGTTTGAAAGTATATTTTAAGTTGATTCTTCTTGCTCCTGGTCACTAGGACTTTTGCCTATCTAGTAGATTATAGTGATTTATTTTTAGTTTATTTAAATTAGGGTTTTAGTGAAAAAAAGTATTGTTTTCTATGTAGTTTTGTTTTGCTTGTAACTTAGTAAGTTTTGTTTAGATTTAATTAATTATTTTCGCAAAGTTTTGTTGATTAAAATATACATATGTTAGACTTCAGTACATAATTTTAGAAATTATTTTTATTAGTTTTGCTACTGTTTAGGATTTCAATTTAGCATAGCTAGTATATAGTGTATGTAATAGCTAGTATTGTAGTTATTTTTGCTAGAAATTATTTTAGATAATTTATTTCTGTTGTTTTAATGCAAATAGATTTTATTTTCTGATAAGAAATTGTTTAGATAAATTTAGTGTGGTTATGAAAGTTATTGTTTCATAGTGTGATTGGTTTTCCCTAGTTTTCTTTAAAGTTTTCTTTGGATATTTATTTTGGTCTTCTTTGATTTCATTTTTTTCTTTATTTATTGTATTTAGTTGAGTGTTCTTTTGATTGATAGTATTGATTGCTAGAATTGATTGCTTATGTGAATACTACGTTTGATTATATAGATTCCAATGGAGTGACGAATAGTTCTACAAGTCATTATTTTTTAGAGTGTATTTATCTTCATCAACTTACCAGGCAAGTTCACTTTGAACATGTTTTCCATACCTATGTTTATTTGCATGTAGTAGCACCCTTTCAACAATCCCTCCAGTAGTGTTATTGAATCTTGTAGTTGAGTAGAATGCATGAGGTAGAAACCCATCGCCCTGTTACTAAACCCGGGACGTTATATAGTTTTAATGCTACGCTATAGTAGACGGGGTTTGGTATGAGTGCATGAGAGTGGTGTGAAGAAGGAGGACTCTATGTCAATGGCGACAACTTCATGATGGCACCGGTAAGGACTGCATCTTCAGGACTCCTCAAGATTTCGAGACTCGAGACCAGAATTCAATACACACTACTGGGTGAAGGACGGTTGACGGGCACCCTGGAGAAACTAGTGGTTGGCCGGGATGCATGGAGAAGCGCCATGACATCTTGCGGAAAGCTTCACCCAGACTCAAAGAGACGGAAGAATACTTCATGCCTGGAAGCTTACCTGTGCAACCGCAAGTCACTATGGGCTCTGGCTTGGTTGACCTTAGTTGTGACTCTAGCTGGGACGGTGCTAGCAGATGTAGAACTACGGTAGGATTGGATGAGCACTGGACAGTGGTCAGAGGAACTCTTCGGAAGACCATGTTTCGATTGTCCTGTTCTCAAACATCATGAAGTGCAAGGACGAAAGGGGAGGGATTGAATCTTGCGGGTAAAGTGTACAAACCTCTGCAGAGAGTTAAAACCTAATCGATTAGCCGTGTCCCCGGTTACGGACAATTTGAGCCTCTGGACTTGGATCTATCTCGGAACTCTCAACACCGGACTGATAACTTAATTGTGGGCAACTTATGATGATTTTGGGCTATGAGACATCGGTTGGCGTGACCATGTCATGATAGGAAATTCGGTAGTATAGATTCCTAATATTCCTTTGATGTAGGGAAAATAAAAAACCAGCTTTTGTGCAAACAAAACTCAGATACAGAGCCACAAAGCCATATTGCATATAGTACAATTTATCATTTGTTTTCCCGTATTGTGATCTTGCCGGTACATTCAATGTACTGACCTACACGGCTGTAACGTATCATGTAGCAAATATTTCTTCGACGAGTAAGAGTTATGATACAGGGTTACGGTCTACACTCAACTTGCCGATGGCGTTGATGGGACTTCACACCCGTTGATTGTTTTCCGCTGAGACTTATAAGGTATATATCAGTTTTACGTTATTTATACATGTGATTGCCCTTTGATATATACAATGATGTACTGTGTGTGCCAGCATACTGATCCAAGGATGGCACAGATACACAGAGGCTTGACCGTCTAAGGAGCGGCCCCGTCCGGCGTCCCGCTCATCTCCAGCCGACTGCCGCCTCGCGCCGTCCGGCTTCCGCGACCCGGCCCATCCGGCGTCCCGCTCCTCCGGCTTCCGCGAGCCGGCGTCGCGCTGGCTACATACGAGCTGGCGCCACCCCGCCACTCCGGCCGCTCCCTCGTGCTGCGCCTCCAGGTCCGCGCGCGTGCGGCTCCAACCCGGACGGCCGGCCCCGCCGCCTGCCGGCTCCCATGCAACCCGGTCGGCCGGCTCCCACACTGGCTGGCTCCCCCGCAACCCGGCTGCCGGCTTCTGCCACTACCCGGCCGCCGGTTTGCGTCGCGTCCGGCTCCCCGCCTGGGCCGGCTGCTGGCTCCGCCCAGTCGCCTGTCGCCCTTGCCGCTCCGGCTTCGACCGCACCGCGCCGACTCCGCCCGCCAGTGTGTCCGCGGGCCGGCGTCTACCCTGCCCGTGTGGCTGCGCGCCCCGGCCGCCCCGCCTCGCCTCAGCCCCCGTGCGGGCTGGCTCCGACCACGCTGCACCGGCTGTGGCCCCGTCCCGGCCTCCCGCACCGTCTGCCGGGTCGCGGTGCTTCGGCCGGCCGCCCCGCGCCGCATTGGTCGGCTCCCGCCTCGCGCCGCCTTGGACGACTCGCCGCTCCAGCCGGCGTCCGCGTGCCCATCGACCTCCCGCCTCTTGCCTCGCGCCGGCTGGCGCCCTCGCAGGGCCGGCTGCCCAAGAAGAGAAAGAAGAAACGGGGCCAAGTAGAAAAGTCAAAGGGCCGACTACCCACAGAAAAAAGAAAAAGAAAAAAAGAGAGGTCCGGCTGCCCACATGGAGACGGACAGAGAGAAGAGATAGAAAGTGGCCGGCTCCCGCCACCCGGATGGCTGGGTCGCGCCTGTTTCCCGGACGGCCGGCTCCTGCCACCCGGACAGGCCGGGTCCTCACGCCCGCTACCCGGCTTTGAAAAAAAACAGCTGTGTCCGATTGTTCTCAGCCGGCGCAAATGACGAAGAAGACAAAGTAGTTGCCGGGAGATCCGGCCCAACTGCTCAGCAGTCGGCCCGAATCTCGGGGGCTACACCCAGCGGGTGCGCTGATGCGCCCTCGTGAGAAAGAGAAGACAAAGTAGTTGCCGGAAGATCCGGCCCGACTGCTCAGCAGTCGTCCCGAATCTCGGGGGCTACACCCAGCGGGTGCGCTGACGCGTCCCCGCGAAGAAGAAGACAAAGTAGTTGCCGGGAGATCCGGTCCGACTGCTCAGCAGTCGGCTCGAATCTCGGGGGCTACACCCAGAGGGTGCGCTGATGCGCCCCCGCGAATATTGCAGACAAGAGAAGAGTTTTGTCCGGCTCCGAGCCGCCGGCAGAAGAGAAAAAGAAGAAAAAAGCATGCAGCAAGCCGCCTTGCCACCTGGCCGGTCGAGCCTGACCGGCCGGGACCCCCTTCGAGCACCCGGAGGCTCGAAGACTACACCCAGCGGGTGCGCCGGCGCGCTCAGCAAGCGTTGAGCCACGTCGGTTGTCTTCAGCAAACTTCGCCTCGGCTACACGAAAACCAATATGATCTCCTCACCTGCATATTTTTTGCACCACGCAAGCACGGATAACCCCGAGCGATGCTCGGGGGCTGTCTCCGCATTTTATTACAGTAGCATCACTGTTCGCCCCGGCGCCAGCCAGAGTTGGCCCGGGGGCTGGCCGCTTGGTCTGAGATGTTAGTTCTCGCAGACGGCTTAGTACTGTGCGCGGTACCAAAGGCCCACTCTTAGTCACAGACCGCAGAGCGGCTGTCCGACTAGGAAGAGTGAACGCTGGAGGTCACCCATGCGAAAAACGTCCGGGAAGAAAAACAGATCAGGCGATCCGACCGTTTCCTTTACAAGTATCTACTCGGTTGAATCTGCTCCCAGACTCTGAGTACTGTACACTCCACTTCGCGGCCCACTCTCAGCCACAGACCGTAGAGCGGCTGTCCGGCAAGCGAGAGCACAAGCCAAAAAGCGGAGGGAACATGAAAAAGATTGAAGGGGGCTGGGACGAAACCGAGCCGGCACCCTCCGCATAAAACTTGCAATGCTAAAAGCAAACATTTGATATATCTGCGTGGACTAACTTTGTCTTTTTCATGATCATTTCCATGAACACTCACCAAAAAACCTCCGCCCAACTTTGCCGAGTTGCCCGGAGGCTTGGGGGCTACTGACGGAGTAATTGACCACGGGTACCCCGAAGACGGCAGGACAATATTTCAAGACATCAGGGCTAGCAAAGCCCCTCAGTCCGACTGCCCGGCTGCTCCTGTCGGCTCCCCGTCGGACTGCTCTGCCCGGCCGGCTGCTGGCTGCCGATTGAGCCGACCAGCCGGCTGCCGACTGCGCCAACCAGCTGGCTGCCGACTGCGCCAACCAGCCGGCTGCCGACTGCGCCAACCAGCCGGCTGTCGACTGCAGCCCGGCCCAACACCGACAAGACACCGACGGGACGACCGTACCGCGATGTCATCTACCGTGTATCGTGTCCCCTGGGTACTAATTTATAAAGTACCCCAGGGGACAAGCATGACATGCACCATGCCACTAGCTATGCCTACATAGCTTGGCTTGTAAGCTACCCAAGGTAGCTTACAACCAAAGCCACTACCACCCATGCCACTAGCTAGCTTACACATTAAGCTAGCTACACACTATAAAAGGAGGCCTCATCCATCCATCCAGGAGGATGGACTCCCACGGCCACACACTCCCCCACGGCCATGCTTGGCCACTAGAGCATGCATGCTCACTCCGGACGCACACATATACAGAGTCAGATGCCCATGGCACTGATCCCAGATACAGCTCCAGGAGCACTTTGTACTGCTTGATGTACACCCCAGATATATACTCAGACATGCAGGAGTAGGGGTGTTATCTCTTCGGGGAGCCCCGAACCTGGGTAAACTAGCGCGTGCTACTCACATACCCGCTCCCGGTCCTATCAGCAGCAGTCTTACCCTCACACTAAGCCCTTGTGGCATCTGTTGACTCGCAAGCCCCCGTGAGAATACCACGACAGTTTTCCGCTGAGACTTATAAGGTATATATCAGTTTTACGTTATTTATACATGTGATTGCCCTTTGATATATACATTGATGTATTGTGTGTGCCAGCATACTGATTCAGGGATGGCACAGATACACAGAGGCTTGACCGTCTGAGGTCGAGTCGCTATAGATATGGTATCAGAGCACATGTCGACTGTAGGACGTGACGCTAGATATCAGAAAGCCCCATGGACAGGAAATCTCTAAAATTTTATTTTGAAAAAAAACATCCCTTACTTCTTATCTTTTCTGATTTTATAAAATATCCTCTCTTACCTCAAATAGTTAGAATATACCCCTTTCCCTTTTGACCACACGGAGGATCAACTGAAGCCGCTCCAAGAAGGACAAGATATCGGAAAAGTGATGACCATTTAAGAGTAAACAGGATTTGACAATGCATTAGAAGAGTTGAAGCTACACCAATTGAAGACTCCAACGACTTGAAGAACCAGAAGAATTATTTGACCGTTAGAGGACCAAACCCTTGTTATACACTTACGTTAGATGCGACGATTTGTGAGATATCATTTGTTTGATGTTTTTCCGACAGCCGTAAATAAAACCTATTTTGAAAACTATTGTTTGTATTATGTGTATATCGCTCCACTCTTCTCTCGTATCTCATCCCAAAACCTTTGGATCCAATAGATGGTGAATGAAGAAGGACTGGTATTCTCTGGACCGAAAACCCAGCCGGAGGCAGAGCTATGGATTCAGAACATGGAGAATCACTTCGGGAGCAATTTGGTTTCAAGGAAGAATGAAGTATCGTATGCTCTTCAGTACTTTGAAGGAAGTGCTGCAACATGGTGGCAGATGCATCAAGCTATATAGGGATGGAATGGAACAAGGACTTGGGAAGAATTCAAGAAGACTCTGACAAGATCCCGTCTTATCCGCAAGCACCATGATACCCCAAGAAATAAACCTTGTGCCTGCAAGATTTGCGGAGAAATAGGACACACCCAGGAGGAACACAAGGATGGATGCCCTCATTGTGAGGAGAAATACCCAGCTGAGGAATGCCCAACTAGTAAGGTGACTTGCTTCTTGTGTGAAGGAACCACCCACTACCTAGCTCAGTGTCAAATTTACCCCATGATGCAACAAACTATTCAGAAGCAGGAAGAAGGAATGAAAGAAGCCCTTCGAGAAGTTATGAAAGAACCTGTGATTAAGGAAAGTGTAGAAGACCCTGATGGAGAAAGCCTCAACAGATTTTACTCCAATGCATGTTATTCATGTGGAGAAGAAGGACATTTTTCACAGTATTGAACCAAGGAAAGAAAAGAGTATCTGGGATACTTCCCGACAGAAGCAGTGGAGTTTGATCCACAGGGAATAGAACATTTGATCAGAACGAAGAAAACCAGGAAGAGAAAACAAAGACACCCTCAGAACAACCCAATTTCTGCAAAGAGGGACAAGAGTCATATTACCTGTTTTGAATGTAAGGACGTCGGGCATTATGCCAATGATTGTCTCGAAAGGAAGCAAGGAACTCAAGGAGCATGCACCATCACCAAGAAGCCTCGAGACATGCCGGAAGTTATTTGTTTTCGTTGCAACGAAGCAGGACATTTTGCTAGGAATTGTTCAAATCACGAGAAAGCTGGAGCTGAGTAGTGGAGATGTTGATATCAGTAATAAGGGTAGTAAGGAAAACACTTTTTCATGAGAATGTGGGGTTGAGTTATGTAATAGATTACTCAGAGATTGTAATAATTCATGACTCAATAAAGTTGATATGTCATATGCTGAAAGGCTTTAAGGAGTTGTTATGCTTTATCTTGGAAATTAATATTCTGGGTGAACATGGAAGAAAATGAGTTGTGATGCATAAACTGGACGTTGGAAATTGAGTTTGAAGTTTTGTTTGGATGATATGAATGTGTACCCAAGGAGATATGTACCTTATTCGGAGCACCATTTTTGTTTTACACTTGCAGATGGCAACCATTTATGAGTCTTTCCTTAAGGGCCCAGAAACGATCATGACCCTGACAAGTGATCATGATTACCCGAAGATCCTGAAGGACATGATGAAGCATATTCACCTTCAAGGAGATGCAGTCTACAAAGGCTACCCCTTCATGCAAAAGGGAGTGGAACTTTGGTATGTGGAGGTACACCTCCACCATATGAAAATAGTTTGCCCAACGACGATGGGGCAATACTTTTTCATCTCACATGTACCAGAAGCAACTTTCTTTGACGCTGTTCGTGAAGTAGCCATGGAAGCCATACGCCAGATCGGAGAAATACTTGAAGCAAGACTCCGTTATACTCAGGAATACCTAAGAGAAGTACATGTAGAGATGATGGAGATGAATCTCAAAGGCCACCACGATGAAACAGAAGATTGAAGATTTCAAGGAGCATGTCGCACAATTCCAGTGGGACTGAAGAATCCTCAAGGAGGAAAAATTAATAAAGTTGGAAGTAATGCCTGGCCATACCAAACCATGTGGGTGGAAGCATTTTAATAAAGTACTTTTTGGAATTGGGATTTACGAAAAATGGTTAAGGATGTAATAAAAGACTTGATATGAAAATAATATGATTTATGGATAAACTAGTGCAATTTTGTTATGTGTGGTAGTACTCCGTAAAGCCACAGGATCAATGAAGAAAGAAATGTGTTCTTCATGACGGTCCATAGAAGGGAGCTGGACCAAATAAGTTGGAGTTTTGTATGATCATCACCACAAGGGTATGAAGGAAGAAGTACTATTGGATTTAAAGGAGATGTAATGTTGGAATACAGAATGATAATCTTCGAAAGGATGAGTTAAATTTGTACAACAGTTGAAGTGGGCCATAACCCACAGGCCCAGGAGTTAATAAGAAGCAAGCACACTCTTGCTGAAGGAAGATATTTTGGAAGAAAACCCTCAGTTAATCAGCCGACATTTTTAGGAGTATACGTAAACCCGATACATGTGTGAATACATAGACAAACATAATGTCACTAGTATGCCTCTACTTGACTAGCTCGTTAATCAAAGATGGTTATGTTTCCTGACCATAGACAAAGAGTTGTCTTTTGATTAATGGGGTCACATCATTAGGAGAATGATGTGACTGACTTGACCCATTTCTTTAGGTTAGCACTTGATCATTTAGTTTGTTGCTATTGCTTTCTTCATGACTTATACATGTTCCTATGACTATGAGATTATGCAACTCCCGTTTACCGGAGGAACACTTTGTGTGCTACCAAATGTCACAACGTAACTGGGTGATTATAAAGGTGCTCTACAGGTGTCTTCGAAGGTACTTGTTGGGTTGGCATATTTCGAGATTAGGATTTGTCACTCCGATTGTCGGAGAGGTATCTCTAGGCCCACTCAGTAATACACATCACTTAAGCCTTGCAAGCATTGCAACTAATGAGTTGGTTGCGGGATGATGTGTTATGGAACGAGTAAAGAGACTTGCCGGTAACGAGATTGAACTAGGTATTGAGATACCGATGATCGAATCTCGGGCAAGTAACATACCGATGACAAAGGGAACAACATATGTTGTTATGCGGTCCGACCGATAAAGATCTTCGTAGAATATGTAGGAGCCAATATGGGCATCTAGGTTCCGCTATTGGTTATTGAACAGAGAGGTGTCTCTGTCATGTCTACACAGTTCTCGAACCCGTAGGGTCCGCACGCTTAACGTTCGTTGACGATATACTACTATATGAGTTATGTATGTTGGTGACTGAATGTTGTTCGGAGTCCGGGATGAGATCACGGACATGATGAGGAACTTCGGACTGGTCCGGAGATAAAGTTTGATATATCGGATAATAGTGTTTGGTCACCAGAAGGGTTCCAGAATTCACCGGAAGGGGTTCCGGATGTTTCCCGAAATGTTTGGGTACGAGAACACTTTATTTGGGCCAAAGGGGAAAGCCCACAAGGTTTTTGGAAAGCGCAAAAGGAAGTTTTGCGAAGTCTAGGGGCCAGACGCCAGGGTCCCTGGCGTCTGGCGCTGGAGTCCGAGAAGGACTCTTGCCTTTCGGGTGAAACCGTCTTTGGGGAGGCTTTTACTCCAAGTTTCGACCCCAAGGCTCAACATATAAATAGAGGGGTAAGGCTAGCGCCCAAGACACATCAAGAAACACCAAGCCGTGTGCCGGCTACCCCGTCCCCTCTAGTTTATCCTCCGTCATAGTTTTCGTAGAGCTTAGGCGAAGCCCTACGGAGATTGTTCTTCACCAACACCGTCACCACGCCATCGTGCTGCCGGAACTCATCTACTACTTCGCCCCTCTTGCTGGATCGAGAAGGCGAGGACGTCATCGAGCTGAACGTGTGCTGAACATGGAGGTGCCATACGTTCGGTACTTGATCAGGACGGATCGTGAAGGTGTACGACTACATCAACCATGTCGATAAACGCTTATGCTTACGGTCTACGAGGGTACGTAGACAACACTCTCCCCTCTCATTGCTATGCATCACCATGATCCTGTGTGTGCGTAGGAAAATTTTGAAATTACTATGTTCCCCAACAACTAGCCCTTATGGCTGGTGTGTTTCCCCTCTTGGCCCATAAGGCCCATATCTTTTGCCAGGGTTGCCCGATATGTACCTAGTACCCTCTGGAACACTTCCGGTGTCCGAATGCTATTGTCCTATATATCAATCTTTACCTCTCGACCATTTAGAGACTCCTCGTCATGTCCATGATCTCATCCGGGACATCGAACAACATTCGGTCACCAAAACACATAACTCATATAATACAAAATCGTCATCGAACGTTAAGTGTGCGGACCCTATGGGTTCAAGAACTATGTAGACATGACCGAGACACCTCTATGGTTAATAACCAATAGCGGAACCTGGATGCTCATATTGGCTCCTACATATTCTATGAAGATCTTTATCGGTCGAATCGTAATGACAACATACGTTATTCCCTTTGTCATCGGTATGTTACTTGCCCGAGATTCGATCGTCGGTAAATTCATACCTAGTTCAATCTCGTTCCCGACAAGTCTCTTTACTCATTCTGTAATACATCATCCCGAAACTAACTCATTAGTCACATTGCTTGCAAGGCTTCTTATGATGTGCATTACCGAGAGGCCCAGAGATACCTCTCCGATACTCGGAGTGACAAATCCTAATCTTGATCTATGCCAACACAACAAACACCTTTGGAGATACCTGTAGAGCTTATTTATAATCACCCTGTTATGTTGTGACGTTTGATAGCGCACAAGGTATTCCTCCGGTATCCGGGAGTTGCATAATCTCATAGTCAAAGGAATATGTATATGACATGAAGAAATCAATATCAATAAAACTAAACGATCAATATGCTAAGCTAACGGATGGGTCTTGTCCATCACATCATTCTCCTAGTGATGTGATCCCATTCATCAAATGACAACACATGTCTATTGTTACGAAACTTAACCATCTTTAATTAACGAGCTAATCTAGTAGAGGCTTACTAGGGACAGGGTGTTTTGTCCATGTATCCACACATGTATCAAGTTTCTGTTTAATACAATTCTAGCACGAATAATAAACATTTATCATGATATAAGGAAATATAAAATAACAAATTTGTTATTGCCTCTAGGGCATATTTCCTTCAATCTCCCACTTGCACTAGAGTCAATAATCTAGTTCACATCGCCATGTGATTTAACACCAATAGTTCACATCGCCATGTGACCAACACCCGAAGGGTTTACTAGAGTCAGTAATCTAGTTCACATCGCTATGTGATTAACACCCAAAGTGTACTAAGGTGTGATAGTGTTTTGCTTGTGAGAGAAGTTTAGTCAACGGGTCTACCACATTTAGATCCGTATGTATTTTGCAAATTTCTATGTCTAGAATGTTCTGCATGGAGATACTCTAGATGATTGCTCCCACATTCAATACGTATCTAGATTGAGACTTAGAGTCATCCAGATCAGTGTCAAAGCTTGCATCGACGTAGCCCTTTACGACTAACCCTTTGTTACCTCCATAACTGATAAATATTTACTGAGTCCTCTAAGGATAATTTTGACCGTTGTCTAGTGATCTACTCCTGGATCACTATTGTACCCCCTTCCCAAACTAATGGCAAGGCATACAATAGGTATGGTAACAGCAGGGCATACTTTATAGGACCTATGGTTGTGGCATAGGGAATGACTTTCATTCTCTCTCTATCTTTTGTTGTCGTCGGGTTTTGAGTCTTACTCAACTTTACTTCAGATCTGTGGTAGAAGTTGTACCCAATTGTTTCCTTAGGGTATCCTATGAAGATGCACTTCTCCGATTTGGGTTTGAGCTTTATCAGTTTGAAGCCTTTTGACATAAGTGTCACAACCCCAAACTTTAAGAAACGACAACTTAGATTTCTTGCCAAACCACAGTTCATATGGTGTTGTCTCAACGGATTTAGACGGTACCCTATTTAATGTGAATGTAGTTGTCTCTAATGCATAATGCCAAAACAATAGTGGTAAATTGGTAAGAGACATCATAGATCGTACCATATCTAATAAAGTATGGTTACGACATTCAGACACACCATTACGTTGTGGTGTTCCAGGTGGCATGAGTTGTGAAACTATTCCTCATTGTTTTAAATGAAGGCCAAACTCGTAACTCAAATATTCGCCTCCGTGATCAGATCATAGAAACTTTATTTTCTTGTTACCATGATTCTCCACTTCACTCTAAAATTCTTTGAACTTTTCAAATGTTTCAGACTTGTGTTTCATTAAGTAGAAATACCCATATCTGCTCAAATCATCTGTGAAGGTCAGAAAATAACGATACCTGTCGCGAGCCTCAACACTCAGCAGTCATCAGCTCACTCCATTGTTTCGGAGAACGGAGTTTTAGTCATCTTGCCCATGAGGCATGGTTCGCAAGTATCAAATGATTCATAATCAAGTGATTCCAAAAGCCCATCTGCATGGAGTTTCTTCATGTGTTTTACACCAATATGACCTAAACGGCAGAGCCACAAATATGTTGCACTATCATTATCAACTTTGCATCTTTTGGCATCAATACTATGAATATGTGTATCACTACAATCGGGGCTCAATAAACCATTTATATTGAGTGTATGACCATAGAAGCTTTTATTCATGTAAAAAGAACAACAATTATTCTTTGAATTAAATGAATAACCGTATTACGATAAACATGATCCAATCATATTCATGCTCAACGCAAACACCAATAACATTTATTTTCGGTTCAACACTAATCCCGAAGGTAAAGGGGGTGTGCGATGGTGATCTTATCAACCTTGGAATCACTTCCAACACACATCATCACCTCGCCCTTAACTAGTATTTGTTCATTTTGCAACTCCTGTTTTGAGTTACTCTGCCATCCTTCTTATCCGCCAAGTTTTACTATGAACACTAGTAAAGTACACATCATAACATGTATATCAAATATTCCTTTGTTCACTCTGCCATCCTTCTTATCTGCCAAGTTTTTGGGGTAGTTCTGCTTCCAGTGACCATTTCCTTTGCAGTAGAAGCACCCAATTTCAGTTTTGGGTCTAGCTTTGGGCTTCTTCACGAGCGTGGCAACTTGCTTGCCATTCTTCTTGAAGTTCCCTTTCTTTCCCTTTCCTTTTTTCTTGAAACTAGTGGTCTTGTTAACCATCAACACTTGATGTTATTTCTTGATTTCTACCTTCACCTGTTTCAGCACCGTGAAGAGCTTGGGAATCGTTTTCCGTTATCCCTTGCATATTATAGTTCATCACCAAGTTCTAGTAACTTGGTGATAGTGACCAGAGAACTCTGTCAATCACTATCTTATCTGGAAGATTAACTCCCACTTGATTCAAGCGATTGTAGTACCCAAACATTCTAAGCACATGCTCACTAGCTGAGCTATTCTCCTCCATCTTGTAGGCAAAGTACTTGTCACAGGTCTCATACCTCTTAACACGGGCATGAGTCTGAAATATCATTTTCAGCTCTTGGAACATCTCATATACTCCATGGCGTTCAAAACATTTTTGAAGTCCGGTTCTAAGCCATAAAGCATGGTACACTAAACTATCATGTAGTCATCATACCGAGCTTGTCAAACGTTCATAACATCTGCATCTGCTCCTGCAATAGGTCTGTCACCTAGCGGTGCATCAAGGACATAATTCTTCTATGCAGCAATGAGGATAATCCTCACATCACGGACCCAGTCCACATCATTGCTACTATCATCTTTCAACTTAGTTTTCTCTAGGAGCTGTACACGAGCTATTGATCTACAATATAGGTATGCAAAAACTATCAGGGCTAAGTTCATGATAAATTAAGTTCAATTAATCATATTACTTAAGAACTCCCACTTAGATTGACATCCCTAAAGTCATATAAATGATACGTGATCCAAATAAACTAAACCATGTCTGATCATCACATGAGATGGAGTAGTCTTCAATGGTGAACATCTCTATGTTGATCATATCTACTATATGATTCACGTTCGACCTTTTGGTCTCTAGTGTTCCGAGGCCATGTCTGTACATGCAAGGCTCGTCAAGTTTAACCCGAGTATTCCGCATGTGCAAAACTGTCTTGCACCTGTTGTATGTGAACTTAGAGCCAATCACACCTGATCATCACGTGGTGTCTCAGCACGACGAACTGTCGCCATGGTGCATACTCCAGGAGAACACTTATACCTTGAAATTTTAGTGAGGGATCATCTTATAATGCTACTGATACGTCTCCAACGTATCTATAATTTTTTATTATTCCATGCTATTTTATTATCAATCTTGGATGTTTTATAATCATTTTATATCATTTTTTGGTACTAACCTATTGACATAGTGCCTAGTGCTAGTTCCTGTTTTCCCATGTTTTTTACATCACAGGAAATCAATATCAAACAGAGTCCAAATGGCATGAAACTTTACGATGATTTTTTATGGGCCAAAAGGAAGCAGATGGGCCCTGGTTGCACCTGCGGGGTGCCTCGAGGCAGGCACAACCCACCAGGGCACGCCAGGAGGCCCTGGCGCGCCCCGTGAGTTGTGCCCACCTCGGGTGGCCCCCAGACCGCCTATTTGCTCTATAAATACCCAAATATTCCCAAAACCCTAGGGGAGTCGACGAAATATTCATCCAGCTGCTGCAGAGTCCAGAATCACCAGATCCAATCTAGACACCATCATAGAGGGGTTCACCACTTCCATTGGTGCCTATCCGATGATGCATGAGTAGTTCTTTGTAGACCTTCGGGTCCGTAGTTAGTAGCTAGATGGCTTCATATCTCTCTCTTGATCCTCAATACAATGGTCTCTTGGAGATCCATATGACGTAACTCTTTTCCAGTGTGTTTATTGGGATCGATGAACTTCGAGTTTATGATCAGATCTATGTTTTTATATACATGAAAGTGTTTGAGTTTCTTTGATCTCTTTTATGCATGATCTCTTATAGCCTCATATTTCTTCTCTGATATTTGGGTTTTGTCTGGCCAACTCGATCTATTTATCTTGCAATGGGAGGAGGTGCCCCGTAGTGGGTTCAATCTTACGGTGCTTGATCCCAGTGACAGAAAGGGAACCGACACGTATGTATCGTTGCTACTAAGGACAAAAAGATGAGATCTGTATCTACTGCCATATAGATAAACAGATCTTGTCTACATCATCTCATCGTTCTTATTGCATTACTTCATTTTTCCATGAACTCAATACACTTGATGCATGCTGGATAGCGGTCGATGTGTGGAGTAATAGTAGTAGATGCAGGCAGGAGAACGTCTACTAATCTTGGACGTGATGCCTATGTAGTGATCATTGCCTGGATACCTTCATAATTATTTGAAGTTCTATCAATTTCCCAACAGTAATTTGTTTACCCACCGTTTGATATTTTTCTCGAGAGAAGCCACTAGTGAAACCTACGACCCCCGGGTCTTATTTCTCATATATTTGCCTTTGCGATCTACTTTTTCCTTGCTTTCATTTTCAGATCTATTAAACTAAAAATCCAAAAATACTTTGCTGCACTTTATTTTATTTGCGATCTATTTATCCAATCTATTATCACCTTTTTACCGTCACGCACCAATTTCTGGTGCCGTTACCCGAAAGGGATTGACAGCCCCTTTAACACGTCGGGTTGCGAGGTGTTGTTATTTGTGTGCAGGGGCTGTTTACGTTATGTTGCTTGGTTCTCCTACTGGTTCGATACCTTGGTTTCATAATTGAGGGAAATACTCTACCGTAGCTATGCTACGTCATCCCTCCCTCTCCGTGGAAATACCGACATAGTTCTAGCTACCATCAAGGAGAATTTCTGGCGCCGTTGCTAGGGAGGATCTTCATCATAACCAGGTTCCTAATCGCAAATGTCATCTCCTTGCAATTTACATTATTCTCCATTTGCCTCTTGTTTTCCTCTCCCCCACTTCACAAAAACTTACTATTTTATTCGCCTCTCTTTTTCCGTTCGCCATTTTCTTGCCAGATCTGTTTTTGTGTGTGAGATTTTGTTTGCCGTTATGGATAATTACTTCTCTATTGCTTGCAACTCCCGAGAATGATGTTCTCAACTTTAAACAAAGGGGAGGATAAAGTTTAAAATATTCTTGGCATAGAATTTGCAATGCTCATAATAGATCTATCCGTAAGCAATCTACCGTTGTTTCTATGTTGGCCTCACCACTTGGTTTAGATTCGTCCTTGATACGATTACCGGTGGAAATTTCTTAATGAGTCCTCCTCTTGATGCTCTTAATGCTATGGGAAATTTAGTGGACTCACCACCTCTTATGGTTAATGAAACAATTTTGACTCTTGAGCATGTTATGGAAAGACTAGATGCTATTGAAAAGAAAATGCTCACCGAAGATCATATGGAAATTATACATAAAAGAATGCATAATTTTGCTACTAATCTTGAGTCAAAGGAGGGTGATATTTTTAAGTTGTTAAAAGAGAGGGGTACCTTGATCCATGAAAGAATAGAAGAAAGTCTGTCTCTGATTGATAAATTGGAAGAAATCTTTAGTAATTTAAGCACGACTTTTAATACCACTAAAATTATTGAGGAAACTCCCGTAAAGAGTAGGAGATCCAAAAACAAGGGTGCAACCTCTGGTGATAGCAATAAAGGAGATCTTAAGATGATTAGTATCCACCCTGATTTTGTTGAAGTGATAAGAGATCCTTTTTGCAAAAATGAAATCTTTGAACTTATTCCTAGGAGTGTTGTTATTGAAAATCTTTTTGCTAAACCTTTGAGGGATTCTAAGTGTTTGATTGAAGAGTTGTACAAATTTGACAAAACTTAGATCCTTTCTATATGCCTAGCTAAGGGCG
The DNA here is from genome assembly GCF_056163025.1 of Triticum urartu. NCBI lineage: Eukaryota > Viridiplantae > Streptophyta > Magnoliopsida > Poales > Poaceae > Triticum > Triticum urartu. The sequence goes on along the minus strand of NC_141877.1, from coordinate 149,697,971 downwards.
TAAAACTATAGCGCTTGTTGGGAGGCAACCCAATGAATAAAATTTATTTTTGCTTTTTGCTTTCTGTTCTTGAGTGTTAGCACAATTATGCTACTGTTATGATTGTTTTTTGTGTTTTAATTAGTGTTTGTGCCAAGTAAAGCCTTTAGGATCTTCTTGGGCAATAGTTGTTTGGTCTTTCTGAAAAAACAGAAAGTTTGTGCTCACCAAATTAGTTTTCATCTTTTACCAGAGAGCGATAAAATACCCACTCCACTTGTAGTAGATAAATATACAAATTTCTCGGTCGTCCTAATTTTTCAGAGTTTTTGGAGTCACATAAGTATTCGAAATAGTCAGATTGCTACAGACTGTTCTGTTTTGACAGATTCTGTTTTCTTTGTGTTGTGTGCTTATTTTAATGGTTCTATGGTTTTCTTTGATGAGCTTTTGCCATATAAAGTTGTACTACAATAGATATAACACAAAAATAAAATATGAATTGGTTTGATACAACACTTATAGTAGTGGTTTATTATTCTTATACTAACGGATCTCATGAAGGCTTTGTTGAGTTTTGTGTGATTGAAATTTTCAAGTTTTGGGTTATCTTACGATGGATGAAGGAAGGATGTAAGAGCCTAAGCTTGGGGATGCCCCGGCATCCCAAGCTATTATCCAAGAATGAGCAACCAACTAAGCTTGGGGGTGCCCTGAGTGGCATCCCCGCTTTCTTGCAATAACTATCGTATTTCACTCGAGACTATATTTTTATTCCTCACATGATATGTGGTTTGCTTGGAGTGTCTTGTATGATATGTGTCTTTGCTTGTTTTATTTGTGTTTTAAGTTATCAATCCTTGTTGGACACACCTTTTTGGGAGATCCAAAATTATGTCATGACTTGTTAGAATTTCTCTCTATGCTTCACTTAAATCTTTTATGAGCTAGGACTTGCTCTAGTGCTTCACTTATATCTTTTTGACCACGGTGTGCTTAGTAGTTTTGAAGAAATGCTCTCTTGCTTCACTTAGATTTGTTTGAGAGTTAGTAAAATTTTGAAGAAATTCTCTCTTGCTTCACTTAAATTATTTTTAGAGAAGGAAAATTTTTTATGCTCATGATCTTCACTTATATTTGGTTGAGCTTATGAAAAGCAACTCATGGAAATTAGTCCCAAAGTGATAGATATCCAAGAAGGATAAAGTAAAAGAAAATGTCATGAAGATCAATGGACAAAATAAACTTTATTCTTAGTAATTTTTTTGAGATATGATGATGTGATATGTGAGTTATGTTGATGAGTAATTGTGTTCTAGTAATAATATGGGTGTTATGGTTTGTGATTCCCTATGCAAGTATGAAAGTCAATAGTCATGCAATGAAAATTATATCCTACTTGTGGTGCATTATTCTGTGTTAATTATGCTTAATGCTTTCTTATGAGATTATTCGTTTCTTGGTTGGTCGCTTCCCAATCTTTTGATGGCCTTCATCTTGCACTAAGTATGACATCTACTTGTGCATCCAAAATCCTTTAAACCAGTTTTGCCACATAAGTCCACTATATCTACCTATATGCGGTATTCTTTTGCCGTTCTAAGCAAATTTGCATGTGCCATCTCTAATTTTCAAAATAAGCTCCTCTTTTGTGCATTTGTTTCACTCGCGGAGCGGTGATGGTGGCTAATATTTTCCATGCTAGATGCGTTATTTTCAAGATGAGTGTTTATTCACTTGTCATTGCACGAGAGTAAGGCAAAGGTATTAGGGATGCCGAGTCCCGAAATGCAAAAAAAATGAATTTACTTTTATGTTGTCAAATAATAAATTCCTTGGAAAGTGTTGGTATGGAGGGCACCCGTGGATACGATTAGCCATGGAAAGTGAAAGTTATGGTGGAAAAAGGAATAAACTTTATTTTCTGTTTGGGAACCGCCTATGATATATCTATGCATGGAAAGTATTGGGAACTCTAAGTCGTTTTTGTTGGTGGCATGGATACACCTCCCAAAATGTTTTTATCTCAATTTTTCCGCTTTGAGCTCTGACACCTCTACAAATCCCTACTTCCCTCTGCGAAGGGACTATCTTTTACTTTATGCAATTTTTATTTTTGAAATTTGAGTCTTCATCTTCTCTCATAAAAAGCACCAACTAGGAGGCAATATGATCGTGCTCAAGTATTGGGTGTAGTTAATATTCGAGTGTGTTTCATGAATGGATCAATGTTTGACCATGATGGGCTAGGGATAACTTATTTTAGCATTCATATTTTGAAAGACATGGTTGCTTGTTGATATGCTTGAGTATCTAAATTATTATGTCCAAACTAGACTATTGCTTTGAATCACATAAAAGTCCAAATGTCCATGCTATAAACAAAAGAATATGATATGACTTGATGAACAACACTCCACATCAAAAATTCTGTTTTTATCACTTACCTACTCGAGGACGAGTAGGAGTTAAGATTGGGGATGCTGATACGTCTCCAACGTATCTATAATTTTTTTATTGTTCCATGCTATTTTATTATCAATCTTGGATGTTTTCTAATCATTTTATAGTCATTTTATATCATTTTTCGGTACTAACCTAGTGACATAGTGCCCAGTGCCAGTTCCTGTTTTTTTACATATTTTTTACATCACAAGAAATCAATATCATACGGAGTCCAAATGGCATGAAACTTTACAATGATTTTTATGGACCAAAGGAAGTTGATGGGCCCTGGTTGCACCTAGGGGGTGTCCCGAGGGGGGCACAACCCACCAGGGCGCGCTAGGAGGCCCTGGCATGCCCCCGTGGGTTGTGCCCACCTTGGGTGCCCCCGGACCACCTCTTTGCTCTATAAATACCCAAATACTCCCAAAACCCTAGGGGAGTCGACGAAATATTCATCCAGCCGCCGCAGAGTCCAGAATCACCAGATCGAATTTAGACACCATCACGTAGGGGTTCACCACTTGCATTGGTGCCTCTCTAATGATGCGTGAGTAGTTCTTTGTAGACCTTCGGGTCCGTAGTTAGTAGCTAGATGGCTTCATCTCTCTCTCTCTCTTGATCCTTAATACAATGGTCTCTTAGAGATCCATATGATGTAACTCTTTTGTGGTGTGTTTGTTGGGATCGACGAACTTCGAGTTTATGATCAGATCTATGTTTTTATATCCATGAAAGTATTTGAGTTTCTTTCATATCTTTTATGCATGATCTATTATAGCCTCGTATTTCTTCTCCAATATTTGGGTTATGTCTGGCCAACTCGATCTATTTATCATGCAATGGGAAGAGGTGCCCGGTAGTGGGTTTGGTCTTACGGTGCTTGATCCCAGTGATAGAAGGGAACCAACATGTATGAATCGTTGCTACTAAGGATAAAAAGACGAGATCTATATCTACCTCCATATAGATAAACAGATCTTGTCTACATCATGGCATCGTTATTATTGCATTAATCTGTTTTTCCATGAACTTAATACACTAGATGCATGCTGGATAGCGGTCGATGTGTGGAGTAATAGTAGTAGATGCAGGCAGGAGTCGGTTTACTAATCTTGGACGTGATGCCTATGTAATGATCATTGCCTGGATATCTTCATAATTATTTGAAGTTCTATCAATTGCCCAATAGTAATTTGTTTACCCTCCGTTTGCTATTTTTCTCGAGAGAAGCCACTAGTGAAACCTACGGCCCCCGAGTCTTATTTCTCATATATTTGCCTTTGCAATCTACTTTTTCCTTGCTTTCTTTTTCAGATCTATTAATCCAAAAATCCAAAAATACTTTGATGCACTTTATTTTATTTGCGATCTATTTGTCCAATCTATTACCACCTTTTTACCGTCACGCACCAATTTCTGGCGCCGTTACCCGAAAGGGATTGACAACCCCTTTAACACGTCGGGTTGCGAGGTGTTGTTGTTTGTGTGCATGGGTTGTTTATGTTGTGTTGCTTGGTTCTCCTACTAGTTCGATACCTTGGTTTCATAACTGAGGGAAATAATCTACCGTCGTCGTGCTACATCGTCCCTCCCTCTCCGGGGAAATACCGACGTAGTTCCAGCTGCCATCAGCTACCGCCGTACTAAGCAAAATAAGATGCATAAAAGATAAACATCACATGCGATCAAAATATGTGACATGATATGGCCATCATCATATTGTGCCTTTGATCTCCATCTCCAAAGCACTGTCATAATCTCCATCGTCAGCGGCTTGACAGCTTGATCTCCATCATAGTGTCGTGGTCGTCTCGCCAACTATTGCTTCTACAACTATCGCTAACGCATAGTGATAAAGTAAAGCAATTACATGGCGTTTGCATTTCATACAGTAAAGAGACAACCATAAGGCTCCTGCCGGTTTGCCAGTGACTTTTACAAAACATGATCATCTCATACAATAACGTATATCACATCATGTCTTGACCATATCACATCACAACATGCCCTGCAAAAACAAGTTAGACGTCCTCTACTTTATTGTTGCAACTTTTATGTGGCTGCTACGGGCTTCTAGCAAGAACCGTTCTTACCTACGCATCAAAACCACAATGATGATTTATCAAGTTTGTTGTTTTAACTTTCAACAAGGACCGGCCACAATCAAATTTGATTCAACTAAAGTTGGAGAAACAGACACCCACCAGCCACCTTTATGAAAAACTAGTTGCATGTCTGTCGGTGGAACCGGTCTCATGAACGTGGTCATGTAAGGTTGGTCTGAGCAGCTTCATCCAACAATAACACCGAATCAAAATAAGACATTGGTGGTAAGCAGTATGATGATCACTGCCCACAACAGTTTGTGTTCTACTCGTGCATATCATCTACGCATAGACCTGGCTCGGATGCCATTGTTGGGAAACGTAGCATGCAATTCGAAAAAATTTCCTACGCTCACGCAAGATCTATCTAGGATATGCATAGCAACGAGAGGGGGAGAGTGTGTCCATGTACCCTCATAGACCGAAAGCGGAAGCGTTTGACAACGTGGTTGATGTAGTCAAACTTCTTCTAGATCCAACCGATCAAGCACTGAATGTACGACACCTCCGAGTTTTGCACACGTTCAGCCCAATGACGTCCCTTGTCCTGTTGATCCAGCAAAGGTGTCAAGAAAGAAGATGAGTTCCGTCAGCATGACGGTGTGGTGACGGTGATGGTGATGTGATCCTCGCAGGGCTTCACCTAAGCACTACGAAGATATGACCAGAGGCGTAAACTATGGAGGGGGCGCCACACACGGCTAACAATTGTTGGTGTGTGTTCTAGGCGCCCCCTCCCCACATATATATAGGTGGGAGGGGGAGGGGAACAGCCTTGGGCGCCCCATGTAGGAGGAATCCTACTTGGGGGCCCTATTCCAATTCGGCCTCCCAACCTTCCTTATTTCCGGAAGGGGGGAGGAAAGAGGGGAGAGGGGAAAGGAAGGGGGAATCCTATTCCCTCTCTTTCCGTTCCTGCTCCCCTTTTCCTTTTCCACTTAGGCTGGCCCATATGGGGGGGCGCACCAGCCCCTTGCGGCTGGTGTGTTTCCCCTCTTGGCCCATAAGGCCCATATCTTTTGCCGTGGGTGCCCGAAACCCCTTTCGGTGACCCGATATGTACCCGGTACCCTCCGGAACACTACTGGTGTCCGAACACTATCGTCATATATATATATATATATATATATATATATATATATATATATATATATATATATATATATATATCAATCGTTACCTCTCGGCCATTTCGAGACTCCTCGTCATGTCCGTGATCTCATCCGGGACTCCGAACAACATTCGGTCACCAAAACACATAACTCATATAATACAAAATCGTCATCGAACGTTAAGCGTGCGGACCCTACAGGTTCAAGAACTATGCAGACATGACTGAGACACCTCTCCGGTCAATAACCAATAGTGGAACCTGGATGCTCATATTGGCTCCTACATATTCTACGAACATCTTTATCGGTCGAACCATAATGACAACATACTTTATTCCCTTTGTCATCGGTATGTTACTTGCCCGAGATTCGATCGTTGGTATCTTCATACCTAGTTCAATATCGTTACCGGCAAATCTCTTTACTCGTTCCGTAATACATCACCCCACAACTAACTCATTAATCACATTGCTTGCAAGGCTTCTTATGATGTGCATTACCGAGAGGGCCTAGAGATACCTCTCTGATACTCGGAGTGACAAATCCTAATCTTGATCTATGCCAACCCAACAAACACCTTTGGAGATACCTGTAAAGCATCTTTATAATCACCCAATTATGTTGTGACGTTTTATATCACACAAGGTATTCCTCCGGTATCCGAGAGTTGCATAATCTCATAGTCAAAGGAATATGTATATGACATGAAGAAAGCAATAGCAATAAAACTGAAAGATCAATGTGGTAAGCTAACGGATGGGTCTTGTCCATCACATCATTCTCCTAATGATGTGATCCCGTTCATCAAATGACAACACATGTCTATGGTTAGCAAACTTAACCATCTTAACGAGCTAGTCTAGTAGAGGCTTACTAGGGACAGGGTGTTTTGTCTATGTATCCACACATGTATCAAGTTTCCGGTTAATACAATTCTAGCATGAATAATAAACATTTATCATGATATAAGGAAATATAAAATAACAACTTTATTATTGCCTCTAGGCCATATTTCCTTCAATTCCTTATTCACCCGTCCTGATGACGACTCTGCCGTGCAACACCTCAAGTGTGAACCCTTCGAGGGAGATTCCTCCAAGTTCACCCTGACGGTTACATGGAGTGGGAATCCATCGAGGGTGATTCCTTGGATTTACCCCTTGATGTTATAGATACACGGTTACTTTGACTTTACCTCAGAACCTTGTTGAAGTCGAGTCGGCCCCGAGGGGTACCCGCGAGAGTTACTGGAGGTGGGTTGGCCATGCGGGTACCCGTGAGATAATTACGCGACATGGCCGGGAATTCTTGGCCCTTGTCATAAGTCCGCAAGATGAGGCGATGGGACCATAGATCATGGATCATTAACCGTCTCCGCGTGCTCCCAAGTCACTAATGGTTTGGATATGTGATCTGAGTAGGCCTCGGGCCTTTTCGCACTAACCACCACGCAGGAATAAGTATGGGCACTCGGCATCATATGATTCTCTGAAACCTCTTCGGACGTCAATGATTGAGCGGGGCGCACCCGGTTGGACGGGAACCACCTATGCTTGTATTAGGGGGCGGGTCTGCTTCAAGCCGCGTACGTAACACGCAGGAGTGCAAAGGGCGATGGGCCCAACACCCTGAGGGCTTACGATGTAGACTGGCGTGCTGGCCTCTCAGCCTAGATAGGACTACTATGTGTCGATCAGGCGAGGCCGGTCATGACCTAGAAAAGTGTGTCCAGCCAGAGTTAATCGAGCGTGTTGGGTAAGTTAGTGCGCCCCTGTAGGGAAGTTAATCTATTCGTATAGCCGTGTCCATGATAACAGACGCTCGGAGTTGTATCCTGATTTATTACAACTAGAACTGGATATTAGAGACACTAAATGGATATGATGGCTCTGGGATTGCTTTCTCGCAGGGAGTCGAGGAGGGATCTCTGGCGTTACTACATTATACTTGCAACTTTATAATATGCTAATCTGCACTCTTCTAATGTTGCAAGACGCTGCAAGATGCTAGTCTTTGCTAGGCTAGGCCTTCCCTTCTATTCTGGTATTTCTATAGTTCACTCCATAGATATAGCCCCATTCCTTTGATACTGATGCATACTTAGTATAGATCTGATGTAACTCTTACGAGTACTTTTGATGAGTACTCGCAGTTGATTTGCTACCTCTTTCCCCCCTACCTGATTGCTCCCGTCAGATGACGGAGCCCAGGAGCTAGCTGATCCCGCCGATGGAGCTTGCCACTACATGGAGACCGTTGATGAACAGGAGTAGTTAGGAGCCTCCCAGGCAGGAGGCATATGCCTTTTTGATCCAGCTATCATTGTTTTGCTCAGCCTTCTTAAGGTAGACTTGTTTATCTTATGTCTGTACTCAGATATTGTGCTTCCGCTGACTCTTGTGTATTCGAGCCCTCGAGGCCTCTGGCTTGTAATATAAAGCTTGTATTATTTTGATTTGTGTTGTGATATCTTCCCGTGAGTCTCTAATCTTGATCGTGTGCATTTACGTGTATGATTAGTGCATGATTAAATCAGAGGCGTCACAATAGGTAGCATGAAGAATTTCTAGCGCCGTTGTCAGGGAGACATCATCAACATCTATCAAGTACCATCGCATAAACTTTCATCTCCTTGCATTTACATTATTTTTCATTTGCCTCTCATTTTCATCTCCCCACTTCTAAAACGTTTACACAAAAATACAAATATTTTCCGTTTTCCTTTTTGCTTGTTCGCTTGTTTGGTCGCTTTATCGTTATGGCGAGTTCTTCTCTTGTCACGAGTACCCCTGAAAATGAAGTCCTAAATTTAAGCAAAGGGGAGGGGAGGATTTAAAAGATGCTTGGTATAGGATTTTCGATGCTCAAAATAGATCAACTCGTAAGCAATCTACCGTTCTTCTTCACAATTTTTATGTGGGTGTACCTGGTTTAGATTTGTACTAACTACTACCGGAGGGAACTTCTTGAGTAGTCACCCTATGGATGCTTTCAATGCTATGTGAAATTTAGTGCCATCACCACCTATCACTATTAATGAAAGAACTTTGACTTTGGAATATGTTGTGCAAAGGTTAGACGCTATTGAAAATAAAATGCCTACCGTAGAGCATCTTAAAAATTTGGATAAAAAGATCCATAACCACACCACTCAATTTGGATCAAAAGTAGGGAATACTCTTAAGATACTAAAAGAGAAAGAACCAATAATTAATGAGAGGGTGGCGCAAAGTCCCGCTAGGATTGATAAGTTGGAAGAAATTATTGACAATTTGGGCTCCGCTTTTTCTTGCGTTAAAACTATTGAAAAGACTCCTCCTAATAAGAATTGCAAGTTTATGTATGTTCCTAAGAATAAGGGTGTCAAATCTACTAATATAAGCGAAGATCTTAAAATGATAAGAGTTCACCCTGGTTTTGTTGATCTAATAAAGGAACCCATCTATGAAAGTAAATTCCTCAACTTTATCCCTATGAGTGTGATCATGAATTATTTGTGTGTAGAAACTCCTAGGAAGTATGGATGTGTGACTAAGGAATTGGGAACTAAGAATGACAACTTTTGAACCTATGCATTATGCCTAGCTAGGGGCGTAAAACAATAGCCCTAGTTGGGAGGCAACCCAATAGTTATCTCAATTTTCTTGTTTATTTTTCTATTTTTTGTGTGCACACCATTATGGTACTATTATGATTGTGTTTTTGTGTTTTAGTTAGTGTTTGTGCCAAGTAAAGCCTTTAGGATGATTTGGATAATAGTTGCTTTGATTATGTGCAAAAACAGAAACGTTTGCCTCTAGTAGAAGAATTGTTAAAATTTGTTGGGATCCGATGAATTGTGAGTTTATGATCAGATTATCCATGATATTATTTGAGTCTTCTGTGAACTCTTTTATGCATGATTATTATAGCTTTCTATTTCTCTCCGATCTATTGATTTGGTTTGGCCAACTAGATTGATTTTTCTTGCAATGGGAAAGGTGCTTTGTAATGGGTTCAATCTTGCGGTGATCTATATCCCAGTGACAGAAAGGGACAAGACAGGTATTTGTATTGTTGCCATTAAGAATAAAAATATGGTGTTTATTCATGCGTGAGTTTACTTTGTCTACATCATGTCATCTTCCTTTAGGCGTCACTCCATTCTTTATGAACTTAATACTCTAGATGCATGCTGGATAGCGGTCAATGTGTGGAGTAATACTAGTAGATGCATGCAGGAGTCGGTCTAGTTGTCTCGGACGTGATGCCTATATACATGATCATTGCCTTGGATATCGTCATAATTATTCGCTTTTCTGTCAATTGCCCAACAGTAATTTATTTACCCATCGTATGCTATCTTCAAGAGAGAAGCCTCTAGTGAAAACTATGGCCCTGGGTCTATTTTCATCATATATTAAAATCAAAAAATACCTTGCTGTAATTTTCTTCACTTCATTTTATTTTGTGTTTTATTTATCTATCTATCACTACAAGATTTGATCCTTGCAATTAACCGCCAAGGGATTGACAACCCATAGTTTGTGCTGGGTGCAAGTATTTGTTATTTTGCGTGTTAGTACTGCTAACGAGGCATTGCTTGGTTCTCTTACTGGATTGATAACCTTGGTTCTTAACCGAGCGAAATACTTATCTCTACTATATTGCATCATCCTCTCCTCTTTAGGGAAATCCCAATGCTGCTCACAAGTACTCCCTCCGTCCCAAAATAAGTGTGTCAACTTTGTACTAGCTCTAGTACAAAGTTGTACTAAGCTTTAGACACTTATGTTGGGACGGAGGGAGTAGCAGGCTACACTCAGAAAGAATGTGAAGATTACTTTAACACCTATTCACTTGTTGATAGAATGTCCACCATTTGGGTGCTACTTTCCCTGGACGCCCCTTATGATCTTATCATTCAGCAAATGCATGTAAAGACAACTTTCTAAATGGGGAGTTGGAAGAGGAAATCTATATGGATCAGTGATACGTCTCCAACATATCTATATTTTATAAAGTATTCATGTCATGTTTACAACAATTTTATATGGTTTTGGTATGATTTAATTAGAACTAACCCGGACTTCTATAATTTATAAGTACTCATGCCATGTTTACAAAAAAAAATATGTTTTGGTATGATTTAATTAGAACTAACCCGGACTGACGCTGTTTTCAGCAGAACTACCGTGGTGTCGTTTTTTGTGTAGAAATAAAAGTTCTCGGAATGGGCTGAAAATTTACGGTGATTTTTTAAGGACCAAAAGAGACCCCCGAAGCACCGGAGCTGGGCCAGCAAGTGACCGAGGTGGCCACAAGCCGTCTGGGCGTGCTCTGGGGGGTAGGGTGCGCCCCTACAGCTTGTGGGCCCCTCGGGCACCCCCTTGACGTGAGACTGATGCCAAAAAATCAGATAAATCCCCAAACCTCTGAAAAGAACCCTAGATCGGAAGTTCCGCCACCGCAAGCCTCTGTAGCCATGAAAAATCAATATAGGCCCTCTCTGGCACCTTGCGGGAGGGGCCCATCATCATTGGAGGCCATGGAGTAGGAAGCCGGAGGGGGCCATCATCACCATGGAGGCCAAGGACCAGAGGGAGAACCTCTCCCCATCTAGGGGGAGGCCATGGAGGAGGAAGCACAAGGGGGAGACCCTCTCCCCCTCTCTCTCGGTAGCGCCAGAGTGCCGCCGGGAGAACCATCGCCACGGTGATCGTCTTCATCAACATCACCATCTTCATCACCTTCCTCATCTATTTTAAGCGGTCCACTCTCCCGCACCCCGTTGTAATCCCCTACTTGAACATTGTGCTTTATGCCACATATTATGATCCAATGATGTGTTGACATCCTATGATATTTTGAGTAGATTTGTTTTGTCTTTGGATTGATTGATGATCTAGATTGGTTTGAGTTTTATGTTTTATTTTGGTGTTGTCCTATGGTGCCTTCCATTTCGCGCACACGTGAAGGAGTCCCGCTGTAGGGTGTTGCAATATGTTCATGATTCACTTATAGTGGGTTGCTAGAGTGACAGAAGCTTAAACCCGAGTAAGGGGGTTGTTGCGTAAAGGGGACTTGATACTTTAATGCTATGGTTGGGTTTTACCTTAATGATCTTTACTAGTTGTGGATGCTTGATAGAGTTCCAATCAAAGTGCATATGATCCAAGTAGATAAAGTATGTTAGCTTATGTCTCTCCCTCATATAAAATTGCAATAATGATTACCGATCTTGTTAACAATTGCCTAGCATAATTCCGCACACCGATCCATCATTATTCCACACTCGCTATTTATAATATATAGTAATATATTCTAACTTTATGTTAAAAACACCTATTTTTATATTTTAGTTCTCCAATATCATGCAAAGCTATCCACTTCATACCCACAACGTAATTTTATTTCTGGTTTCTAGATGGAATCAAACGTTCGGTGTACGTCGAGTCGTATCAGTGGCAGATGGGACTTGATGGAATATTGATCTTACCTTTAGCTCCTTCTGGGTTCGACACTCCATACTTATCACTTCCACCTTTGGAAATTGCTGTGATGATTCCTAGCACTTGGGGATTATTAAGCTCTTTTCTGGCGCCATTGCCTGGGAGCAATAGCGTGGAGTTGATATGCTCGTGTGTGCTTGTTTGCTTTCTTCACTAAGTATATTTTTTCCTTTTGTTATTGTTTTCTTTAGTTGTGGGTGAAACAAAAAATATTAAAAAAATGCAAAATACAAAAAAATACTGGCCTCTTATGCCTAAAAACTTTTTCAAAAAGAGAAGTGATTGGAAGGTTATGCATTGGAGAAGTGAGGGTCGACCTTGAACACTTGTGTTCATGCTCATGGAAACAATGTAGATTTTTTCATGGAAGTTTCTCAAAAATAATTATCCCCTTGTATATATCCATTGTATTATAAAATAGTGCACCAAGATTTGGCTTTAGGATGATTAGATTGCTTATTTTCTATGTGTGGTGTAAAAACAGAAACATTTGCTGTAGGAATTGAATTTACATTTTTTACTGGAGCGTGATAAAATCTTGAAATTTAAACATAGTACTTCTGTCATTTTTTTTATTTTTTTCCTAATTTTTCTGATTTTTTGGAGTTACAGAAGTATACGAAGTTTTTAGATTGCTACAGACTGTCCTGTTTTTGACAGATTGTGTTTTCTATGTGTTCTTCGCTTATTTTGATGAATCTATGGGTTGTATGAGGGGTATGAACAATGGTTAAGTTGGAATACAATAGATATAATGCTCATATGAAATTGGAATGAGTTTACAATGGTACCTAAAAGTAGTGACTTGCTTTATTATACTAACGGATCTCACAAGGTTTTTTGTTAAGTTTTGTGTGGATGAAGTGTTCGAAGATCGAGGAGTTATCGATATGAGAAGAATAAGGAGAGGCAAGAGTTCAAGCTTGGGGATTCCCAAGGCAGCCCAAGTAAATATTTCAAGGATACTCAAGCATATAGGCCTGGGGATGCCCCGGTTGGCATCCCATCTTTCTTCTTCAACAATTATCGGTATACCTTGGTTTTTGTTTTGTTCACATGATATGTGTCTTTTGTGTTTATATTTACTTTTCCTTTATGCAACATGCTAGTATGCGATAGTCCTTCATTAATTTATAGAATGCTTCACGTGCTTCACTTAAATCTTTTGAGTATGGCTTTATAGAATGCTTCGTGTGCTTCACTTATATATTTTGAGCTTGCATATTGGTCAATCTACATTAATTGTATAGTGCTCTATGAACTTCACTTATATCTTTTAGAGTATGAATAAACTTATCATCGGAATTGGGCTTGGAAGAGTATCATTAAAATATCATGCCTAGCTAAAAATGCATTAAAGAAAAGCGCTTGTTGGGAGACAACCTAATATTTACCCCGACTATTTTTTTTGTTCTCATGATTATGCTACTGCAGTAATCATGTTTTATAGCTTTTGTTTCAATAAAGTGCCAAGTAAGACCTTTCGGATGATCTATGGTGGTAGTTGATTTGATCTTGCTGAAAAAGCAGAAACTTTTGCGCTTATTGCCAGAATTTTAAAAAAAATCACAGAAGCGTGCTTTTGATCTGATTTTTTACACAAGATTGATATAAAAATTGCCAACATTGTCCTAATTTTTTAGAATTTTTGGAATAGCAGAAGTATGGTTGTTGTTCAGATCATTACAGACTGTTTTGTTTCTGACAAATTCTGTTTTCAATGCATAGTTTGCTTGTTTTCTAGTTTCTATGGCTTATATTGCTCAATATAAATTGTAGAAATGATATGGTATAGTAGGAATTGTGCGAGAACAATTATGAATCTTATCTTGATAGTAACAAAGTGAATGATTTGTCTTTATCGTACTAACCCATCTCACGAAGTTCCGTTAAGTTTTGTGTGATTGAAGTTTTCAAGTTTTGAGTGAGATGTTGATATGAGGAGAATAAGGAGTGGAAAAACCCTAAGCTTGGGGATGACCAAGGCACCCCAAGGTAATATTCTAGGAAGACTCAAGCTCCTAAGCTTGGGGATGCCCCGGAAGGCATCCCCTCTTTCATCTTCAACACTACCGTTACACCTTACTTGGAGCTATATTTTAATTTGAAACATGATATGTGTTTTCCTTGGAACGTATTTTCATTTTACTTGCTGTTTGAATAAAATCACTAGATCTGAAATCTTGAATGAGAGAGAGTCCTCCCATGGCTATTTAACTATTTTAATACTCATTGATCTTCACTTATATATTTCTGGAGTAGTTTTGTCATTTACTCTCGTGCTTCACTTATATCCTATATGAGTAAATGGTTGAATGAATTGAATATCATAAATCTCAAATTATATATGTTTCATATGCTTGTACTATGGGGAGTAGTGAATTCACATATAAGAAGTATAGGTGGGTAAATTTATTGAAAGTTAGCAAACAATACATTGGTCACTTGAACAATTCATGAAAGAATATTGAAGGAAGAGGGATTTCACATATAAATATACTATTTTGGACATCTTCTATGATTGTGAGCCCCATTAATTATTTTCAAACCTGAGCAAATTAGTTGAAGTAGGACAAGGAAGACAACATAATGAGTTATGTTTGGGTATATTTGTATAGAAGTTATATTGTTATGGATCCTCCAACATGTGGTGCTTGCTTAGGATCTTTTGCAAGCCAAAAAATTGTACTAAGTAGATATACTACTTGTGCACCCAAAACCCTTAAACTCGGATTCTTGCCATTAGTGTCAACCATATCTACCTATGGATTGAATAAGATCCTTCAAGTAAGTTTTCATCGGTGCAAAAAGCAATAAAATATGTATGATCTTTTATTGTAAGGGAAAATAAGCATTGTATGAATTTGTGATGGTAAAGAAATAAAAGCGACGAACTACATAATAAAGGTTGCTATCACAAAGGGCAATACAACGTGAAGTTCCTTTGTATTAAGGGTTTGCACATCCAAAAATAAAAAGCGCATGACAACCTCTGCTTCCCTCTGTGAAGGGCCTATCTTTTACTTTCATGTATTTACTTGTATGCAAGAGTCAATAGTATTCCTTCTTATTTCAACCTCAATTATTCTTTAGTTGGCAAGCATCATGTGGTGGGGAAAGATCCAAGCATATATGGCCATTCAAATATATTTGATCATGAATTATTATTTTTGACAATTATCTATATGATAAATAAATTGGGAGGCGAAACATTAAGCCCCTATCCTTATCTTGTTCAACAGATGCTATTTGTTCTAAAAATATGCATTGAGTGTTAGCAATCATGGAAGACCATATGATAGTTGAGTATCTACAATTTGCTAAATAAAAGCTCTTACATAGACCCTTCCTAAAAATAAGATGAATTGCAATTGTTTGGTGACCGGAAACATAGTTTGTTAGTTTTCAAGAAACTTTATGGTCTATACTTTAACATGTGAATAGCTTGTTACTTCATCATGAGAAGTTTTATGAGATGAGCTACTGTTTATGATATATAATGATGCTAGAAAAGGGGTTTGAAACTATCATTGATCAAATTTATGCACTATGCTACCATTCACACTTCATAAATTATTTCTTTTATCATTTACCTACTCGGGGACGAGCAGGAATTAAGCTTGGGGATGCAGATATGTCTCCAACGTATGTATAATTTATGAAGTATCCACCATGTTTACAACAATTTTATAGGGTTTTGGTATGATTTAATTAGAACTAACTCGGACTGACGTTGTTTTCAGCAGATCTACCGTGGTGTCGGCTTTTGTGGAGAAATAAAAGTTCTTGAAATGGGATGAAAATTTACGGTGATTTTTTATGGATCAAAAGAGACCCCCGAAGCACCGGAGCTGGGCCAGGAAGTGACCGAGGTGGCCACAAGCCATCAGGGCGCGCCCTGGGCACCCCCTTGATGTGAGACCGACGCCAAAAATTATTATAAATCCCCAAACCTCCGAAAAGAACCCTAGATTAGAAGTTCCGCTGCTGCAAGCCTCTGTATCCATGAAAAATCAATCTAGGCCCTCTCTCGCACCCTACCGAAGGGGGCCATCATCACCGGAGGCCATGGAGGAGGAAGCCAGAGGGGGCCATCATCACCATGGAGGCCAAGGACCAGAGGAAGAACCTCTCCCCGTCTAGGGGGAAGCCACGGAGGAGGAAGCACAAGGGGGAGACCCTCTCCCCCTCTCTCTCGGTGGCACCGGAGTGCCACCGGGAGAACCATCGCCGCCATGATCGTCTTGATCAACATCACCATCTTCATCACCTTCCTCATCTCTTTTAAGCGGCCCACTCTCCTACACCCCATTGTAACCCCCTACTTAAGCATGGTGCTTTATGCCACATATTATGATCCAATGATGTGTTGCCATCCTATGATGTTTTGAGTAGATTTCTTTGTCTTTGGGTTGATTGATGATCTAGATTGGTTTGAGTTGTATGTTTTATTTTGGTGTTGTCCTATGGTGCCTTCCGTGTCATGCACACGTGAAGGATTCCCATTGTAGGTGTTGCAATACGTTCATGATTCGCTTATAGTGGGTTGCTAGAGTGACAGAAGCTTAAACCCGAGTAAGGGGTTGTTGCGTATGGGATAAAGGGGACTTGATACTTTAGTGCTACGGTTGGGTTTTACCTTAATGACCTTTAGTAGTTGCGGATGCTTGCCAGAGTTCCAATCATAAGTGCATATGAACCAAGTAGAGATAGTATGTTAGCTTATGCCTCTCCCTCATATAAAATTGCAATAATGATTACCGATCTTGTTAACAATTTCCTAGGATAATTCCGCACACCGATCCATCATTATTCCACACTTGCTATTTATAATATATAGTAATATATTCTAACTTTATGTTAATAGCACCCATTTTTATATTTTAGTTATCCGATATCATGCAAAGCTATCCTCTTGATACCCACAACGTAGTTTTATTTCTCGTTTCTAGATGGAAGCAAACGTTCGGTGTATGTAGAGTCGTATCAGTGGTAGATAGGACTTGAGAGAATATTGATCTTACCTTTATCTCCTTGTGGGTTCGGCACTCCATACTTATCACTTCCACCTTTGGAAATTGCTACGATGATTCCTTGCACTTGGGAATTATCAATCAGTCTGACAGGTTTGTGGTAAAAGTTGAAGAGAGAAAGGTGTGCAAGTTGTTAAAATCTTTGTATGGTCTAAAATAGGCGTCTAAGCAATGGCATGAGAAGTTTGACAGAACTCTGACTTTTGTAAGCTTTTTCATTAATGAGGCTGATAGGTGTGTTTATGATACGTCTCCAACGTATCTATAATTTATGAAGTATTCATGTCATGTTTACAACAATTTTATATGGTTTTGGTATGATTTGATTAGAACTAACCCGGACTAATGTTGTTTTCAGTAGAACTACCGTGGTGTCGTTTTTTATGTAGAAATAGAAGTTCTCGGAATGGGCTGAAAATTTACGATGATTTTTTGTGGACCAAAAGAGACCCCTGAAGCTTCATGGGAGGACCAGAAGACCCACAAGGGCACGACAAGCTTGCTAGGCGCGCCCTACCCCCAGGGAGGGGTGACCGAGCTTGTCGCTGCCTCGTGGACCCCCTTGATGTGAGACTGACGCCAAAAATTCCTATAAATACCCAAACCCCTAGAAAGAACCCTAGACGAGAACTTCCACCACCACAAGCCTCTGTATCCATGAAAACTCAATCAGGACCCTGTTCCGGCACCCTTCTAGAGGGGGAAATCATGACTGAAGGCCATCTTGATCATCCTGGTGGCCACCATGATGAGGAGGGAGTAGTTCACCCTCGGGGCTGAGGTTATGTACTAGTAGCTATGTGTTTGATCTCTCTCTCACTCATGTTCTTGATTTGTCACGATCTTGATGTACCTCGAGCTTTGTTAATAGTTGGATTTTATGGTGTTCTTCCTTCTCTACCTTCTTGTGATGAATTGAACCTTTTCCTTTGAGGTTTTGTTATGTCGGTTTGAATCTTTTGGATGCGAGAGCACTTAATGCATGTCTTGCTATGGGATATCCGTGGTGCCAATGGGATGTTATATTGATTCACTTGATGTATGTTTTGGTTATCAACTTGCGGATTGCCGTGGTAACATTGGGGTAATCTATGCATAGGGGTTGATACGTGTTTTCATATTCTTTTCTCCGATAGAAATCTTGGGGGTACTCTTTGAAGTTCTTTGTGTTGGATTGAATATTATGAATCTGAAATTGTGCGATGCACATCGTATAATTACCCCATGGATACTTGTGGTAACATTGGAGTATCTAGGTGATATTAGGGTTGATTGATGCGTGTCATATGGTGTTATTTTAGTATGAAATCTAGGGTTGTGTGTGACACTTATAGGAATGGCTCAAGGGAGTGATCGGAAAGAATAACTTTGAGGTGGTTTCGTACCCTACAAACAATTTCATCTTATGTTCTCTGTGATAGGAACTTTGGAGTGATTGTTTATTGCACGTTGAGGGGCTGTTATATGATCCAATTATGTTATCATTGTTGAGAGATTTTGTGCTAGTGAAAGTATGAACCCTAGGCCTTGTTTTCAAGCATTGCAATACCATTTTTGCTCACTTTTGTTACTAGTTACCTTGCTTTTTATATTTTCGTATTACAAAAGCCTATATCTACTATCCATACTACACTTGTATCACCATCTCTTCGCCGAACTAGTGCACCTATACAATTTACATTGTTTTGGATGTGTTGGGGACACAAGAGACTCTTTGTTATTTGGTTGCAGGGTTGTTTGAGAGAGACCATCTTCATCCTATGCCTCCCACGGATTGATAAACCTTAGGTCATCCACTTGAGGGAAATTTTCTACTGTCCTACAAAACTCTGCACTTGGAGGCCCAACACGAGTCTACAAGAATAAGTTGTGTAGTAGACATCATTTTACTATTGCTCTAGCAGGGGCAATGGTGTTATATTACGTTTGTATGTGGGTACAAACATTGATGTGATCAATGAGGTCAAATCTTTTCTATCAAAGAGCTTTGACATGAAAGATCTAGGAGAAGCCGATGCAATTCTAAACATCAAACTGATTAAGGATGAGAGTGGGATTACTCTAACGCAATCTCACTATGTTGAGAAGTTCTTGAGCCGGTTCGGCCTTATGGATAGCAAGCCTTATCCAACACCTTATGATCCCAATGTGACACTCAGACGGAACAAGAAAGAAACAAGAGATCAATTAAGATACTCTTAAATTGTCGGTTCAGACATGTACTTAGCTAGTGCAACAAGGCCATGATGTGAGAAAACGGAGTAGCTTCATGTCCAACCCATGTGATGATCATGGCATGCACTAGAAAGGGTCTTGCGCTATTGAGAGGTACTATGAGTTACAGAATTCACTATTCAGGACATCCTACCATACTAGAAGGATATTTGAATTGGATCTCTGATGTTGATGTACTCTACGCCACTAGTGGGTATGTATTTACTCATGGAGGTGGTCCAATGTCATGGAAGTCTTGTAAATATACCATATTGATGAGGTCAACTATGGAAGTAGAACTTGCTACTTTAGACACAGCCACTATTGAAGCACAATATCTGCGTGAGCTGTTGATGGACTTGCCTGTGGTTGAAAAACCTATGCTGGCTATTCTTATGAATTGTGACAACCAAACGGTTATAAATAAAGTGAACAATTATAAGGATAATGCAAAGTCATTAAGACATGTGAAGAGACATTTGAAGTCTATCAGGAAGTTGAGAAACTCTAGAGTAATAATTGTTATGTATATTCAAACAGACAAAACCTGGTGGATCCCTTTGCAAACAGACTATCACTGTCAGTGTCAAAATCGACGGATCTCGGGTACGGGGTCCCGAACTGTGCGTCTAAGGCGGATGGTAACAGGAGGCGGGGGACACGATGTTTTACCCAGGTTCGGTCCCTCTTGATGGAGGTAAAACCCTACGTCCTGCTTGATTTATTCTTGATGATATGAGTATTACAAGAGTTGATCTACCACGAGATCGGAGAGGCTAAACCCTAGAAGCTAGCCTATGGGATGATTGTAGGTTGTCCTACGGACTAAAACCCTCCGGTTTATATAGACACCGGAGGGGGCTAGGGTTACACAAGGTCGGTTACAAAGGAGGAGATATACATATACGTATTGCCTAGCTTGCCTTCCATGCCGAGTAGAGTCCCATCCGGACACGGGACGAAGTCTTCAATCTTGTGTCTTCATAGTCCAACAGTTCGGCCAAAGGATATAGTTCGGCTGTCCGGAGACCCCCTAATCCAGGACTCCCTCAGTAGCCCCCGAACCAGGCTTCAATGACGATGAGTCCGGCGCGCTGTGTTGTCTTCGGCATTGCAAGGCGGGTTCTTCTCCAAATCTCGAACGTTTGTTGAGCAGTGTATGGTCCCATAAATGTTGAACCTCTTGGCTTCTGTGCCCAATAAGGGCTATCTTCCACGCGTCGAAATGAATACGAGGCGCCAGGGCGTTTTTACATTCGCCCCCCTAGCCGGATAAATAAATTGCCTATTAAAGGGATGGGGATTCTTAGATCCGATCCATACCATCGTCCCCCAGCGAGAATCCATCAAAGCGTGTTTCAGAAAGATCCACTCCAGCATGGCCGACCTCCACAACTCCTCCTCCCACCCCCGTAGCCCTAAGCCAGGTGATTGGGAGAGGTGTTCAGTCCCACATAGTCGACTAGTCGAACTGCAGACTAAGGGATTTCTCCCCCCGGTGTATATGGTGCCTGTTCGAGCCGGGCTTGCCACCTATAATGGCGGGGACCAAGCGGAGAGCTTCCCCAGCCCCTCTACGGGGGAGCGGGTATGCCTTGTCCCTTATTTATTGAGGGGACTCGGATTTCTGATTCATCCGTTCCTCCACGGGCTCCTGGAGTTCTATGGCCTCCAATTGCATAATTTCACCCCTGCCTCTATTTTACACATCGCCCGCTATGTTGCCCTCTGCGAGTTGTTCCTGGGTTGCGAGGCTCATTTCGAGCTGTGGAAAAGGTTATTTTGCCTCGTCCCTTGCACACAGAAGGGGTCACTTTATCAAGTGGGCGGGGCCGAGATATGGCGCATCGCCGAAACCGGATACCTGTCCGGTACTCTGAAGAAGATGTCTGAAGACTGGCCTTCAGAATGGTTTTATATGGAGGACGTCCCCCTTCCGGACCCTGTTTGGCGGGGTCTTCCTGAGTTCAGTAATGCTCCTCTGAAGAAACGCTGAAGTTGGCACCCATGGAGCCCCCAGGAGGAAGACAACGGGGAAGTCCTATACCTGATGAGTCAGATTAAAGCACTGGCTCAATCAGGATTGACAGTAATCGAAGTTATGTCAATATGCATAATGCGGGGAGTGCAACCACTTCAATATCGAGGACACCCCTTGTGGTGTTTTAACGGGGAAGATGACGCCACCCGTTGCGTACGTAAAGGTCCGGGCGACGCTGCCGCTTTGGCAAAAATTCTGTCTGAATTGTTCAAAGGAGAGGAAGAGGAGTTCATCCGCATCAAGCCACGGGATGGATTCTCCATGTACAACCCTCCAAGATGGGTGAGTTATATCTCCTTACTCCCATTCTTCCCGCATTCTTTGTCGTAGGTACTCACCTTGCCATTTTGCGGCAGGAACTGTGAAAAGCCATAAGGGAGGTCAGCAGCCCATCTCCACAACCAGTGGACCCTGACCGGGCCCTCGACTCAGGAATCGAAGAAGATCTAGTCATATTCGTGGAGCTGATAGACCGGCAATTCTATCAGTTAAGCTGCGATGATGCCATGGTGGCCATTACGGCCGACTATCCCGGACTGCTTCCTGCATTGCACGTAAAAAAAACCAAAAATCCCAACTCCAAAAATTAGGATCCCCTTTTAGACACTTCACCTACCATATACATATGGCGTTTTTACAGGGAAGGCATTCGGGACGCCCTGCCGAACCCGCAGCAACTCGCCAACAAGAGGCACCGAGGCCGGGCAGGCCAAAAAGGAAGGCGGTCAGGACGGAGACGCCGGCGCAAAGGTATAACAGAAAACCCGCTCCATGGTTGTCGTCTTTCTCGAAATGTAATGACGCCCGTGTTTCTTTAACAGAAAAAACGCTCGCCGGAATATGTCCGGCGATGTTGCTAATCACGCTTCCACCAGTCGGGCACCGGGACCGGACATAGAGGCGGAAGCCGATATGGGGCGCGCGTCGGATAATCCCCCTACAGAGGATGCAGATAGATTATCCTCCACAAATTTAGAAGTGGAAAGCGCCATGAATCATAGGCGCCGTCGAGCCGTACTCCGCGACGCTTGTTTCTCACCAGAGGCATTTGATGCCTTCAATTCTGGAGAGGCGTACCTCCGTGCTGCTCAAGATGGTCTAGCCAGAGCCATGGAACAATATGTAAAGGATGTACGGGTAAGTAAATTTGACGATTATATGTATCAGTAGCCCCTGAGACTTGAAACAGTTAGCAGAACTGATTTAAGGATCATCTTTATTGTGCAGGTTCTTACAGAGAAGAATACTCGGCTGTCACAGGAGCTAGAGGAATGCAAGACCCAACTGCGGGCCACTGTTGCCGCATTGAAGGAACCGAAAAAGTCCCCCGCTGGTAACATTTACTTTAAAGAATGATGGTTACCATATAGTGTGTGGCGTGGTTGCAGATCTAACAATAGATGTTGCAGATGAATCCGGAGAAAATCCGGAGGACCAGCATGTCGTGCGACAGCTAAAGGCTGGCGAACGCGTGCTGACTAAGGTCAGGCGGGAGGAAAACAATCTCCAAAACGCCAATACCAAGCTGAGCGTGGAACTGAAAGACGTTCGAGCCCAGCTTGCAGACTCCGAAAAGGAGAATAAGCGGCTTCGACACGGCATTTTTAGTAAGTGCTTGAACGAATCCTTTTGGAGGAGTTCGGCGAAGAAGCCGGCTAACCGCGTTATGTCTGTAGGTATGCTGACGGGTCGTCCTGCGGAGGAAATGCCCGGGTCTATGGGTGATCTTCTATCCGAGCTCTCACAACTGCACGAACAAGTTCGATAGGTGATGCAAGGTGTTGCCCCGGCCTTGTGGCCATCCATCTCCCTGCCAGAAGGTGTTGCAAAGCTTACGGAGAAGCTCAAGGGAGCACGGCGGCGCTTCCGATTATGGAAGATATCGGCCTGCCGTCAAGGTGCCAGGGAATCCTGGGCCATGGTGAAGACGCGGTATACCAAGGCTGACCCAAATCACATGGCCGAGGTCGGACCTGTGGGGCCCGACAGAAAAGAGATCCCCGTTAGCTTAGTTTATGGGCAAGTAGAATTAGCCGCAAAGTATTCCCAACAGGATTGTAGGCTAGACCGCTTGTTGGATGGTATAGAAGAGGAATTTAGCCAGTCTGCATGACTATGTAATGAAAGTGACATGTATAATGCCTTCTAGCCGGATTGTAGATCATTTGTCATGGCGGACCTTTTCGCTTCAACCTCGGGACCCAATAGTCCGGAGTGTATCCGAATACCCGCTCGGCTATATAAGAACCGGGGTATGCGTGGAGACCAGGCGTAGAGGTCATTAGTGCTTGAACAGACAAGTGCCCAACTAGTTATGTTATATTACATGGGTAGTAAGAAACATCTTCCAGGGAGAATAGTTCTGTTAAGGGTTCCTTTCTCTGGGTACGCGTGCCCTAAAATGCATGTCCGGACTGCGATAGGAAACACAGGAAAAAACATCTAGGGGCACATATGGAAAATAAATAAAAATCATCTTTTGTTCATCGACCGAATATTCCCTTAAGAACACTAGCTTTTGGCTTCACCCAGTCAGAGGTACACATCTGGCTGACCCAACAGTAACAATCTCAGAGGTGCTCCCCTTATGCCCTAGCCGAATTAATGCGAACGTAGGGCATAAATACAAGAGACAGGCAACCCAGCTTGGCCAAAACTTAAGTCATATCGATGCATATAATGGCGAAAAAGGTACATGTGAAAGTATAACACATGTGCGCGGCATGAGGCCCAGATAAATAATTAAGCTTCTATGATAGAAGCCCCCAGGTATGATGAGCGCGGCTAGCGCATCTATAATGTGCAAGCGAGGCACAAGTTCGCCCTTGAAGGCCTGGAGAAAGAATAAAAGAAAGAAAGAAAAACAAGACAGATAATGTATATGCAAAAAATGGACAGAGGAAGGAGACGAATATAGAGTCCGGCGCTAGGTGTAGAATCTTTGGAGCCTGGCCGCGTTCCATTGGTTCGGCTCGAGTCGATTATTCGATGCATCCCGTAGACGGTATGCTCCACCAGTCAGAACTTAGTCAATAATGAAAGGACCTTCCCATTTGTGCTTGAGCTTGTTCTTTTTCTTATCCGGCAGGCGTAGAACTAGTTCACCAACGTTATAAGTTTTGGCCCGTACTTCTCTGCTTTGGTATCTGTGAGCCTGTTGCTGATAAAATGCGGAATGGGCTTTTGCCACGTCGCACTCCTCCTCCAGGGTGTACAGACTGTCCTGCTGATTGAGCTCGCTTCTCTTTCTTAGTACATGCGCACTCGAGGTGAGTCATGAATTATGTCACATGGCAAGACTGCCTCTACGCCATACACCATAAAGAAGGGTGTATATCCGGTACTACGATTCAGCGTGGTCCGCAGCCCCCAGAGTACGGAGTCGAGCTCCTCTACCTAGTGCATGTTAGAATCTGTTAAGGACCGCACTAATCTGGGTTTAATGCCTCTCATTATAAGATTGTTTGCTCGCTCAACTTGGCCATTGGTTTGTGGGTGATAGACTGAAGCATAATCGAGCTTGATGCCCATTTTGCTGCACCAGAGTTTT